>NW_025813447.1:8543350-9158844 GCF_021976095.1 Xenia sp. Carnegie-2017 | reverse complement strand
TACAGAAATTTTTGAATTTTTAGTTGGTTGTGTAAAGAATTAGTTCGGTTATATTTTACGCACGCATAGAGGTCGAAACTGCAGGAAAACATATTTCGACTAGACTACAACACGTATTTCCATACATGGCATTATGGATTGGCTACTCAACGATTAGCAAATCAATGATTTACTGCTTGGAAAGATGCACATAATCTAATTTTTATTGGGGCTTTTGATTGCTGTTTTTTAATAGTTTTTTTTTAATATTCCATTTTATGTGAAAAAGCATATTTCAAAAGAGATTGTTTAAAATTTTTTTAGAAGTTATACGAAGTGGACAAGCGTACACGCTTGTGTTGTTGGGCATTCGAAAACGTGGATTTAATGGTTCTCGCGGATGAATCAATGAATGGAAGGGATAGAATTATTCCTGATATAAAGCGTATTGATAATGCGAGGTATTTCAAATGATAATTCGTCAGAATTCTCCTGAGGGCATCATGACCTAACCATTATGACATCATTGACCTAATCTTTGGCTCTATTTAGTCCTCTGCCATCCGATATTCAGTTTACAAGCCTTTGGTCTCGTTACATTAAAGGGACTGTTTCATCTTCAAAGGTATGTTTAAACTTTACTTTTAGGGACGTTACATGTCGGTGTGAATATTACTGATCTATCATATAAGGGTGAGAACTGTATTATATCGAACCGAGATCATGCTGTATTCGTATTGGCGATAACGAACAAAAATAGTTACTTTGCATCTGTGCACAGGATAATAATCTTTTTACGGGGTAATGTTTGTGAGTAATACCTTATGTATGTCCTGCCTCGTCACATAGTCAATAACACGATTTTTTACATATAAACATTGTCTTCTTGTTTTTTCTTCTTTCTTCTCAATGTTTTTTTGCCATTGAGTCGCAGAACCATGCTTTTGACCCTCCACTTTATGTAATACGCACTATAGCGATGTTATCACTCTTCTAGTTCACTCTTCGTGATTACGAACAGCCGTTGTTTCAATGCGAGGCAGTTACAATATCTGGGCAACTGATTGGTGCGGAGCAAGTGTCACGCGACAGAGGTAAAAATAGCATTCAGTTATCATTCTATAGCATCGATTTTTATGCATATGTTGTTTCCTCAGCTACAAGAACAAGTGTCGTAAAAATACGTCAGCCTTGGGGTGACAAGGAAATAATTCGTGGAATGAAACCTTTGAAGTATTTCCACGATTTGACTTTCGGTAATTTGTCTTTTTTTTAACGAATTGTTTTCATGTTGAATCGCGTTTTCGAAACATGTTTCAAAGCACGTTTTTTCCAGATTTCCGAAGACTTGAGATGACCTGGGGTGTTGACATACAACCTGCGTATACCATGGTTGGCGTCGCTTTTGGTACTGAGTCTTTCTATAAACACTTTCTGAAAATTCACTTTTTTAGATTATTTAACAGATGCTCACAGAAACTCCTGTTATTGAAAATGAATATGTCAAGACAATGAATTTGTACACGTGCATTGCTTTAACCCCTCCCTTTTATCAGTGAGTTGTGGTTCTTTTGTGTGGGGTGGAGTGGAGGTAGCAGTTTATGATTGACAATGGTGTGCATTGTATGTATTAAGCCCTCCCCTCTCCTCCTTTCTCCTCTCCTCTCCTCACCTCTCCTTCCTTCTCTTTCTGGGAATTATGGATCTTTGTTAAGAAGGCGATAATCTCTCTAGTGTTAACTGTGTTTGCTGCATTTGTCTTTGGTGTATGACAAGCTTTTATAAGAGATTTTCAAAATGTATTCCTGTTTGTAGAACACATTAATCGCGCTAGTGTTGATCCTAGTCTCGGATTACCATTTTGGGATAAGGTAGGAACTGTTTTTGCCCTGTTTGCACTCCCCAATCTTATAATATTGCATGATACTTAACTGAATTCTACAATTCAATATAATAGACTGCACTAATGATCATCAGTTAAATTATACAATGGTTCATCGACTAAATTATACTGTTGTCCATCACTTGAATTATGCAACGTTCAATCAGTTATATTATATGATTGTCCTTTAGTCAAATTATAAGATGGTCCATAGTTAAAGAAAGATTATGTGTAACGATCGCATTGTATGTGTATATTCTGGATTTTCATCAATTTTTCATCACACTATGTTTTCTATTTTCTCAGATGCGTTTGTTGCTTCATGGAAAACTTGTTATGAACATCGACGAATGCCAACTCAACTGGCGAGCTACGAGAAATCCTTATGATAAGTCCGAACTGCTCGAAATAGAGTTGAAAGATGCGGGACTTGAGTGGACTAATGGTGAGTTTTTGTACATGCGGAATGTATGTAAAGATGTTGTATGTTAAAGATGTGGAAGAGTTGTTCATGAAATATTTCTACCTGTTGAGTAAATTTGAAACCAACCACTTTTCATTGAGATCTGAGAAGTTGGAATTCATGCAAACTGCATAGCTAAAACATAGTTGGTGCATGTAACGTAAAAATCCATTTGTTGCGGAACCGAAAATCGTCCAATACTGGAAGAAATTCTTACCTTGCAGCTTGCTTCCAGATTTTTGGTGATCTCGACCTTTCTACAAGGACAGCCTCAAAATACGATGATTGTTGCGTCCTTCACTTACCTGCCTTAAAATTCAGGTTTTTGTTTTCTATCTCCATGTATATGCGGAGGGAGTTTAATCACATGACGTAATAACTATGACGTTATATTATATATCCATAGAGCGGATCTTGAATGGCATTGTAGAGATGGAGGTGATGCAAACAATCACTATAATATCCATCCTTGTGCCCCTGATAAACTACCGGAACTTCCCTCTGGAATGGTAAAACATAATTTGTCTTTTCAAATGTTATTAATTTAATATAATTTCTAATTAGCAGCAATTTTAAAAAACACTTGAGAAAAACGACGATTTTTTTGAGAGCAAATATGTTTCGACATTATCAGAATGCCATCTTCAGTGCAGAATGGTTAGTGTTAGGTAATATGATACGTAATATGATATAAATACATTAATTACAATGAATAGGATTATGATTCAGTTAGTTACTAAAAAATATTTACAAAAAAGGAAAAGAAAAATAAGTATTAAGAACTTATAACAAAAAATATTATTATAAAGTAAATATAGTGTTGTAGTGGTGAACTTGGATATTTAAATCGGGATTAGTTTTATTTTTAATTATATTTATAATAATATTTTTTGTTATAAGTTCTTAATACTTATTTTTCTTTTCCTTTTTTGTAAATATTTTTTAGTAACTAACTGAATCATAATCCTATTCATTGTAATTAATGTATTTATATCATATTACGTATCATATTACCTAACACTAACCATTCTGCACTGAAGATGGCATTCTGATAATGTCGAAACATGTTTGCTCTCAAAAAAATCGTCGTTTTTCTCAAGTGTTTTTTATTAATTTAAATAGTTTTATTAATTTTACACCTTCGTTGACTTGTTATTTTAGCTTCATGATTCGTACGCTGCCTTTCGCTCTCAAAATATCAGTCTGGATTTGTCTTTTGACGTTGACGCTAAAAAACTCAAGGTATCAAACTTTTTACCATGCTGAAGTTCGTAAGAAATATCTTCAATAATTTTTTTTTTTTTGGGGGGGGGAGCTGTTGGGCTGGGAAGCGATTGTCTCCTTGCTTCACCTTCGTAATGTCTGCTACTTACCAATTTTTTGTTTTATGAGGGAACTAAAGCATTCTCGTAGCGTTTTCAAGTTTAATGCCATTTGAAATCCTTGTAGAAAAAAGATGCGCCCAGAGTACTGCTATTTGCAAGCACCTTTCGATGGTTTCAAAATTTTCAGGTAACTTCATAAAGTTATTGTCTAGCTGAAAACAAAAAGATGTGGCGAATTAGTGTCTAGCGTTTTAAAAGCGATACAAAGATTGTTTCTTTGGAAAACAGGCTGTTGTTTGGCGAAATGTCTCTCGTCCTATACGAAAAGGAGCAATTTTTAACAGAATGCAGCCTCAACAAAAACCTTTGAGTCGACATTACAGGTTTGTGCTAGGGAAGGATATGGTTTCCAAGTCGAAAAACTCTGCAGATACAAAAATATTTATCTGTTTAGTTCATTGAACTAAAATACATGGAACCCTACCTGAAGCAAATAATTGAAGCCAAATCTTACACCCAGACACGCGTGTGTAGTGTTTCCTGATTGTCTCGCGGAGTGTAAATTGTCAATTGATCGAGTTACACACACGTGTCTGGGTGTAAGATTTGGCTTCAAATAATTATTAGACTTTTCTATTACAGGTAGCGTTCCATGTATTTTAGTTCAATGATTTAGCTGTTGGTTCAATCAAAGTAATTTAAACACTAGGAATTTGTTTTGCATTTGTAACCATTTATAATTTCAGAAACCTTGGACTTCATTTGAAATTTCCCCAGCTGAGCGTCTTTTATTGGGGCTCGGTGACACGACAACTTGGGGCCGAATTGAATCTTGGTACAGGAAGTCTTAATGCCGTCTACAAAGTTAGCCTTGTCGAACACAACGATTGTTTAGTCCGCAGACCAGCTGCGAATTGGAGCATTATAAAACTTGACAGCGAGATCGATGATGTCACTTGCTACGTCGTCGGCATTGAGCAAGTTTCAAAGGAGGTTGATGTTGAGAGCGAGAGAGAGACTCGACCGGATTATTTGGTGGTAAAAATATGTTTTGGCTTGCGGCTTATTTTTTTAATTTTATCATTAATTGTAGAATATATGTTTTAATCACAACCAGGACGCTTTAAAAGCCGAAGAAGCTGAAAGAGAGCCATCCAAATTCTTCCTTGGACACGTTGACAGGTATGTTTGTCTATGTATGTAATGTATACATGTGTACATATATGTATTTGTATAATTGTATTGAGGATTAATAGGGACAAACATTGAACTTATAATCTTACTGAAAGGCAACGTAACATTCTTACGCCAGCATTCAGGCAAATTTTACCTCCAGAAAATACATATTAGCTTATTGTCGTTGTAAATTTTTTCGACCTCACGTGGAAAGATAGGAACTAGTTCAATTACGTACTGGTTTCAAATTTTGGCGGGAAGTAGCCGTCCATTCTGTTATATTGAGTTCAATGGGCCAAACCGGTTTATCAATAAAAACCATTTAATATTTTGTGTATATTTTGTTGTCGACTTTCAAATAGCGTTTCAACGTTGTATGCTTATTTTACCACTATTTTGCTTATTATGTAGGCTTGTTTACAATAGAAAAGAGTTCGATACCTCTCGTGAGAGAAATGATGAAGACGATAGTTCATTTCCAAGTGATGAAGTAAGCATAGTCATGATTACTATTTGAATACTTTTTTAGTTTTGTTGTTTACATTTTTTGACTGAGGAAATGAAAACGAAACCACCAATGATTTATTATGCAGGATTTTACGCATAATTTGGTCTGTGACAACTTTCGCGGTGTGTGGACGCTGACCAATAGGAAGCTTAGCTTTGGCCTTATCGAAACGTACACTCGTTCCCAGGTATATTGATAAATGTTGCACTGTAGTAAGTGTTCGAGAGGTATCCATTTTTGATTATTACAGATGTGTTCGTGTATTTTGACTTTATATGTGTTAATAACAAACACAAAACTTATATCTTCTTTGTAAAAACTTGTAAAAGTGTGGATATCACAGGTAAAGCTTTAGATCTTGAAATTTTGTGCTCTTTCCCAGATCTGATATCAGATTTGCTCCAGTTTAGTAAAGGCTTGTGGATGTATGTTTAGATTGACGTATTCTGTACGCACGAATTACAACAGGTATTCCATTATTAAGTGGACGCAGAGAAAGGCTTTGTCATACTTTCTTCTAGTGTAGTCTCAACGTCTCAACTACTTCTGACCTGAGACCAATATCAATATATCACAACTTTCGTTGTACAAAAGAGCGTTTTTAGAACTCGTTTTCACCTAAAATAATTTATATAAATAGCTGTATAGATTATTTCGAAATTTTTAATGTTGTGTTTTTTAAAAACTATTATTATATGGCAAGCGTCACTTCCGGCTAAATGATGCGTTTTGATTGGCTCAAAAACATTTTTGCCGGTCCATTATTTTCCCATAATCGATCACGGTCCAAAACACGTAATTCTACAGTCAAATGTAAACAAACTTCGTAAAGCAAACAGCAAAACGCAAAATAAACGAAACAAAAAACCATTGACGAATGTGATTCGAAGGAAAAACAGTTGGAAAACAGTTATACTATCTAGACAATACAATTTGAAACGAGTTTGTTTTTTATGGACGAAAACTAGAAAAGTGAAAATCAACCCGTAAAAACAGCAAGGACGAGAAAGAATGCAAGCTTCGTTTCAGGTCAAATAATGCCATATAATAATCCTTTTAATAACCTCACTTTCTCGGTCTTTACTGAGACATATCGGACCTCTGTCTTTTTGTACAAAACTCGTCCCTACGGGCTCGGTCTGTACAAAAACACCTCGATCCGTTATTTCTCCGTAAAGACCTCGCGCTCGGTCATTAAGGGCTTATTAAAGCGTAGTATTGTAAAGACCGACGTAATTTAAATATTTAGCTACCAAATCAGTCTTTTTTCTTTTTTTCTTTTTTTTTAGCAATTAAAGAAGGATTTATCCGCTGATGCTTTGAAATTTGTTAAAGTTGATGATCGCGTAAAATCTTTATTAATTACTAATTTTATTTTTCTTTTCAATAAATATATTTTGAAAATATTTTATCCTTATAGAACACGAATCTAGTTGTGGACCAGACCTCTCCTGATGTTAGCGTTCGCAGAAAGTCATCAATCCGTCAACTGTCAGCGAACCAGTCGACCTATGACGATGTCTTCGCGAAAGGCCTCGGTGGAATAAATGAAGTATAAATGGTCTTATTTTGACGTTTCATATATTTACTAAAAAAAAAACACAGTCAGCTGTTTCTTAAAGGCTTGTAGTACGAAAATTTGCCGTAATGATGATAGCTTCATTGAAAAGAAATCGTTAAAATGACACTGAACTTTCTAAAACAGTTTATTCATATCTCTTTTCTTTTTAAGATATTGAATATTTTATTATATCCGATTTTCACAACTGGCAAAGTCACATTGCACGATGAGCTCGGTAATTTTAAAGTATCTTAAGTTTCCCGACAACTTTTGGATGAATTGCTATCGTAGAATTTCATACCATTAACACTTTACAAAGACAGGAACTTTGTCCGAATAGATGTAACATGTCAGAAATATTCTTAACTCAAATTCTCGTTAAGCGATGTGTCGCCGTTGATTGCATGAAGCCGACATCTCAAAACTTCAGTATCTTGAAAGTGAAATGGGATATGAATAAACTATTTTAGAAAGTCCGCTTTCAAGAGTTATCTACAATGAAAATATAATTGAAATAGAAAAATTTTCGTTTTGCAGGCCTTTCAAAACATAAGTGTATGTTATTTTGCATGTTCGCTTGTTTCCAAATATGAAATAGAGAAACTTGTCTTTTGCTTGTAGTCCGACACTACGGACAGTCCTGTTTCTTCAAGACGACCTCGTTACAATTCTAATGACTGTCTCCTTGAACAACTTGTTTCCGAGTTATCGGATTCCACGAAAGTCTACGTTCATACAGAAGAGGTACATGCGAATCCTTTCTGATCACTTTCATAACATTTGCTAACAATAAAAGCAATATTTTGTTTTCTCCGTTTAGAACACAAGCGACGAGAGTCAATCAAGTGGTTACCTACTTTGTAACACTGAAGACGTCCATGAACAACGCTGGCATTGTATGTGGCAATCCTTCACATTATGACATGTTTAGTCCTAAGCTAACGACGCTTTGCAACGATATATCTAAAGTGCAGGATACATTTAAATTTATTTAATACCCTTAAGCCTTTACCTTTGATTATTATTGGTATCGTTTGTGTTGAGAGTGTTTAGAATTTTCATTTCTTTAATTTAGTTGAATTCATCAACTCTCAAGTAATGTTGAAAGGGTTGGAGCATTGTGGCTGTCTGCTGGTGACCGCTGGTCGCACTGAAGTGTCAAATCGCTTGCATAGACCTACCCAAACTGGCAAGAAGCTTTTGAATAAGATCACATGGATGGGGCATCTTGAAAATATGCAGGTACTATAATGTCTTTTTATTCAACCGGTTTTTTGATATTATTGTATTATCCTAAGAAATAATCACGTTGATGATCATGTGTACTGGTTTAATATCGTCGTCTCTCTTAGTATTGCTGTCTGTATTGGTAGAAGTTTATGTTGCCTTTTTCTATTGCTGCTTGTCTTCCTATACTATTTTCTTTACATTCAACTGTCCAATAGTATTGCCTGTTCTTTTATTTTGTTACTAGTCCTATATTATTGTCTCTCATCCTGCTCATTTACTTGGTCTATACTATTGTCTCTACTCCTATATTGGTAGCTTTAATCCCATATTGGTAGCTTAAATCCCGCATTGTTACATTTCTCCAATATTATCATCTATTTATTCCAATATTTATTGTTCACATCAATCATTCCCTTCTTGTCTATGTTATTTTCTCTCAAATTTTGTCAAGTATTCCTACATTGTCATCTCATTACTTTCTAAAGTATTTCTGCACCGTGGGCTCAAGCGAAGAAGTGACCAACACGGACAATGTATGGCTGGATTCCACCACGATTCGTACTCGTCGGAAGAACACGGGCATCGACTTAACTGATTTGACTTCTGTCCTTGGCTCCGGTGATGATATTGGTTCATTGGTAGGTAACATGGTACACAGCAATACAAAACTTCAGAGGATTGTTACTCAGTGTGGATGCGATTTCTATTATGTGAGTTTTAATGATGAACTTGAGGATGGTTTACAAGGTGTTCCTGCGTCAATTACAGTAAGTAAATTAACGAAAGTCAAACACTCACATCTGTGTGTATACTTCTTTGGCTTTTACAAGCGACACGGCTCATTATTACCCTTCGATGAAACCATAAAATTCACAATTTATAATTGGAAATAACAATTGAAATTTCAGCCAGCACCTTCACCATCTTCAAGACTTTATGACAATCAAACGTCTTGTTCTCCTGTCAATACATTTACTTTGAGGCATCCAGTTTTAGAGATTTGTATAAACTCGGTACGTTCCATTATTATTTGAAATAAAATTGAAATAGTTTAATGATGACTTATATTAGATAACGTGTGTCATCTCAGCTACGTATGGGTGGACTAAAGAGAACGAAAACAATCTTTACTCTCTATCTAGAACATATGAATAGAAAACTTGTATCTGTTAAATTATGGATGTATAACAGAGAACGAAAACATACTTTACTCCATCTAAAATGTGTAAATGATTATATGTGTCGGTTTAGTTATGGTTGGACGACAGAACATGAAAAGTCTTTTCATTATCTTGAGCAGCAAATAAATAGATAAACTGCGTCAATTTAGACAGCGATTGTTAAACAATAGAGAAAGTCTTTACCATGTGTCATTATATCTATTTCAGGCACAATACGCTCTAATTTTTGACATTGTTAGCAACATTCTTTTATATACGGAACCACAAAAGAAGGTATTTTCTAAGATTTATGTGACTATTTGTCTGTAGTTGGTTAACTTTAATATTGTTTTGAATTGTAGGAATTTTCGGATTTGGAACAACGCATGGGTTTCTATTTTCAACTCAACACTGCTGAAGACCTCAAGGGAACCATATTGAATGTCCAAAATAATGTGAGGTATTGTGAGTTTTGTGATGGATACAAAGGATCTTGGCTTATTTACATGAGACTCAGATTCGTGTGGAAAAACACGAGATGATACACTAAACGTTTTGTCACATCGATATTAAGTTTCTCTCATTATTATTCCAAAGATGAATATTTTTTATGATTCAGAGCGCGCATCATGAATTTAAATGAACGCCGTCGTGTCTTGCACAATTTGAATGAAATATTGAAAGAGAAGGAAAAAACGAAAAACCTGAATGAAAAAACGAAAAACGAGAACGAACAATGCTATGACGTCGACATTCAAGAGTAATATAGAACTGTTTCAATTTATAAGCCTTTGATAATATGGAACATGCGTTAACTGTGATTTATATTTATATTTAATTTATATTTTGTATCGTTTTAGCCTATACGCTGAAAGAGTAAAGTTAGAAGTGGAAGTCGCGGAAATGAAAGCAACTCTGAACGTGTATAGTACAGATTTGCGTATAATGATCAGGTAGACACGTTTTTTAAGACGATATCACCTTCAGTTTTAGGGCGCTTCTACTTTTGGTTCGCACGAAGTTGAGCTTCGCCTTTTTTCATCCATCTCAAATAACGACTGTTTTCATTATTTAGTGCGTACAAAGATTTTATGACGGATCGTGTAATGCTTTCACCTGAGAAAGGTTTTTATTCTTTTGTTAAAACAAACTATTTTTCTCGTGAAAAATTTTGAAAGTTAAGCCAACTTTTAGAAGGGCAAATTTTTAACTTGAAGGTATGGGTGGACGTCGATAGAATTTACACAACCCGAAAATAGTCTCGAGTTGGGCATGCAGGTCTATCCGGCAAACCTGCTTGCCTGAGCAGCACAGGTGAATGTTTTAGGTGAAGACGTCTCCACCCTCTCGCCTACTGACGCTCAATTCCACAGGTGCTGGAGCTGCGAAAAGGTGCATTCTTCTTAGGAGTATCCGTCTCCTAGTTACGGAAGGCAGCGGATGGAGTCAGGTTCCTTCCCCTTGGTTGGCTACCTTCCTGGGTTAACGAGCCACCACCTGCCCGAAGCATCTAGTTTTAAGGCGCCAGAGACCCGTCTTAACACACTGAAGTATACATACGTAAAATTTGTTGATTGGCTTTCAGCTCGTACGGGTGAGTTGTTGAAGGTGGTTGAAGTGATTTTGAATCGTGTTTCATGGAGACTAACACAACCCGATGGACAATTACAGATTGTTGATGCTAACCTTATGGATTTAAGGCATGTCTCCTGGGATTTCAACTCACCTTCTATATCGTGGCTTGATCATATATTCTTGTGTACGTATTCAACTATAGGTATACTAATTTGACGATGACGGATTCCGCCGGAGTTCATTCTTTGGAAATAGGAAATTTCAATATGACAAACCTGATGCCCAACTCTCCGTATAAGGTAGGGAATTATATGTTGCAAATATTTTGAGATTTTTTCATTTAAATTGCAGAGGATTTGTCGTTTTCTAGAATGTTATCACTCCGAAAGGAGAAAGACGAGTTGGTAAAGACATTGCCGTGAGAATGTATTGTCGAGTCAAATCACCGGGTAAAGCATCGCTATTTAATGTATTTTGGTGAGAGGATGCACTTGTGCTTGAGGGGATCAGTAAGGATCATGTTTATTCTGCTATTGTTTGACTCAATCTGAATGGAAACTTTGCAGTACTGTGATGAGCGACGATAATTAAAACGAGTCATACATCCTGTAAACTTTCCGGGGGTGCATGCAAAGTATATTCGTGGTGATTTAATGTAGTTAGTATGTTCATTGAAGGTTATTTGGGTAGTTTAATCTGTCCTACGTTTTTACAAGCTTATCAAATCTGAGCTAAGCTAAAAGTAGCTTTATTTTTTCTCAGTCGGTGGCATTGGCGTAAAAGATCATTTCGAAGTGAACCTATGTCCCTTAAATGTTGCTTTCACTCACAGACTGTACACCTTGATGATGGGGTATTTTTTCCTGGTCGCGCTCATGAGGGTGGTAGGGTGTCCGTGGAGGAGTATGATGGGGTAGCATTTGGAGGTGAGTAATAATGTCCTTGTCTAGTATAACAAATAATTTAAATTATTGTTGATATTTTGATATTGTTCAAGTCGGTATTGAATCGACAATATTTCCATGTTACCCTCTACTTATCCAACCGTACCTTCCTAGTGTAAAGCTCTGTTTGTTTGTTGTTTCTTTGCACTGTTCCTGACCGCTATCAACATATTTGTCGCGTGGTTTTATTCAAAAAGAACCAGAGCAGGATAAGAAAGAATTTACATTGTCCTGGGATATATGAAGTGGTTAGGGTTGGGTTAGGGTTAGGGTTAGGGTTAGGGTTAGGGTTAGGGTTAGGGTTAGGGTTAGGGTTAGGGTTAGGGTTGTGGTTTGAAGTCTTTGTCAGGTCGTAGTATCCTCTTTGCATCGTCCTTATTTTGATCCTACTCTTATTCAAGCGAGTTTTTCATGAAGTTTTTAAACGGGAAATGTTGTCAGAAGTCTCTGTTATTTAGCAAGATATTTACTCGAAAACCGTGCTTATTTTGTTTCAGTGATTAACACATTATACTGTTTAAAAAAGTTCATGATTGTATGTTGTTGTTCTGTTTTACGTCAGGTTTTATTGAAAGGCGTTCTTTTGCAATGCTCAAAACATCGCTTATTGTTGTTGAGTTGTTTTTTTTTTTGCTAAAGGGTTCGAGCAACCTCAACAGAGTGACAAAGACGTTTTTCACGAAGAACGGGTAGGAGATGAACTCAATTTGTTTATGTTATTGCGTATTACTTTGCCTGTTTCGTGTTTGTTGCATTCTAGATGAACTTACACGTTACGCGCAATGGTTATTTATTGCCCTCTATATCCCTGCATATCCATTAATTGTAGATGACATCGACACAGAGTTCGTCACGTCCTAATAGTCTTGCTCTTTCGGATCTATCCTTAAGTGATTCTCCGCGAAGCAGGATATCTACTCAAGCGTCGAGAGCCCTTCGGCACTATCTTCTCCTGTTGGTTCGGAAAATAAGGTGAAGATTACCACAAAATTCTTCGTCTTTTATCTAAAAGTTTGATTCATTCTCGAGTTGAAATGGACATAAAAATTTATGTTCTACAAGAATAATGATCTTTTTATCTTGCCATATATAAATTATTGTGTTTCGTTGCTTAACGTCTTTCATTTTTAGAAACCTGGAACGAGCAGATTTTATGCCAGTTTATCCGAGACGGCTTCGAAAGAACTTGACAAAATGAAGGCATGCAACTCCATCTCTTTGTCATTCTTCCCATTTCTTTGTTTTTTCTGTCTAAAACTTTGTCTTATTCGTCTATTTCTCTCTATCCCTCCATATCTTTGTCTTATCCTTTATGTCTTTATCTATTCATCTATTTTTCTGTTCCCTTCATCTATTTTTACTTTCTCCTTATCTTTGTCTATTACCTCCATCTCTTAGTCTTATACTTCCATCTCTCTACCTTATTCCGCTATCTCTTTGTCTTATCTCTTTGTATTATCTCTCCATCTCTATGTCTTTTCCTTTCATCCATTTGTTTCATCGTTATCATCTGCCTATCCCATAGTCATAAACTACTTTCTCCTTAAAACATTTCTTCCATATAGGAGCGGGCGGCACAAACAAATAACTTCGTGTATGTGAAAATTCCTGAAATTCCAATTTGTTTCAGTTACAAGGTAAAAATGGGGGAGAAGCCACCGCCTCCCTTTGAAATGAACGCAATTTAAATGGTCAGGAGGATGATATCTCATTTATTTTTGTTGAAGGGCGAGAAGGAGAAAAATCTGGTCGATGTTCATAACTTTCGATTGATATTACCTACGTTGCATTACCAGAATAGAACATGGACATGGTTGGATCTCATGATGGCTGTAAAGAAAGATTATAAACAAGTTCTCGTTGGACAGGCAGGCCAATTTTTTGTTCAACTTTAGTTCAGGGACTTGTTTCAAGAAACCTGATAGCGTTATCCATTGAATTGCATTTTTTCAAACTTATAAAAAAGTTTTTGTTTTTCTTTACGATAATGAAACTTTGTAATTCAAGAACCAATATTGTATTTCATTGTTTGTCCCGTTCGAATCGTAGATTGTTCCTTTATAAGATATCCAGTGGATAGCGCTATTCGACCTTCGTGCAATCGGCCCCAGATGTCTTCATACACAATCTCACGAGTCTCAATTTTCTAAATATCGACTTTTCTAGTTAATAAAGGAAAAATTACACTGGAAAGTAGGAGATCACAAAGAAATTAAAGAACCCATGGCGTAAGTTGTTTATGGTGAAACCCACTCAACTAAAATACATGGAACGCTACCTGTAATAGAAAAGCTTAATAATTTTTTAAAGCCAAATCTTAGACCCAGACACTCGTGTGTAATTCAATCAATTTTCCCTCCGCGAGAGAATCTCGAAACACTAAACACGCGTGTCTGGGTGTAAGATTTGGCTTCAATTAATTGCTTTAGGTAGCGTTCCATGTATTTTAGTTCAATGTGTGAAACCATTGAAAAATATATCTGGTATTAGTGAAGTTTGTCGCTTTTTAGCTTGATAGTGACTTTGAAATAAAGTCGAAATAAGTCTCTTGCTTTTATAACTCGAATCTTTTTACAAGATGATGTTTTTTGGAGTGTGTTTTTTCTTTTATTTTTTGAAATTGTCTGCTGGAAAAGGATTTCAGACACGAACTTATGATATAAAAATACGATTTACGAACTCTCTGAACCACTACAATTTAAAAACTCGTTAATAATATATCATATTATACCTTATGAAATCAACCTTAATAATTCACGTGGTTTGTACATGGTGAAGTATATAAATGGCAATTAGGATGGCACATAATATAATGTTTTGTCTTCATCATTATTCTCTATAAGTTTCAACTTTATTAGCATTTTATACATGGACAAATCAAACCAAAACAAAACATCACGATACCTAGCGGCATATTAGAAGTCATTTAAAATACTTTATGCGTTATATCTATATTGCTTCTACTCGTGTTTTAAATGTTACGTCATAGTATTCAGTTCATTAACAGAAGAAATTTTCAATGTCTTTAAAGTATTTTTTATTCGTTTGTCTTTTTCATTTCTTTTGTATATTTTAATTGAGATTGTTTACTAAAGTGTTTCTTTCTTCGTATACGTTTAGGCAAGATAAAACTCGTATATTATTTGGAGACAGGGTTTGTATATACATATGATCTTCTGACTTAGTGTTATGTGAATCTGACACTTGACAGGAGTATTATGTGCTATTTTATTTAGCAATCGGACGGTCGTAAAAAAAAGAAGAAGAATTTACTGTCCAAGTTTGGTTTCAAACATAAAGGAGATAAGACTGGTGTGTAATGACAGATGATAATGATAGATAATTATAGATAATGATAAATAATAATAGATTATGATAAATAATCATAGATTATGATAAATAATGATAGATAATGATACATAATGAAAGATAATGAAAGATAATGAAAGATATTGAGAGATAATGATACATAATGATAGGTAATGATAGATAATGATAGATTGTATTTTCGTTTTCATGTGTTCACGTGTCTGCAAAACAAAATGTTTGCCAATAAACATTTTGACAATCCGGCATAATTTTTTGAATTTCCCAGACTCGTGTGCATATCCAGTTGAAAAAAGAAAAACTCTTCTGGAACACTTTTTTTTCTGTCCTTTGTGCAATGACCAACTTAAAACACAATTTTCACCTTCAACTATTCATTTTTCTACAGATGCGGTTGGTTTGAACAAAAATAGCAGTGAAGTCGAGACACCTATGGCTTCTTCAGAAGAACACACAACGGTGGATGATTTGCCTCGCAAGATAAGCGATGACGAAGACGATAAGGAGAATTTGACGTAGTGAACTCTTCATGATCGGAGAGCTATCGTACTGAGGGTAATGTTTCACGAGCTGTTTGCATCCTCTTTCTTGCTCGTTTGAATGCATCTTGACGAAAAAATGTACACTTAAATTATTACACGCACGTTCGCACATTATTTGATAACATTGAACCCCACATACCTAACACTTGTGTTAATGATTCCATTACACCAAATCCTCTGTCAAAAAAGGAACGATATTATTGCCGGGATTGTAAAATAATTATTTTTCATCGTTGCTTGAAAAACAGGCTATTTGAAGTAGCTCAAACCCGATTAATATGTGACTTTAAGTAGTTAGAAGTCTCAATGTCTTTGTCACGAAAAAAAAGGAAAATTAGCTCAAACCTGATTAATATGTGACTTTAAGTAGTTAGAAGTCTCAATGAATTTGTCACGAAAAAAAGGAAAATAATTTATTTTTAAGTTCATGCGGTGACTTGTAGTTCGACAATCTTAACCTCAATTTGCAAATATTATCATGAAATTTCAACAAAATGGAAGTTCGTATTTTCAACAATTCTTTTCATGTTATGCATTTTACAAATGAGCAGACAACTTAAAAAGGGAGGATGAAACAATAGATATTCCTCCGGTTTTCTTTATGACTTGGTGCCTGATGACAACATTGCAATTTTTCCAATACCTTGTTCCGTGAAACGTTGTGCGAACGTTTTTCTTCCTCATTTGACGGTCAATGAAACCCCTGTCAAGGTTAGAAGACACAAATGAGTCATTGAATAATAACAATGATCGTAACAGCTCGAAATTCGAATGGATAAATAGTTAGTTTAAGAGGGTCTATATCAAATATCAGGCGAAATATGTCATTAATAACCGATAAAATATGTGCGAACTGCATAGAGGCTCTAACATGCACAAAAGCATGATATACCTACCCACATTGTTGTACAATGTTCAATTTTACTCGCACACAGCCAGATGTTGCTGCTCTAAATCCAAACTTGCTTAAAACTTTACTCTACATAATACATAAATAAAACCATTACACAATTTAATGTCTTCGTGTCTTCCTTCACGAAAGTAGCTAATAATCACCAAAATGGACAACTTTTCGTACATTTTCGCTGCCTGCCGGCTGCTTAACGTAAGTAGCATCTTCGAGTTCCGGTGATCCACCGATAAAGAAACGACGCATCTTTGGTACAAGTCCATTCCCTGTTGGCCTCCACGTATTAATGATGACGTCATGGCTGCCGGCTTTGTTCGGTAGTGTGACGTATCCGTAGCCTTCCGTGCGAAAACATTCCCATAAGTCGACTGACAAAACCTCAATGAACAGTGTTGGCCAACGAATGAAATCCCCTGATAATAAATCAAGGTAAAAGTGTTTTGCAAATCTCGAAGTTTAAATGCGTCACAATCGTTTATTTTCAATCACCATCTTCTCTTTCCGTTGGCTGATAGCTCACGTGAAACTCGAAAGGAAAAGAAAAATGCGCGATGTTGTTCTGAAAGAAAGAAAGAGAGAAGTCCTTGCTGTGAGAAATTTTGCAAAAAAGGGTAAGAGCATGTAGGTTTTTTGTAAGGAGATTGCGAAATGATATACTAGCGATTCAAAACCTTTTCTGTTGATTTCGTGAAACACGTTTGCGTCACTCCAGATAGATGTGGAGATCCTTGCGAAGACCAATCTTTATATTGAATAAAATAGTTATAATGTAATATAGCATACGTTGCTTACTACCAGTAAATCTTATCATAAAACGTGTCGTACGTTTTGGTAGTTCCAAAAAAGTGAATGTACAAGCCGTCATACTCAAAATCTTGCGCAGACACTGAAAGATGAAATACACAAAAACGTCTCGTTCTATTTTGAAGATAGTCTTTGAAATACATTCATTTCAACGTTTTTTCGATAACTTTCACACTCGTACCAATTTCACCAAAAATGGACGTATTTAGTACTCCGTCTTGTGGCTAAAGAGAATACAAGAAAGACAATGTAAGCCTCTTCAGTACATTCAAGATAAATTTTTCCGGTAACCTCTTTGTATTTTTAGTAAACAACAACGGTGCGTTACTCTTAAACAATGCAAAATGCTTACGTTATTTGAAGTTACCCTTGTTGCTCATTTAACCATTAATACTGTTTACTTGTATGACGTCATTGCAGAAATATCCACTTAAATTTGTACCGATAATATAAACGCTGTTTACCGGTTGGTCTTACTTTGACTGTTGCTGAAAATCAGCGTCATAGCCAACACGTTTATTTAGTCCTACTATGTAAATTATTTATTCTTTTTACAGCGAGAACAAACATTTGAATGATGATGTAATGTTCTGAAATTTACGTAGCAGGACAGCAATTTAAATGCGAACCATGCCTCTGTTGTGAAAATGGGAAGGTTGTGGGATTTTTGTTGGTCGCCTGCTTTAAGGGTGTAATTGACTTGACCCACTGTAACTGGCTTTGAGTTGCTGCATTGTCGCTTTCATACGAATGCAGTTGACTTAATAAACATGTATCTGTTGCATGGGATTTTTGTTGGTCGCCTGCTTTAAGGGTGTAATGACTCGACCCACTGTAACTAGCTCTGAGTTGCTGCATTGTCGCTTTCATACGAATGCAGTCAATTTAATAAACATGTGTCTGTGGCAAAGTAAATAAAACCTATGACTCTACCATACCAAAGGGTGAAATTCCGTTCCAACTTGACTCGCCAAGTACATAGCGTGTCTGTTGTAAAGCTAAAAAATAACTGCGTATTGGAAATGAGTCGATGAAGTACAGATCAATTGTAGTGTCCGTTTCATTTTCATCACGAGACGAAACGTGAAACGTTTTAGACTTATTTAAACGAACCTCGTCAAAACTCTTTATCTCACGTTCTTTTTCGTCTCTATAATTTGAAATAAACAGCATTAATACAGTCATTTCATTGTCGTTTTAATGGAGCATGTTCCACTGTGTACTCAAATACTCATTGTTATCTTGTCATTTCAATGGAAGCATGTTCCACGGTGTTCTCTTATATTCTTTGATACTGTGTAATTTTAACTGAAGCATGTTCCACTATCTACTCATTGCTACCTTGTCATTTCAATGGAAGCATGCTCCACAGTGTACTCATATACCTCTAAATGAGAAACACAACATTGCCTTAAAACGCTAGGAAAAGAATGAACAAATGTCATATACTTTGAAAAAATACCCTTCAAATCACCAGATGTCTGTATTCTGTAAGGTGTTTTACCGTGGTTTAAGTCAGGTTTTATTGTGATTTGACCCGTTCCATCGATCTAGAACACAATAAATAAGGAAATGAACACTAGTAAAGGTAACTACGATCTCAAGTCGAGTTTCCGCAAGGGGATAAAATGGTGTGTATTGAGTAAACCAAAAAGACCTTAACAGAACAAAGTATATATTCGTCTTCTAAGGAACCAATTCTAGAAAAAAAAGAAAGTAAAAGAAACAAGATGATTGTTGCTTATTCATACCGAGAGAAGTTAGCCACAAAGAAATCACCCAACACCCTACGATCGATTGTTTTATTGAGTAAAATCTTAAATGGTGTCTAACCATTAGTTGCAAATGATTTTCAGAGATGATGTATGCATATCACTTCCATCTAGTGGATTTTTTTTCACTAGATCAGGTCTAGTGAATTTGGTTTAGAAGCACACTCCCGATCTGGCCTGGAGAGAAGCACACTCCCACGTGCCTTATACATTCTCAAATTCAGAACAGTGTTTAAACTCATTCGACCAGATTCAGTTAAAAAAGTCACACTTCTAGAATCTCTCGTACCTGCCATCCACACTCAAATCCGCCATAATATACATTATTCTGAACGGAGTTGAGATAACGTGGTTGTTTTGTTTGGCCACTTCCCTGGGATCATCGGTGACAATGTGGGATCGTAAACCTCGATGACCGTATGTTCTAAATGGAATTATTTCAAAGAAGATCTGACTGGCGTTAAAAAGGTAAGAAGACTGGGGCGAGGAATGGCGTCAAACGTCAAAACACCGATCATTGTAAGATTGTGTTCTCGTATGCTGTTAGCCTGCAGTGGCGAAGCCAGCCCGCAAGTTTGGTCGTGCTATGTAAATTTTTCTGTGTTCACTCATATTGAAAACAATAGATTTCTAAAGAAATGAAAAATGATGATTATCTGAAATGTACATAGCACGACCAAATTTTCGGGCTGGCTAAGCCATTGCTGTTAGGGCTAGTTCACACGGGCAAATTGTATCGGATCCGTCTCCCTTATGAAAAACGTTTGAATTTCCAAACTCTAGTGTATTACAGGAAAGACTTCAGAAAATGCAATAAGCTTACTGTCTATCAGTTAATTTACAAAACTTCTCGTTAACACTTGAACATCAAGTACTTCAAGCACATACCGAGTTTTAGCAGCGGTTCTATCGATATTTCTTTTACGAACGTGTACCATATTGTTCGTCAGGTAATGCGGTGTTTCGTTCGGATTCGTCGTCATGGTTTTCAACAACTAAAACTCAAATATGTCTGGCTTACTGAGGAGCTTTGTGAGTTTACATGAGATACGTATTTCGCATTTGAGAGAGAAAGATGCTTGAAACGAAGTCATTAATCTGGCTAATTTATTATAAAAAATATTGCCATACTATCAACTTGATATAATGGCAATATTGCCAATATATAAATGTTGCCATTCTATCAATTTGATGTAATAGCAATATTGAACCAGCGCTTTCTTCCTTTTGTAGGAATTAGCTTAAAAGATTTCACCGAGAGAAAATGATTTTGAAAAGCAGGGACCGGGGGAGAGGGCTGGAGGGGCTATACCCCTGCATTAATTTAGCCTTCAAAGTTGGCTACGGACTCCCAATTGGCAACCAAATTTTGAGGCTCTGGCGGTCTATAGCCTCCCCCTTCAAATCAAAAATCGGTCCCTGGAAATTTTATAATTTTTCATTCAGGACTATCAAATATCGCTCCAACTGTACTTTTGAGGCTTAAAATCATTCACTAATTTTTTACTGATGTGTATCTTAATGAAAGCGAAGTTTCAGAATTCTTGGATCGAACCTCTTCAGTGTTGGCGTAATCGTCTTCATCGACGTATGTGAAGATTTTTTTATTGGGTCTTCCGTTCTTTTGCCTGCATGTGAACAATGAAGATTTGGGTTTAAAAGAGTTTAAGTAAACTTATTCAGATCACGAAATGTGCCACCTCAACTTCATCACAACGCGATGATATTGCTGCCCCAGGACGGAAGAGCAATTTTGACGAATACTGTAATATTCTTCTTCTCGCTAAAAATATCATTGGCAAAGTAGAATGTCTCATTTTTCCTGTAGTGCTACTTAAGCATTTTTCGTTAAATCCAACCTGACTAAACAGTTTTTCCTGCCAAACCACTTTCGTTTCTTCCTTATCATCATCAACGTTAGCTCCTACACACATGAACAGACGCAAACATGACATATATATAAATATAAAGAAAAAACACACACACACAAACACTCGTAGTTTTGTACAGGCTGTGTAGCGCTATCTAAGTACGTAGATAATGAAAATGAATGTCAAAATTCAAAGGGTTAAGTTTTCTTTACTGATGTAAATTCCACATACTATTCCTTCTTCTATCAATACGTTCCATCTCAAAAGCTTCTTGACCGGGTTCCTTGATATTCCTCAGGTTTTCTGCAGTCGATCCTATCCTCGATGTACTTGCAATGGGAATAGCACTGGCTGCAGTGACTTTTCTTAAATTCACCCTTGTAATTTATAAATAAAGCAAGGTTTTCAATAAAATATCAAGCGTCTGAAATTTAAGATGCGTTTACAGTTTTTGTACCGAAATGCTAGGTTTCTAGGGAAATCTAACGATCGATAATGTCCAACGCTGACATTTTCCAATTCGTCCGCCATATTTGTTTACTTATCAACCAATGACACAGCCAGCCCAAGAAATACTTGAGTTCGTTTACACACGTCATGGACCACCGGAGAAGTCAAAGATGTAAGTATTCATGTAAACACTGACTAAATCGACCGGAGAATGTGTTGTTTTTGGCAAGAAAAAAGTCGCCTTTTTATTTCATCATTATTTCTATTGAAGAATGGGTGACATCTATTTTCTCACACTTTCTCAAGGCCTATGCCATCCTCGTTCCAAGGAATAATTGGTCAACAGAATCTGGAAAAGCAGTGTTTGTGCACAGTGGACTGCCTGTAATTCGAGCACTTACTTAGAGTTTTGTAACTAGCAAGTGTCAAGGTCAAATCATCGGTCTAAGCTTTCAATTCACGCGACATCGCCACGTGCCATCGTATGATGCCACACAATCTGCAACAATCTTGGGAAAACACATGGGTAATGTTACTAAAAAACCTCCAATAGTTACATCTTTCCTTCTCAAAGCCAAGATGAAAGAAACGCAAAATATAGCCTTGAAATTGAAAAAAAGTCAAAATGTTGCATTACACTGAATCTTTCTCTTTGGTTTTATTTATGGATGGTTTAAATTTCAAGACGATGCTGTGAGGAGAATATTTTCTCTTCAGCACTTCTTGAAATTATTAGCTAGAAAAGGATGTCACTTAAATACCAGGTAGAGACCGTGGTAAAACCCGACCTCCTCCGTGATTTACCCGTAAGAGATATACGGAACGCCCACGCGGATTAATTATCCGGTAAGGGATTTTCTCCGCCTCACGCGTCCCTTTAGCTTACGGCCATTTATATGGTCTATCTAGAACATATGCGCCATATTCAAAAACCTCTTCAGAAATTTTGCTCTTTCAAATATTTGAATGTAACGGAAGAAGAAAGCATGCTATTTCTCGGCGTAACAAAAATGTATAATTACAACCTATCAGTTGTCTGAAATTCACACGTGCAGTACGCATGACAATTACATGGTGTGATGTCGCATTATGCCATCATCAATCATAGATGTTAGATACTGTATAAATACATTCTTGATGACTCTACTTTGAACTGCTTGTGTGTTGGGAGAGGACGATCAACGGGCCACAATTCATTTTCTTAGAACTACTTTTTTATATTTGACTTCACTGCTTGTTCCTAAAAGAGTAAATATGCCGGCAAACAACACGAAGAAATGTCTTGAGAGTTTGACCAGAGACGAAATGAAAAAGATTTGGAGGTCTGTTGATTGTGTCTGTTTTGATGTCGACAGCACTGTCGTGCAGGAAGAGGGCATTGATGAATTAGCAGATTTCTGTGGAGTCGGAGAAGCTGTTAAGCAATGGTAAGATATTTTGAAACGACTACATGAAATATTTAGTTGAACGGTTTTTGGTTTTCGAAATATTATCAAATTCAAGTACGCGTACTCAAAGTTCTGAAGAATCAGATTTATACCCCAGTGAGATTTATATATTTAGAGAAAAAAAGACGAATTTGTCAATGCTGATTGGAAAAGATACTGCGTTGTTTGGTTAACCAGCGTATATACGTTTTATAAAATATTTGTCTTTATTTTAATAATACACGTATATTTTGACGTGCGTTTATTTATGTTTGCTTCCGTCAGCAAGTTTGTCCACAAACTTTGAACTTTAAACAAGAACCACTTTGCGTAATCTATCGATTATTCGAGTTTGGAAATTGGCCAGTTCTGCCAAAAAATTAATGTTGAAAGGCTATCCAGCTTAATTGCTAATATTGTATACATTTTATGAAACAGGACCCTGCAAGCCATGGGAGGAAATATACGGTTTAGGACAGCACTTGAAACCCGTCTAAATATGTGCAGCCCTACCTTAGAGCAGGTATTGTCTCATTACTTACCTATTGACAAGAATGATGTTTCAGTTTTCAAAGTATTTTTCATTAAATTTAATGTTTGAATCAATTTACAATTCCTAGTCTTGATCAATTCAATTTGTGTTTAAGTTCTGTTCTGTTTAATGCCATTCTTCACCATTTCACACATTTCTTTTCCCCATCCTACAGCTTGAACGCTGTAAAAAAGAACGTCCTCTGACTTTAACTGAAGGAGTAAGGTAAGTATTGCCAATGGACTGGGAAATATGCTTACCACATTTGAATTTGATAGTCCTGATAGCATTTCTGATTTGATGTCTTTTATTTAAGAGATTTAATCGCATATTTACACATGGAGAAGATTCCTGTATTCTTGATCAGTGGTGGTTTTAGGCAATTAAATGTACCTTTGGCCCATCGTCTTAACATTCCTTCTGAGAATGTGTTCTCTGTGGAACTTTTATTTGATAGTGATGGTAAGTCGTCCAAACTCTCCATGGTGTGTTCCATTCATGCTAACTTATTTATTTTTTATTTAAAGTTGAGCAAATTTGAATTAAAGTAATAAACTTAAATTTTTTGAATTTTTAAAGGTCGATATCATGGCTTCAATAAAAACAATCCTACTTCTGATTCTGGAGGTAAAACAAAAATTGTACAGCGTCTTAAAGACAAGTATGGTTTCAAAAGGTATGACTGTGGTTTTTCTTAGTTATAAATAGATTACATATGTTGTGCTTTTCCTTTCCTTATTGTCACATTTCATTTTTTTAGATTGGTCATGATTGGGGATGGAGCAACTGATATGGAAACATGTCCACCAGCTGTAAGCACTGTATTTAAACATCATTTGTCTTTTATTTGATGTAATGTATCTGGTTATTTGCATCTCACTGATCGTTTGAATTATTTTTGATTATCCAAATTTCCTCAGACATTCATCTATATAAAGATAGTAATATGATGTAGTTGTAACCTTATCTTGGTAATGATCATAAATGATTGGGTTATTCACTTGAACTTTGTGCCCAAGCACTTTTGTACAACAAAGCTCTTTGTCTTATGAGCAATGATAAGTCACAATAAAATTGTTACTTAAACATTGTGATGCTCATGGTAGTTCTTATCTTTTCTTAGGATGGTTTTATAGGATTTGGTGGAAATGTTGTTCGAGAAAAAGTTCGCGATCATTCGCCGTGGTTTGTCAACAGTTTTCACGAACTGCTCAACGAATTAAAAGTTGCTAATTGAATTGTCCACTCAATGGTCCATAGAATTTTTATGACGTTCGTTTTTGAATCAAAATTTCCGGATAACTTTTATCACACCTTATGGAGATGCCGTCTATAAATACTTATATAAGTTTGAAAATTGGTAAATGTATATATGTATATGTAATGCAATTATCATTAACGAACAACACACATGGTCAGGGGATTGCATAGGTCGTTTCTCAACTTCAGAAGTATACATTATATAAAAAAAAAGTAAATTAATTTATTCTTGCAATTACGAAATACTCAATTACACTCAGAAATGAACATTTCGTTCTTTTCATATTTTAATTTCCTGATTATTTTTCCGTCGTTACCGTGTCCAATGAACATCTCGCTCTTTTCATATTTTAAATTCCTGATTATTTTCCCGTCTTTATCATATTTTTGTACGAATGAAATTTCTTTGAAAGTTGCGCAATGTATCGCTTTTACCCCACGTAATCATTACTGGATTAAAGTCCCATTTGTCAGGGTGACCAAGAGGTCGCTTCCATCCTGAAGTTGACCACTTGAATACAGGCTGTTGATCGTATGTTGGTCCGCTGACTGCATACACCGTAAAATTCTTGAACAATTCATAACTTGTTATCTGTAATGACAGAGCAAGAAGAAATAATTTTAAAGAACTTTAAGTGTAGGAATTTGCGTTGTACAGCTTGGACACGTAGCTTACATCCGAGAAATCTCAGCGTACGTGTATGAAAAGCTCATTTGCCATGGTGAATGCAACTAATTAAAACTGGAAAACGCAAAACAACCCTAATATTTGTGAAAAGAACTGTTGTCATACTATAACCCAAGCACTCTGCGCTAGATTTGGCACTACAACGAAATGTCTGTTTTGATAGCAAAATGACGTGTTCTTGTGGTTTTCGGCATTTCACAGCAGAGAAGAGAAATTCGACCTTTGACATCACTAAGGACCTGTTCATATGAGACTGGCCAGCCCGCTTAAGACGGGCTAGTTAGCTTTGCCGATATCTCACCTCATATTATTTTACAGTGTTTTTGCAATTGCGTTCATGTAAAGAGCGGGCCAGCCAGACTTGGCGAGATCCCGCTTGAAGGAAGATATGAATAAGAAACAAATTGGCCAGGCAAACTAGCTAGCCCGGTTTAAGCGGGCTGGCCCGTCTCATGAACAGGCCCTAAGGTGAGAAGTGCTTCATCTCTACAAACACGATAATACTCGCCTTTACATCGATTCCACCTTCACTGATATGTCCAAGGGCATGAAAAGGATATACTCCATGAGCAGGATTAAGATCACCTCTCCTGAAATAGCGTTCATCGCACTGTAGGGTGGTGTGCAGTTACACTTCGATAAAGGATCGTTTTTGAAATCGTTGTACCTGTGAGATTACTACATTTCGACCCTCATAATACATGGTGAATTTGAACTAAGCATACTTTCTTCTATAGTTAAATTGCTCTGTCATTGAAGAAACTTCACATAAGACAGATCACGTCTTAACGTGCGGCAATGGGAAACCAACGCTAAACTCAATATTGGCCTGTTCCATTTCAACTTACCTCATCACTTTCATCATGCTTTCTAAATCTACAACCTTGCCTTGATCACGTCTAAATATCTGTGCTCGAGGAGAAAGATCGTAGTCAAAATATGTTCCATACTTTGCCATTAAAATATCGGTATTGCTGATGTCAAAGATAGTCTTGAAGTATCTATAAAAAAAGCTTCGGAATATCATTCTGCGATGAAGCTTGTGATAAAGTGACGAATGTGTTTTCATGTGTTTACATCTTTACATGTAAACAAATAATTAATCACATCAACGTACGGTAAATTATAGCTTGCCCAATATCCATTTTCCTTTAATATCACTGACAAGTCAGCCATCTCCACTATCCCTGGCATTTGTTCCAAAACCCAAAGTGTCCCTGGTACCACAGGTTGTCCTGGTGTGAACAGTTTGTAATCCAGTATCATCCACTGATGAGAAAAATTTATAAGTCAGGAGCTTATATCTATTAGCTTATAATCACATGAATATGTTATAATTATTATGTTTTTAGTAACAAAACAACCATAGAATTTCCAAACTAATATTTTTAATTAAAATAATGTATCCTTGAGACAACTTATCATAGGTGTCACTAATATCGTTTACTTGATTGTTGTACCTAAGAGAAACGAAAAGAGAAAAAAAAACGAATTAGTTGTGAGAAACTCTCAGACTTCGTCGTGTCTTCACCAACTTACGTTCCACTATTGTGTTTTGAAAATATCGATACCCATTCTTGACAATTTTTGCTAGCCTATTGGCCAGAACTGTTCGTGCCCATTCCATAACCGTGTTCTTGGTAATGTATTGCCAAAGGTCTTTGTTGTAGTTATCAATGGTTGTCTCTTGAGTGACCTGTTATAGAAATTTTAATGTCTATTTCTTAGTTGGACAATGGGCAGCGCTATAAGCTGCTTATTTTGCTGTGATTTCCTACAGTTGTCCTCATACTGAACTAGTTGTTGAATTTTATTCTCTATCTCTCCTCATTTTGTCTGTGTATATTAACTCGTAATATCTGTAATTTTTTGTAATGTTTGTCTCGTCTTTTAGATGAACTACCGGCTACTTAATTATGAAGATAATAGCTCATTATTTACCATTCCACTACTTAGCATGTAAAAGTCATCGGAACTGTACACCAATCCAGGGTAAGAAGAAAAACTTTGCTCTCGTGCTACAATATGGAGCGCTGGAAGATGAGGAACAATGTTGTCATTTTTTTGGATAATATCATACACACCATTTGTTGATTTTACCTGAATTACTATTGTTCACTAACTGTAAATCATATAGTTTATACACTCGCAGCATGGACCAGTAATTGGCCCATGTGACGTGAGAGATCAAGATGTCCATGTTATTTGGAAGAAGTTTGATCAAAGCCGAACAGGAACCGCTGTCAACCACGTGATGTGTTCTATTTAGCAAGGCTTCTTTTAGATCACTCAGACCAACACCTAGTCCAATTTGCATCAATCTATAAATAATTCAAAATTGGGAAAAAGGTTTATCTCATGATGTGAGCTTAATATCTGTCCTGCGTTATAATCTGTGTGTTATCTTTCTCTGTTCTACAGTGTACTCCATCACCATACCTACACTGACAGACGTTGTTCTATATTTTAGACACTGTAAGTCTTTTCTCTTCTGTAAGGTAAGTCTGTTATCTTTTTGTGTTGTTTTTTTCATCACTACCTACACTGATAGATGTTATTGCATTATTTTAGACACTGCAAGTCTTTTCTCGTTATGCAAGGTAAGTCTGTTATCTTTTTGTGTTGTTTTTTTCATCACTACCTACACTGATAGATGTTATTGCATTATTTTAGACACTGCAAGTCTTTTCTCGTTATGCAAGGTAAGTCTGTTATCTTTTGTGTGTTTTTTTCATCACTACTTACACTGATAGATGTTATTCAATATTTTAGACACTGTAGGTTAGTTCTCGTTCTGCAAGGTAAGTCTGTTATCTTTTTCTGTTGTTTTTTCATTACTACCTACACTGATAGACGTTGCTCTATATTTTAGACACGGTAAATCTGTTCTTGTAGTCAAAGGTAAGTCTGTCTGTTTTCTTTCTCTGTTGTAGTTTGATTACTACCTACACTCATAAACGTTATTTATTTCATATTGCAGGGTAAGCTTGTTTTCGTCGTACAAAATAAGTTTGTCCTCGTTCTCTGGTGTTCCTTAATCATTGTAAATATCAATGATTATGAGCACCAGAGAACTGAACGTACTGGAAATCAGAAATATGTACGTACTGGAAATCAAAAAATGTCAGTGGGTGTCTCTTTCCAGTTTCAGTTGCTGCGTAACCACGTTGTAAACCATGAAGTTGTTCGTAAAGGAGTTTTACCTATGATGAAAACAAATAGGGATGTTTGAAGATTTATTTTTAGTAAAGTTTTGTTTTTGAACTCAAGCCTTACCTGGTACCAGTAGGGATCGTTACTCTTTGATTTGACTTGCATTGATATAAACACAAAATTTTCATTTATAAACTCAACAATTTTTTTACAGATGTCCTTGTATTTTTTATAGGAACTCGAGAGAAAATTTTTCCATGTCATTAAGATAAGATCTGCCGTCAAATAGCCCTCCACCATTCCTGCACCTAAAGATTGGATTTCGTCTGGAAATTTGCTGGACGTGTGGACTTCAAGATTTGACCATCTACGAAATATTTGTTTTTATTGTAGCTATGTCATTTTATAAGCTTGTTCGCGCAGGGATGTAGGTCTTACAAAATTGAACGAAACAACAAGTCTTACAAATTGAACGCAAAACAAGTCGTTGTATTTGTTGCATCTTAATAAAATTAACATAGCATATCAACAGCTCTCTGCTTGTAAGATTTCTAAGCAAGTGTACTTTTTTGTTTTTATCTGCAGGCTTTATGGCTTCCTTGAATCAACTCTTTTTCAGTGGTTTATACTTGGAAAATTGATATCACAATGGATGGACATTTTAGTGACGGTGGTGTCTGGTGAGCTGATTGACCCGGTAAGATTTTTATTCCTTATAATAGTCCTTTATTATGATTTTTAAATAACGTTGTTCTGTGCGTGCATGTGCTTGGCATGGCCGCATCCGTTTAATTGGTCCAGCTATGTGACCATTTTTGTGTTTACTCACTGCAAGTCTGCAAGAACTGTAGATTTCTAAAGAAAAACGAATGCTGTAAAATTTCCATAACACGATTAATCTTGCCGCTCAACTATGCGTTGCTACGCTTAATTCAAAAATGTTCTGTCCAAAACGTTTTGATTATTCAACATTAAACGGCAAATAAAAATTCCCTTGCACTGCTGGGGAAACCGTTTGATTTTTTAAAAACTTAAAGATACGACTCTTGTGTAGTTTTCTAAGACGAGTGCTATACATCATGTATCGTATGCATAGATATAGTAGGTCGAGATTACTGACGAGCCGCCATATTGCGTGACATCCATGATAAATCCAAGATGGCGTGGGAACCGGGCAAAAACATAGAGTCACTATAGGGTAATTGATGTTTTTCGCAATTTACTTCTTCTCATTGTTTTCAAACTCTTCCGATAAAGTTTTATTGGAAACAAATCTTTATTTCAAGTGTTTTGAAACCATATTGGACAGTTATAATTGAAATACGGGTGAAAATATCGCTTTCGAAATATTGTGTAAATTGGTCGTTATGTTGTCTCAAGTCGTTTGTCCACTAAGAGAAACAGATTTTTTCAGCTTTAACTCCCATACTGATTTGTTGCGCATCGGAATATGTCATATTGACAATTTACAGAAAGATTGGGGAATCAATCTGAATATTTCTGACAAAAAAGCGACTTATTCGAGAAAGCACTCCCACTGTACTCGTACTGATATGTGAGATTCAAACACGGTTTAGAAAGGCCATCCGACTTTGAATGAATGAAAAGAGGAGCAAGGAGATACATAACACTGCAGCACTATTATCTACTGACAAGATCTTAGTGAAGCTATTAAAGTTAGTAAACTTAACTGAAGGAAACTTACCTCATCTCAAGTAATTGTATCCAGGAGCATTGGCTATACTGATGAGATCTTACAGCTAAGTGGTTCAACGAAAGATAAGGAACTTATGTTCAGAAGCTTGTTATATTAACAGTGGTTATTTCAAAATCTGTCATAATTACATTCAAACACATAACCCAAGATACTGTTACAATACTATTTTTTGAGAGAGTTATAAAGCTCTGTATAAAGTATTTTTTACCAGAGCTAAGGTGTTCATTAAATTTATGTATTATCTTATGAAATATTTGATATGGATGTCATCGGTGGCATATCCAAAATGAATGTTTTACACTTGCTATGTAAATTTCACTGCATCATTCCTCATTTCATTAGAAATCTATTGTTTTTACAGTGAGTGAACACAGCAAGATTGAGATAGCATGAGCAAATAAAAATGCTGGCTATGACTGAGATTATTATAAGATATAGCTGTGAATAAAACATATGTGACTTTTATGCTTATCATACTTAGTTATAGTATATGTTTTTATTATGCTATAGCTACAACACCATCTATGATACCAGTTGTTTCCAATGGCAATACAATTTTATAACTGCAAATGTCTAAATTGCATCACATTATTAACATGCAACTAATGACTTCTGACAAAAATTGTATCATACTGCTCAGTTGGTTCATTTTATGACACTTACGTACAAAGATAAGTAAACTACTGATATTTCTTTGTTCAATACATGACAGCCCCAGCAACTGCCAACTGCTCTGTTGTCAAGCTTAACATCTTTCAAGACCTATGGCAAGCTTACAAGTCCATCCTCCTCATTGGTAAAAGTAGTAAAAGCAGCAGATAAAGCCCTTCGATGAAGATTAATTTTCGCATCTTTTTGTATGTATTCAATATCATGTATTTCAATGTGGACGAACAATTATGGGAACTAAAGCAGACGAAATCCGTTTAGTTTGGTAGACAAACGCCTCGAGACAACCAAACGACCAATTTACACAACACTTCGCAAGCGATATTTTCGCCTGTATTCCAATAACAATTGTCTAATATGGCTTCAAAACATTTTTAATAACGCTTTGTTTCCAATAAAACTTGATTGGAGGAGTTTGAAAACACTGAAACGAAGTAAACTGCAAAAAACAACAATTGCCTCATACTAGCCCAAAGTTTTTTGCCCGGTTCCCGCGCCATCTTGGATTTATCATGAATGTCACGCTGCATTCTTAATAAGTCTTATATTACGTTACATTCGTTAGCGATCTAGACCAGGGGTCTCCAAACTACGGCCCGCGGGCCAGATGCGGCCCGTTGGGCTTCTCAATCCGGCCCTCAGAGGCACTTCAGTAAAAATAATAATATTATTAAACAAAATAAATTTTGTGCAGAAAGTTCACGTTATGTCGCAAGCCAACTAGCAAGAATGGCTTACGTCAATTTTTCTCCCAACTTCCTAATTCCGTTTCAAGCGCACTGCGAAATTTAAAAAGCTGAAGGATAACTTCTTATATTCTTCGGCCCTCAACATGATGGATGAAAGTTCATGTGGCCCTCTCGCTGTAAAGTTTGGAGACCCCTGATCTAGACCTACTATATCTATGAACGTATGGCATTCAACGTATTGCGTTTTGCAATAAACGGCGTCATCATTACAATTCACTTTTCCCAGTTTGTGTTAGTTTTAAATAACTTTTGTCACAAAACAGTTGAGAAAATATCAGATGATTTTCGTCGTGTGTTAACTCACAACCTAGATATCATTAACATATAAAGAGAAACAAACGCACGATGAGCATATGGTCTTGATGCGAATCTTGAAATTAGCAGGAAATGCATGTAGTTACGTGTCTCTATATTATTGCTATGGCATTTTGAGACATTTTCAGATCAAATTTCGGGAGATATTCAAGACAAAACTGTGTGAAACAATACTCTATATAATTTCAACAACATATGTAATTTGTAAACCAACCCAGTCTCATTCACTTTGTTATAAAATCTTCCCCAAGCTACAGCATCGACTTGATAACCTTGATCAAGGCGAAGTTTGCCGGTAATCAGATCCATGTTGACTCTGGCTTTTTTCTCTGCATTTCCTAGTGTATTTTGTGCGAGGAAAATACATAAAACTGATAAAGTTATCCAATTCATCATTTTTTTTACTTGTGCAATCGTTTAATGATGGGCAGAGAACTTTGCCTCTAATTGTCTGTATTGTCTTCGGAATGATTCGGTCACACCTCGGTGTAGAAACGGTAATCAATGCTTACGAATCTCTTACGATTTCACGAATTCTTCAAACTCAGTGCAGTTGATTTGTATTTTAAATTTCGATGTTCCATAAACAAAAACATAAAAATTCAAACCCCTTGATCAATAGTGCCTCATTGACTCGCAACAAGACAAAATTCATTCACGTGTTTTTAATCCTAGTGTATTTAATTTGGTGGGTGACAAGGCTTTCTTAAGTTGATATCTGATTCAAATGAGTATTATTAGGCGGGTTTCAAATTTCATCGTTAGGCTCAAAAAAACACTGAAATATATGTATATTATCATGCGTTTATAAGTTGGTTCTTTGAAAGTTGCGCAATGTATCGCTTTTGCCCCACGTAATCATTACTGGATCAAAGTCCCATTTGTCTGGGTGACCAAGAGGTCGCTTCCATCCTGAAGTTGACCACTTGAATACAGGCTGTTGATCGTATGTCGGTCCGCTGACTGCATATACCGTAAAATTCTTGAACAATTCAAAACTTGTTATCTGTGATGACGAAGTGGAGAAAAATTTATAATTTTAAATCCAGAATTTTAAGAAAATAATAAGAAAAAGCTTTCATAATTTCATCTTGTCTGACGATAGCAATGTCCTATTTCGTCGTTATCAGTAATTTCACTTTATCAAAATAATTTGCATTGATCGTTCTCACTTGCCTTTGCATCTGTTCCTCCAAGACGGGCATGTCCGAGCTCTTGGAATGGATAGACCCCTGAAGCAGGGTTTAGATCCCCCCTCGATGAAATGGCGTTCATTGCACTGTAGGGAGGTGTGCAGTTACACTTTGATAAAGGATCGTTCTTGAAGTTGTTGTACCTTTAAAAGATAAATAATTGTTAGTTACAACTTACAAAATTTGTATGAACTAGAATTGTACTTGCCGCTCTATGTAATTATCTACACTTCAATTGCATAATATCTTAAAATTCCCTTATTATTGTAGATAAGAATCTTACAATCAATGCACTTACCTCATCATTTTCATCATGCTCTCTAAATCTACAACCTTGCCTTGATCGCGTCTAAATATTTGTGCTCGAGGAGCAAGATTGTAGTCGAAAAAAGTTCCATATTTTTTCACTAAAGTATCAGTTTTGCTTATGTCAAAGATAGTCTTGAAGTACCTAAAAAAGCAGAAACCACTCAATATTATATAACGTATTTGATGTCTGAACTGTGATGTGCTATAATGAAAAGCATTTTATGATCTTGTATTGGAGGAAATGTCTAAAAAGCAATAATGCTTTGTATATGAAATGCGTTAATCACGTCATTTTCACAAAAACAACCAACTTTCTATTCACCCACCAGCTTCTTTCTTCAATGCATTTATATAAGACTCGTCAACTCACGGTAAATTATAGCTTGCCCAATATCCATTTTCTTTTAAGATCACAGACAAGTCGGCCATTTCCACTATCCCTGGCATTTGTTCCAAAACCCAAAGTGTTCCTGGTACCACAGGCTCTCCTGGTGTGAACAGTTTGTAATCTAGTACCATCCACTAATAAAGATGAATATAAAATTAGCAGAACGATCGTCTTTAGGTAACAGATTGGTCTTTGTTTTCGAAAGTCGAATTCACTTACTTCATTGTTGTAGCTAAGTTGAAAGGAAAAGAAGACAACGCAAAAGTTAGTTATAAAAATGCTTCATCTTCAATTCTTTTTTATGAATGTCACCAACTTACGTTCCACTATTGTGTTTTGAAAATATCGATACCCATTCTTGACCATTTTTTGCCAGCCTATTGGCTACAACTGTTCGTGCCTATTCCATAACCGTGTTCTCATTGATGTATTGCCAAAGGTCTTTGTTGTAATTATCAATGGTTGTCTCTTGTGTTATCTGGTCGTAAAATCAAAAATACAGTCAAAGAAGAACTGACAAAGTTCGCTCATACGTTTCAATTTTAACATAAGTTGTTCATGCATTGTTCGCTTCCTATGAAGATGTATTCAGTCGACAAGATAAAAAACATTGGATGACAGACATATTTTCGTGTGAAAAAATCAAATAGTGAAAATCATTACCAAACCACTGCCAAGCATATAAAAGTCGTCTACACTAAATAGTAATCCAGGATAAGAAGAAAAACTGTGATGTTGTGCAACAACATGAAGAGCTGAAACATAAGGTGTAATATTGTTATTCTTAGGATAACGATGGATCATGTACATCTGTTGTTGATCTTACCTGAATTACTATTGTTCACTAATTGTAAATCATATAGTTTATACACTCGTAGCATGGAAAAGTAATCATTCCACGTGACCTGGGAGATGAAGATGTCCTTGTTATTTGGAAGAAGTTTGATCAAAGCAGAGCAGGAACTACGGCGAACAACGTTATGATTTTTTGTTCTTTTTAACAAGACTTGTTCTATATCACCTCGACCTTCCAAGTTCATAAGTCTTGAAGAAGAAATTGGATTCGAACACCATTTGCTACATGATCATTCTTAAAAATGCATGCTAGTTGTTTCTGTTGCTCAATTATAAAGTCAAAGTTTGTAGTCAACAAGCTGAAGGATATCAACAATACTTAAATATGAGAAGCCGAATGTATACATTAATGAAAACAACTTTTTCAGCTTAATATATATACCATTGCTACATGTCATCCATAGTCAAACGTAATTACGTACCGGAAGTCAAAAGTTGTCAATGGGTTTCTCTTTCCGGTTGCAGTCGCAGCGTAACCACGTTTTAAACCTTTGAGTTGTTCGTAAAGTAGTTTTACCTGTAAAGAAAAAAAAACAGATGTTGAAACCTAGACGTGGATTCTGTGTAAAACTAAATTTATTTTTCTCTTACTTGGTACCAGTAAGGATCATTGGGTTTTGATTTGATTTGCGATGAGAGAAATGCTGAATTTTTGTGAAGAAACTTTGAAAGTTTTTTGCACATCTTTTTTTTGTTTTTACAGTAGCTTTCGAGGGTGTTCTTCCATGACATTAGAATAAAATCTGCTGTCAAATAACCTTCCACCATTCCCGCCGCTAAAGACTGGATTTCGTCTGGAAATTTGCTGGACGTGTGGACTTCAAGTTTTGACCATCTTTGAATTGTAAATGCAGATAAAAAGTGAAATTGTTTAGGTATTGATGAAATTCTGTTTTCTTATTTCTTGTTGAATATTGTCATATATATTGTTTTTTCTGTAAATTCCTGCAAATTCTTGCACGTTGTTGCATATTCTTACACATTGATAATCATATGTAACATTAACAAAATCAAATAATTAATGGGGAGACTAAAAGTGAAATTACATAATGGTCAAATTCTTTATTTTTACATTTATTATTGTAAATTGTTATACATTTTTATTTGTTTTTGTAGATTTCTGCAAGTTCTTGTAAATTGTTGCATATTGTTAAACGACTTACGAAGTATAATTGGTATGTTAGATTTAACAATCTTATTTCATTTCAATTGTGTATTTTAGGAGAAATAGCCAGAAAACTATTTGTGTGAAGGAAAAATACGAAACAGTTACCACAATCTGTTTATAAGGTCAAATATTTCGCATCGTTGATGTCGGAAGTTCAATTTGGAAATATAGAATAACTTTTGGTGTGCAATGTAATAAACCTTTTCTGCTTCGTTATTTTTGTAATTAATTGACGATTTGAAACCAATGCGCGAATGACAAATCGGCAACCAAGATTTATGAATTGATACGCAGAATAAAAACATAGGATTATTTTAAGTTTAATCAAAGTGTAAACAGCATTTTGTCAGCCATTCTTCAAAATTATTTGTGTTTGCAAATTGATATGATTTTCTCCAGACAAATAAAAAGTAACCATGTTTTATTGAATTTCGTTAGGAAGTAGCTAATTGAGTTGAATCTATATCGACGTTTGCCCATTCATATCTTTGCTTCTTGCGTTTATTTATGTGAAACTCAAGTGTGGCTTGTTGTTATTTTTTCAGATGTAGGAAAAGAATATCCTCAAATGCGCGTATGAGTCAGTCTACTGATAAGCGACGCTACGCTTTTACATATTTTGGTTCGTGGTTGTTGAGTAAACACAACTTACAATGTGAAATACGTGTCAGATGTTGTCAATGACGACTTAACACATCAAAACATTTGTTAAATTAAATTTTGTCCTACCTACCCAGTTTTATTGACTTTGTTGGAAAATACTCCCCACGCCACTGCGTCTACAAGTAGTTCCACTTTAATTGAAAGATCGCCCGTGTTTTCATCCAATATGACACTGGTGTACAATTCATCCTTTGCATGTACAAGCTGAGTGAGGAAGAGACAGAAAATTGTGAATTGAAAAAACTTCATTGTTACGTCGAAGAGTAGAGAGAGTGCAATGAGCGACGCCACTTTAATAATGTAACCTGACCGTTCTAATTAATGTAACAGTAGGTGGTATATAGAAGCTGGAACACACAATCTGCAGGAATTTAACCAATATTAAATTATGAAAATTATCCGAGTATTGTCCTCTTTACAACATTTAAAAGAGCATCTGAGATTTCGCATTCAAACGCATTTTGAAAAGGGTATGAGTAGCATATTATATACTAGCCATGTTAGAAGATTGCAGTGGAGATAATATTTCTTATAAAAACCAGTGATGATTATATTTATTATATATTATATTTATTTATTGTAACTGTTATGCCTTTGTATCAAGGAAACCTCTTTGAAAGTTGCGCAATGTATCGCTTTTACCCCACGTAATCATTACTGGATCAAAGTCCCATTTGTCTGGGTGACCAAGAGGTCGCTTCCATCCTGAAGTTGACCACTTGAATACAGGCTGTTGATCGTATGTTGGTCCGCTGACTGCATATACCGTAAAATTCTTGAACAATTCATAACTTGTTATCTGTTATAAGTATGTAGAAAGTTAGAATCGCTTCTAATAGTAGAAAGTAAAAGTGAGTTAGCTTTTTGTCATGCAAAATGTCGTTTGTTCTTTGCCAAACGTTTGCAGAGCACTTTAGTAAAAATGATGATACTCGCCTTTGCGTCAGTTCCGCCGTGGCGTTTATGTCCAAGAACACCAATTGGATAAACTCCCGAGGCTGGATTAAGATCACTTCTTGCTGAAATTGCATTATCTGCACTGTAGGGTGGCGTGCAGTTACACTTCGACAAAGGATCGTTTTTGAAATCATTGTACCTAGAGGAACAAATTATCCAGGTACAACAGACTCAAAATTCATACTTTGTAGAAATTCGACTTATGTAATATTTACTCGTTGTGAGAGCATGATATCTTAAAAATGTCGTATTGATGCAATTGGTGAACACGAGTTTCATACTAAGTATCTATCAGCCTTATACGATCAATGCCCTTACCTCATCATTTTCATCATGCTTTCTAAATCTACAACCTTGCCTTGATCGCGTCTAAATATCTGTGCTCGAGGAGCAAGATTGTAGTCAAAATACGTCCCATATTTTTCCACTAAAGTATCAGTTTTGCTTATGTCAAAGATAGTCTTGAAGTATCTAAAAAAGCAGTAACCACTCAATATTATATAACGTATTCGATGTCTGAACTGTGATGTGTTATAATGAAGATCATTTCATGATCATCCATTGGAGGAAATGTCTAAATAGCAATAACGCTTTGTATATGAAATGCATTTATCACGTCATCTTCACAAAAACAACCAACTTTCTATTCACCCACCAGTTTCCTTCTTCAATGCATTTATATAAAACTCATCAACTCACGGTAAATTATAGCTTGCCCAATATCCGTTTTCTTTTAAGATCACTGACAAGTCGGCCATTTCCACTATCCCTGGCATTTGTTCCAAAACCCAAAGTGTTCCTGGTACCACAGGTTGTCCTGGTGTGAACAATTTGTAATCCAGTACCATCCACTAATAAATATGAATATAAAATTAGCAAAACAACGGTCTTTTATCAAGTAACTGAATTATTTTTGTTTTTTTAAAATCTAGTTCACTTACTTCATTGTTGTAGCTAAGTTGAAAGGAAGTAAAGACAAAACAAAAGTTAGTTATAAAAATGCTTCATCTTTAATTCTTTGTTGCGAATGTCACCAACTTACGTTCCACTATTGTGTTTTGAAAATATCGATACCCATTCTTGACCATTTCTTGCCAGCCTATTGGCTACAACTGTTCGTGCCCATTCCATAACCGTGTTCCCGTTGACATATTGCCAAAGATCTTTGTTGTAGTTATCAATGGTTGTCTCTTGCGTTATCTGCTCGTAAAATTGTAAATACTGTTAGAGAAAGACGTCGTTTTTAAGACGTAGCTAAACAAAACTGACATGTTTACTGTCGTTTTGATAATATTTCAAAGAATTTGTCTTTCTTGACAATAAGTTAATATATTATAAGAAGTAACAAAAACAAAAGATGCTGATTTCTATAAACAGTTTTCAATACCAATCCACTGCTAAGCATGTAGAAGTCATCTCCGCTGTAAAGTCTTCCAGGATAAGAAGAAAAACTGTGCTGTTGTGCAGCAACATGAAGAGCTGGAACATAAGGAGTAACAGTGTTATTTTTAGGATAACGATAGATCGTGTACATCATTTGATGATCTTACCTGAATTACTATTGTTCACTAATTGTAAATCATATAGTTTATACACTCGTAGCATGGACGAGTAATCACTCCACGTGACCTGAGAGATGAAGATGTCCCTGTTATTTGGAAGAAGTTTGATCAAAGCAGAACAGGAACCGCTACCGACCACGGGATGTGTTATTGCTCCTTGCGAGAAGGCGTTTACTAGATCGTACAGACCTCCCAGTTGCATTAGTCTTTAAGTAAAAATCAATATAAATAAGCGGCTTTTTGTTTTCAATCGATAGCAAAATATAATGAAAGTGTTGTCCTTGTCTTGTTATTTTTTATTGTTTATTCATCGGTTTTTGTCATACTAATGACCATTTTATTTCTGTGTTTACTTATAGTGGATATTATAGTCGATATCAAGTGAGATGATTACAAACCGGAAATCAAAAGTTGTCAATGGGTCTCTCTTTCCAGTTTCAGTTGCAGCGTAACCACGTTTCAAACCATAGAGTTGTTCGTAAAGTAATTTTACCTGTGAAGGTAAAAACAAAGCAATTCTTTTTAAATGAACCTTTAATATAGAGTTAAGATATTTTTTCTTCTTACTTGGTACCAGTAAGGATCGTTAGGTTTTGATTTGATTTGTGAGGTGACAAATGCTGAATTTTCCTCCAGGTACTTTGTCAGTTTTTTGCACGTCTTTTTGTTGTTCTTGCAGAAGCTTGCGAGACCGCTTTGCCAAGACATTAAAATAAAATCTGCCGTCAAAAATCCTTCTACCATTCCTGCGGCAACAGATTGGATCTCGTCGGGAAATTTGCTGGACGTGTGGATCTCAAGATTTGACCATCTATATATATAATGGATATTAGTGATGTGAAAACTGTTATGAATGAAATCGTACATATGTCATGTTTCATGAGTAAGTAATTTCATTTTAACGGTGCAAGAATTTTTGCTTTTCATGATGAACAAAACTTGAAAATGTTAAAACAGGCCTTTTGCAAATTGCAATAAATATTAAGAATTTTGTATGTCTAATATGTCAGCTCGGTTGATGTTTGTATGTGCTGGGATTGATTACTAAAGGATCAAATTTCGTTTGACCAAGGTTATGATGTAGATTTTTCTTACAATACTTTCAAACAACTGAGCCTTTGACATTAAACATTACTATTGATTTACAGGCAAAGGAAACCGCTTTATTTTGATAAGTTATGAAAAGAAATGTGCAAAAAAAATTGTAGGAAACGGCAACCCTCTGGTGAAGATGCAATTGTTATTTGTTGCGTATACGATTTATTCTTATTATTGCGTAAAACATTGTCGTTGAATATTCCAGCAGCATTTGGTGGACTAGCCATTAAAAATTACATACTTTTTTTCAAAATGGCGTGATCGTCATATAGCTTGTGAGGAAAATTATGCTGATAATGTAGATTCATCTAGTAATGTCAAGCACTAAGCTGTGATGACAATTTTATAGCTCGTGCGACTTGCGTCAAAACTATTTACAATGTGAAATACATAACTGATGTTTTCAATAGATAAACAACTCGTCGATGGAACTTTTTAAAACATTTGGTGAACTAAATCCCAACCCACCCTGTTTTATTCACTTCGTTTGAAAATACTCCCCACGACACTGCGTCTGCAAGTAGTTCCTCTTTAATTGAAAGATCGCCTGTGTTTTCATCCAATATGACACTGGTGTACAATTTGCCATTTGCATTTACAAGCTTAGTGAGGACAAGACAGAAAATTGTGAATTGAAGAAACTTCATTGTTACGTCGAAGAGTAGAGAGAGTGCAATGAGCGACGCCACTTTAATAATGTAACCTGACCGTTCTAATTAATGTAACAGTAGGTGGTATATAGAAGCTGGAACACACAATCTGCAGGAATTTAACCAATATTAAATTATGAAAATTATCTGAGTATTGTCCTCTTTACAACATTTAAAAGAGCACCTGAGATTTCGCATTCAAACGCATTTTGAAAAGCGTTTAAGTAGCATATTATATACTAGCCATGTTAGCAGATTGCAGTGGAGATAATATTTCTTATAAAAACCAGTGATGATTGTATTTATTATATATTATATTTGATTATCGTAACTGTTATTCCTTTGTATCACGGAGACTTCTTTGAAAGTTGCGCAATGTATCGCTTTTACCCCACGTAATCATTACTGGATCAAAGTCCCATTTGTCTGGGTGACCAAGAGGTCGCTTCCATCCTGAAGTTGACCACTTGAATACAGGCTGTTGATCGTATGTTGGTCCGCTGACTGCATATACCGTAAAATTCTTGAACAATTCATAACTTGTTATCTGTTATAAGTATGTAGAAAGTTAGAATCGCTTCTAATAGTAGAAAGTAAAAGTGCATGAGTTAGCTTTTTGTCATGCAAAATGTTGTTTGTTCTATGCCAAACGTTTGCAGAGCACTTTAGTAAAAATGATGATACTCGCCTTTGCGTCAGTTCCACCGTGGCGTCTATGCCCAAGAGAACCAATTGGATAAACTCCCGAGGCAGGATTAAGATCACTTCTTGCTGAAATTGCATTCTCTGCACTGTAGGGTGGCGTGCAGTTACACTTCGACAAAGGATCGTTTTTGAAATCATTGTACCTAGAGGAACAAATTATCCAGGTACAACAGACTCAAAACTCATACTTTGTAGAAATTCGACTTATGTATGCCACTTTAAATATTTACTCGTTGAAGAGTATGATGTCTCAAAGATGTCGTATTAATGCAAATGGTGAACACGAGTTTCATACTAAGTATCTATCAGCCTTATACGATCAATGCCCTTACCTCATCATTTTCATCATGCTTTCTAAATCTACAACCTTGCCTTGATCGCGTCTAAATATCTGTGCTCGAGGAGCAAGATTGTAGTCGAAAAAAGTTCCATACTTCGCCACAAAAGTATTAGTTTTGCTTATGTCAAAGATTGTCTTGAAATATCTATAAACATGCAGACAGTATGTATAATGTGCTAAGAATTTCTATAGTGGAAAATGAGGGTGTATATTTTAAAATATTCTCTATTCACCCACCACTTCAATGCATTTATATAAAACTCATCAACTCACGGTAAATTATAGCTTGCCCAATATCCATTTTCCTTTAAGATCACTGACAAATCAGCCATCTCCACTATCCCTGGCATTTGTTCCAAAACCCAAAGTGTTCCTGGTACCACAGGCTGTCCTGGTGTGAACAGTTTGTAATCCAGTACCATCCACTAATAAATATGAATATAAAACTAGTAAAACAACGGTCTTTTATCAAGTAACTGAATTATTTTTGTTTTTTTAAAATCTAGTTCACTTACTTCATTGTTGTAGCTAAGTTGAAAGGAAGTAAAGACAAAACAAAAGTTAGTTATAAAAATGCTTCATCTTTAATTCTTTGTTGCGAATGTCACCAACTTACGTTCCACTATTGTGTTTTGAAAATATCGATACCCATTCTTGACCATTTCTTGCCAGCCTATTGGCTACAACTGTTCGTGCCCATTCCATAACCGTGTTCCCGTTGACATATTGCCAAAGATCTTTGTTGTAGTTATCAATGGTTGTCTCTTGCGTTATCTGCTCGTAAAATTGTAAATACTGTTAGACAATGACGTCGTTTTTAAGACGTAGCTGAACAAAACTGACATGTTTACTGTCGTTTTGATAATATTTCAAAGAATTTGTCTTTCTTGACAATAAGTTAATATATTATAAGAAGTAACAAAAACAAAAGATGCTGATTTCTATAAACAGTTTTTCAATACCAATCCACTGCTAAGCATGTAGAAGTCATCTCCACTGTAAAGGGTTCCAGGATAAGAAGAAAAACTGTGCTGTTGTGCAGCAACATGAAGAGCTGGAACATAAGGAGTAACAGTGTTATTTTTAGGATAACGATAGATCGTGTACATCATTTGATGATCTTACCTGAATTACTATTGTTCACTAATTGTAAATCATATAGTTTATACACTCGTAGCATGGACGAGTAATCACTCCAAGTGACCTGAGAGATGAAGATGTCCCTGTTATTTGGAAGAAGTTTGATCAAAGCAGAACAGGAACCGCTACCGACCACGTGATGTGTTCTTGCTCCTTGCGAGAAGGCGCTTACTAGATCGTACAGACCTCCCAGTTGCATTAGTCTTTAAGTAAAAATCAATATAAATAAACGGCTTTTTGTTTTTAATCGATAGCAAAATATAATGAAAGTGCTGTCCTTGTCTTGTTATTTTTTATTGTTTATTCATCGGTTTTCGTCATACAAATGACTATTTTATTTCTGTGTTTGTTTATAGTGGATTTTATAGTCGATATCAAGTGAGATGATTACAAACCGGAAATCAAAAGTTGTCAATGGGTCTCTCTTTCCAGTTTCAGTCGCAGCGTAACCACGTTTCAAACCATAGAGTTGTTCGTAAAGTAATTTTACCTATGAAGGCAGAAACAAAACAATTCTTTTTAAATAAACCTTTAATATAGAGTTAAGATATTTTTTCTTCTTACTTGGTACCAGTAAGGATCGTTAGGTTTTGATTTGATTTGTGAGGTGACAAATGCTGAATTTTCCTGCAGGTACTTTTTCAGTTTTTTGCACGTCTTTTTGTTGTTCTTGCAGAAGCTTGCGAGACCGCTCTGCCAAGACATTAAAATAAAATCTGCCGTCAAAAATCCTTCTACCATTCCTGCGGCAACAGATTGGATCTCGTCGGGAAATTTGCTGGACGTGTGGATCTCAAGATTTGACCATCTATATATATATAATGGATATTAGTGATGTGAAAACTGTTATGGATGAAATCGTACATATGTCATGTTTCATGAGCAAGTAATTTCATTTTAACGGTGCAAGAATTTTGCTTTTCATGATGAACAAAACTTGAAAATTTTAAAACAGGCCTTTTGCAAATTGTGATAAATATTAAGAATTTTGTATGTCTGATATGTCAGCTTGGTTGATGTTTGTATGTGCTGGGATTGATTACTAAAGGATCAAATTTCGTTTGACCAAGGTTATGATGTAGATTTTTCTTACAATACTTTCAAACAACTGAGCCTTTGACATTAAACATTACTATTGATTTACAGGCAAAGGAAACCGCTTTATTTTGATAAGTTATGAAAAGAAATGTGCAAAAAAAATTGTAGGAAAGGGCAACCCTCTGGTGAAGATGCAATTGGTATTTGTTGCGTATACGATTTATTCTGATTGTTGCGTAAAACATTGTCGTTGAATATTCCAGCAGCATTTGGTGGACTAGCCATTAAAAATTATATACTTTTTTTCAAAATGGCGTGATTGTCATGCACTAAGCAGTGATGACAATTTTATGGCTCGTGCGACTTGCGTCAAAACTATTTACAATGTGAAATACATAACTGATGTCTTCAATAGATGAACAACTCGTCGATGGAACTTTTTAAAACATTTGGTGAACTAAATCCCAACCCACCCTGTTTTATTCACTTCGTTTGAAAATACTCCCCACGACACTGCGTCTGCAAGTAGTTCCTCCTTAATTGAAAGATCGCCTGTGTTTTCATCCAATATGACACTGGTGTACAATTCATCCTTTGCATTTACAAGCTTAGTGAGGACAAGACAGAGAATAGTGAATTGAAGATACTTCATTGTTTCGTTGAAGAAAGCAATATGTGAGTCATATGACGTTATGAGTCACACTCAAATGACTCAATCATCACACTTCATTTAGTTTAAGACGTAGTGAGGCGTGATATATACCACTGATGCTATTGATTGCAGACGCAGATTTATCTGCAATATACGTTGGATGAAGAAAGCCACCTTATCAAAATCTTTTCATTTGGAAGCTTTTGAAAGGATTATAGGTTTGAAACTTTTACAGCGAGGGGACGTTTACTGGAATACACTTGCATTGTTTATGGTTTTATTGAGCTCATTCATCAATCGTAATATGCTTTTTTCATAAAACAAATATCCTAGACGGAAGTTACATGCAAGATATAGCCAGAATTTGCCGTTTTTGTATTATAAAAGCTCAGTCATTCTCACTGGAGATATTTATAAGGAAAACACATTAACCGAAAATTTACAAAATTAGTTTTACGATGGGCACTTTCAAAAATAGTTTACGTTTCCCGAAATTTTAATAATAATAATAATAATAATAATAAATAATTTGTATGGCGCCAAAATCCAAAAGTTCAGTGGCGCTTCACATTCAATCCGCAATATAATAAAAAATACACTAATTAAAAATATACACAGAACCAACGAAAATAAGAAAATAGGAAAATAAATAATTGAATAAATTGAAAACAAATAGGTCTTTAGGTTCTTTTTAAAAGATTCCAGTTTAGTTTCGTGTCGCAATGATTCAGGCAGATTGTTCCATAATTTGGGTCCACATGCAGAGAAGGCCCTGTCACCATATCCCTTGGTCCGTGATGAAGGAACAACCAACAACTTTTTAGAGCTAGAAGAACTTTTTAGAAGCTCTACATATTTTTAAAATTTTAATTTTTCCTCTGTGGCGTTGCTTTGAAGAAGAAACAGTCTGTCCGAATAATTATTAAAAGCCATCAAGCCTTTGCCAAAAGAAACCTAAATTATTGCTTAGGGTTTGTCATCGTCATCTCCCTTTGGAAAGAAGGAAGTTGTAAAGTTTAGAAAAGTTTGGGGATGATGACCGTAAGTGTTACTGATCTATGACGTTGAACGACGACGATATTGGACTGACCTCATACTTTACTGAAGTGTTTATAATCAAAATGGCCTCCCAGTGAGCTAAGACTGTAGGCGGAAGGGTTTAGTTATTACGGCATATAACATCATAGGTGAAAAATCGAATTTGTTTAGGCAACGTGAAAGAAATCTGTCAAAAAAATTGGAGTGCATTTACATGTTTTGTAAGTGGCTGTCACTGCAGGCGCGATGAAATTAAACGAAAGATCATTGTTGAGATTAGCAACGGATCACAGTAAAGGGGATCAGGAGGGATTTCTATTAAAAAAAGGAGAGTTAAACAAGGGTTTTCAAAGACGATATTTTGTGTTACGTGGGAACCTATTGTTTTATTTCGAAAAAGAGCACGACAGAGAACCAGTTGGCGTAATAATCGTCGAGAATTGTCGAATTGAATTGTGTACGAACGAGGTATCGCCATTTGCTTTTCAAATTCTTTTCGATGGTATTGGAACGCGTACATACGTACTCTCAGCGGAAAGCGAGGAGAGCATGAACGAGTGGATGACAAAGTTGATACATGCAAAGTATATTTACTTGAAAACATTGGTGACAGACTTGGACTGTCAGCTGAAAGGGCTACAAGACAAAGAATCAAGAATGACGCCTGATGCTTTGTCTGATTCTGAATCAGACACTGAGTTACCAAAGGACACAAATTCATTATCTAAAGAACTGGACGAAGCAGATGGGTTTTTAGCAAATCCTCCTGTGTATTCACGACCGAAGATGTTTTACAAAACCCTTCCATCAAGACGAAGGCCAAGACCGACTAGCAACAATAGTTGGAATCGATGGAGTTTGTCGACAAGCCCACCTGGTGAAATCAATGATTTTTCAAGTTTGTCAGATCAAACTAATTTTCTTTGGGAGCCTCAGCCAGGGAGGGAGTTTAGAAGTTCTTTTACTTCTCCATCATTTTCAGAACTTCGAAATAATGAAGAGATACAAGACAACAGTATCATTGACTTCTCGGAAACTGATGAAAACAAGTACTTTGATAAGAAAGTTGAGATAAATACCCTCTCTGATAAGTTAAAGGTAAGCTCAATCCACAGACGAGTGAAATCTGAACGCTATAAAAGCAAACCAGGAAGCATTTTAGGTACAAAAAAGGATCATCGTGGATCATTGAGCAATTCCAGGAGAGGCTTTTCTGATGACTTAAGTAATGTTGAAGAAAATGTGAAATCAAAATTTCAACACCTACACAGAGTTTGGGGTGCAACAATTTGGACTAAAGTTAAAGAATTTGAAATACAATCGGTCAGAACAAAAACAAACGAAGGCTTATAAACATTAAATGTACAGCAATAATCTTTATACAAATGTACATGTAAATTTTAACTTGTCTAGTGGGTTTGCTTTATTTACTTCCATGCTCTATAATACTGCACGGTATTTAACAAGAATTCCGAGAGTTTATAATATTCATTAATTAGAACAATTTGAACTTTGAGTCCAGTGTTCATGCATTCGTTACAGACATGCGCAATTTCTTACACTCTCCTTCTGAAACATGGCGAACGAAGGTAGGTGGAAAAAATTCGCTTCATTTATATAGCTCATGAATCCATATTTCTGCGAGAATGCCCAATAGAACAATGTGGTTTGTGCGAGTGTAAAGTTTTGCTTGATTTCGTGCGATTTTAGTCTTTATCTTTGCAAATAATCTGCAATACCTCACTTCACTTTCGCATTGTTTACATCGGAAACGATCTGATCTGATATGCGTTCTTGAGTAAATGGTAACCAAGTCTTGTTATTTACCGTTTAATAAAATTTTCTACTGAGTGGTTTAATTTCTTATGGTGTTTTTTTATGCCTATTCGATGCTGATTCACTCGCATATTTTTATTTATCGTACTAAAGACCATGAGAACGTTAAAGCTATCGCTGCTATAGCCTATAGGTAGCTTTTACCTAAAATTACTGTGTTGTAATTTTAATATATACAATACTTAGTATTTAATACGTTCTCTGCTAGACAGAATAGCAAAGTCCTTCATCATAAACTACCGTACTACTGCTTGAAAATTGTTTGAAAACTTTGTACGTAGTCTGTTCTATGTTGATTAAGCTAAAAACCCATAGCAAAGGTGTTGGTAGATTCCCTGCAGACAGGCACAAAAACTGAAAAGTTAAAATGTATGATTTTTTTGTAGTTGAATTACAAAAAGCTCAAAATCATCTGAGCTTGCTTCGTCAGGAGTATGTGAAGCTACAAAATAGATTTGTCGAGCTGGAGCAAAAATACAACTTGCTTCTTGTCGAAAGTGGCGGCGGGGATTTTGAAAAGGATAGTTTTGTTGCAAGACTTTTAAAAAGTGTGGCTGAGCTATTTGACAAAGAACTCTATAGGTAAAACTGAGTGGTGTTTTTCTTGAAATATTTATGCCACATGTAACTGTAATATTTTTAGTGATATCACAGTCAAGTTTGCAGATCAAAGATTAAGTGCCCACAAGTTTATCTTGGCAGCAAGAAGCGATTATTGGAGCAACCGTGATCTCAATGAACTTAGTGAGTTGGAATTAAAAGGTAAGTGCATTATTTGAGCAGTTTGATCGATACCATATACTTGCATATAAGACGAGTTTAGAAGTATAAAATTCAATGCTGAAATCAGGGGTCGGCTTATATGTGCATAAAACAAAATGAACACAAGGACAGATACTAATGCCAATTTTCCAGCAACACATTTTTATCGCTATCTGACTCATTATTTCATTGTGTGTCACAAGTGGCAGGCCGTAACCAAGCTAGAGCTAGACGTCATTAGTACACGGTTTGATTTCTTAGAAATAATATGCTCAAACAGAGGCAGTCAAAGAGGGACATCAGAGGCAGCCAATTGGTAGGCAGTGCATGGGAAGGGGGACAGGGTCACCTGACTTATGGAAGACCAGCAAACCAATGGGGCAAACGTGAGCACGCGGCCACAGAATTTAAAAGTGTGCGGAAGTTTGATAATTTCTTCTATTTCTTTTAGTATGTAACATAAAAGTAAGCATTTTACATCTTTACAGTAACAAATTTCTATGAACCAAAAATATGGAGTAAAACTAGATAAGTTGAGTGCCGGCCTGTATGCGGGTTTTATCAAAAACTGGCCATTTTAAAGCAGGTTTAGAGGGTCGGCTTATATGCAAGATCGGCTTTTATGCGAGTATATACGGTAATTGCAATTTAATATAGCTTAATTAAAACATGTTTATGTTCTATACATGAGGCGAATTGATATTTATAGGAGCAATACCAAATCACCCTTTGAAAAACTCCATTAAGTAACAAATCACCCTTTGAAAAACTCCATTAAGTAAGTGAGACCTGTGTAATTGGGCTAACCTTTGCCCTATGGGCTTACCTTACCCCTATGGTCTAAGTGACAACATTGGCTAACTTTCTTCATAATAAATTATCAACAATAGACCAATTGTAGCAATCGCTTGTATTGAGGATGACCGCATTGTCTTCAATTACTGTTTATGTTGTTTTGCAGACATCAATGCTGAAGTTGGTCTCACCTTAATGAGATGGGTTTACACAGATAAAGCAGAAATAAAAAATGAAGAGAATTTCCTTGTCAATCTTGTGAAAGCTGCAAATACGTATAAGCTGACTGATCTTCGAGGAAGGTATGCTATGACCTTGAAAATTGTATTATTCAGTTATGCTTATGCTGTCAATACACAGCTTACAATTTACATGCATTTTGTCCATGGTGAAAGTTGAATTACAGCAAATAACGTCTGTTCACCTCAGTAATGTCATGTTAAATAGGTTTTATTTTGTCTAGATGTGAGAGAATGCTTATGTCATCTGTATCCGTCTCAAATTGCATCAAGTTTTATCAGACTGCCGAGGATATTGGTGCGATTGAACTGAGAAAATACTGTGAAGAAATAATCACAAATCATTGGGTATGGGGCATTATTGAAAATCAGAAAAGAAAACATTTACCTGAAGTTAGGAGGGTTGAGCCTCTCAAAAAAATCATTATTGCCATTCCTTAAGATTATTTTACTTCTATTCTTAATAATAAAAACTGACCCTTTGAATGATCATGAAACATTTTTGTCAAATGACTTATTTGAGCTATCTTTTTTCAGTCGGATTTGAAGACAAAAGATTTTGCCAACATGTCTGCTTCACTTCTTTATCAAATGTTTAAGAAGAAGTCATCATTTCCTCTACATCTAGCTGTCAAACACCATAGAGAGGATGTTGTATTTTTGTTTCTTATTGAGTTTAATTCCAAGGTAAACTACTGACGCTTACAATTACAGTCATTTAGCTCAGACATTTTTTTTATTGAAATAGGCATTAAAGTGCAGTTCACAATAATCTAGTTTAAAATAACCGTGCAGTTTAGATTATTCTAGTTTAAAATAATTGTGAAGTTGAGAGTAATCTAGTGTAATATAATGGTTAAGCTTAGAGTAATCTAGTTTAAAATGATTGTGCAGGTTAGAGTAATCTAGTTTAAAATAATTGTGCAGGTTAGAGTAATCTAGTTTAAAATAATTGTGCAGGTTAGAGTAATCTAGTTTAAAATAATTGTGCAGGTTAGAGTAATCTAGTTTTAAATAATTGTGTAGGTTAGAGTAATCTAGTTTAAAATAATTGTGCAGGTTAGAGTAATCTAGTTTAAAATAATTGTGCAGGTTAGAGTAATCTAGTTTAAAATAATTGTACAGGTTAGAGTAATCTAGTTTAAAATAATTGTGCAGGTTAGAGTAATCTAGTTTAAAATAATTGTGCAGGTTAGAGTAATCTAGTTTAAAATAATTGTGCAGGTTAGAGTAATCTAGTTTAAAATAATTGTGCAGGTTAGAGTAATCTAGTTTAAAATAATTGTGCAGGTTAGAGTAATCTAGGTTTAAAATAATTGTGCAGGTTAGAGTAATCTAGTTTAAATAATTGTGCAGGTTAGAGTAATCTAGTTTAAAATAATTGTGCAGGTTAGAGTAATCTAGTTTAAAATAATTGTGCTGGTTAGAGTAATCTAGTTTAAAATAATTGTGCAGGTTAGAGTAATCTAGGTTTAAAATAATTGTGCAGGTTAGAGTAATCTAGTTTAAAATAATTGTGCAGGTTAGAGTAATCTAGTTTAAAATAATTGTGCAGGTTAGAGTAATCTAGTTTAAAATAATTGTGCAGGTTAGAGTAATCTAGTTTAAAATAATTGTGCAGGTTAGAGTAATCTAGTTTAAAATAATTGTGCAGGTTAGAGTAATCTAGTTTAAAATAATTGTGCAGGTTAGAGTAATCTAGTTTAAAATAATCGTGAATCTGAGAGTAATCTAGGTTTAAGATTCCTCGCTAGTTACACTTTTCTGCAACTCTCGTAAAGACGGTAATTAGTAGTTTGCAGTATCTATAGACTATAGAGTTTGGCTTCCTTTTTGGAGAAATATACAATTTCCTCCAGATGAAAAATTTGCGAAACTGAATACTTCATCAACGATGAAACGTTTCTGTAACTGTTTTAGCTTCCTCAAATATTAGATGAATTCGACCCATCCATTGGTGGTGTTCCTCTGGATATAGCCCTACAGGAGCAACAAGAAAGTATTGCTAGACAGCTCGTCAGCAATGGTTGTGACGTCAATGTTCCCGACACGGCTGGCTATTGTTTGCTTCATAAGGCAATCAAACGCGGTGACGAATTCGCGTCTACATTTCTGATAAAAAATGGAGCGAATGTCAATGCTGTGACTATGTCAGACAAGATAGCACCATTACACTTGGCCGCGTCATATAAGTTAGTGGTGAAGGGTTTTGACCGCTCTCAAACGTCTTTTAGTTCACTTGTGGGTTGATGAATTATCTACTTGAAAGCATGACTTGCTCAGATGTATTTTTAGATGAAATAAAATAAATTTTGTTTCCTTTCACCTGGCACACGAATAAAATATAATGTGTATTTTAGAGCGTGGTCGGTCAATCACGACAAAGCGATCGATGCATCCAGCAGGACGTCCGCGGAGGGAATGAGACGAGTTGCTCAACTGCTATTATCTTCATTTGCTGATCCCAATATGCAAGATATCAACGGATGGTGAGGCAGTTTGGTAATCAGAAAACCTTAACATTGTGTATATTTTACTAACATCCAAGGTTTTATTGTGTTTATTAAAGTACGCCTTTACACCAAGCAATATTGTCAGAGAACGAGGAAATTCTAAGTCTTCTTTTGGAACAGAAAAAGTAAGTGAATTTCTTGCAAACTGTGTATCGCATGTAATAAGTACAATATAATTATAAGCAAGTTGCCATATGCTCTGCTATTGAATGAAACATGATTAGGTAGAGAGAGTTTGTGACACCATTCGAGTACAGTTTACGATGTTGATATTTCTAAATTGGTTTTTCTTTCTTTACCTCTTTATGTTTCTAGTTTAAATTTAGAAAAAAAAGACGATAAAGGTCGAACGCCATTATGGTTGTCGTTGACAATCGCCGATAATAAATTTGATGCCGACGACACTGAGTCCGTTCCTGCCAGACTTCACGAAGCTGGTGCCTCTTGTGATTGTGTTGATGGAACAACCGGTTTGTGGTGTTAATGCATTTTATTCGTATTATTATGCAATGAGATCTTCTTCAAACGGGCCGGCTTTTTGAATCTATTTACAAGCTTATATAAGTAAAAATGGTATTTTAAAGTATAGTTATTCTATATTTACATTTAAATTTAAAATTAAGATAATTATATATCATTTACAAAAAGCTACTGTCTTTAAATCTACAATCAAAATCATTCCATATTTTTTTGTTTGAAATTTCAAGCTTCTCTCACTAGAGTATTCTTTGAAAATAGTTACGTCTAAACATTCATATGATGAATTTGGTTTGCTGTGTGCACAGTTTTACAGAGTTGTAAATCAGTAAAAAGTCGCCTACACTAATCGATTTTAGGATAAATGTTAAGTTTAGTTGACTTTTTCTTAACACCATACGCATACTCTTGGTTGCCAAGCCCGCCCGCTCACAAGTTTTTGTCCTGCTATATGGAAATTTCAGAACTTTATCCTTACCATTGTTATTGCAGTGAGTGAACACAGAAAAATTTGAAATGCAGGACGAAATGCGTGGACTGGCTTAGCCACTATGCATTAATACTATATTTGTTACAGGTTATACTATAATCTAGATACAACAATTAGTAAAGAAGTTACAAAAAACGAAATATGTGTCTATTACTAACCACGTGAGCAGCAATTTCCTTTTGAAAATATGGCACAGCGATTTGCTTTCTCCAATATCATTTGGAATAATGTTCCATATTTTAGCACCATCATATGTGACATGAAACAATTCTTCGTGCTATTGGTTGACCGTTGAGATTTCTATGAATTTCATTTTTTATAACTGCTTTGCCGATCATTCTATGTAGTTTACAGTATAAAATGTGCTGCTAAGCTAATACTTTGCATGTAGAATATAAGCTAACGGGTGTAACTACGTATATGTAAAACTAACGAGTGTTAATTTTAATGTAATCGACAATGTAAGTTTGTCTGTATCAAGCATCCAACGTAATGTGTATCTTTTACTTCTAGGTGATTCACTTTTGCATCAGGCTGCCAAGCAATCAAGGCAAAAAGCTGGATTATTTCTGGCCAGTCACGGTGCTGAACCAAACGTAACAAACAATGTTGGTGAAAGTCCACTTCATAGTGCGTGTTCCACTGGTTTAATCGACTTGGTGTCAAAGTTATTGCAATGGTAAGTAATGCTTTTGGAGGGAGGACGGGATTAACAAAGAGCGATATGATTTCTTTTGATATTTTTTTGACTGTATTGTTAAACAACTGCCTTTAAAGGCATCCGTGTCGAGATTGTTTACGGAGAGTTTAGTGCTTGAATGGTCCTATCAAAACACCGTTTTCAAGTTTCAACCAATCAAAATGGGCGTTATAGCTTTTTATTTTGTGTACGCAATTTTTACTTTGCTTTTCCAGTGGTTCCAATCCCAACATTCAAACAATTGAAACCGATGAACTTAGACAAAAGTCATCGCAGCGTAGGAAATATCGGTTGGATGCACGCGCTGAAGCGAGACGCAAAGCCATTGCTATAGCAACGGATTTGGAGATTGAGAAAATACAATCCATCCATGCAGCCGAAGGTAAAGAGAAGAGGAGTAGTAAACGTGATTCAAATAGCGTCAATACAGATTCTGTCAATGGAGCTCCTCCAAATGACTCGTTCGAAGCTGATTTAGGTGAGATAACTGGGCATTGTTGTTTTGTTGCTATTTATGCTTTTATAGCTAGTATGTCCAAGGCTGTTTCATTTGAAGTGAGTGATGTCACGTACTAGATGACGTCACGAATTTGACTCTGTAATCCAAGTTGTTCCTCATCTTCTTTGCAGGCATCAGTAATCCGTTTTTAAACGACGATATATCGTCGTTAAGTCCATCAGACCTGAGCAACCCTTTCATTGACGACATCCGCGCTGCATCGGCAGCCACAGCTGTTGCAAGAGGAGATAAAAATCCATTTGAAATGACTTCTACTGACGAGCAGAGTATGTGTATTGTCTTTCAACAGCACTTACCTGATAATTGTTCTTTTATGGGCTCGTTTTCATCAGCATGAAATGTTTCTTTTGTAATTGGATCGAAAATAGATCTATAATAGAAAATAGTGTAGACTTGTATAAGTCCATTATAAACAAAGGTAGTTTCATTAAGGTTTTTGACTACTAAAGCAGTTCTAGGTCTGTACAAAATGGTCACTGTTGAATCTATGAAAGAACAATTTGTGAAAAGATCAAATCTGTAAAAGATGATGAAAGATCAGATGAGACGAGATGACCTTTGGCCGTATAGTTCCGAAGTTTATTTCAACCCTTATTTCATTTAGAGGCCATTAATGCATCAGCGAGCAACTGTGACGTCATTCTTGAGCCACGGAAGGCGTTCTCCGATTCAGAAATAGAGCAGATTATACTAGAGCATGATTTGTATGAGGAAAATCTCCGTGGACTTGTGATCGAGTGTCATGGCAAAACACCTCTTCATTATTCCATCATCGAGAAGCATGAAAATGTTGTTAATTGTTTCAAAGAGTTTGACGGTAATGTGAAAAGAGCCTGATGGTTATACTCATGGTATATAAGCTGCAAATATATGCAATTTCCCTTAATGCGGGGTTCAGCAAATCAGCGCATGCGCTTTAGGGTGCATATGGTTGGCCTAGTGAATTTGTTTACCATCGTTTAAAATGATAAGTAAATCAGATTTAAGTGAAAATGTACTTCTGAAAGTTAATTCACTTTGAAAACGTTGCAAAACCTATCTGCAGAATGTATTTTTGAATGCGTTAAATTTTCAAAGTAGTCTGAGGGTATGTTTAGTCTAATGATGATATATACCTGTTCTCATTGATCAAAATTCTCTCAGACAAGGTTAGCAGTGGTGGTCGCTTGAATTTAGCTCCTGACTTCGATATTTGTGACGCAGAAGAGCAATCGGCGTTGGCACACGCGCTCTTTACTGCTCAGTATCGTTTAGCTGAGAGTCTCTTGGAAGCTGGAGCGAGCATCGATCTTCCAGATTCGGAGGGTTTCACGTTAATGTTAAAATCAATAGTTAGAAAGGATGCACCTAGTTCCTTGTTTCTCATCAAACGGGGAGCAGACATCAATGTCAGGTAATGTCTTTTGCTTTTGGGTGTGTGACTAAGATAGATGGAAGAACAACATATTCGTTTGTTGTTGATGATAAAATGCCCTAATGCCTGAATGCTGTGCATCTAGTTTCCAGACCCTTCTGTGAAAGCATGGCTGGTAAAGTTACATCCAATGCTTTATATCCATTCGTTTCTCTTACGTCAGAACAAAGGAAAACCAATCAGCTCTTCAGTTGGCTATCGGTCATCGTTTACAGCCAGTTGTGGACGCTCTGTGTAGGTCTGGGGCCAAGGTTGACGTCAATGATGAGTATGGCAACTGTGCGTTATGGGCAGCCATCAGGACGAAACAGTTTGATATTGCTGAAACTTTGGTAAGGAGTGCTTTAGTGAAACTAGTGATCTTTATAATTGACATTTTTCTATTTACTGACCTCATCGATAAACATCGACTTCACTTAAGACGTACGTATATCTTGTAGAAAACTTTGGTAGACTTATTTTGCGATAGTCTTTTTGTTTGCTTTAGGTCAGCCATGGTTGCGATGTTAATGCTTGGCATCGGGGGACAAAAAATTGTTCCCAAGCTCTTTTGCATCGTGCCATAGAGGAGAAAAACGAAGACGCGGGCTGTTTTCTCATTAGATGTAAATGCGATATAAATAGGTGTGTGTGTATTTGTGATAAAACTTCTAACTGTTACACAAGTCATTGCGCTAAAATTTAAATGCAGTTTTTTCACTGTTAATCAAGTCCCCGACGACCTGCGCCTGATGGAACAGGTGGAGTTGAAGCCTGGGACGGACTCACACCGCTTCATTTAGCGTGTATGTCAGGCCTGGATAAGATCGTTCAATCCTTGGTTCAAGAAAATGCCAATGTCAACATTCAGGTTAGAGTTTCAACTCGATATAGTATGTCTGTAACATTATGGTCGACAAAAAATATCAAGAAAGGAAGTTTAGTGGGCGTGGCGTTCATGTAAGGTACAACAGCGTAGCCAGATTCTCGCCCTGCAAACGTTTTGGTTTTACTGACTGTAAGGACAATCCTATTCTACCGAAATGAATTATGGGAAATGATTCGAACTTTACATAGTATAGTACCAAATGTGCATTTCACGTTACGCTGTTGGCAGGCCAGTTAGGTAACCATGAGAGTTTTGTTTACCAATTATTTTTAATAGTTTTGAGTCGAGTTTACTCTTTATGCATAGATTTTTTAGTTTTCTTGTCCGACAATTGTTACCGTGTGAAGTTGGCTTTTTCGTTGTTAGGATTCGGAAGGACGTGGTCCAATTCATGTTTCAATTTTAAGTGGATATTCTATTCCGACACAACTCCTGCTTGGACATCCCGAACTTAATCTTATGCTTGAAGATCGGGTTGGTCAAACGCCATTCGCTGTTGCCTTGGATACCAAAGATCATAAGTCGGCCGAGGCGATTTTGTCGCGGGAGCCATTGGCTGCTGAAAAGGTTAATCTCTTTTTCAAAGCTCCTAAATTTGTGTTTTTCTGTTGTTTTTTTTCATATCACGAGACTTCAGATAGACAGATAAATTGATGGGTGTTTATAAGATAGAACATGCGAGCAATGTGTGTGTGGGTACAGGTCACCCAATTCGAATAGAAAAACATGTTTTTGCCATCTAGGTATCTGTGAAAGTTTCAGTTGAGCGTGAGCTAATTTTTACCGGTTTTTATATAAAAAAAGAGTGTATAGCTCACAGACGCTAATGTTGAGGTCTTGCATTAACTTAAAAAGATGTATCGGTTGTGTTTACTTTATACAGTACGACAAGAAAGGTCGTAATTATCTACACCGTGCAATCATCTCTGAAGATATTGAGACCGTGCTATTTCTGATGGGCGTTAGTGCTAATATTCAAACTCCGGTACAAGACTCTAGTCTTACAACACCATTGCATCTTGCGGTCAGGGTTGGATCAGAAATCCTCGTCAGGCATATGGTAAGAAAGCGTTTCCACTAATTCGATGTAGTGTAACTTATCCTTGTGAAACTCTTTTTACCAACGATGAAATCATTCGTTTGTCAAACCTGAAATGTTCTTCCAACGGGATTTCCCTTGAACTCTTATCAACCCAGTGTTACTTGAAGTAAAAGTGTAGCTGTTTTTGCTTGGTTCTTGTAGATTCTAGCTGGTGCAAATGTCAATGCACCGGACAAGAAAAAGAGAACACCGTTACACGAGGCCGCTGAGCATGATCGCGCCAGCATTATATCAGTTTTGCTACTTAATGGTGCCAACGTAAATGAAGTCGATGCAAAAAGAGATAATGGTAAGAGTGTTTCGAAATCAATTCTGTTTATGTATAGGTTTCTGTTTAAGTCACATTGTTCATTTCCAGTTCCCTTTATGTAGCTCTTCATTTGGCAGTTCAGCTTGGACATATAAACTCAGTTCGTGTTCTCCTGACTGAATCATCTGTGGACGCAAAAGTTTTAAATGGAAGGTAGTTCAGGAATCGGTTTAATTTTATTGGTTAGTTCTGAAATACGGTTAAATCAAGACATGTTTTGTCATAGGGGACAAAATGCCCTGCATACTTTGGCTCAGTATTCAAAAGACAACGCCGGCGCTATTTTCGAAACATTTCAGCAAAATTTGCCCGACTTTCCTATCAATGCTCTGGACGTGAACGAAAATACTGGTAGGTATAAAAAGCAGATATTGCTCTTTTGTTGTTCCATCTATTTATACAATACGCTTAACCATTCTAACTTTATTTATACATGATAAATATCTTAGTTATTTTCGTCTAAGTGATCTTGTAAGGTGAAAAAGTGAATGGTGTGGACCCGGGACTATTTTTACATGTTTGTAGACGTGGATCATCCAGGTTAGTGCATGTCGTCTTGAGAAAGAAAACAGCTAAACTGACATTTATTCCTCTTTTGACTCTGATGATGTCAGTCAAAATTAACGCAAACAGTCATACGCAGGACTGCACTAACCTGGACGACCCACACCTACAAACGTGGAAAAAAGCGTAAAAAAGCGACGTTTGTTTATATTAAATGGCTCAATCTGGCAGTTACAAACCGTTTTTCGACAGAAATCCAAGTATTGAATACGATACGACACAAAACTTATAGAATGTCAGATTCAAGTGTGGCCCATTGCAGTGCAAAACGAAAATCGTCGAAAGATTTGAATAAAGCTTTTGAATAAAACCTGACATTTTAAACCTAAAATGAAAGGAAAATATTTGAACTTGTGCTTTATAATTTTCCTTAAACGTTAATTGAGGACATTTTTACATCCCAATGTATTAACCAATGGCGGATTATTAGTTACGGGACCTGTAGGCTAAGATAATGTTACGAGCCATTAAGTGACGTCCATTCCTCCCACTAAGTACAGTCTCTTCAAGACTTTTGTCTTCTCCACGTTCTTTTGCTTTTGCATCTCCATTCTTGTGTTTGTAATTCGATTAAGAGTTTGAACTTTCAAAAATCATCGACATGATCAGAGAAATCGGAAACTCATTACATCATGAGTTTGACAATACGAAAACCATTTCCCCTCAGTATTCAATCGCTCGTACGGTTTTTAAGTGAATAATTGGTCTAAAGTAAGCACATTCAACTAGTCCAAAATAGCAAAAACCAAACACTAATTTTGTCTTGATACCATGGGCCTCTCGAAACTCTGGACCTGTAGTCTCAGGCCTATTTAGCCCACCAACCGCTACTGCTGTTAATTTACCTTTCATCTTCTTTTCCAGCGCTTCTACTTGCATATCTCAATGGAAACGGGAGACTTTGTCGAGAGTTGCTTAAATATGGCAGCACTTTGGCAACTATCAACAAAGAAGGCGTTTCGATATTTAATGCCCAAGTCGCTTCAAAGAAACTGCTATTCTCTTTGCTAGGTACAGGCTTAGTTGAGGAGTGTTTTTCTGTTTCTCCATCGGTGCGTGCACGTTGTGTGCCTGTATTTGTTTTGGTTGTTGCAATTATTTATTTAATTTAGACCTGCTGTGTGCTGAACCGCCATGGTCTGATGGAAGTTTCTGTCACGAATGCTCGTTGAAATTTTCTGTTAAAAATAGGAAACACCACTGGTCAGTCAATGTCATGAATATAATTCTGTTTTTATTGTCGGGAGAAAGCTTTAATTAAGCCCGCCCCTATTTTATTCCCACAATGCAAATATTTTTGTGTTTAGTCACTGGCAAAACGGTTGAGGTTGGATTTTATGTATTTTGTACAACTCCTTTAGTGTCTTCTTGGATGTCTAGCCAAATGATCTTAAGGCAGATAGAATTAAGCTAAATGTTTTTGTATTGGACAACAGCATCTGTTATGACATTTCATACATATTGCACGGTTCTGTTAGTTTCTTCTCATAAATCCAGCCAAATAATCTTTACCGACATAGGAATACGCTTACTTTATTTTAATATTGGACGATATCATTGTTTACACATTTCATCTATATTGTATGGCCTTCTATTGTCAACTTGGAAGTTGGAAATTCAGTCAAATAATCTTGGCACAGAAGGAATTAGGCTAATATTGGATGATAGAGATGTCGTCTGTTCTTAGTCGCTCTTCTTTAAGCTCCAATACCGTCACAAACTGATTTAGTGAAGACGAAACCGAAAAACAACATAATATTTATTTTTGTCGTTTAGTCGCTGGCAAAACGGTTGAGGTTGGATTTTATGTATTTTGTACAACTCCTTTAGTGTCTTCTTGGATGTCTAGCCAAATGATTCATAAGGCAGATAGAATTAAGCTAAATGTTTTTGTATTGGACAACAGCATCTGTTATGACATTTCATACACATTGCACGGTTCTGTTAGTTTCTTCTCATAAATCCAGCCAAATAATCTTTACCGACATAGGAATACGCTTACTTTATTTTAATATTGGACGATATCATTGTTTACACATTTCACCTCGTGTAACGGTTTGTCAACTTGGAAGTTGGAAATTCAGTCAAATAATCTTGGCACAGAAGGAATTAGGCTAATATTGGATGATAGAGATGTCGTCTGTTCTTAGTCGCTCTTCTTTAAGCTCCAATACCGTCACAAACTGATTTAGTGAAGACGAAACCGAGAAACAACAAAATATTTGTTTTTGTCGTTTAGTCGCCACTGTGGACGCTTGTTGTGTGCAAAATGTTCAAGTAAACAGATGCCAATCGTAAAATATGAACTTACGAAGCCTGTACGCGTTTGTGAGGTGTGTTTTGAAATGCTGAGCAATGCTGGATTTTACTAATTCCTTGTGAAGAAGAGAGAGGGTGTAAATTAATCAAGGGCGTTGGAAGATTGATAATTTTTTCGGCGGGGCTACTATTCATATGCGCATGTTTTACTTTGTAAATTTATATTGAAATCAATCGTGATTACGTATAGGAATATTTAATTTACCCTCCCTCTCAATTATCAATCTTCCGCCGCCTTTGATAAGCACTATCGTAAAAATATGCCAGTAATGTTCGTCGCGTGCTTAATCTTATGACGAAGATGTAAATAATATTGTGACCTCCACTGATATAGCACTGTATAAACTCAAGAATTATGACATTTCTTTGGTATAATCAACTTGAAATTAATGCAACTACGTGCACACCTGTTGCCTTATTTACAAGTTGTGGATACGACAGCGAATGTGGGTGTAGCGAATTTTACCCGAATATAGGTGTGCGTCGTATAGGACTTCCTAAAATTCACGTTTTCCGTGTTAAAGAAGTGCTGTTTCACGATGATTATGAAACAACGAAGTAACATAAAGAAATTAGTTGTCATATTAGTTCCTGCTTTTGCTACATTTGCATGCTATTTATTACAAAATTTTCATGAAAATTATGTAATTTTGTTTCAATTATTCCAATACTAAATATGGCATTGAATCTTTTGGGCGTTTATTGTCCATCGGAAACATTTGCCGATTCCGAACTGTTTTTTGTTAATTTTTTTTTAACTGGACCTTTGTACGTTTTTGGAAAGCAAATCATCATAATGACTGCTTTTGTCTTTGTAATCATCTGATTGTATTCCTGTCTGTCGGAATATGCACCTGACGTTATTGACACGAGGCTGATGAGGTCAAGCAATGTCTACACTCTTTCAGAAATACAATTATGATGATTTATTCAACATCCTTATGAATCTTGAAGCAAATTATATCCCAATAGACAATTTTTTATGCTTAATGTAGATTTAATTGTGTTGTTGCTTAGACACGCGCAGGTTTAGAATGGTTTAAAGAAACATCATCAGACTCACGCAAGAAAAGCACATTGCAGTCAGTCGCTCTTACATGGGCACGTGCGCAATAATTTTGTTATGTAAGATAACGACAAGGTATCATTAGCACGATTGCATGTCTATTCTTATCTTATCTCTTGAGACGTGCACGTTTTAAGTTCGGTTATTGAATGTCAGATAAGCTCATGCACGGGTGGATGGATGAACGCGTGGACGGATAAATGGGTAGGCGGAAAGCTTATAGATTTTCATTGGTGAAGAATCTGCTTAAAAGTTAGATGATAAAGAGCTTTACAACAGTGGGCTCCGAACGTATTTTTGCTTCAAACTTTTTTGTAGATTTTTTTTAGATTTGATGCATTGTCATACGAAACGTGCTAACATATTTCTTTCTAAGAAAGTAACATCACATTTATGCTAAATCTCAAAACGCGTTTGAAGACAGCATTCAACAATTTTCACTGCTACAAATGTTAAACAGAAATGGGTAGAAAATATATTTCATTTGGCCTGGGTTATTGAAAGTGTTATGGAATGTGTTCCTATCGCTTATGGAAAGGTGACAGAAAAGGTTAGCTTATTTGGGATGTAGCTATTATTGGCTGTTTTGTTTTTGCCAAATGCTGTTGTTATATAGACGCCGACATTTAATTGAAACTCATACATTTACAACTTAATGAAGTCACCTTATAGCTGTTTGTCTATCTTGCCGTCCATCCGTGTACCGCATTTACTACCAAACTCACGAAACAAAGGTCACTCCTACATTCTTATTACAAATTTAGATTTTTTTTAAAAAAAATGATTTAATCATGTGAGCCTTGCTGTATTTTGCAATATGCGATTCTAATGTTCTTTTTGATGTGGGCCTTTGTTGCTTTACATTACATACATGTGTTTTTCATTGGTTTAAGAATCCCCAAAGAATAAAATATTAGCAATCTAATTGCTAAACATACGGTGTTTTGAATTTAAGAATGTTGGAATTTATGTGGCAAAACGCTAGACCTGCCACCTATTATTTCAGTGATTTAATGACGTAGTATTTCTTTTAACTTCGTTAACATAAAAAGTGTTTTTTTGTTCCCATTTTTTTGTTACATAACGAAAGGAAGTCGTTATCGTTCCTATACTGGCAGCGTTGTGTTCTGCCAATGTTCTGACCACTCTGTTTCAAGTATGCAATACACGTGTATAAGTATCGCCGAGGTGGTCGTTTTGCGTCATTTGCTGTATGTGACTAAGTCTCTTAAACAGTTTAGCAAACGATCGAGTTGGGAACGCTACGATTCGGGAAACAAATCATATTATTTGTAAGTTTTTCTGTTTTTTTTTTATAGTCAAATGTTCCGATCTCTTCGTTCGGTGTGGTTTTTTGTCAAAGGCAAAACCTTAAAAACAATTTTCGAGTGTGACATCCTTGATTTAGATAAGATATAACTGAAAATGTCACCTTAGCAAAAGTGTTAATGATAGTTATTCTGCATTGTCTTGATCACCTCGAATGACATTTTAGTGAGTCCGTCCTTGGTCATGCCCATGGCATCCAACCGTCTGTGTAATGTAGTCTTAGGACCAACGTGCCCATCACCTTTCGACCTCACTCACCTAATAAATAGCCATTCTCGCTTGTGCCATTCACCATTTTGTTGTTTGTGCTCGGTGGCTTGCTAAGCTTTCAAGAACCGTCAGCTCACCATCTTATATTTCAGCCATTTAGAACAAGATGAATCTCTCCACGATTGTCGTGTTCGCTTGCGTTGTCAACTGCATATTAGGTAAATCATATTATGTTTGCTAGTATTGGACTGAATATGGTTTTCTGTTGATGGCTATCGAGGATGTCATTGTGATTCTACATAAATTCTTTACATCATTATTGTTAGTAAAGACTGAACCTCTAATTTTGAATTAAATAATTGCATCCCGTTGTAATACTTGCACATGTTTCATAGTGGCAAAAGAATACAATTAGAGAGCTCTGGAATACCCATAAGTTAGGGATTTAATGGAATACTTCTATTTGCCACATTTATTTAAGAATTAAAAAATTACCACGACCATTGTTTGTGGATTTTGCCGTAATCTTAGCACGGAAAGTTCTTACGCTCATCTTGTGTACATTTATAGTTACAGTCATGCGTTTAGTCAGTCACGTTTTCCTGCTGTCCTCGTGCAGAAATTTTACTTCATTTTCATATTTTTTTTTTTCATTTTAGGTTATGACTATGAACAAGGTAATGACATTAATCTTTACATAATCAATGTGAAAAATTAAAAACTTTCAATATTGTTGTTTGATTTCCTTCGAGGTGAAGCGTGTACCTGCCGCGAGTCAGCACTCCCTCACGTGCTTTGCCAGGACAAATTTGTTCAGTTTAATTAATGTATAAGTTTGTTGAACGAAATACCTAACCATCAAAATTGTCACGCGTGATTTGAACTTTTGTCGAGGGTCTTCAAATTGTCTGTTTCGAAGATGGTTGAACTCAGACGACTTACTCGTTTTCTTACCACGCAGCGCAACGTAAACTTACTCTGAGGGTTGTTCTAATCATTTATTTATTAATTAATTGCTGTTTTTAGAAAAATTTCCTGCAATTGGACAGACTTGAAGCAAGTCTGTGTCAGATTAAACATGAAACAGTACATTGTCATGACCGAATTGGAAAAACCCCTTTTTGTTTTAGGTGGAGACGATTGGCCAGAACAATATGAGTTGTGCGGCAAAGATAAGCAAACACCAGTGAACATAAAAGGCGCAAAATGTGATGTGGCTCTCGCTAATTCAATCACTTTTAATAATTATAAGAACAAAGGTGAAGAGAAGTTCAAAGTCTTGAATACTGGCGGTACTATGAAGCTGACAACGGCTTCTACTGATGCGAGTATTATACTGGATGGAAAAGGAACTTTCAAACTACAGCAAGTACACTTTCATTGGGGTAAGAATGATTCTGAAGGATCCGAACATCTATTGAATGACAAAGCATTCCCGGCAGAGGTAATGTATGCAATATCTTTCAGAAATCAAAGATCGACGAAAATGTAAATCTGATTATCTGACATTCCTTTTTAGCTTCATTACGTTCACTATAATACCATGTATGGTTCACTTGGTAATGCATACTTCAGAGAAAATGGTCTGGCTGTACTTGGAGTTTTCATGGAGGTAGGTTTGTTTACTTTATATGTGTAGCCCATTTTTTACAAGAACAATAAGCAAAGGTGCAACATCGATTTGCGTTACGATCATTTCGAATTCATTTCATGTACGATCATTCAAGATAATTTCTAGAGGAACATGGGCGGGGGGAGGGGCAACAATGGCTATTTGACGGAGGGCCCCCAGTGGTTGTGTTACGCCACTAAAGAAACCAGAGAGAAAGTTGGACAAGACACTAGACACACCTTTCTTAACAAAGTTAACATCGTTCTTCTTATGCATTTATGAGATATACTTTCTTTTCAGTTGACAAATAACATTAAAAATATTTCGCAGGTTGGCCCTGAGCCCCATCCAACATTTGAGAAATTTTTAAATTTGTCAAAGTACGACGTGAAAAGTAAAGGTAAATTATTTGTTGCTACCTCAATCTTTACTTTTTCATATTTTTTTTTACAAACCTCTTGACGTCCTCTTACATTGTACTCTCAAAAGTCACAATCCTTTGATGTTTTTGATTGTCAAAGTGAAATAAGGCTGTTTTCCCAAGAATCTTTAATCTTTTCCTCTTAATCATATCGTTTATTTCAAAACCCCTCAACCATCCCATTTTCATCTTCATTTGTACCATAAATAGTCCCTCAACCATCCCATTTTTCTCTTCTCTTGTACCATTAATAAGCCTTCAACCATCACATTTTCATCTTCGCTTGTACCATAAATAATTCTTTAAACCTATTTTCGCCTTCTCTTGTAGTGGTACTACAACTATATTCATGTTGTATATTTATGTCGAATATCTATTCATTTTTGACTTAAAATGTTCGCAATCAAGGTAACTACACAAAAGTGGAAGCGTTTCACATGGCTGACATGCTACCCGAAAACATCGGCATGTTCTATCGATATCAGGGATCATTGACCACTCCTTCCTGTGATGAAACGGTCACGTGGACTGTTTTTGACGACACCATAAAATTGTCGAAGGAACAAGTATGTACCTTTCACAAGATTCAATTTTAAGGGAATCCAATTTTTTTGTCTGTCAATGGCAATTTTTTTGCCTATCAATGGCTGTTTTGGATAGGTCAGCGCGCTGACCGCGAATTTTCCAGGTGTTGCCACACATAAAAAGTAGTGGTCTGCCTTCGCAAATTTTTTTAATTCTTTACATTTTAAGATAGTTGTGTGAATGGATAGAATGCGATGGGAGCTTGCTCTAAGACATAGAATGAGTAATTTACGATTCAACATGCGGTTTGAAGAATGTTTGAATTGACGATCACGAAACAATATTTTGTCATTTTAGTTTCAAGAGTTCCGTATGATGCAAGACGCCAACGGCAACAATATCATCCGCAACTTTCGTAGCATTCAGCCCATCAACGGTCGACCGATCACTTACTGGAACAGTAAATGTAAGGTTGAATGTGTAAAATGTGAAAAATGTGAAGATAGTGGAAAGCGTGGTGGAAATAATGGATCAACTTCAACAACTGTTTCCTTCATGTTTTTGGCCGTGTGCGTTATTTTTCACATGTTTATATGAGTTAAGTGAAACCGACTGAAGTCTTTGACACGTTCATCAAAAACGATGTGTGTTTGTGTGTGAAAGTGCCACGAGAGACGTTAACAGTGCTCTGTAGGGTATGCTTAATCGATTATTTATTATGTAAAACAGTTCGAATGTGTAGCAAATCTAAGATGTAACATAGTAAAAAAGGCACATTGTTATTTTAATTTTTAATTGATAGGTATTTAGAGACTTGATGACTTGGATTCTTATATTATCTAAATTTTGAAAAAAAACAAATTTTGCCAACTTATCTAAAAAAGAGAGTCATTTCAATACTTCATCTTTTCCCCTTGCAATGACGCGAGAAAATCGTGCAAATGTCATGACACAATATATCAAACTTGCGATGCGATCGTCTTCATGCATAGGTGAGCCATGATTTGGGATTTGAAATTAACATGTCGTCAACCTGTTGTTTAGAAACTCCTTTCAATAATAATTTTGGAATAACTTGATTAAATATATGCGTGTACCCATGACCCCCAAACTTTGTGAGTCTGTGCACTGTATGTATGTCATGTGCCAAAAGAATTCTATTCTTAAAACCTTCAGAGATTAAGCAACAAAGTTTTGACATCTTTTGAGCATCACTAGGCATATCAATGTCCGGAGCAAATTGGTAGTACGATACTTCGATTCCGAAAAGATCGTATTCCAGATAAGTGCCTTCTTTGGCAAACTCTAAAAGGTCAGATTCCTCTAAAAACGTGCGATCAAGATGGGCCATTGTTGTACGTGTTGAATCTCCGCCTGATTCCTGAAATATTCGTAATATCTCTCCGGGGGACTGTGGATTACGGCCTGGATGAATCATAACAGGGGTATGGGTCTGAGCCTGGGATATCGCTGCTGCACGAATGCTTCGTTTCTCGACGTCGGTCAGAGGCCAAGAGCATCCCACTTCACCAATGATTCCTGGCTTGACACCCGTATTAAAAATGCCTTCATCTATTTCTGTGACTATGATCTAAAATGGAACATTCACTATTATATTGGTTAAGGCAGGCGACAAAAACATGCTTATGGCAAACTAAATAAGTGTAATCTTAATATAGCCTGATCAACTCTTTTCCCCGAGAGACCGTAAGAATCTCCTCTCACTCAGTAGTAGGAAGGTACTGAAATACTTTTGTGAAAAAACTCAACCAAACTAATTGTTTCCTAAAACAGTGATACCTGCAGAATTTTGTTTATTGTTGGGGGGGGGGGACACCCCAAATGTCACTTACACAATTTATCCACTATTTTATGTGAATGACTTTTTTGGTAAAATATAAGTAGACCTTAGTACAAAAATATTGAGGGGGGAGGGAACTCAGCCCACCCCCCCCCATTGCCAGACCCTCTATTTGTAAATGAACAACCTCACTCATTCTTTCAATGGTTAATTCCTTCATTTCATCAGTGAGTTGTTTTTCAACATAAAATCCAGTCCCACAAATAATGTTTACTCCAGTTTCCTCCGAGATGAATTTCATTTTTTGAACATTCCTGCCAAGTCCAAGACTTGAGTTCTCAACAATAGTTGATCCACCTGCCTTTTTGAACAATGCAACATCCTCAACAACAGCATTCGTTGTGCTTGACAAGACCAAATTTTTCCTATGACTATAGGGATGGTTTCGAATCCAGTTGAGGTTTTCCATGGTAAATGAGCAGTTCTCCATTTGCCAGTGAGTGTTTGTGGTTTGCACGAAGTGATTTGTGAAATCCATTGCAAGATGCTCATGTGTCAAGGTTTTTTGTAGAGCATTGGCGGCTACAGGACCCAATACGGTGTCGATTTTATCTTTGACCATATTCACTAGTAGTGAATCACTTCTTCATTAATCAATAATTTAAGTATATTAGTTACTCTTACTCTACATTTTCTTCAGTTATCGCTTCGGGTTGACAAGTTCGTGCGAATCAACTGTAAGTGACTAAATCGAACTATGAGAGGTATTATGCCCGCAAAAACTCTGTGAAAGTTTAGTCAAGTATCATCCATTCTTGCTGTTCTGTGCATCAAATTATTAAAATCACTTTTTCAACTGACAAGACTTACCCCAAAGAATGAAATTCGTAAAATTTATGCGAATAGTTTATAATAAATTACACGCTCGTGTATATCATGGCGGAGGAAATAATAGCAACGAACTGCCACATCACAGATTTATTGCGAAAATTACAAGGTTCGTCTGCTTCCAGAACTACAAAAGCTTTAATATCGTTATCAAAAGCAACGAGAAAGTCCGAGAATGTGGTAAAATGTCGTAAAGCAGGCGCAATTAATGTGTTACTGTCCTTTCTTCGATCATCGAACAAGAAAAATTTAGACATGGCCGTCAGTGTTTTGGCAAATTGTGCTATGGAAAAACAAAGTAGAAGCGAGGTAACCATTTAAAATGATTTCATACATACATGATAAAAATGTGGAGCAATTAATTGGGAATTTCATGTACAACATGGTACAATTACGAAAGAACATCCCCCTCCCCCCCAAAAAAAGAAAAACCTGCCGGTGTTAGGGGCTCTACGTTAATGGAAGCAACCTTTCCACAAATTTAGCTGCATCTAGCTTGTTGTTTATACTTTATCAATCAGTTTTTGGACTGACATAATGCACATTTTACAAAAAATGGAGGGTAGTGCACCCCACCATTATATGGGTACCCTTTGACTGTTTAGTATCTTCGCAGTTGTAACTGATATCAATAGGCTGCAGAAAATTGTAATCTAAGCAACATACACCTGGTAAATGTCTACATTCTTGTTGTTTTATAGATCATGCAACAAAGTGGAGTAGTTCTTCTGTGTAAGTAAATGCATTTGCAAACATGATTGATCATTGGAAGGTCTTGGACGAATCAAAATTCTTTAAGCGTAATTTACACAACCAAAAGTTTTTGTGGAAAAGTTGTCTTTTGCAAAGTTTTTTGCTCATGTAAATTAAGAAATTGACAAATATTTTTATGACATTTCAGTATGACATGGCATGCCAGTTTTTCAACAAGCATCTTTGGCATAGAAAGTTTTTGAACTCATCACAGAATTTGCTCGTTGAAATAAACCAGCAAAGAAAGTTTGTCATGGCTTAATAAAACGTCTCATGACAAGACTTTCACAAACGAACATTTTAACATGAATTTATGGGAATGCATTTTAAAGTCTCGATTCTACCAAGAAATTTTTTTGAAGCTTTCAGAATCAGTTGCAGACAATTCACGCTAGGTTGGCCTGTGAATGCCTATGATTTTGAGTAGACCATGGTTGTCCCCAATATCCTCGCTTTTTTTCTTTGCTTATTTTCACATTTGTGTAGCTAAAGAAAAGTTGTGCATGCAACTATATGTTGCGTTTTGAAAACTTACTCATTAATATGTCAATTGAAAAACAAGCAATATCCCCAGAATATCCCATTTACACAAGAAAATAATCTTTGACAAAGAAAAATTTGGCAAATAGACATTTTACTCATTTAAACACTGATATACTGCTGTGGCGTACAAGTTTGCCACAGGAACTTTGCTTGTGTAAATTTTGCTTTGCTACAGAACATTCTTGCATTTGTTTACATTTGACAACCTTCAAAAACTGTTTGCATATGGAAATTTTGCTTATTGGAAATTCAAATCGAACAGCTTTTTTATGGTTCAATTATTTCATAATTTCGTAGTTGCACAATATGCACAGCAATTTTTTTTATCACATAACACTATACATATCATTTTGTATCCATGTAAACTTCTTATTGATTTTGCACTGAAGATGGCATATAGTACACTGAAACATGTTTACCTTGAATAAATTTGTTGTGTATTTTAAAAGTCAGATAATTCAAATATATAATTAAGCTGCTGTAATTTATTTTGACTCAAGCAGAAATTAATCAACCATTATGCCACTGTGACTGATCTGAAAACACTGGTTTCATGCAGTGAAGGACACTTGAAATATTTGGGGAGAGGCTCATTTTCAAGGCATGAAATTTATAGTGAGATTTGGGGCATGCTTACCAGAATACTTTTAAAATTAGTGATCTTTAGTCTTTTGAAATTATTTGGTGGGGCTTGGGCCCACCTTGCCGCTTTAGTTACAGCCACTGGTTTCATGTAATTTGAAAACAAAGTGACATAGCTGTGATTTTCTATTTTATTTTATTTATTAGACTGTTGTTTTTTAGTCTTTCTCAATTGCTTTAGGCAAACTGTTGTCTTCATTGGCTGACCAAAGTATTGTATGTCGTGTGGTCCGTGGACTGGCTAATCTTTCACATGATCCTTTGATTGCTAACGAGATTGCTAAGCAAGGAGTCCTGCCTACACTTCTCACATTTTTGAGCTGTTGGAGTAACACAACACTGTTTCAGAATACTTTACGTGCCATACGACTGATGAGTAAGAACTCGTTAATTTTCTTGAAACAAATTAAAGAGGCAAACGTTGTTGATCATTTTATTCATCTGCTTGAGGAGGAAACTAACGATGAAGTCAGGTCTTTATGTCTTCAGACATTGCACGAGTTGATGAAGACGTCAAATGGCGTCTTGGCACCAGCAATGCACGATAATGGTGGAATCAAAGTCGTTTGTAAGCTGTCCTATTCAAATAATCAAGACATCGCGGGAAAATGTATCCATATTCTTTGTACGCTTACGAAGCATCCCACAATTCGAGTTTCAGTTGGTACACAGGGTGGTATTGACGCCTTCCTTCACCAAGTGAAATGGTACACACCATTACTTCTTTACTCTGTCGAAGGCGTTTGTATGTGTTGTCGTGAAGCTGTAAATCGTAGCGAGTTGCGACATCGTGGTGGTCTTGAAATTCTTTTGAAAATCTTACGTTTACCACAATTTTCTAAAGTTCATAATGATATCCTCGGTGCATACACATGCTTTACCTACGATGATCTGGCTTTAAAATATTTGCTTAGCCGTGGTTTTGTCTCAACTCTCGTGTATCTTCTTCAAGGGCTTCTTTTTCCTGATGATGCATCTTCTATGTGCAAAAAAATTACGGATAGGAATCCTTCTGAACCAAGTGAGCAGACGGTGGCCAGCGAATCAACAGCGGATGCCGCATCATTGCCGATAGCTGCAGCATCGAAGAACTTAACGGAAGCAGATTTTGAGCAACCAAACGTGACCTTGTCCAAGTCGACATCAAGTGTCGAACAGAAGTATCCCGTGAGATCGCTTAAATCACTGCAACTTAGCCCTGAACTTTGTACATCTCTCATGTCATCATGCAGTCCTGATTCCGGTCTATCAGCGAGTCCTTTGTTGTATTCACCATCGGGATCTGAAGATGATATGGATGATGCTGCTCGTGATGTTGCAAAGACACCAAATGCAAGCATCCTAACTTCATTAATGGAGGAATTGGGGACGACGCACTCTTCGAAGTTCCAGAACACCAGCAGGAACCTGATAGATGCATTTCCAGGTGACACAGTTAGTAAGATGCCTAAAACAAGCTTGAACGATCATGATAGTTTATTTTTACCTGAAGAGAATCTTTTTTCTGCTGACCAACCTTCTCCTGTTGCAACTTTCAAACTCCTCTTTCGCAAGGTAAAGGATGGAAGACATGTTCCGAAACTTCGCACTCAAATGGGGACAAGCGTTGTGAAATGGAAGCCAAGATAATTTATCTTCTCTCGCGGATTGGTCAGATGCCAAGCACTGCCGATACTGAAACCTTGACTTCTCCAGAATGTGTTCAAACTCTGTTGGATTACCTGTGCTACAGCTCGAATCCCGATTCCAGATGCGTGCGATTGCTCAACAGTCTTGCGTGGGATCGAAATTTGTTCGAAACCCTCATTATCATAATGTTTCCAGGAGCTGTTTACCAACAATTGCTGCGAGGCCACCGGCCCGGATTTCTTCTTAAGATAGAGTTGACAAGTCGATCTTTTCATCGAAGCTCATCGAGGCACATTGACAGTAGCTCTTCCTTGCATTTGTCTGACGTTCATGAACAGTCTGATGATCTTTTCATGGCTCCTGTTTATGGCTCGTCTAAGATCACGGGATCAAAAACGCTGAATTTCGAGCATGACCTGCAAGCAAGTTCTAAGTATGATACAAATTTGGAGTTTTTTGTTCGGCATGCTTCTGCTGAAAAGGCAGCTCGTGTTGATGAATCAGTAGGTGCGAAATGGAGCGAGAAGACTGCTGCCAACTGTGCAATTAGTTCTTCTTCTTCAGGCAATAGGACACTCATTGATCTGTCCGAGAATGATCCAGTACCGGAGAACAGGTGTCCGTGGTCATTGCGTGTTGGTGAATCACTTATTTCCGTTCTTACAATGCAAGCGGGCACCTCGTTTGGCCAAGGTATTCTTGCCCATCTGTTACTCCGAGGTTCTCGAAAGCACGTGGAGGCTTGCGCTCTCTCATTGCCTTTGATTTGCAAGTAAGTTATGCTCATAGATAGATATATGGATAAAGTAAATCCTTTGAGCCCGTGAGCATCGTTACATGTTTGTAGATGAAGATTGTCCAGATTAGTAGAGTCCTAAGAAGGACTGTTGGTGTCGATATTGACTGACGTTTTGACAACCTTAGCGGTAATCATTTTCAGAGTCAAATGAGGAGTAAAAATTCAGGTTCACCGTATTCGATTCCTGGTTCATACGTCTACTACACACAATACGATGAAGCAGGAACCAGACAACAAATACGGCGAACCTGACTCTTAACTCTGAAGATCACTAGGCGCTAAGGTTGTCGAAACGTCAGTCAACATCGACAATTCTTCTTAGGACTTTACTACCAGGGCGATCTACATCTACAAACATGTAAAGATGTATAGATAGGTACAAACTTTATTTTAAGAAGTTAGAACTTTCTATTTTAAGAGGTTAGAACTTTCTATTTTAAGAGGTTAGAACCTTCTATTTTAAGAGGTTAGCACTTTCTATTTTGAGATGTTAGAACTTTAACAGTTTGTGCATGCTCTGTAACAATGTATTTCTAAAGAAATAAATAATGCGAATGAAATTTACATAACACACCAGATTTGCGGACTGCTTTCGACGTCCCCGAATTTGACAGTATATGTTATTGAATAAAGTCACCCTTAGACAAAATGAATATCCTATGTTTGTAAGGGCTTAATTATTGTCTACGCTCAAAGCGCAGAGTAACAACAGAATTACAGAGTAAACGACACACAGGTAACGAGAGTAGTGTCCTTACATGTTTTGTACTTATTTTATTACTACCAAACGCTAGCACAACATTAAATGTAGTACTAAATCTTTGAACAGGTCAATAACCAAGAAACAGAAATTCCTCGTAGACTATAAAGGCATCGCGATCATCGTTTCTGTTCTGCAAAACGCAGTGGAGAAGGCAGACATCGTTCGTGCTTTGAACTCTCTTACGTATCTCGTCGTAAATTCCAAAGTTGAAGTTGCTATTGCGGATGTGATTGAGGTCAGACGACAAGTTTCTGATGGTGGAACTTCTGGAATGAAAGAATCTTGTAGCGCTGAAGCAACCGTTAGGCGGAGGATTCACGATACATCGCGTGTTGCCGAGTTTGCACTTGGAGATCAGATCGTCAAATCTAGCGCACAAGATGTGCGAGAAGCGAGTAATGAAGCCTGTAAGTCAGAAAAAGAGTTAAAGTCCGAGATAAAGGATAATGCTTGTACTTCAAGTTTCGGCCTATCCAAAAGACCGCTTGATTTAGCAGACAGTACGGAGTGCAAGAGAACCAAAATGGATTGTGAAATAAGTGTACCAGGCAACTCATTCGATAGAGATGTTGATGTAGATTTGCCACCTTCTGTTTCAACATCTTTCTCTCAAGGTCTCAATCGACTTCTCCGTACATATCACATGCACTAGCAAAAAATTCTAACGTAAGCTGTTATTATAAAGCAAAGCATTCTGTACCATTTGATGTTTCACTGAAAACCGAGTCTGACGAGTGTTTACCTGCTCATCGCTGTGTCTTAAGAGATCTTTCTGAAGTGTTTGCGGCTATGTTATCTCATGGATTTAAAGAAGGCTCGCAGTCAGAGATTCCACTAAAGATATTACTCATAGTGTGATTCTTTTCATGGTTCATTATGCCTATGGTTGTGGTTGTAAAATTCCATCTTCAAGTAACGAAGACAATGTTTGCTTGTATTGTCTTTATTTTTTGAATTTACTACCAGGGCATGGAGACGAGGGAGACTCCGGTGGTGTTTTGTGCTTTGATTTGCTCTTGGAGTTGCTGCAATGCGCAGATCGGTTTCTTATACAACCCCTCAAAGATCAGTGTGAATTGCTTTTGATGAAAAGCCTAACGAGCGCTCGTTATGTGGACGCATATTCGGCTGCGGTTCTTTACAATGCGCCTCGTTTGCGTGCTCACGCGTTGCGATGTGTTTTTACCAACGATAATGACATGAATTGTGTGTATAGAAGCGTTATGAGACTTTTGGACGCTCAATTGAAGGATAGTGTCTTAAAAGATCTTGAGTGTTTTGCTTTAGATCGTGTCGATAACATTGATCGTGTATAGCGTGTTGAGATGTCCTGGTAAAGTCATGTATGTTTTTTTATAAATGAAACATGAAATTTTAAGGCATTTATTTTATTTTCCCTTTGAATTAAGTTTTTTGAATTTGTTGCACGCACAAGAAATGCCAATTTATTACGAAAGATATGATAATAGCTTCACAAACCCTCTTCCTAGTGCGCTGCCCGGCGTAAGCGGAAGTTGTAGTTCTTGGTAAATTATTCAAAACGGAAGCTCTAAAGTTAATCGAAGAAATTTATCGTTTCAAGAGCATTGAATCAAATTCCAAAACAGAATGGCTAAATTTTACCCTCAAATTAGCACGCAGAATTTCGAAAATCAACGTATCTCAGAAGATGAAAAACCCAAGAAAACTAGCAGGTATTTTCTGTGTGCATTCATGTAGGAAATTTATCACTGTCGCGGGATTTTGCTTTGCCAATATGTAAAGCTGTTTTAATGCAAAAAGTCTCACAAGCGCGTGTTGCAAGCTGTTATAAACATACGGAGCAGTTAATGTAGAATTTATTTCATACATGGTTGGCAAAACAGAGTCTCTAGGCTTCTTACCGTTAAAGGAATGTGTGGTTAGCAAACGTTGTTTAGCTTTGATAAAAGTTTGCCCAATTGAGATACGCAATCAACTGATACAACCCAAGTATATAAATCTTATAGATTTAGCTGCTTTTTTAGAGGTTTTATTTTGTAGAAGGCATGCAGAAAATGCACACTTTTGAAAGACTTAACTCTATGAACTCCTAACTAATATAGTATTAAATTATGTCAATATTTCAACACAGATTTATTGGTGACGCACATGGAGAAAATCTTTGTTTAGCTATTAATGATCGACGACATATTGCTTTTGGGTTAAAGTTATAAGGGGAAAATGTGTAATTTGATTTTTTTTACATTATGATGAAATGTCACAATAAGAAAATGTTGTACAATGTGGAAATTAGTGTTTTTGTATTCAATACTGTGGTAGTCTTGCTTCTCACTACTTGTTATTGTGGTTGCGCATCATGGTTTCTTCTGTTCCAGACTTACTGATAACGCATTAAATATTTTTATTTTTGTAGAGAAGTAGAAATTCAAACGGAGGTGGCAATGGTAAATATTTTCAAAATGTATTCACAAAGCACTAAAATTTTATTTAATGAGTTTTGATGTAAGGTAACTAAATTTCCACTTTTATACCTTACCTTTGTAGCGGTCGAACCCATTCAATATGACAGCTAGAAACTTTCCAAAGCGACACCGGTAAAAATTAATTTATTCGTTTAACTATGATGTACAATGTAGTGAGAAATAGGGTTAATGATCATTAATGCAAAGTAATGTGCCCTTTGTTAAAAAAAGTTACTACTAATGTTTAGGTTACTAGGCATTTATGTACAGGTTTTACAAAACTACGTATGTCAGTTCAAGTGAAACTGCAGACCTGCCAACCAAGGCATTATCTTAAAATATATGCTAAAAAACCAGTAGATCTGGGAAAAGTACTAAAGATTTATGTTCTTTTTTGTATGGCATCATTTTTTGATGTGCGTATGTTTTATGATAATAGATACAATTGCTACAAGTTTTGGCATATGAACTTTAACTGAACGAAACATGTACTGTTTTTCTACACATCTATGTTTCGAAGGAGTGTTACAAAATTACGTATGTGAAATAAAAATATCATGCCTAAACATTTATGGGCTGGGAGGTAGCATTGTGTAGTATTTTGAGTACTATTCGTGGCATATTTCTATTCTTGCAAAGATGCAATTAACAAACTTCTAAAAGTTATTTTCGTTGCAAATGCATTCTAATGAGAATTTGAATGAACCAAGAAATGAAGTGTATCTTAGTTGGTAGCAGAGGTTACAAAAAGGGGAAAACCAAGATTCCCCTTGCAAACCAATATAGTTGGCTAGTCTGCAACCATGTAATACGTCTAACATGTTTTTCATGTTAAAGGGTATTTCATCCCACGTGCATGTTGCCTTTATTCAGCAGCGAAACCAGCTCATTTTTTATTCATGCAACGCAAGTATTCCTATGTTTAATACTGGAAAAACCATAAATGGTATTAATTATCTAAATTATCTATTGAAAAAATGTGCATTGTGGTTGTAAAAGATAGGCTAGCTTTGCCACTGCTTTTCTTACCCCCAAAAAATTCTGTATTGCTTTCTCAATAGACTCAAATGACAATAAACAAATATCACAAATTACATCATTTTGTAGGAATTATTACAGAGCAAGTGCAAATAATCGAACAAGGTAATGATCTTGATAATTTTCAATAGTATGTTTAGTAAAATATGGTTGTAGTGTGGTGATGATTATTATTCATAGAGCCATTGTTTAGAATAAAACTCGAAAGTAAAACTTTCATTTCATTTCATATGATCTAAAAATTTCAAAAAAAGTTTATTTTAGTAATTGCTTTGATTTTGGTAAACACCATTTTACAACTTCAAGTGTCTACATATGAAAGCCCTACGACAAAGTATTTACGTAATATTCCCTTCATCATATATGTGATTGAGGAGTATCCCAATTATCTCTAAGGTATTCTCTGTTAAATCGGCGTAGATTGCTACTTTGGTAATATTCCTCTAGGGCTAGTTCATTTAGTCCAGCAAAAGCTCTTGATCTTGTTCGGGCTGCATTACAACCTTCTCTAAACTTGGAGCTGGAAAGTATTATGAAATGTCATCAAGAGGTGAATTCATGCTTTTATTAAATATTGTAATATATATATAGTACATATTCACAATATTTATAATATGTACATATTTATGTCACTTATATTTATAATACATGTTTACCTGTAGCATTGCTATACAGGATGTGATGTCTCATGTATCTGTGAGGTTTTTGATTATTTTTCTGATTATAATTTTAAGGCACTTAGACTTGCAGCCATAAACATCCGAGATAACACTGGAGAGGTGGTTTCTGATGAACAAATTAATTCCACCATACGCAAAGCATTGGATGAGGTATTTGATGGGCATCCTTATCATATTAGGCACAACAATAAACATCTGTTTATTTTATTAAATAAGTATGTCATAGCAAGGAGCATATGATAATTATTTCATTGTTTACAAGTATTTGCTATATAAAAGCATGGAATTAACACATGCCCTATAGCCATTAAACTATTTTTCCTTCCACATACACTCATGAGCGTCTAGTATTGCTCTCAAATAGAACTCGTCCCGTAGTATTTTAACTCATTAAATTGAACACAGTACATATTGAACACTTTATTTGCCCAAATTAACAACAAAATTTACGTTTCTCTGACTGTATGTTCCCAGTCTCTTTTTTGTCCTTATCGGGGGAGGGTAAGTAAAACAATAACAAATGATAGTTAACAATCCAAAACAGGTATTATGTGTGCCATTTTGTTTTGTGCACTAGTGCTTTGGATTATTGCCATTATTTAGTATATTATTTAGTTATGAAGAAAGATGAGATTAAGATGTTTGAAGCTTAACATTTGAAGCTGTTTTCAATGTAGGAATTTTTTCCTCGTATAGGCAAAAGTACTCTTTCGCACCGATGGCAAATCATGCAACGAAAAGGTATTTCTTTACAATGTTATGAAACCAAAAAGTTTGATATCCCTCAATCTTCCTTCAACATATTTTTTCTTCTTGTCACAAATCATTCATCTGTAACTTCATTTCTCTAATTCTCTCTTCCATTCTTCAAACCCATATCTTCAATTGTCAATGACTCTAGTGACGTTTTAACCAGAATCTTTTTACTCGTCCATTGCCACTTTATCAGTACCTGTATTCATTTCTACCATTCACTATATTTCCAAGTAAGAATCTGGTGGCTTTTCGTAAACCAATGCTTCTTCAGTGGCAATGGAAGTTCTTGTGAAAATCAAATCGTATTCTTTCACACATGCTTATCTAAAACCCGGTTTCCATTCCTTACAAAACTTCTGCGATAGAGTCAGTTTCAAGCATTTTCGCTCCGGATGGCTGTGTGCATTGCAAAAAAAATGATTGCAGAAAAAATCACGCTTCATTTTGTATTAAATGAAAATCAGCTCTATGGAATGCTAATGAACGTCGTCCATGTTTTTTGCAGCCTGAACGTGAAACAAGAAACGGCTCGACCGTGGTTCGCAAGGTAGACTGAAATAAACATTGCCTTAAGGTCTTAAATATTTTTGAATTGTGAAGATGAAAGTTATATTGTTATTTTACTCCTAAATCATTGCAGAGGAGACGACAGAAAGAGCCGAAGGATGATATTGCACCAGCAAAGTCTAGTCGTCCGGACAAGAACGCTCATCACGAGGTTTCACTTCTGTCTTTTTTCTCTTGATTCTTTATTTAACAAATACTTGCGTACGCTTAGGGTTGGTTCAAGAAAATGGCTTTTCGGCAAGTTTTTCATCATGTAATATTTGTTTTGATTTTTTTTAGTGGGATCCCGATTGTATCAATTACGATACAGAATTTGTCATGGGCGTCAAGGCAAACAAGTAGGTTTCTCTCTTGTCTAATTTTCTGTCGATGTCTGTTCCATAGTTTTCCTACTAACTTCTGCTACTATATTTGTGGTGGAAAATTTCTTACCATACACTACCATTATGTTCTGCTCTTTGTTGAAATAAGAATTTTAGCTACCATGCCCAAGCATTATGTTCTAGTTTTTTTTGTAGAAAATGACAACATTACCATTTGCTATTTTTAGAGCTTTAGGTTTTGCCGCCACACGTGGCAAACTTTACAGTCGTCATCCTGAATTGTTCAAAGTAAGGAAAAACATGCATTAGTTCGACATTGAAAAGCATTAGAAATCATCGAGACTGGTTTGATAAATGTGTTTTTTTTAGTATGTAGGCGACCCAGAAGACAAACAATGGCTTTATGAGAACGGTCATCTTCCAATAACTGGTGGAAAGGTTTGCTTAATACTCAATTTCTTTAATTGAAGGACAGGTTCAAATTATTACAATTGCGTTTGGTTTCACAAGCATTGAACGAAATCAAAGTTTAATTTATTTGATGTTGAGGGTTATAAACTGCAGGTTACACATTTGACAATGGTCCATTCAGTCACCGTACAAAAGCATTCGATGTTCAGATGTGCTGAATGCTAAAATGCCGGCCATTACTCTTTTCATTTTATCATCGTGCAAGTATTTAAATGCCCTCCGTAGATAATTATTGTCAAAAGGTTCGAAGCTTGTAAAATTGGGAGAAGTGTGTAGAAATGTAAATGAACAACTTTACTGTTGAAGAAGAAAAGAAACAAAAATTTCATGTTGATTATAACTACGGCGGAATGGGGAGAGTTATCGTTTGTCGTATTTGGCTAAGTAAGGTATTTTTTGGGCCGCCTATGATCTGACTCTATTTTTTGTAGGCATGTCTAATGATTAAAGACAATATATACGATTTATTGAAGCAGGATGAATATAAGTACGCGACATTCTATGGTACTGTGTTTCCCATGCAATGGAAGTTGATGAATTTTTTGGTGTTGATATTTCAGAAACAACGAAAACGTTAGCACAGATGACATACCTGGTTTTCTTGTCAGTAATCGCATTGTCGATAAAATGAAGAGTGTGATGAGAAGTAAGAATTTTAATCGCTTGTCATATGGAAACAAACAAAAGCGATTGTCCAAAATATGAAATTCAAATAAGACGGAGAACGATAATAGTCGTGCATTTGTTGAAATAACTAAGCCTCGGGTGGCTTTTTTAGTGGTCGTGTGTCAATGAAGAACGGAGAAAGAAAAAGAGTTACATCATCAATAATTTAGTCTAAGTTAACGTTTTTAAAAGTGGTAATGATAAATGAGGATTGGAGAACGAAAAAAATGTTACATTATCAACAATCTAAACTAAGATAACTTTTGTGAAGGAAATAATTTTCCTGATTAAAAATGTGAATCATTTGATGTGTTTGTTAGACTGAGTTAGACTAGTTATTTGGTTAATTGTGTGTTAGTTTACCTACGTAGGTTATTACTGAATTGAGAACAAGAATAGCAGCTAGGCTATTTTTGTCTTTTTCTAGAGAGCCAGTTGAGTCGAGAACCAAAACTTGATGGTGTACGAGAGAATGGCAACGAAAACGAGGATGGAGTTGAATCAAGAGGTCCTTTGCTAAATCAAGAAAGGGCTATGGAGTCATAATTTTTTATTTGAAATGGGGAGAATTTTTGAATTCGCTAGATCAGTCTAGTGTTCTGGCTCGTGAGCCCACAACTAAATTCTTACACCGTCTATAACCGTCCTTTTGTGATCGAATGTCACCTCAATGTGTGGAGTAATTATGGATTATATTTATATGGTATTAAATAATGCTTCAATTACATCAGTTTTGTATAGTTCATATGAATGTTCACATTGTGTTGATATATTCCTAAAATGTATTTTATATAATGCTGTACTTGAAACACCTGTTAATTTTTAGGCTTGCAGTGCCTTGAATAAATAATGTTTAAATTGATTAGTATGCAAATTAACAAAGATGAGTGTGTGTGTTCTCCAGCTATGATATGAAGTTTAAACTTGCCGATTTGTATTAAGTAGTACGTTTTCAAATGTTTTTAGCCGGTCAAATATAATCGCTAGAGTTTTTTTGGGTTTTGAAGAAACATTGACAACGTTCGCCTTTGGATACTGTGATTGTGTTTGGAAGTCGTAGAGATAAGGTTTTCGAAAAAAATCACGTCCTAGACAGTTCCTGTCGAGGCTTTGTGACCGTATTTACTGGCTGCTTTCCCTTCGTGTAGTTGGGGACGATTGGACAACAGGAATACTGCCACATTTACGAGAAGATAGTAGAAATGACAGCGCATAGTACTTTATTTCAAAAATGGCATGAAACATGACGACTATCGGCGGAATTTGTACTTCGAATTCTTGTAGTAGTTGATGCCTTGATGGGGGAAAAAATGCTTGTCAATAAGCCGGACGAGTGGGTTCGAATTGTATTACAACGATTTCAAGTTCAGGTGATAATTTTCTTCATTTTTTAAGAAATGGAAGATAAAGTGTATTTATTTTTCCGTGAGTGCTAATTATATTTGTTGGTGTAAAGTTTTGTATTGTACTCTAAGATATTGAGAAGATGTATAAAGTTCAATCAGCGCAATATTATCAAAGTGTAAAGCACTTTTAATGTTCAGAACACGCAAAGTTTTGAAATTGCGTAATTATGAGGTAAAAATCCCTTTCATATCAATTTTTGGTGTGATGTCAGAGAGACTTGAGTAAACATATTCTTTAAAAAGATTATTGTCAATGCTACTAGAACAACATGCCACAGCATATTCTATGTTCAACTTTTGTGTGTAGCAGTAAATGGTATTTATATTGTAAATGGCATTTTGATTCAAAATTTGTGGTGGATATTATTTCGAAGTTGATAACATGTGGTACATTATGTATTCATGGCTGTTTAATAATTAATAGAACATATTGTGTGGCATTTGGGGGTGGTTCAGGTTGATAGATTTCTTTGGTGTGAGTTGAAAACCCCTGTAATTTGATGCACTTACATCATTTCATGCACCATTTTATGTCCATGCTTGCACATCATAGTTTATGTAAAATTTGTTTCACCAATTTTCCTAAAATTCCCTTCCTGGTACATCAAGCCACCCAAGCAAATTAATACAAGTATCTTTGACTGCAGACTAGAATGTTCTCTTGATATTTTATAGCTCCCACACGAAAGAACACCAGAGCACAATGAATCAAAGGAGAGCATTGAAAAAATCCAGGATACGCTTATCACACTTAGTGAACAGAGATTTCCACTTGTTATTCAAGGATTGTCAAAGTTGATCAAAGACCCCTATTTTATTGTGAGTAATATTTCATTTTTTGGCTTTTGTGAAAATGAACAAAATGTGAAGTTGGAAAAGGAAATAATGAATTGAACCAAACAGGAAATTTCAACGTTTGAACTCTAATGTTCCAATCAATATTTTATTTGATCCAAGATTACAGTCTTAATTTTAATAAACTGATTTTTTTATAAATTAAGAGACAAATCATCATCTATTTCATTGGAAATGCCTTACAACTAAAACAATGAGCATTTTGAATGAAAATTAACTAGATTAGACCACAATTCCGTTGTAACAGATTGAAGTGGATAGACAGCCAGAGTCTTCGCAAATGATTGCATTTAGCAAGCTCTCATTCACTAAGCAAACTGAAGCAAGGTTTTTTCTGAGAAATACTGGACCAAGGATTTTTTGTAAAGGTCAAGCCTTTGGGGCATGATGTAATGATCGGGCCAAGAAGAAATTGTACTGGCCGTTAAATTTATTGCAATTGTGTTGTTATGTTTAGAGCTCATTTTCAAACAGCAAAAAAGACAAAATTGGCGAGTCCAATGTGGTTGTGTTGAGCGCAATAGAAAAATGTCTTTGTAAGGTATGAACTGAACAAGTAGTTCTCATGTGCATAGAATAAGGTCATTTTAAAGTAATTTTTATTTCAGTTTCCCGAACAATGCTCAAGACTTGAAGATGATGTTTTGTCCAACCTATTGCCAAGTATCATGCAGGTATTTTTATATTTATGAATTGCTGTATTATGCAATTCTTTTTTCATTCTCTTACAAAAGTCATTTACTTGTTGTTGTTCAATAGTTTGTCCTTCAGACGTATGATTTCCCTCACGCGACAGAAGTTCAAAAACTATCTGCAAAAATTGTTTCCCACATCAGCTCATTTCATTTCTCTGCCATATTCAATAAAGTCTCTTTCAGGTGAACTTACTTTCTATAGTATGCCAATAAAGAAAATAGCTATTCGTAGGGGGGAGATTTACTGTATGGTCAGGAATGCCGAAATTTTGTTAATTGAGGAGGCAGATATTCATATATTTGTAGGCACAGTTCATATAAAGCAATTGATTTTAAAAGAAAGTAATTAGGCAAAATATTAATGTGTGAATATTTGCCTCTCAATTATGGATGCTCCAGCCTCATGTGTGGCCTGGAGGGGTTTGAACCCATCCTATCCTTGGTTAGAGTGGGTGCGATTGGGGTGCCAAGTTTCCTGCAAAGTAATAATGTACTAGCAAAAGTAAATTTAGTCATTTATGTTTCCAAAAAATCACTCTCAATTATGTTGTGCAAACTAGAATTTGACAAAACAAGGCACAGTGTCACCCTAAATCATTTATGTTCCCAAAAAAATCACCCTCAATTATGTTGTGCAAACCAGAATTTGACAAAACAAGGTACAGCGTCACCCTAAATCATTTATGTTCCCAAAAAAATCACCCTCAATTATGTCGTACAAACCTGAATTTGAGAAAACAAAGCACAGCGTCATCCTAAATCATTTATGTTTCCAAAAAATCACCCTCAATTATGTCGTACAAACCTGAATTTGAGAAAACAAAGCACAGCGTCACCCTAAATCATTTATGTTCCCAAAAAAATCACCCTCAATTATGTCGTACAAACCTGAATTTGAGAAAACAATGCACAGCGTCACCCTAAAGTTGCCTCCTAAGGTTTATTCAAACTATAGCACCTCTTTCGCAAAATCATTTTGGACCCATCCATTGCTATTTAAGGGAGAGTGTGTATTGTTTTCTTTCCCTGCTTATTGTGTCAAATTTTGAAACATAAAGGTAAATGCTCTATTGTTTTCTAGACTACATCAATTATCCAGCGTTGATGATACAAACAATGATGTGAACTACCTTGTACTAATTAGATATCTTAAACTGACCTCCTCTTCCCTTATCATACTACTTGAAGGTGCAAAATTGCTCTCTTTCTTAGCCAAGGATTAACATGTTTGTATAAAGTGCTTTTTTTCTCTGTTTAGAATGCTCAAATACCTTTACGTCTTTAAAGAAACAAGCGAAATTGTTTCTAATATCGTCTTTGGAAAAGGTTTGTTGAAGTTTGAATTTATGATCGCTTGAAAGATAAGAAGATAGGGCCTTAGTTCAACTCAAGCTAGCTATGCTGTACAACTATTATTTTGAAAGAGAAATATATTATTTTTTGGTTCTATTTTTTGGTGATTTCTTCTTCACAGACTGACTCAGAAGAACGTATTCTACAGGAAAATTTATCACAAACGACCTCTTTTGATTTAGGCTTAATCATGTGCTTATATTTTTTTCAAAATTACACTAGGCTATTTGGAACTGGATCAAGTATAATGCCGAAGAATTCGCATGCGTCCAAAGAACGCCGAAAAAGAAGCTTTCTGGTAAAGGATCATAAATTAAACACGTGAATTAGAGTTACCATGACACGTGCATATCGATAGAGTTTTCTTTAACAGACCTGTGTGACAACTTCTTCGAACTTTTGGTGTCGTTTGCTGAGAAATCGAAACGCAAAGCAGCCGTGTGCCCTCTGCAAATCATGTTGTTGATGCTTAGTCCTGTAAGTCATTGTTAGAACACGCAAAAAGATTTTAGAATCGTTTAGCTGAGTATGAATTGAGTGTTAGCAATGCGAGAGGCGCTCAGAGAGGATTGATATTAGGGTGTGAGTAGGTTTTCAGGACTGAAGGTGAATAACTGCCATCACCGACCAATGAATGAAATGCTTTTCTTAATTGCGTGAATTTAAAAAATCACTCACTACTGCTATCGTTCAGAAAACCGACGAACGATTACTTTGTAAAAATTTTGCCAACTATTTTCAAAAAAAGGGGAGGTCACGCCCTTCTCTTTCCCACTCCATGCGCCCCTGAGCATTGCGATATAAGTATATGTTATGGCATATCTTCAGTAAAATAGATTTTTTATATCCTACGTATAGGAGACCTTGACAGCAATAGCTTCTCGTGAAAAACAACAGGACGCACATCTCGAAATAAAGGTAACCAAGGCCCGTTTGAAACGTCGAACTTTTCATGTTTGGCTCGAAAAATTCCATGTTTGAAACGGTCTTACATTCATATCACTGCATGGTTTTGAAGGTTTGATGGAAGTGCTAACAATAGACTTGAACTCTATGCTTTTATAATGTCTTTTGCTGCATGGATGTTTAAGCTAATGTCTTATTTAGCTGTTTCATATTAACATTTTCATTTTCATGATGATATTGTCATCTTACGTGGAATGTTCATTGTGAAAAACTTCACGAACTTTATTGTTTTGTGTATAGCGAGAATTTCTGGACAGTTTAAAGACTGCCTTGACTAGTGCCAAGGCCTTGACCGAAAGCTCGGCCATCGCCTGCGTCAAACTGTGTAAATGTTCGACGTATGTTCGACCCGAGGACAACTCCGTGCTTTGCTTTCTTGTTGTGACATTCATGAATGAGCTAAAGGCAAGTTGGGACTGATATTTTCTTGGCTATTTAGAGTTGCGTTAAGATTGATTGTGTATTGTGGGGGACTACTTAATCTTTCACCTACTTCACCCCTGGTTAGCTGCGTTAGGATTTATTGGGTATTTTTTTCGGGAGGGGGAGACCAATTATACATATGATATATATTGTATAAAAATAAAAGTTTCTCCGGATTGTATAAAATGATTTTATTAACAAATATTATTTTATATACAAAGTGTATAACAATGCGCCCTCCCGGCTATCACTATCGTGAAATGGTGACTCCTGCTTTTGGGACACAGGATGTACGGTTACACATTTTATGGATTGTATTGTAGAGTCACCAGAGTGCTGAAACCTAAAAAGGTGACTTTTGCATAGCGCGAAAGCGGTGAACGTCTCATTATGAGACTCAACCCAATCCGAAAGTGCTCAAACTGCGCATGCGCAGCGAGCGTAATTAACTAGATCTGTTAGGGTTGAATATTGACTATTATCCAGCTTTGACCTTTTTATCCAACTTTGACCTTTTTTTAGGCTCTACTTTTCAATATCAATAAACCATTTGCTATTGTAAATCAAACTACGATCACCGTTGAGTCACTGATGGTCGATTGTTTTGTGTCGAGTTTCCGTATAAACTACCGTAATAGTCAACATTTCGATGATTGTCTCTCTTCCACTGCTCCTGTTTTATTCAATGTTGTCTACGTCAAAGGATTGTACACTATTGTGAGGCAGGTCAGTGATTGTTGGGACCGTGATTATGTGACGCGTAGATAACCCTTTCTCATTGATGTGTGGAAATTATCAAGTTACACGAAGTTTATCTTCAATTGTTTTCAGAAACCGCTAAAATGGTGGCCAACGCTCAAAGTCATGTACTCCAAAGCGGAGTCAATACGAAATCTCTTTGAGGTACGTGTGAATAACTATATTGAACTGAACTTGATATCATTCTTCTGTTATTTTTTAAATAAGGTTACCTGTGTCGAAGGAAGGGAAAGGAGGGCTATTGGCACAGAATAAGGAATATACTCAAGGGCAACTCCATGTCTTTTTCAACTCCAACTCCAAAACTTTTTTCCACCCATGTCTTATTACGCATGTGATTACCATAATGAAAAAGACTATTTGAATCGCTATTTTTTGACCAATGAGATGATGAAATGGCTAACTGCAGCCTGTAGTCTTATCAAGTATACTGTGCAGCGATGTGGCTCTATTGTATGTTCCATATTCTATTCTGTTGGTACTTGTTTTACGTATCGTTTACTTTCACGCACTGTTGTTCATCAAGGGATTGTGGAAGCAAGTTATAAAATTTTTATTCCTTAGAGGACTTTGGAGAAGTTTCGTGCTTTGGACAACTTTCAAAGTGGCTCAAGGATGAGTGTAGTAAGTTGCTATTAGCTGCCGTAGTTCAGTATTTTAGTAATAGAGGGTATGAAGCATAAAGTGTGGAAACCTAAGGATGGATTAGGTGGAGGTTGTGGACGGGTGTTCAAGGCTCCTTGACTTGCCTAAATGGGGGTGCAGTAGAGATGCCAGTTTCCTTAGAAAATATTAAATTTATCAAACGACTAAACAAAAGCAATTGTGATCAGCGTTTAATGGAGCACACTGTGAAAAATCTCCCAATCATAATAAAAAGGTGATACGATTTAACAAAAAAGTCCAAACTAGAGCATAAGCCCCACATCCCTCCAAAAAAAACAATCTTAGATCTATCCATGGTATTTGCACGTATGTTATTTCACATATTGAAACTGTGCAAAGAGAATCATTTTTCGGATGTTTATTTTTCCTTCCTGAGAAACATTTCGTGAACTTTGAAGCAACGTTTATTATTTATTCTAGCTGTACAAAGGAAAAGAAAAACGCGGCAAAGAAGAAGAACAGAGCTCGATGAAAGCCGAAAAGGATCTTATGCTTTGGCTTGTTCGTCTTTTCCGAATAGAACCCTCTTTTGCCTTTTATGTAAGTGTATCTTCCATGTTACTCATCCACGTATTAATCCTTAAGTTGCCACTGTTGCACTCGAGCTACAATCACGAAACAAAATGAAATTCTATTGACGAAAACGTCCGGCCCCCCTAAAGAGTTAAAGTGTTGCTCGGTTTCATTGCTTGCACTTTAGGAGGTCAAAAGCCGACATGAATACCGTTATTTTTTGTACTACCTGACCATTTACTCCCTGACATATATTTGGGGAAAGGTGCCAATTTTCCTACCAAATATTTTTATACTAAATAATTTAGCGAAAGCAATTTGTAATTTGTGTAATGGAATACACGTCCAAAAATGTTTTAATCGTGATAAAAAGGTAGCAGAATTCTAGTAAAAGTCTGACATTGTACGGTAACAAATAACTATCGAAATCTAATACAAAATATAGCACCCCCCTCCCATCCCCTCCTTACCCTATGAAACCATTGTGAATCTATCCCTGATAGCAGCGGTCTTGAAAGATCACTCTAATTTTTCCCTCGACGTGTAAATTCTGTTGTTTATATCATTTACTTTTGAAAGTCTTTGAAACATGCTCATTGATCTATGTTGCCATATTTAAACATTCCCCCCCCCTGTTCTGAGGTTTGCAACTACATTAAGCAAGTGGGATGGTGTAAGCTTGTCAGACGAAATATTGTAGCGCCGCCATATTGAAAAGTCCCAGTCATAATAATAATAATCTATAGTAAAGAAACACAATAGCAATGAACTTTAGAGCGCATTGTACTTATACACCCTAAAAAATCATTTAAACGTGAAGCTAGAAGCATTCTCTTGCGATAGTATGTCTCAAATGGTGTCACGAAAATTTTGGAATAAATCCTTAATAGTACAACTGCTTCCTACACTTGTTAAAGCTAATACGTAGCAGTTTTGTCAATGCATCATAAGAGACGCTTCTCGCAATTTTTCATAGCAGAAATTGATATAATTAGTATGTCAACCTCGTGAAGTGGGACTGTTCAATATGGCCTCCTTCCGTCTTCAAATTTAATTAGTGATGCGCGATCCATGTAATATACATATCAATGGTTGTATTTTATCTTTTGGAAGTATGTTGAAATTTTTATCATGTATTATCAATGCATTTTATTTCTTTTCAGAGCACTGAGAGCAAAAGTTTTGAAATTCATCAGAGCTCACAGAAGTTGTTATTTGGTCTTGTTCAAATGACACTCTCCTCTCAATTTGGCAAAGAATTATCGCAGGAAGCATCACAGGTACAATGTATATTCTAGCATCGAATGCAGCCAGCGAAAAATGGTTTTCTATGTAAGCGTTTTAGATTCTTTAATTATACGTAGTAGTTTAATGTATAGTTTTAAAGTCACAAAGAGCTATAACCATTTTATTTTTACAGCATGCATTAAGGAGATTCAACTATTTCACCTTTACCATAGCAAATAGTTGCAAGCATTCCAACTTTAAGTAGCAAAGTGCTTCAACCATTTCTAATTTAGAGTGAGCAAAGTGCTTCAAATATTCCTAATTTAGAGTAGCAAATTGCTTCAACCAATTAATTTGCAGCAAATTGCTTTATTTCAACTAGTAGCAAAGAGCTTTGTTTTTGTTCTTATTGCCCCATATAAACATCAACAATTATTTGTTGCTTATTATTGCAATAGACACTTCTCGATCTCCATTCGCCAGAAAATGTTTTACTTTGGAATCCATTGGACACAGTTTACTCGTTTTGGGAGATAAGGTTAGTTCTTCACTAGAAAATCCGACTGAATTGCGCATTGTGAGAGGACAAACATTTGTGCAGACTTCTAATTGTTTGCATCCGCTTATATAGTTCAGAGTGCATTCTTTTCATCGGCAATTCGCTGGTAAATCATGGTTCTAAGGACTTGTGGCTGCTTAAATATTTGAAGAAGTTAATGGCTTGTCGTGACCAGTATATTGGTAAAAATAAGGTATAGAATTTTCAGTTTCATTTCAAATTTTAGTTGATATGTATCTTGCTCAGTACTTTTGTAGTTCGCTGGTGTTCATCTCTGCTTACGCTGACGCACGTTATCTTAGTATGAAAATTATTATGTTTTGCTGAAGGATTTATAATAGATTTAGGAATGGATTAGTTTATCATTGTGCAATATTAATGGAGTAATACGGTATAGCTCATCATTTATAGACACATCTCTTCTCGTCTTCCTTCTGTTTATTCATCTTTATTAACGCACGATAGTTTAGGTTACGTATATTTTACATTTTATGAACACTGTCCTCCTAAATTGATTCCTATTAATACACATTGCCCAAGGTTATTAGACAAATACAACATAAACATCATGTCACCACACTGGCATTTGAACATATTTCATTTTCTCTTAGGACGATCCCAATTTCAGTTGTCAGTCAATGATCGCATCTTCGGCAAGAGTAAAGCTCGAGGTGAAATATTTCAAAATTTATTTTAATATACTTTAATATATGGCAAACGTCACTTCCGAAAAAATGGCGCGCTTTGATTGGCTCAGAAACATTTTTGCCGCTCCATTATTTTCCCGTACTCGACCACGGTCCAAAACGCGTAATTTTACAGTCGAATGTAAACAAACTTCGTAAAGCAAACAACAAAACGCAAAATAAACGAAACAAAAAACCATTCATGAATGGGATTCGAAGGAAAAACACTTGTAAAACAGTTTAACTATCCATACGATATAATTTGAAACGATTTATTTTTTATGGACGAAAACTAGAAAAGTGAAAGCCAACCTGAAAAAAACGGCAAGGACGAGAAGGAAAGCAAGCTTCGTTTCAGGTCAAATAATGCCATGTAATATAAATTTTAATAACCTCGCTTTCTCGGTCTTTACTGAGAAATATCGGACCTCTGTCTTTTTGTACAAACATCGCCCTACGGGCTCGGTCTGTACAAAAAAAACTTCGGTCCGATATTTCTCCGTAAAGACCCTCCGCTAGGTTATTAAGGGCTTATTAATATACTCTAAAATATATGGGAACTAACATGTCAACGTGCAAGTTCTGGGTGCTAGTTCGTTACTGCTATAAACCACGTGACTGATAACAAACAATTCAAATATCAGGCAATAATTTTTTTACTAATTAAATGTTAGGCATAAAAGATAGAACCAAAGAAAATAGCCTTTTCTCCATTAGTACGTAAATATAAATTGCACATTGTTTTAATTATTTTAATTAAAACACTCCCGAGATGGCGACGATATGAGAATGATTTCTGTATATAGTTTGCTAAAGAAATGACCATGAATCTTTTACTTAACAGTTAACAATGGTGGCAATCCTCTGAAAATGAGCCTACACGGTGGCAATCCTTTGAAAGCTACCTGTATGATATGTTTTGTAATGTTAATATGTCGATTACAGTTTAAATTATGATTGGTGGATATTGTATTTCGTGTATTGTTCATTACTTTGCTGTATCAAAGGGGCTCGCTAAATGGGTCACTGGTCTAAAAGACCTTAGGAAACGTCAATTTATGTGGGTCATACACGTGACCCGGCACATTTGCCTTTGTATCTCTGAGAACAAAAGTGAAACCGTAGGACACCATAAATATCCCAAACTTTGTAGGTTCGCAATTGTTGTCTACGCTTATAGCCGAGAATAATAGAAGAATCACAGTGTAAATGTCTCACGCACGATGGTTAAAAAAACTCAATGCTTCTCTTAAGCGCTGATGATATTGTGCCAATTACGTATTTAAAGGGAGGGGAGAACCAGCTGATTATAAAATTTCAATTACCATCATGGGCTCTCATTACGAAAAGTATTACGTCACGAGCAAATTGAGGGAAAATGTTAACACAAAAAGAAGGACAAAATAATTAAATGTTTTCCATTAGTCCTCCTTCTTGATCCAAACTGTCATATTTTAATCGCAGGAGGTGTTCCTACAGTACTTATGGAATCCCGAATCGGAGGCCATTCTTACTTCCCTCTCGTGTTTAAAGTTTCTGTGTACAGAAATCAACATCGTGTCGAATCATAGTATGGATAATATTGCACAGTTTAATCTCATGTCATCAATTTTCTCTGTCTACGAAGAACTGGCCGATCTAGCTAATGGAATATCTACAGGTAGAGCTCTTTTTTTGTAAGGAAACGTAATTTCTTCTTTCCAACTCCCAGCAAGAATTGTTCTGCTTTCTCTTTTTTTATTCAATACAATTTGTGTTCTTTTTGCATCGTTGATTTTAAAACACTAAGAACTTAAACTAATTATGTAAATTTGCTGTATTGTTCATATTAGACAGCTTTATGAGTTCATATCGCATTTTATAACTAGCGATGAGGAACGAATACTCATTGTTAGTAATAACTTGGTTTATTCGTAGGTCGTCTAGCTCTTCAGAAACGAATCATGGCTCTCCTGCGAAACGTAAAAGTTCAAACCCCTGGAAACAAAGAAGCCTGGGACAACACGTTCATTCGATGGAAAAAACTCACCAGTGCATTGGCAAACTTTCCAAAAGAGGAAATACCCGGGGAGCCTGGTACCTATTTGCCAAAAAGCGTGCGAAGACGGACAACAAGATTTAGTCAAACTGGAAAATTATCTTTGGAAAGTGTGGAAGTATGTTTGTATGTAGCGTTGTTAGTATGAGAGTTTCACAGCGACATATATTACAATATGAATGCAAATCCTGTTGTTCATGTTAACTTTAATTTGATTTTCAGGGTTACATAAATGAATGGAATTACATGACTGGATTCCTCTGTTCTCTTGGCGCCGTATGCTTTAAAGAGAATCCTGAATTAAGGTAAATGGATCATGGGACGTTGGAAGTCTTTTCATTGCAAAGCTTTAATTAATGGTTCGTGTTATTTTTGTTTCAGTCGTCGAATAAGCCGATGCAGAAGCAGTATTAGCAAAATGGCTTCCTTACCTACTGTTTCTCCCGAATTGGAAACTGTAAAAAGGTATTTTAATTTACTACGATATTGCGAAATATAAATGAATTGATTTCATCACTGGGAGGGGGGTTGATTGCTGATTTGGTTAGTATTTGAAGTGAAAAACTGCAAGTAAACCTTTTGTCGAGATTATGAATAACACAGCGCTGAGAAGGACTTTTGGTGTCGAAAGACGTTTCGACAACCTTATCGCGATAGTCGCATTCAGAGTCAAGGAGTTTATGTCTGATTCGCTGTTTGCCATTTAGGACTACACTTACCTAGACGATCTACATTCACAAACTTGTTACCATACAAGTAATCATCTCCGGTTCAAATCCTTCATTTTGTTATGGACGATGTTATCTAGCATTATCTAAAGCCTTCAGTCTCGAATTAGGCATTTTCTCTGGAAAGTTGACTAAAAGAAGCTTTGTTATCTGTTATAAATTACGAAACTTGCCTTTTCTCTTCGTTTTGATTGAGAGAATTTTTCATCTTATTTGGTTTGAAATGTTTCTAGTTTTGTTGGCGAGTTGCTGCAGTTAAGTGTCTGTTCAAATGATCATGTTGGAACGAAGGTATGACAGCTCATATAATGTTAGTATGTATTTGACAAAGGGCTAAAAGTCACGCGAAAAGTAAGATGTTTTGACACTTAGAGTTTCCGGACTTTTTTCAGATACGGGTTATCATCAAAGATTTGATTGGCCAAGAACTTAGCTCGGCTATGTACAATACATTGTTCATAGAAATTCGTAAGACCATTGAAGGCTTTTTTACGCCTGCAGGACAGGTTTGTAACCCATTTAAATTTTTCTATCGTCGATTGTTTTTTTTCTGGTCTATGCTTCTTTTCATGGTACTTCATCACAAGTCTTCTATTGTTTGTTAAACTTTGTGTATTCATATTACTCCTCTTCGTACCTCATTTGAAATTTTCTATCGTTTATTACCTTTGCATGTTCATATTACTCCTCTTCGTACCTCATTTAAAATTTTCTATCGTTTATTACCTTTCTGTGCTCATATTACTCCTCTTCGCACCTCATTTAAAATTTTCTATCGCTTATTACCTTCGTGTGTTCATATTACTCCTCCTCGTACCTCATATGAAATTTTCTATTATTTATTACCGTTGTGTGTTCATATTACTCCTCTTCGTACCTCATTTAAAATTTTCTATCGCTTATTACCTTCGTGTGTTCATATTACTCCTCCTCGTACCTCATATGAAATTTTCTATTATTTATTACCTTTGCATGTTCATATTACTCCTCCTCGTACCTTATTTAAAATTTTCTATTATTTGTTACCTTTGTGTGTTCATATTACTCCTCCTCGTACCTCATTTAAAATTTTCTATGGTTTTTTTATCTTTGTATATCCACATTACTCCTCTTTATGATAAACACTGTCGCATTAACTAAAGTTTATATGTTTTATTTTTTAGGCGATCCTCCATGAATTGAATACATGTTTTGTTGACCAGGTATGCACGGTATTTCAGACTGTTTTAAAGCGCCTGTATTTAAGATCGCCCATTGATAAGTTATACGTCCGTATTCTGTACAAGCTCACTCGCACTCACTCTTTTACAGAAATCCTACTCCCACCAATCAATAGCAATTTAATTATTTTTTCATCAATCTTTTACAGAAATCCTACTCCCACCAATCAATAGCAATTTAATTATTTTTTCATCAATCTTTTACAGGAATCCTACTCCCACCAATCAATAGCAATTTAACTATTTTTTCATCAATCTTTTACAGAAATCCTACTCCCACCAATCAATAGCAATTTAACTATTTTTTCATCAATCTTTTACAGAAATCCTACTCCCACCAATCAATAGCAATTTAATTATTTTTTCATCAATTGCAAAGTTTTTGCTGTTACAAAATCAACAATCAGTGGAGTAAACAAAATGTCTGCGAGTAGTTATGATGTGATTTTGAAGCGCAATACTCATTGAGTGTTTGTATAAGTGAGCTTTTTAACGCAGTTGTTCTGAGCTTTTTAACGCAGTTGCTCTCAGCTTTTTAACACTGGTGTTGCAAGCTTTTTAACATAAGTGTTGCGAGCTTTTTAACATAGGTGTTGCGAGCTTTTTAACACAGGTGCTGTTAGATTTTTAACACTTGTGCTAATCTCTTAAAGTGCATCCAATGACTCACACGAACTGCGAGATTCATATCAACCCCAAATGAAAGCTCACTAAATGATTCGATCTACTGATCTTTCTTTTTAATTCATCTTCAATTTGTATTGTTTTAGGTCATCGCTATTATGAAGCATATTTTGGAAAACAAGAACTGCGTTTCCGTAGATTGTTTTAAAATGGAAATTATTGAACCTATCATCGTGACTATAATAAGGTACTATATGTCTTCAGTACCTTATCTAGCCGTTTAACTAGTCGTACTATGCAAATTTCTTTGTGCTCACCACTGATCTCATAGTACACTACGTACATCTCTACTATGAGATCAGTGGTGTTCACATACTGCGTAAACAACAGATTTTTTAAGAAATGAATGATGATAATATGTGAAACTTATATAGAGTACTAAAATGTTACGGTCTATCACAGTCTAATAAATTAGCTATTTTAAGTAATTTGTCAATGGCATTTCCGAGTTTATTGACGGTTTCTATAAGTGAATTAATGAATAATTTTATTTTAGCACGCTAAGCATTGTCAACATAGGAGTTGTTTTACAGGTACACAAGAAACTTGCCTCCGATATCTCGTACGTTTATAATCAAGTCACGAATTTGTCAACTGGTTGTCACGGTTGGTTTTAACGACTGTCGATTGCTTTTAAAGTTTAGGAATGCTTTTATTGGTGCACTCCACTGAAACTTCATGACGTTTTTTCCTATTTTAGCTTATGAGTCATCGAGATGAAGTGTTGTTTTTCCAAGACATCAAGTTTCGTAATAAGCTGGTTGAATATTTATCCGATTGGGTTGCACGCGAAGAAAACAACGATTTTACTCATGAAATTTTGGTGAACTCAAGGTACAATAAAATTGGTCCGTGTAAAACGACTGAATCTCTTTGTCAAATAGAAATCTATTTCTTGATCAAAACATCGTGATATCTCTTCAATTATTCTTTGTTTCGCTTTCAAATTTATGTCGAAGTCAACGCTCTCAAAACGGAGCATGCGTGATTTATAAATTGGGAATAGTTTTATGAAGAATATCGAAAGATGTAATCGTTAACAAACAGCAAAATAGATTTCTTTTCGGACAACCCTTTTTTTTTTGTGAAAGCCAGGAGTAATATCACATGAATTGCTAAAATAGAGAAGAAAACGTCTAAGTTTTGTCAGTTATTACCAATGAACTCTATAAACCACTGAAACGATAACTTCGCCGCCATGTTTGAAGCCAAGCGCGATGCATTTTTATTGCAGTTATCGTTCCAGTCTTTAAATAGAGTTTAATGGTTGTTACAAATACAGCCATCTTTAATGGAGATGTCAATAGAGATGTTGTCAATAGAGATGTTGTCAATAGAGATGTTGTCAATAGAGATGTTGTTAATAGAGATGGTGTCAATAGAGATATTGTCAATAGAGATATTGTCAATAGAGAGGTTTGTCAGCAGAAATGTTGTCTATAGAGATGTTGTCTACATGAGTTTTGCCATCAGAGACGTTGTCTGTAGAGATGCTGACAATACAGATTTTGTCAATAGAGAAGTTGTCAATGGATACGTTGTTATTGGAGATGTTGTCAATAGAGATTTGATCGATAGATCAATGTTGTTAGTAAAATTTTTCATTAGAGATGATTTCATTGAAGATGTTGTAAACCGAGATCGGCTTTATTTGATTGGTTTTCCATATTGCAATATATTCTGTAAGGTTGTTGGACGAATGTGCAATGAAAGCGATATCTCAGCTTTTGTCTTGTCTTCCTCTGCAACCTGAAAATACGGACGTGGACATCATGGAGGAGAAATCAAAGTTGTTTTTGAAGTGAGCAAAAAGTTCGTGATTTTTGTCGATGTTAGGATATTGTATTTATAAATTTATTTTCATAACAGATATTTCAGATTGTTCTTGAATCTTCTGAGTAAATGCGCTGGACGTGACAACAATGAGAGCGAAGTAACGAATGCCAAGAAACGACAGAAAAGTGTTTTGGCCTATCATGATAATGTTCATCAATGCACTGTCGCCGCCATGTCGAATTTATTGAGCGCAAATATTGACGCTGGACTTACACATGCAATTGGTAAGGGATTAAACACATTTAACCCTTGGGATTTTACAATGTACTCTTTACCAAAATAACGCCCTTTTCTACTTCAAATTCCACTTTTATGTCCTCACTGAAGATATCGACTTTTATATATTTATTAATGCAATGTGTAAACCGTGATTATTTATTCTGTTCTCGAGGTCTTGGATACCACAGGGATTTAACTACTAGGGCAATCTTCATGGAAGTCTTAATGAAGATCCTCAATCAAGGAACTGAATTCGATACGTTAGCAGAGACAGCAACTCGCGATCGTTACGAGCAACTCGCTAATCTAATGGCAACTATGAGTGAAAACGGAGAGCTGTTATTGGCTGTTGCACTAGCCAATGTTGTGCCTTCATCTGAACAGGATGATCTTGCCCAAGTAATGGTGACGCTGTTCGATGCTATGAATCTTCTTTATCAGTTCTTGTGGAACGTACTTTCTCAAGAGGTGAAGTCGTGGATTGGAAGAATTTTATAAGGAAGAAGTGACACTTCCATTGTAGTAAACATTTCGTATTTTTAATTTGTTTTAGGTGAGAAACTGTGAAGGTTTTCACGTTCTGTTTCGTGGCAACACTCTTGCAACGAAAGTGACTACATTCTGTTTCAAAATCTATGGTACCAATTACATTCATTCGCTTCTTGGACCGTTAATAAAACCCTTATTGAAACAAGAGAATCTCAATCTTACTTTTGAGCTTGACCCGAACAAGTGAGTTCTCTGATCGAGCTCCTGTTAACCTTTGCAAACCTTTCTATGTTGTCTAGAATTGTCTGTTTTCTGACCTAGATTGGAAGCAGGAGAAACTTTACAAGAGAACACGCAAAATGTTAAAGATTTAGCGCAGAAATTCTTAAATAGCTTTTTCGAGTCATTGGACGAGTAAGTCTTACGAATCCATCGCCAATATCATGTTTTTTACTCTTAAAACTTTTCTATTGGTAAATTTAGCTTCCCAAATCCTTTGAAGCTTCTCTGTTACTGTTTGAAGAAGGTATGATTGTGATATGATTTGTGCTCATTTTGGTAAAAAGGCTCTAACAAACCAATTCCATGCAACTGTGATAACATACTGTAGTCCCCAGCAACCTTGGTAACCTATTGCAACCCCCAGCAACCTTGGTAACATATTGCTTTTCCCAGCAACCTTGGTATCCTACTGCATCTCCCAGCAACCTTGGTATCCTACTGCATCTTCCAGCAACCTTTGTAACCTACTACAGCCTCCAGCAACCTTGGTAACCTACTGCTTCTCCCAGCAACCTTGGTATCCTACTGCATCTCCCAGCAACCTTTGTAACCTGCTGCAGTCCCCAGCAACCTTGGTAACCTACTCCAGCTCCCAGCAACCTTGGTAACCTACTGCAGCCCCGCAACCTTGGTAGCCTACTGCACCCCAGCAACCTTGGTAACCTACTACAGCCCTCAGTAACCTTGGTAACCTACTGCATCCCCCCGTCTCCGTGTTGTTTTTAACTGTTTGGATTAATTTTGTGTAAATCATCTCAGCAAATAATATTGCAATTGTCTTTACACAGGTTGTAAGTCAACGTTTTCGTCAACACAAAGCGGAGGCTGTTGGCAGCGCTATATTTCTACGTTTTATCAATCCAGCAATAAGTGAGAATATTTTCAAAATGCTCTTGGCTATATCAATAACATAATGTAATTTGTTTAAAACGATCTATTGTTAGATTCACCTCAAATGCTTGGAATAATTGAGCACCCTCCGCCTGATAATATTCGAAGAGGACTTATGTTCCTTTCGAAGGTACATGCTGGTTTTATAGACTTTTTTTCAACTGTTTCTGCTACAGAAACTCCCCTAGAAATTGTTTCCTCGTTTGCTTGCTCATGCCTTCAAAATGTATTTTGCAACAAATTTTTTCTTATTCATATTATTTTACTGTAAAGTTTCACCATTGACACTATTTTACTGTAAAGTATCACCATTCGTACTATTTACTGTAAAGTATCACCATTCATATTATTTTACTGTAAAGTATCACCATTCACACTATTTTACTGTAAAGTATCACCATTCACACTATTTTACTGTAAAGTATCACTATTCATATTATTTTACTGTAAAGTATCACCATTCGTATTATTTTACTGTAAAGTATCACCATTCACACTATTTTACTGTAAAGTATCACCATTCACACTATTTTACTGTAAAGTATCACTATTCATATTATTTTACTGTAAAGTATCACCATTCGTATTATTTTACTGTAAAGTATCACCATTCGTACTATTTTATCTTAAAAAAACATCATTCGTACTACATTATTCGGAAAAAGAACTAATTGTATCATTGCACATGTTTTTGACAATTTTTGCCATGCGCAAAACCGCTAAGCAATGTGGACAATAAAATCTCACGTTTACTTTTGGTTAACAATCAGATCCTTCAAAGTCTTGCTAATAACATGCTGTTTACGAAAGAAAAGCACATGGAGCCGTTAAATGACTTTCTAAAAGAAAATCTTACGAAAACACAGCAGTAAGTATTCGAAAAGGATATTCTTATGTATTTACTACGTGATCGTACTAAAGCAGTAGATTGTATCGACGTGTGCCTGCTAGATTTAATTTCATAAACCTCTTTAGATATTTCGAAACGATTTCGTTGCATCGTCCTTCACTTCGAGAAGATCGTGACGTCTATTCATTCATCAGCGATGCAAACATATTCACCCTTCATCGTATGTTGTGGAATAGTCAGGAAAAGATTGGCCTGTATATGGCTGCGAGGGGGTGAGTTTAAAGCGTCGTCGATTGCTATTTTCTGATAGAACTTATGTTCACCTTCTGTGTATACTCCAATCTGGTCTGTGCATCAGATCCACGAGTCCTTTTATATTATAGTCTACTCGCAGTCATTGTCACCTCATCGGGAGTGACCTAAAGCCGAAATTTAAGCTCCTGGATGTACTCCAATGTGATGTTCTCATCACGAATGATCAGATGTTGACCAATGAGTTTTTTTTGGTCTAGTAAAGTTATTCCACTAGGACTTTACCTGATTCAAAAAGCCAAGCACTTGTATATACTCAGGTCTGGTGTTTTCATTAAGAGTAATCTAGTGCTGATGTAAGAGCTCCTGCATACTCCAACTGCACTTAAGTTATTCCATTATGAGGAAGGTGTAATTCACACATTATTCTTCCAGACATACTGACGCATTCTCAACTTTTTTCTTTTCCAGTGAATTCAAGATCTACGGTCGTTTAGTTTTTGAGAAACTGACAACATTACTGGCTCGTCTTGGTCCACCTGATCCGCAAAGACTTCAAATCCATAAAAAGTGAGTCCTTTTGAAAATACGTACTTGTACACAAATTCTAGATGAAATTTTCCCCTTTTCAGTATAAATAAAGTATTCACGTAACCTTATTGTAATTTAATGTGTAGTTACCCAATGCATCGAAGGATATTTAGGCAACTTTAGTTATCTTATTTGAAAATTTCTTTAGACGTTTTGCCAACAGCACAAAAATTTTCGGAAAGCGTTGTCTTCATGGTAAATTTTGTAGCATTCAAATGTCGGTTGTGTGAAGGATCTTACTCCAGAACGCCCGAATTTTTATCGAGCAGCGTTTCTTTTATCAAAAGATCAGTCTGGGAATCTTAGAAGGAGCCAGATAATGCAGTTTTCTAATGCATAAACAATTCAGACATGAATATTGATTAAATGTCTAAAAAGCTCTTTTTATGTACGTTTTCTTTTGTGTATTATGCGCATCAATTAAGTAACTATGTTAAGCTTTGAAATTACTACTTCAACTTAAGCGGTAAAGTTGGAAACACATTTCTCCTAAGTATCAACTAATGGCGCGACTCTGCCCGCTGCTGATTTATGAAAAGATTATATTTTACAGTCTTGTACATTTAATGATCACGTGAACAAACCGACTTAATTGTACTTTCATGTCTTTTTAGATGGTCAGTTAACAGTGGTTCTTCTGATTTTGAGATATTTATGGCGCGTCATGCTGATTCTGGTGATATGGATTTGCAAGAAATAAGAAATTTAAAGATTTTCTATCAGGTTATTTGGAATTTTCTTTAAAGTACACGGAACCTCGCTTTCAAATTGCGGAAAGGTTTTACACATTTTAGTTTGAAAATTGTCTTGATATTGGTTTTATTGCTCAACAGGATGGCAGATCGAAGACTGGACACTTAGTGTATTATTTTATTCCGCGAAGATTTAGGTATAGTGATGATGAACAGAAATAACTTTGTGTTTGGTTTCGTTGTTCAACGTGAATCAATTTTATCATATAGGCTAAGGAAATGTCCTTAGGATAGTTAGTAGATGGGTGCAAAAATTTTTATGAGTGTGTTCACATAAGATGGGAATTTATGGTGAAACGTTTGAGCCTCGTTTCAAGAAAAAAAAGACTTTCGTGAAATCCTTTTCGCGACAAATGTATATGTTACAACATTTCCATGTTTCCTTGCATGTTTATTTCTCCCTCTTCATCGCAGTTTCTATTTCTTTAGGAGTGATGTGATCAGTGCCGAGCGTCTGATATATTACGTTTGTTTGACGTTCAAATCTTCATTGGGACAGCCTTGGGAGTTGGTTTGTGATTTCACCCAGACAGCTACTTCTACTCAGATTACCTCTCGTCAAAACTGGGTAAAATAGTATGTTGTTTTATGTATGCTGCAACGAAACGTGTAGTTGTGAGTGTTAGATCTAACACTCATAACTACACTTATAATATGTAAATATAAACGCACACTTGATCATTTTACCTACCTGTCTGATGATGTCTTGTGTAAAGACGAAACTTTACAAATAATAATAAGTAATTTCTTTAAAAAATGGCTTTGTTTCGAATTTTATGTTGGGCAATTGTTTTTTTAACTATGTACGTGTTTGTCAATAGTTTGTTTGATTTATGCTTGTACGTGTTTTGTTAATTTGCAATTTGAACTTTTTCCTGTTGTAGCTGACATCTCTTACTAAATGCATTTCTGTTCTTCCAAATGATATAAAACATAGTCTTCGAGCTGTTTATCTGTATAACATGAACAGCGCTTTGAAAGAATTCATAAAGATCAATGAAAGATACTTTTCACATTTGAAGGTAATGATAATGAAACAACACGACATGAATAATTCATAAGTAAGAAGCGAACGGCATAGTTTAAGTACAGCTGGTGAATTGCGATTTTCTTCTTTAGCATCGATCACAAGTTATAGTTATCGATAATCTTAGTAAGTTCAATGAGTTTATTTCATGGGAAGAATTAAAGCTACCAAGCACAACCACGTCGCTGGAGAAAGACCTCACTGTATGTTGTTGGGTCGTTATTTTGGTGATGATGCATTGTGTTGAACTCTTTAAGTTTTTGATGTTTTTCTTTAGGTTTTTAACGCCTTCAGGGTCCATTCCCGGATTTCTGTTCGTATTAAGGTATGCAATATCTTTTTGTTTCCTTTATGTGCGTTTATCTTCTCCATTCTCTTTAAATGAAGACACTGAAATTTTTGAATCTCGTTTACGAAATTATGGCGAGTCACGTAATTGTTATATTGCTATATGACAACTGTGACGGGTATCTGTGTTTAAGGTCGGACCGAACGGCATTCAAGTCGAAACTACGGAGAAGCAGAAGGTTCTTGGCTATAGTTTTCACATTAAAGAAATTTTCTTTCCCAGTGACATAGAAGATGTACGTAACTTATGTTTTCCTTTGTCAATCGTTCCAAGTGATAACTGTACATGACAAGATTTGTTCGATTTAGATTTCGTCGCAGCTAGATGATAATTTGTTTGGACTGAAGTTCAAGACGTCTGGACACACTTTATTCTTAAGTAATGAGTCGGATAAAATTGTTCAAGCTGTCACGCATTTGAAGAAGCGATGGTTAATGTCACAACCCGTAAGTATTGAGCTATATCTTTATGTCGAAGTCACAATTTTAAGAATTGAGTACTAGTAATTACATAATAACGTTAAGCATTCAAGCAATTTCATTGGTCGAGAGCCGTGATCTATAAGAGGACAGACACACGGAATGACAAAACACAAAATTTCTTGTTTTTAAATTACAAAAAAAAAATGGCGGAATTATTTTAACATCTGCCTGAATTGTATCGCTGACTGAGCCATTGAAACCTTGAAAAAGACCTAGTTGAGGTGGTTGACCCTATTTGAACAAAAAAGGAAAAAAACGAAAACAAAAAAAATTGTTTGCCTGTTTGATTCTTATCACAAATTACATCATACGCGTATCTATAACTGAATAGACAACGGTTAAGTGTAATCTATTTTTTTAAATGGGACATGCAGGTTTAGCACACACCGTATCTTTTGAATACGGTTTTCCTATGTGTCTATGTGTCCTTGTTATTGATGTACGACATTCCTTTTGCAGAACCAAACCAATTTGTCTAAAAAAATTCTTCCCAAAGATGTACCAGGAACTTTGCTAAATATGGTAGGCTTTGTCTGCTGCAATTGGGATTGTACGTAATGCAATTTATTTGAACGTGTTTCTTTTTAGGCGTTGTTGAATCTGGGAACAAGAGATCCGAACCTACGTCTTGCTGCGTACAATTTACTCTGTGCTTTAACGACCGTGTTTCATTTTAAAATAGAGGAACGATTATTCGAAGGAACTGGTCTGTGTTTTCTATTGTACTTATATTGTTTTTAAATGTAGAAGACGATTGTTACAATTTTTTGCTATCATTTTCAAGGTTTGTGTATTCCTGCTAATAACACAATATTTATCGTTGGGATAAGCATCAGTTTGGCGAGCAAGGAACCTCAGCTCACTTTGGAGGTAATAAATTAAAGAAATGTCGCTCTATAAATTGTCTAACTGCAATTGTATTTATAAAATAGCAACAATACAATGCATGCGCATGCGTATATCTGAGTTTGCATTGGCCTGTGGGAAATGTGGGAGGACCATCTGAACTTTGTCAATTAAAATCAATCAAAGAGAATTTGCAAATCAATCATGAATACTTGTTATGGAAAAATCAAAACGCATGCTTTAAATTTATCTGACCTTCGGGCTTACACTGATCTGCTCTCGAGTTCTCACAAAGGTTTTCTCGGTTTGCATAAGCCTGTACAAACACAGGAAACATCTTTCATTTCTTAAATGAAGTATTTCATTCATTGGTTTGTTGTCTCCGTTTGTAATTAGTGAAAATGGTGTATTTCAACTTTAGAAATAGTTGTTAAAGTTTTTATTAGAAAGCTGTTTATCTTAAGCAACCAGATGAAATTTTTGTTATGTCTTATTTCTTTCCCTCGTCGTCGATGATATGTTAACGCGAGACAATTCCAAGAGACTTTCGATTTGCTGATGTAATTTTAAACGTTGTTAATTCTCACCAGTTCCTTCAAGAGTGCATAACTGGATTCAAGAAGTCGAATCACGAACTAAAACATTTATGTTTGGAGTACATGGCTCCATGGTTTCCAAATTTATCTCGGTACGTATGTCGAAGTCATTTAACTAAAATATATGGAACGCTACCTTCAGCAAATAGTTGAAGCCAAATCTTACACCCAGACACGCGTGTGTAGTGTTTCGAGATTCTGAAAATTGATTGACTACACAACGCGTGTCTGGGTGTAAAATTTGGCTTCAAGAATTTATTGGGCTTTTCTATTACAGGTAGCGTTCCGTGTATTTTAGTTCAATGATCGAAGTGTGCTTTTTCTTTTCACTTCGAGTATCTGCGCCCTTCAGATATTTCATGAAATACTTGAAAAGCAGAAGGTTTTCGATGTGTACCAGAATAACATCAATAAAAGGAGCGAAGTTTTGCTGATGGAGAGTTTATTTTGATCAATTTATTTGAATTGTCTCCGTGTTTTCAACCTCTCTACATTTTAATTTGTAGCTACTGCAAAGAGCCGAGCAGAGGCGACAAACGTTCCAAAGTGAATGCCATTCTGGAAGATCTGATTGAGTTGACCATTGCAGAAAAAGGGGTTGGTTGCTCTCAATCATCTGTGTTATATTTTCATGGTTGTTCTTTATAAAAAGATAAACTGGAGTTTGATTAAGTTGGTAGAAAAAAGGGTTGTGTACTTGGGGTTTCAAGAGCCTCGTATCAATCATATGAATAAAGAAATACAGATGAATTTTGACGGTTAACTATATGTGATGATTGTTTACGGTTTTCAGGCGATGTACCCTTCGATACAAGCCAAAATATGGGGAAATATGGGAAAGGTCACTGAACTCGTTGATACTGTTCTGGATAGCTTTATCAAGGTAATCAAAGAGAAACACTAGTCCACTATGTACATCATGCAATTTTTTTACATGCGCGATTCATTTTTTCCAGGCAAGTACGACTGGAGGATTGGGCTCGGTAAAAGCGGAGGTGATGGCTGACACGGCTGTTGCTTTGGCAACGGCGAACGTTCATGTCGTATCTAGCAAGTTTATCAACAGAGTTTTAATGGTGAGCGAGTTAATAAAGGGTAATTAAATACGATAGAGATTGGACTTGTCGATTAGAGAATTCGCGTGAAAACTAGGCGTGGTTTTCGTTTTTTATTTTAGTTGATTCGTAAAACATGTATTACACCGACGCCTCGACTGGAAGAACATCTAATGTGGGAAGATATCGCTATACTGAGCAGATATTTATTGATGCTGTCTTTTAATGATTCCCTCGATGGTGTGTATAAATAGAAATAGAATGTGATCGTTGACCATTTTAGTTTCCTCAAAATAGTTAAAGATATTATGTGATCATTAACTAATATACTCTCCTCAACATAGTTAAAGATGTTATGTGATCATTAACTAATATACTCTCCTCAACATAGTTAAAGATATTATGTGATCATTAACTAATATACTCTCCTCAACATAGTTAAAGATGTTATGTGATCATTAACTAATATACTCTCCTCAACATAGTTAAAGATGTTATGTGATCATTAACCAATATACTCTCCTCAACATAGTTAAAGATGTTATGTGATCATTAACTAATTTACTCTCCTCAACATAGTTAAAGATATTATGTGATCATTAACTAATATACTCTCCTCAACATAGTTAAAGATATTATGTGATCATTAACTAATATACTCTCCTCAACATAGTCAAAGATATTATGTGATCATTAACCATTATACTCTCTTCAACTGTGATCATTTACAATATGGTTAAAAATAAAATGTGATCATTGACTTATATATCTTCAATTGTAGCCTCCAATACAATTTTTAGTTTTGAAATGAGGACAAGTTGACTGTCTTTTTGTGGCTGTTTTTGAAGCAAATTTTTAAACATCTGTTTTCTGTGATCACAATAATTTTCTCCATTTGTAAAGAATCTTTTTAGCTGTCGTAATTTGAAGAAAGCCTTTTATGTACTTTGATATGAATCATGTTTTAGTGAACTTTACCTTTGTATAGTCGCGAATAATTTGCCGGATCTCTTCCACATTATTATCAGTCTGGTGTGCATGGGTCCCCTGTTCCTTCGTGCGACCATACACGGCATTTTGATCAATGTTATCCAGTCCCTTTCCACATGTACTTCACTTGAACTTCCGGGTAAGTGGCATAAGATCTCATCCTTTAACAAGACATACATTTGTTAGTATTATGATGAAGTTAATTTTGTCTATTCCGCAATACTTGGTTTAGATGAAACAAAACGTGTCTTACGTTTGCGCATGTCGGAATTTTCCCTGCCAAAGTTTTATCTGCTATTTGGTATGTTTTTCTTGTCGTTGAACATGCTTGTTATAGTTTTTCAAAAACTATATTTGTACTATTTTTTTTAGGTATTTCACAGGTGAAGTCAGCTCCGGTCCGCGCATTTCAGTCTTCGTATCGGGGTACTCGTCACGTGATAAACTTGCGAGACTCGGACAAAATTTATATGACGTCAATTCAAACGATTGCAAACTCTCTTCTTGAAGTTGTCGAGGTATGTTTGAATTCGTTTCATTTTTGTTAAGGGGAGGCTAGTACAACTGAATAAATTGCGAGTAACGACTATAAGTTACGATTTTGCGCTATATTTTGAGCAGTTCAGAATGAGCAATGCAGTAAACTTTTGTTAGTTTGATACAAGCATCCATCTGTTGTGACAATGATTGTTACAAAAGGTGGTGTTTGAGGATAGAGGTGACTGTTAAGGTTAGATCAAGTAGATAAAGTGTAATTAGTTTTGTATGTGACACAACAAGAGTCGACTCTTGCAAGACTTCTTTTGAGAATAGTTTTGTGGTAATCACATTGATTGTGCCATATTCTAGGCTTGTATGAAAGATATTCCTCAATGTACATGGCTTGAAACCTGGACGAAGCTGACTTTAGAGTACGCGATGTGGAAATCATTCTGTACATCATGTAAAGGAAGTGTTTAACATTTTGTTTGATTTTTCCAGATTCGTATTCCAGCATAACCCACCGCTTCAGGCGAGAGCCGTCGTCGTTTATGGCTGTGTTTGTAGAGATATCGATGATGCAAAGATACGACAACTCCTCTTAGTGTTCATCAAGGTGAATATACTCGATTTTTGTAGAGTAAACAAAAAGAGTAAACAAACTTGTGAGAGTCAACAAATCGTGTTTCTATTCAATATTCATTCAATGTGATTTGGGAAGCGTCATTGTATATTTTTGAATGTTTTAGGCTCTGAACGACTTCAGTGACTTAAACCTGATCGAAGCCACAATCATTTGCTTCACAAAATTGCTCACTATCCTGAATAAGAACTCGAAATTTCATACAGCCTCGTTCTGGATTGCAATTGCGACGCTCCAATTGGCGGAGAGCGGTCTCTATCCTGCGGGCCTGGCACTACTTGAACAATCCTTGCTGACGTTGGAATCACAAGGCATTTTCGAAAGACAAAGCGTTGACAAAGTTCTTTTGACATTTCGCCAAGATCCCCGCATGGAGTGGCATTGCCAACAGCTTGATCATATTATTGGGGTGAACTTCGCTTACAATTTTCATTTTGCTTTGGTCACTTACCTCTTGAAAGGTACACGTTAAGAGTCATGTGATTTGGAAAAGATAAATATAAGTTATTGATCCTTATTCATCTGCACTTAAGACGGAAACAAACATCAGACAGAGCTTTGGAATCATTTGATAAACTAATGAATATGAGTGGATGATCAATGTATAATTTTATCATCTCTAGAACACAAATGTTGGACACAGTTTTAGAACCATGGCATGTTTCAAAAACAACCTAGATCAATGCTTTTACTGTTTCATATTTTCGTTAACTTGATTATCCAAAGCTTGTCTGTCATGAACAAGTAATACGTATACGATAACGGTTTAGCAAAGGTAGCAAGGTATAGCCCAACTCACTTGATATAACAACAGAAAATTGATGTTTAAATGCATTTTGTAAGGTGGCGTTATGAATCTGTTAGATAGCCGGCTCGATAATTGTGGGGAGCAATGGTTATGGATGTATTTCCTGTCTTATTAAATTCTTTAGTGCTCTTGACACCAGTTTTTTTCTACGGATAATAATATACATATAAGAATTCGCCACGCCACACCACCCCCCACACAACCATCCTCCCCACATGCACAAACACTTATCAAGACTAGTTGATTCATTTGCTTCAAAGTTAAATTTATTTAAAAATTTTATAAAGGCTTGCGTCACGGCAGTCCGTCGACCAACACACGCGCCATACGTATTTTGAACTTGATGCTCAATATTGCTGGAAAACACAAGACGATTCATGGGTAAGCGAATTATTTTTTGTGCACTTCATCACCTGTACTGTACATGCGTATGCTCAGTTTTTCACAAACCGCATTGCTTTTGTAGACGAGAGAAGTTTGCAGTTTATAAAGAAACAATACCATATCTTGCTGGTAAGAGACTACTATATTTATTGTCTTTGTCCTCTCAATCTTTATTCGTCTGAGGTTTGTTATAACTCTCAGTTTCAAGACAACTGGAACTCTCGTTTATTTCAGCCGAGAGGGTTATTGCAACTCTTAATGTCTATTTAGCTGAGGTTTATTGTAACTTTCAATCTCTATTTTGCTGAGGTTTATTGTAACTTTCAATCTCTATTTTGCTGAGGCTTATTGTAACTCAATAAAGAATATGAATGAAAAATAAAAATTTAATTATAATACTGTAGAGGAAATATATATTCATTCGATTAAAAAATATCGTTTCAGCTTTGTTAATAGTATCTGATGAAATCCGAGCTAAACTTCGTCCACATTGTTCTCATAAGCGTTCAAATTCCATCCCCGACAGCCAATCATCGGTCACTCCACCAAACTCAATACCTGTTAGCCCAGTGACGATCATTATCGAGTCTCCTATCTCTCCTGGCCCAGCTGAGATCTCTGAGTCGGAGACTGCCGTTTTTCCATGGCCTGCTGAGGTCGAGAATCGTCTCTTGGATCCTGGCGTTGTCAACGACTTTCAAACGCAGGCTTTGTTACTCACATTATTGGTGAGATCATTTGCTTTGATTGATTTCTCTAATACGTTGTCTTCAAGGCATGTTTCATAAAGATAAACTTACCTTGAAACATTTTCTCCAATTTTATGAAGAATGACTTACCTCTAAACGTTGTCTCCTAGTTATATATTTTCATTTTTTTGTTGGTAATACCTTAATTTTGAACTCCAATAGTCGACTCTGGTTCGACACACAAAAGATGATGCTCTTGAGAAGTTTTTGTTCGAGGTGTTGGCCGAAGCAAGTCTTGTTTTTCCTAAAGTATTTCCTGTTATGTAAGTTCTATTTGTGGGTTTTATCAATTTTTTTCTCATTTCTTCGTGTCCTCTTTTGTCATGCGTGTCGTGTTAATGTTTCATTGATTTATTTTATGTAGCTACACTTTGATAAGTAGCAAGCTTGCAATGGTCTTGGGCCACAGTCAAGACGTGGAATGCCTACAAGCAATCCAGACAATTATGCAGTCAACAGTATCGCTCAATTTTGCCGAGAGGCAACTGGAATCGAATTTCCTGCAAGGTCAAATTTTAGTAATGCAATGCATTTTATGTTTTTTTACTGAAACGTTTCTTAATTTTATAGGCTTTGGATTTGATGGTTTTAGTCAATTTGCTGGACCATTTTATGATCAAGGGGTGAGGTTTTATTTTCTTTTAACATATGGTGTGCTTGAATAAAATGTAATTGAGATAATTCTGACCAGATCATTCAGTGGCGTGGCCAGTCTGCAACTTTGGCAATAGTTTAGTTTAGTCTTGTGCATGCTTATAGTTTAGTTTAGTCTTCTGTATGCTTATAGTTTAGTTTAGTCTTGTGTATGCTTACAGTTTAGTTTAGTCTTCTGCATGCTTATAGTTTAGTTTAGTCTTGTGCATGCTTATAGTTTAGTTTAGTCTTCTGCATGCTTATCTTTAGTTTAGTCTTGTGTATGCTTATAGTTTAGTTTGGTCTTGTGCATGCTTATCTTTAGTTTAGTCTTGTGTATGCTTATAGTTTAGTTTAGTCTTCTGCATGCTTATACTTTAGTTTGGTCTTGTGCATGCTTATAGTTTAGTTTAGTCTTCTGCATGCTTATACTTTAGTTTAGTCTGTGTATGCTTATACTTTAGTTTAGTCTTCTGCATGCTTATACTTTAGTTTAGTCTTGTGTATGCTTATAGTTCAGTTTAGTCTTCTGCATGCTTATACTTTAGTTTAGTCTTGTGTATGCTTATAGTTCAGTTTAGTCGTCTGCATGCTTATACTTTAGTTTAGTCTGTGTATGCTTATACTTTAGTTTAGTCTTCTGCATGCTTATACTTTAGTTTAGTCTTGTGTATGCTTATAGTTCAGTTTAGTCTTCTGCATGCTTATACTTTAGTTTAGTCTTGTGTATGCTTATAGTTCAGTTTAGTCTTCTGCATGCTTATAGTTTAGTTTAGTCTTCTGCATGCTTATAGTTTAGTTTAGTCTTCTGCATGCTTATAGTTTAGTTTAGTCTTCTGCATGCTTATACTTTAGTTTAGTCTGTGTATGCTTATACTTTAGTTTAGTCTTCTGCATGCTTATACTTTAGTTTAGTCTTGTGTATGCTTATAGTTCAGTTTAGTCTTCTGCATGCTTATACTTTAGTTTAGTCTTGTGTATGCTTATAGTTCAGTTTAGTCGTCTGCATGCTTATACTTTAGTTTAGTCTGTGTATGCTTATACTTTAGTTTAGTCTTCTGCATGCTTATACTTTAGTTTAGTCTTGTGTATGCTTATAGTTCAGTTTAGTCTTCTGCATGCTTATACTTTAGTTTAGTCTTGTGTATGCTTATAGTTCAGTTTAGTCTTCTGCATGCTTATAGTTTAGTTTAGTCTTCTGCATGCTTATAGTTTAGTTTAGTCTTCTGCATGCTTATAGTTTAGTTTAGTCTTCTGCATGCTTATAGTTTAGTTTAGTCTTCTGCATGCTTATACTTTAGTTTAGTCTTGTGTATGCTTATATTTTAGTTTAGTCTTGTGCATGCTTATAGTTTAGTTTAGTCTTCTGCATGCTTATACTTTAGTTTAGTCTTGTGTATGCTTATAGTTTAGTTTAGTCTTCTGCATGCTTATAGTTTAGTTTAGTCTTGTGCATGCTTATAGTTTAGTTTAGTCTTCTGCATGCTCATAGTTTAGTTTAGTCTTGTGCATGCTTATACTTTAGTTTAGTCTTGTGTATGCTTATAGTTCAGTTTAGTCTTCTGCATGCTTATACTTTAGTTTATTAACATATTCGTGGATGTAGATCGTCCAGGCTAGTAGAGTCCTGAGAAGGACTATTGGTGTTGATGTCGACTGACGTTTCGACAACCTTAGGGGGTAGTCAAATTCAGAGTCAAGTGACGAGTAAACTTCAGATTAGCCGTATTTGTTGTCTGGTTCATACGTCTTTATTCTTACGTTTAGTCTTGTGTATGCTTATTGTTCAGTTTAGACTTGTGTATGCTTATTGTTCAGTTTAGTCTTCTGCATGTTTATAGTTTAGTTTAGTCTTCTGCATGCTTATAGTTTAGTTTAGTCTTCCACTTGTAATTACATGGGACTATAAAATATGAGCGATTTGGACTGGTTTGAGATTTTGCCACTGTTAATGAAGTGATCATCGATTTATGCTTAGTCGTATGCTCTTATGTAGGAGCTGCAATATGAAACGCGGGCTCAGATATTTGTTCGATTTGCTGAAGGAGTCCTCGAGACATGTGGTGGCGTCTTAGATGACAGTTTGAGAGCGAGCTGTCTTTCTCTCGCCAAACCTCTTCCGGAAAAACTCGATCAACCGCCATTACGTAGCAATAATTGTCTCTCGTCTTCTTTGACGTCGATACCAAACGATCTTTTGTTAAGAGATGGAATTGAACCGGCATCCCTCATGAAGAGAAGTCTGTCCTCTAGACGAAAGAGTAACAAGGACAGGAAAGAGAAAGATAGAAATCGTCGAAAACGCTCGCTCACGCAGCGCGTTGCTGAGAAGGAATTGAAGAAAGCTTTATCAGCAAATCGCAATTCTGAAGTTTGAGGTGTAAGTGATTTTAAGCCGTAAATGATGCAATAAACGCCCCTGCTTTCAAATTATCGACCCCTCACATCATCATCACCTCATTGCCATTATAGTAATATGTTTCTTCGTGGGTTCTCGATTTGGCTCAATTACTTTATATTTAATCCCTGTTTTGTTTTCATTTGATGAAACTGAGGTGCCATTAAGCTAATATGAAAACCTCTCTTATTTTTATTTAACGCCCCCACCTAAAGTTAATTAAACTCTCCCGGGAGTTCATTGGATCATTTACGTAATGGAAGAACTGACAGCGAGTATAGTTATTTTTCTTTTTATCGAGATACTCGTGTTCTTATAGTATCATAATCATTGCATTCGTTCTTCGAAACGCACTAAATTTAATCAATGTCACGAATTTAAATCCTGGGGAGTTAGATATGAATTTTTACGTAGGAATTTATTATGAGTTAGCAATTGCTAGTTTTTATGACAATGAACACAATTTATTCAGTCGTACCCCTAAAATTATGTAACAATACAATTGAATTGACTTTATGAAATTAATGTACTTTTGTAAAATTTTCAAACCTGTAAATACGCTAGGGTTTTATAAGTAATTGCTGGAAATCATTCTTTAGTTTATATCCTTCGCTATCGGAAAACACGTTCGTGCTGCATATTTATAATAAAAGGCAGGAAAAAATGTGCCGTCTTTCTTGAGACATTGATTAACATAGGAATCATCGTGGTTTATTCATGTAAGTGATCATTTTGAATTTGGCGTTATTTCATGTAAGCTGTAATTTTACATAAGTAATAAAAATTTTTTTATGTAAAACATTAAATTGTGCGCGATGTTCCATTGAACTTTTTAACTGCTAAATTATTGAATATGCTATAAAACATTACATTTATCTAGGCTGTTTCGGCATTGGAAAAATTCGATACATTGATATCGAAAAAAATATGAAAAATTGCAAAAGCATTAACGCGTAGGTTTGTCGAAAAAGTTAAAAACCAATCGAGTATCAAAAAGTTATAAAAAAAACCATTAAACCATGAACAGTCATTTTGTTTAGTTCATCGTGTTTTCGTTGAATACGATTCCAACGCCAAGGGCGCATCTCTCAATTAAAAAAGAAACACCCTTTTTCAATTTCAATGCCTGAATTGCATCTCTTGATGTGAAAGTAACTTTTTTTTCAACACTAACCTAAATGTTTCGTTATACTCTATAGCTAACATAAAGCGTAGTCAACTTATTTTTCTGTAATTGACCATCAAGTGTCTGTTCTCTACCAGAAAGGATAACTACGTTGTCATACTGCTACTGTACTTTACCATCAAGTACATCAAGGATCACTTTGCTCTTTAAATGTTGTTTCCTGAGTTCAACATATCACGTGCTTGGGTTTGGCGTGAATCAGTTGATAACAAAACGGAATGTATAAATACTTTACTCGGAAAAGATTAACCAACAGATTTGATTTCATCAATGCCAAAAAGGTAGACATATAAGTATACATAAAGGTAGTAAGTAGACATAAAGGTAGACATAAAGGTAGACATAAAGGTAAACATAAAGGTAAACATAGAGGTAAACATAAAGGTAAACATAAAGGTAAACATAAAGGTAAACATAAAGGTAAACATAGAGGTAAACATAAAACAAAGTAAACATAAAGGTAAACATAGATGGTAAACATATAAACATAAAGTAAACATAAATATAAACATAAAGGAAACATAAAGGTAAACATAAAGTAAACATAAAGGAAGACATAAAGACAAAAGTAGACATAAAGAAACATAAAGGTAGACACAAAGGAAGACATAAAGGTAGACATAAAACACAGACATAAAGGTAGACATAAAGGTAGACACAAAGGAAGACATAAAGGCAGACATAAAGGCAGACATAAAGTAGACATAAAGGAGACACACAAAGGTAGACATAAAAGGTAGACATAAAGGTAGACATAAAGGCAGACATAAAGGTAGACATAAAGGTAGACACAAAGGAAGACATAAAGGCAGACATAAAGGTAGACATAAAGGTAGACACAAGGTAGACATAAAGGCAGACATAAAGGTAGACATAAATGTAGACATAAAGGTAGACATACATTTCAAATGTCATTCATGTCGTCTTTTAGAAAATAACGACTTTTCAAACGTTGTTCATGTCGTCTTTAAAGAAAACAACGACTTTTTCTAAATGTTGTTCATGTCGTCTTTAAAAATAGCTACTTTTTCAAAATTCCGTTCATGTCGTCTTTTAGAAACTAACGACTTTTCAAATGTCGTTCATGTCGACTTTCAAAAAATAGAGACTTTTTCCAAATGTCGTTCATTTCGTCTTTAAAGAAAACAACGACTTCTCAATGTAGTTCATGTCGTCTTTTATTAAATAATGACTGTTTCAAGTGCCTTCTTTTTTAAAAATTTTGCAGAGAATATTATTGCCAGACAAATATTTGACAAATTTACTAACATTTATTCATGAAATTTTGCAACACTGAGCTAGAAGAGATATTTTGCTTGAAATCATCTTCCGTATTCCATGGCCTGTATATGCTGCTCAAGAGACTTTGAACTTTACTTGCTACTTGAAAAATCTTGCAGTTGTTGCTGCAACTGCTGTTATAGTTATTGCTGAATTTGAAGCGTCTGAAGTTGTAACTGTTTCAACTGCTGTTGAAGTTTGCTGGATCTTTCGTGTCAGCTGAGCTGGAGTAAACATCAGTGGTCAATTTGAGGTTTGTACCTGAGTTATTTTGTATGCACTTTCGATCCAACAAGTGTGTTAATAGCCAAAACTTGTGAGTAGCTTGTCCTGAAAAATATTCTGGGTGAAATATCCAGCTATTACAACGCTGGAATTTCAGAATTGGTTAAGTCTCCAATCTGAAAAGTAAACTGGGCGTTAAATAGTCTATGAACTTTAGATAGTCTTTTGGATTCGGGTGCATGAACTATAGCCAAGTGTTCAAACACGCAGTCCACAAACGTAGTGTGCTACGTTCAAATTCTGGTTGGGTCAGTAATTATTTAAATGCATGAAACAAGTTTGTGGTCATATTGACAAAAGTTCATGTTTTCATTTTGAAATATCGTTCATGCCTACCTTCATGTCTATTTCTATGTGCCTTAATGTCTACCTTCATGTCTACTTCTATATGCCTTAATGTCTACCTTCATGTCTACTTCTATGTGTCTACCCTTGTCTCTAACTTAATGTCTACCTTTGCGTCTACTCTACTGTCTATCTTTATGTCAACCTTTAAGTTGAAGACTATTAAGTGATCAGAATGACTTACTTGTGTGATCCTAAAATCGATTACATTGTAATCGTGCAATCAATTACATTATAATCGTGAAATTGATAACATCGGAAACTTCTTACTAATTACCTTGTAATCCTGTAATCAATTACGTTGTAATCGTGTAATCGATTACATGAATTTTCACACATTTTCATGCCAAAGACTATAGTCTTTGTATTTTCGCACATGTTCATGTCAAAGATTATAGTCTTTGCATTTTCACACATTTTCATGCCAAAGACTATAGTCTTTGCATTTTCACACATTTTCATGCAAAAGACTATTGTCTTTGTATTTTCACACATGTTCAAGCCAAAGAATATAGTCTTTGCATTTTCACGCGTTTTCATGCAAAAGACATAGTCTTTCAATTTTCACACATTTCAGACCAAAGACTATAGTCTTTTCAATTTCACACATTTTCGTGCCAAAGACAATAGTCTTTAATTTTTACACATTTTCATGCAAAAGACTATGGTCTTTGTATTTTCACACATGTTCATGTCAAAGACTATAGTCTTTGCATTTTGAAACATTTGATGAAAAAGACTATAGTTTTTGCATTTTCACACATTTTCATGCCAAAGACAACAGCTCATGCATTTTCACACATTTTCGTGCCAAAGACTATAGTTTTGCAGTTTCACACATTTTTGTGCCAAGGACTATAGTCTTTAATTTTTACACATTTTCATGCAAAAGACATAGTCTTTGCATTTTCACACATTTCAGACCAAAGATTATAGTCTTTGCATTTTCACACATTTTCATGCCAAAGACTATAGTCTTTGCATTTTCACACATTTTGATGCCAAAGAATATAGTCTTTGCATTTTCACGCATTTTCATGCAAAAGACATAGTCTTTGTATTTTCACACATTTCAGACCAAAGACTATAGTCTTTGAAATTTCACACATTTTGATGCCAAAGACAATAGCTCATGCATTTTCACACATTTTCGTGCCAAAGACTATAGTTTTGCATTTTCACACATTTTGATACAAAAGATTATAGTCTTTGTATTTTCACACATGTTCATGTCAAAGACATGAACATGTATAGTCTTTGCATTTTCACACATTTTCATGCAAAAGACATAGTCTTTGCATTTTCACACATTTCAGACCAAAGACTATAGTCTTTGCATTTTCACACATTTTGATGCCAAAGAATATAGTCTTTGCATTTTCACGCATTTTCATGCAAAAGACATAGTCTTTGTATTTTCACACATTTCAGACCAAAGACTATAGTCTTTGAAATTTCACACATTTTGATGCCAAAGACGATAGCTCATGCATTTTCACACATTTTCGTGCCAAAGACTAGAGTTTTGCAGTTTCACACATTTTGATACAAAAGATTATAGTCTTTGTATTTTCACACATGTTCATGTCAAAGACTATAGTCTTTGCATTTTCACACATTTTCATGCAAAAGAATATAGTCTTTGCATTTTCACGCATTTTCATGGAAAAGACATAGTCTTTGCATTTTCACACATTTTGATACAAAAGATTATAGTCTTTGTATTTTCACACATGTTCATGTCAAAGACTATAGTTCATGCATTTTCACACATTTTCATGCCAAAGACAATAGCTCATGTATTTTCCCATATTTTCGTGCCAAAGACAATAGTTTTGCATTTTCACACATTTTCGTGCCAAAGACAATAGTCTTTAATTTTTACACATTTTCATGCAAAAGACTATTGTCTTTGTATTTTCACACATGTTCAAGCCAAAGAATATAGTCTTTGCATTTTCACGCGTTTTCATGCAAAAGACATAGTCTTTGTATTTTCACACATTTCAGACCAAAGACTATAGTCTTTGCAATTTCACACATTTTGATGCCAAACACTATAGTTCATGCATTTTCACACATTTTCATGCCAAAGACAATAGCTCATGCATTTTCACAGATTTTCGTGCCATAGACTATAGTCTTTAATTTTTACACATTTTCATGCAAAAGACTATAGTCTTGCATTTTCACACATTTTCATGCCAAAGACTATAGTCTTTGCATTTTCACACATTTTCATGCCAAAGACTATAGTCTTTAATTTTTACACATTTTCATGCAAAAGACTATAGTCTTGCATTTTCACACATTTTCATGCCAAAGACTATAGTCTTTGCATTTTCACACATTTTCATGCCAAAGAATATAGTCTTTGCATTTTTAATAATTTTCATGCGAAAGATATAGTCTTTGCATTTTCACACATTTCAGACCAAAGACTATAGACTTTGCAATTTCACACATTTTCATGCCAAAGACTATAGTTCATGCATTTTAACACATTTTCGTGCCAAAGACAATAGCTCATGCATTTTCACAGATTTTCGTACCATAGACTATAGTTTTGCAGTTTTACACATTTTTGTGCCAAAGACTATAGTCTTTGCATTTTCACACATTTTCATGCCAAAGACTATAGTCTTTGCATTTTCACACGTTTTGATGCCAAAGAATATAGTCTTTGCATTTTTAATAATTTTCATGCGAAAGACATAGTCTTTGCATTTTCACACATTTCAGACCAAAGACTATAGACTTTGCAATTTCACACATTTTCATGCCAAAGACTATAGTTCATGCATTTTCACACATTTTCATGCTAAAGACAATAGCTCATGCATTTTAACACATTTTCGTGCCAAAGACTATAGTTTTGCACTTTGACACATTTTCGTGCCAAAGACTATAGTTTTGCATTTTCACACATTTTCGTGCCAAAGACAATAGCCTTTAATTTTTACACATTTTCATGCAAAAGACTATTGTCTTTGTATTTTCACACATTTTCATGCCAAAAACTATAGTCTTTGCATTTTTCACACATTGTGATGCCAAAGAATATAGTCTTGCATTTTTAATTTTCATGCGAAAGATATAGTCTTTGCATTTTCACACATTTCAGACCAAAGACTATAGACTTTGCAATTTCACACATTTTGATGCCAAAGACTATAGTTCATGCATTTTCACACATTTTGATGCCAAAGACAATAGCTCATGCATTTTCACACATTTTTGTGCCAAAGACTATAGTCTTTAATTTTTACACATTTTCATGCAAAAGACTATAGTCTTTGCATTTTCACACATTTTCATGCCAAAAAATATAGTCTTTGCATTTTTAATAATTTTCATGCGAAAGACATAGTCTTTGCATTTTCACACATTTCAGACCAAAGACTATAGACTTTGTAATTTCACACATTTTGATGCCAAAGACTATAGTTCATGCATTTTCACACATTTTCATGCTAAAGACAATAGCTCATGAATTTTAACACATTTTCGTGCCAAAGACAATAGCTCATGCATTTTCATACATTTTTGTGCCAAAGACTATAGTGTTTACATTTTCACATATTTTCGTGCCAAAGACTATAGTCTTTGCATTTTCACATATTTTCATGCCAAAGACTTATAGTCTTTGCATTTTCACACATTTTCTTCCCAAATAGTATAGTCTTTGCATTTTCACATATTTTCGTGCCAAAGACTATAGTCTTTGCATTTTCACATATTTTCGTGCCAAAGACTTATAGTCTTTAATTTTTACACATTTTCATGCAAAAGACTAGTCTTTGTATTTTCACACATTTCAGACAAAAGACTATAGTCTTTGCATTTTCTCATATTTTCGTGTCAAAGACTATAGCTCATGCATTTTCACACATTTTTGTGCCAAAGACTATAGTCTTTAATTTTTACACATTTTCATGCAAAAGACTAGTCTTTGTATTTTCACACATTTCAGACAAAAGACTATAGTCTTTGTATTTTCACACAATTTCATGCTAAAGACTATAGTCTTTGCATTTTCACACATTTTGATGCCAAAGAACATAGTCTTTGCATTTTCACACATTTTGATACAAAAGACTATAGTCTTTGTATTTTCACACATGTTCATGTCAAAGACTATAGTCGTTGCATTTTCACACATTTTCACGAGAAAGACTATTGTCTTTTCATTTTGAAACATTTGATGAAAAAGACTATAGTCTTTGGATTTTCACACATTTTCACGTCAAAGACTATATTCTTTGCATTTTCACACATTTCATGCCAAAGACTATAGTCTTTGCATTTTCACATATTTTCCTGCCAAAGACTATAGTTTTTGCATTTTCACACATTTCAGGCCAAAGACTATAGCCGTATTTGTTATCTGGTTCTTACGTCATTGTATTGTGTGTACAGGAAATGTGTATTGTCATTGTGAATTAGTGTGAAGTGAAATATTTTTAGTTGTGATGTGTGATTTAGGTGTGATGTTTTTAGTTGTGGGTGTCAATTGTGTATTGTCATTGTGAATTAGTGTGAAGTGTAATGTTTTAGTTGATCGTTTGTTTGTATTGTGAATAAGTCGTTTGTAAGGTGCCGGTAATTGCTGTGACCTGTTCAGGGGGGTTTGTTCCAAGTTGGTATACCATTTTGCTAATGTAATCCGTTGTCCATAGTCAGTACTGTAAGTAATGCATTTTGCCGAGTTCCAGTCAATGTTGTGCTTTGTGATTTGGTGATGTTTGGCAATGTGATTAATTTTGTCGTGTTTCTTAGTAGCTCGTTTGTGTTCATTAAGTCTTATTTTTAAGTTCCTGTTATGTTTAAGGTTGTCGAAACGTCAGTCAACAACAACAAAAACAGTCCTTCTCAGGATTATACCAACCTGGACGATCTACATTTACAAACATGTAACTATAATTTATGAATTTTCACAAAATTTCACCTTTTTTCATACAAAGACTATAATGCACGCATTTTCACATATTTTCACATTTTTTAAAGAAAGACTATAATTCACGCATTTTTACAAATTTTTACCAATCTTCACACCTAGACAAGAGGAGTAGGAGAGACAGAGAGAGGGGAGGAGGGGGGTGAGAGGAGCAGAAGAGAGAGGGGAGGAGTGTGAAAGGAGGAGGAGATGGACGAGGAGAAGAGGGAGAGGATAGTGAGAGGTAGAGGGGAGGGACGAGGAGAGGGCAAGGAGAAGTGGGAAAGGAGGAGGAGTGGGAGTGGAGAGTGAGAGGAAGAGGAGAGTGAGAGGAGGAGGAAGTGAGAAGAGTAGGGAGGGAGACAGAGGGGAAAAGGAGAGTGAGAGGAGGAGGAGAGAGAGAAGGAGTAGAGTAGGAGAGGGAGAGGAGTAAGAGAGGAAATGGATGAGAGGGAGTGGAGGAGGAGAGAGGAGTAGAGTCAGAGAAGTAGGAGAGGTAGAGGAGGAGAGGAGCAGAGGGAGGAGGAGAGGGATTAGAACACAATTGCAGCGACAGCAATTACAATATGGTTTTCACTATGTAACTAACAAAAAATCATTTTGTATATACATAATCTCTAAATATTTTGAGTTTTAAAATATCTTGAGCCAAGACGAAACGTCACTTGGTTACTTTAATAAATACGATAAAATCAAACCGCTTACAACTTTTTTAAAAACGATCTGTCCGGATCTAACAAGCTTCATTAGCTCCGAAGTTCTATTCACAATGATCAATTAAGGATTGCTTTCTACTTATCTCATGTTGACTCTTGTAGTTCAAGGATTTTCTCTTCTAAATTTCAAATTTTGACGTCTCTTACAATTTCATAGTCCCAGCTCAATTGGGTAATGATGCAGACACACAAACTTACATATCATTAGAATTCTTTAATCATGAAGAACATGAGTATTTCATCTCTGGAATTGAAATATTCTATCCTTGCATAATTTCGCATCTTTAATTGCACAATTTTTGTGTCGTTATACGGGTAGTTCAATTTCAGTCAATTTTTAGATGGGTATATCAAGTGTTTTGCCTTCATTTATATTACATTAAGAACATTGCAAAATCTTTCTTTTGATATGCAAACTATTATAAAAGATCAAATTAAAGCTAGTACGAAAGATATATGTTCAAAATCTGCAACAGGCAATTTACTGGAATTTACCAAGACTGACAGGACAAGTAAATATATAAATAATATTGAATACAAAAACAACACAACGAAATAATAAGAGTTGAGACAACTGAACAAATTCATTTAGACTTTCATTCTCCCAGTGACATACATTCCTCAATTATTCCTTCGCTATATGTCCTGTACGACACTCTAACCGTGCCTTATGACCATCACTAAGCTTTGTTACCCACTATCACCTTTCCCAAGGTATAGGAGGCCTTAGTATGTCAGTAGTAGAAGTTCCTTTTGTACACTTTCCCTCCCCCCTGAAAAACATTCCTCTCTATACCCTTTATTATATGCCTTGTGCAACACTCTGCCGATGTCTAACGACCATGCACTGTGTTTTGTTACATTATCACCTTTCCCAGACTAAAGTAGCCCTCATTATGTATGTCATTCGTAGAAGTTTCTTTTGTACACTTTCCCACCCCCTATGAAAAACATTCCTCTCTATACCCTTTATCATATGCCTTGTGCAACACTCTGCCGATGTGTTACGACCATGCACTGTGTTTTGTTACATTATAACCTTTCCCAGACAAAAGTAGCCCACATTATGTATGTCATTCGTAGAAGTTTCTTTTACATCAAAATAAGCACTGTTGCTTTTATTACTTGATTTACCCTGCCGACTACAACAAGTAATCAAACTGTTCAGTTTTGTGGTTACGAAAGCTTTTGTTTTATGATTTGATGTCAATGAAATAATCTGCATTCATAGCATAATGTATAAATAAATAAATAGCTCCGCTTCAGAATTATTATTTGCTCATAAATCACAAAAGTAAAACAAAACAAAAATAAATTTGTTACACTTACACAGAAAATTTCAAAAGTCCACAATTTTCAGTCACTGAAACTGCAATGTAATTTTGTATTGGAAGTCTACCCATTCACTCTCGTTCTAAGTTTTTTTTCATTTTAGATCCAGAATTATAATAACCGCCGTCTAACTTCTATAAAACATCGTCCAAAGATTAAGACTAACAACGACAATGATACTAACATTAAGACTAACGCCAACACTAGGTCTAGAACCAGTACCAAATATTCTTGCTTCATATTAATTTCTTTACAAAGTGTTCAATGCGTGTGCAGATGGGGCCACTTGCATGTTTGCATTAAAGCCAAATTCTTATAAAACTTCTTTTTCTATTAAACGTAGACAACGTGGAGACAGTATTAACAAGAAATTCTTATAAAACTTCTTTTTTTATTCAACGTAGACAACGTGGAGACAGTATTAACAAGAAATTCTTATAAAACATTTTTTCTATTCAACGTAGACAACGTGGACAAATCGCTTTTCCATTAATTATATGTTTTCTTTGTTCATCAGTAAAAATTTTCTGACACGCGCATTTTTAAAGCGAACACACCTTTTGAACAAATATCTTTGTGGTAGAAATATATGACAAACATACCAAACTGTCATAAAAAAAACTTGTTCGCAGTTTTTATTGAAAGAAAAGCACGAATTGCTTACGCCACATTGGTATGTCATGCATTGAAAAACATCCATCGATTTTAAAAGAGTTTTGTTGTTTATCTTTGTTTTAGTTTGACAGTGTAACTAATGAGAGGATAGAAAATGTTTGCCACACTACACAAAATGAACACAAACTGCTGTAGCGGACACGCTGATTCTATATTTTTTTCATGGAATGAGAGGATGGAAAATGTTTGTCACACTACACAAATGAACACAAAATGCTGTAGCGGACACGCTGATTCTACATTTTTTTCATGGAATGATTCATATTTTTTAATGTTCAAAAAAAGGAACAGCATTATCATTACTATGCATGATTGTGATCATTCATGCACTGAAAGTCTGAAGTATTTTACTAAATACTAGCATGATCTTTCATTTTGCCTTTACGCTTAAACCTGGCTTCGTTTGGGTCAAATCCTCTATTAACGTCACCAAAAACGGCCCAAGAAGGCGTAGCTTCCATGTAATCTAAGGAGGTAAACGAAGCCAGGCCGTTTGTATTTTGGTATCTTTTCATCTACAAAACATGAAACATAATTATTTTAAATCACGAGTGGATAGCCATTCCACAACACAAATTTGCTCGCTCCATATCTTTAGCAGCATTTACTGCTATTCATGAATTATGAATACGAAAATTACAAAACGTGTGATTCCAGCACGGTTTTGCCTACCAATGAATGAAACTTTGAATAATCAATCCAAGTGTGCCATTTCTCGTCGACCTTAAACTATAAAACGAAATGATCACTTGAAATGTCGATGGATATGTCGATATTCTTTGCAATATAACACAATATCTTTTTTTATGAAAATCAAATTCATTCTATTGTTATACAACACCTTTTTCTTAGCAATAAGAAGACAATTGGAGTGTTCATGTTCACAAGCAATTTCATAATCCGGCAATGCATCCGTGAGTTGCTTTACAAAACCAATCACCTAAAAATACAAACAGCTTTCAACGCATACATGTTAACAAATCATTCCGATGCTTTCTGAACAAGCTCGCAACAAATACCTACATGCATTTCATTACTATTAAACTTACTTAGAATCGCCGATAGCTAATCAGTGTAAAAGATTATCTTATACTGTTGCCATGGTTATAGCATGGTTCAGAACAAATCAATGCAAGAGATTATCTTATACTGTTGCCATGGTTACCATGATCCAGAACTGATCAATGAAAGTGATTATCTTATAATTTTGTCATGGATGGCAAGATGAACCATTCATGAAGTCAATACAAAATCTACGTCCTGATTCCTGGACAAATAATAATATTAAGTTGTCTTCACGACGGCGAGTGTGCAACTAATAATTTAACGTAATTATCAATTATAGTTTGACTCTGAAGATGACTACCGCTAAGGTTGTCAAAACGTCAGTCAACACCAACAGTCCTTCTCAGGATCCTACTAACCTGGAAGATCTACATCTACAAACATGTAACGATACTCCCGGGTTCAAACCATTTACGTAATTAATTAACCAGTTAAGCGTCGTTTACACGAGGAATTTTTAATGTTACAATATTTATTTTGACAACTGTCTATGCTCGTGTAGACGATGCAACAAGTATTTCTTAAGAGCAAATGTCTTCGTGCAAGAAAAAACCAACTCTCTCAAAAAGCGCGAAGTTCTCGTACAATCTTGTTTTTGCACAAACACGACCATCTCTTTATAGGACGAGCCGTTTGGACGATCAATTTTTCATACGACAATTTTTATTCGCCGCATTGACACGTCAGCTTTTCAACAAACGTATTTATTATACAAAAAATGCCAAAATTTTTTCCTCGCGAGCAAATGAAATTGTCACCAAAAAATTGCTCGTGTAAACGACGCTTTAAGTTTTAATAACAACCAACATACTTCCTCATGCCATGGAACATTCTTCATAGTTAATGACGATGCTTTTGAATCACCACAATAAGTCACTCCCTACATTCAGGAAGGAAAAATAAGAAATAATAGTAATAACCTTAATCAAACAAGCTAACGTAATCATTTATACCTTAACTTCGATAAAGTCAGGCCTTCCTAGAGACACAAGTTCAGTGTAGCCTTTTATTTCTTCAGCATTCCAACCTTTGACTAAAGTCAGTCGATACACAGTCCTTTGTCCCTGTATGATATCAAAATTTTTTATAAATTTTCATCGAAATAATAATGAAGAGTCGATTGATTTGCTACAAAGAACTGTTTAGCTTTGACAACGCTTTACTTCAAAAGTTATAATTTGTTTACTGAAAGGTTTTTGGGCATTGGTTGAAAAGCAAAATAGTTTTAAGCAGTTTTTAAGACGACAACATGCCATTGAGATCTTTCTAATCAGTATGCAATGTCAATACTATTGGTAAGAAAAAATCTGAATTTGAGACAGTTTACAGATGACCAAATGAACAAATAAGAAATTTCGTGTGTAAGACCGCTGCCCCCAAAACGTGTTAAAACCAAATGATACAGAAGCAGCGCAATTATGTGCATCTACCTACAATACTTGAATGTCAGCTATTTTACTTTTATACCATGCTTGGCAAATATTTATGGGAAGTGTGCTCTATTGAACACAAAGTACAATTGCTTTTGCTTGACTGCTTCGTGTACCAATATTTAGTGGGTTCATAACCATTCCTCGTGCACCCCCTTGTAACAAAAGACAGAAGGTGCTCCGAAAGTAAGAAAAACACACCCATCAATGGAGCTCTATGTTTCCCTTTTCATAACCAACAGACGATGAAAAAATAAACTCGGTTAAACAGATAAACATTTTAAATCCGTATGCACGAGATAGTCTTCATCGCCAGAAAATACACCAAATCTTACCTTGTCGGCTAACGCTCGAAGGCTTTCCAGAAATCTAGACCAAAAATCTCGGAAAAGAGGTCGATCTATTTTCTTTAAGCTTTCTCTGGTGCTTGCATCAACGCTCACATAAAGCTGTGTTACAGGTAGAAGATTTCTTCAAAATACAAAGACAAAAAACAATTTAAACGAATGCAATGTGATTACATAGCATTTGGAAACAGTAGCATAATTCCTTTCTTTTTTAAGGAAGCAAACAGTAAAAGTACAAACGTCTAATGGCATGTAATTAACTTTTTAATAACCTCGTTTGCTCGATTTAACTGAGAAATACTAGAACTCTGTCTTTCAGTACACATATTGCCATAAGGACTTACTCTCTACAAAAATCCCTGCCTGCTTCTCAATAACGACCAAGCAAGCGTGAATAATAAAGGATAAGTAGTCCATTAGGAAACTCTTATGACAATGTCTTTGTACAGACATACGTAGGATCAAGTATACCTGATGGCGTCAGGAAACTGGGCATTAGTTACCAGGAAAGACGAAATACCACGGCCATGAAGCAATGTAAGAAGATCGTTGATCTTGGGGTACATGATTGGTTCGCCTGAGAAAAAAAAGATAATAGTATTGGCTTAAGAAAAACATTACTTAGTGTAACTCTATTTAACGGTTTGTAAACGAAAACACATTTGCTTCAACATTTTGTTGTTTGAGACTTTTTTTCAACAAAGAAAGAAGAAGTGATTTCCTAATGCAAGCTTCAATGATAAACAATAATTACGACGTAAGAATTAAAAGTAGGGATCCAACAACTGTATGTAAAAGTAGGGATCCAACAACTGTATGTAAAAGTAGGCATCCAAAGATTGTATGTAAAAGTAGGGATCCAACGATTGTATATAAAAGTAGGGATCCAACGATTGTATATAAAAGTAGGGATTTAACGATTGTATATAAAAGTAGGGATCCAACAACTGTATGTAAAAGCAGGGATCCAACGATTGTATGTAAAAGTAGGGATCCAAAGATTGTATGTAAAAGTAGGGATTTAACGATTTTATATAAAAGTAGGGATCCAACGATTGTATGTAAAAGTAGGGATCCAAAAATTGTATGTAAAAGTAGGGATCCAACGATTGTATGTAACATTTTATGATTGATTCCAGTAGTAATTTTTCTTGTAAACATTTATGGTTGTTCGTGCCATATAACAAAATTATTCTAGCATTTGGTCAAAAATTTATGCAAGTTCAAAACTTGTCTCTTGAAGCTAGTTGTAATTTCAAAGTTAGCAAGACAATGATTTCCCAAAATTTTTCTGGTTTTGGCAAAATGTCTAAAGAATTTTCAATTAGGAAACGACATCTGTCTCAATAACCATCGATGTATCGACTAACTCCATTAAAACACAACTAACATATATATTACATTCACCCCACACCACCCACGTAAGTTTACATTACGGTATATGCATAGCTCGTTTTAACTTTTGCCATTTATCACAATACTGCAAAATTTCCATTGTAACTTTGCACTAAAAAGCAGAGGGAAATTTGCGTTTATTAAATGAAACAATCGCTGGAAAAGTTTCGCATTTCAACCGGAGAGTTTCACTACTGTAACACATTAATTCGCATGATAAAGCGAGTCCAAAGATAAAGCAGTAATTAAAGATAACGAGAATCGATACATACCGACTAACGACAGAGCACAATGTCTGACTGCCATTCCTTCCTCGAGACGTTCGGCTTTCACACCAGGAACACCTTCGTAAAAGTTATAAAATTACAAATCAATGTTGGCAATTAGCACCGTTTACAGCCACCATTTTTATAATATATCCCTTTCGGTCTCTCCACCCCCACCCACTCCCCATACTTATACCATATACCTCATTCAGTATTGCATATTTCCATGGGTGGAGATTGAATAATAGCCCTTCCATTTAAGTTAACCCATTTACTTAAAGACATCCATGGATGTACACCCGTGACCGGATTGATTTATTTCACTTTGCGCATAACCTTTAGAAATAAAACATTTTATTGCTAAAATAATAAAAATTCAGTTTTTGTTGTACACTACGAACCTCTCAACGAAAATCAATTTATTTCGCCGTAGAACATTCGCTTAGCGAAGCTGAAGATTGAACCTTGCAGAATAACAATAGTATGACACCAAAAATATGCCTGTAATTTCCTACATTTTCTTTTCCCTTTAGTCCTTTGATTAAATTTATAGTCGAAGATCGTCAATATTACATTTTCATTTCATTCATTCTTCAAAAGCAAGCCTAATCATTTCAATCAAATTTCTCAAAGAATGACGAGCTACAATCCTATAATGATAATTTTAGTTTGGGAGCTACATTTTTTCTCCACCCTCTCAATCCCTTTTGGGGAGATTTCAAAATGCAGGATGTTTCCTCAAAGAGACTACATCACATATGCCAATAATACCTAAGTACTAACTCTCATATAAATGTCACAAATGTGACTCAGACACTTGGACAAGCTTATTCACACGTGATTACGAGCTACGCCACAAGTAGCTACCTTTGAATTGTTTTATCATATCACAGTGCTTTTTAATGGCTTCGTTGACAATATCATCGGGCTCGTCCATTTTCCAACGCCATTCCGTTCCAACCGGATTTGTATGATGCCTAAGTCGTGATGCAAATAAAATAAAAAAAAATGATTTGTAACCAAGAGTGTCAGATAATGATTTTCATCAGTTAGGTAAAGAGCAAAAGCCTCACGGGAATTCAATCTCAAAATTCCAAAATAAGTCGTTGTTTTTCATCAACTTTCCACCAGACAAGTTGTCCAAGGATTAAGACAGAGGTATTTGAAGAAGTAAAGTATGACGCAGACTCAACGGTGATTGGTTGAAAACTTTTATATAATTTGCAAGGTCTGCAATCGAGTTGCGAATACATTTCTTATATCAGCATCTCTTGAGCACTGTACTGTCATGCAACTTCACAAAAATCCCAAAAGACACGCAACATGTTTCTTCTTTACTATCGTATATCACGCTCACACATGACCCTAAATATTCTCATGAATGAGCGATGTACCACATCTCTTCTTTGTCGAACTCTTTGTTGATTAAAGGTTAAAGAATGTGTTATTTTACTATGATAAAATCCAACTTAATTGACATCTTACCTCCAACAAAAGACGCACTTGTTCGCGCAAGCCAAACTAGGAGTGCTTTCCATACAACGATGACTTTCTATGCCGTAAAAAGTATGTTTGTAACATCCCCCACGACCGCGTAGCATTGACTAGAAAAATACCAGTTTACGCACATATAAATGATTCTAAACTTTTAAATGGCCACCTCAATGCATGTTATACTACCTTAGTCCAACGACATAGCTTAACACCTGAATGGGAACCAACAAGTTTGTATCCTTAAAAATATAAACAAGTACGTAATGGAGCGCAACTGAGACATAATCATCATTAATAAACGCATTATGAGCATTTGAACGTGAGCAACATAATCATCAGGAATAAACGCATTATGAGCATTTGAACGTGAGCAACATAATCATCAGGAATAAACGCATATGAACATTTGAACGAGCAACATAATCATCAGGAATAAACGCATTATGAACATTTGAACATGAGCAACATAATCATCAGGAATAAACGCATTATGAACATTTGAACATGAGCAACATAATCATCAGGAATAAACGCATTATGAACATTTGAACGAGCAACATAATCATCAGGAATAAACGCATTATGAACATTTGAACATGAGCAACATAATCATCAGGAATAAACACATTATGAACATTTGAACATGAGCAACATAATCATCAGGAACAAACGCATTATGAACATTTGAACGTGAGCAACATAATCATCAGGAACGCATTATGAGCATTTGAACATGAGCAACATAATCATCAGGAATAAACGCATTATGAACATTTGAACATGAGCAACATAATCATCAGGAATAAACGCATTATGAGCATTTGAACGTGAGCAACATAATCATCAGGAATAAACGCATTATGAACATTTGAACATGAGCAACATAATCATCAGGAATAAACGCATTATGAACATTTGAACATGAGCAACATATTCTTTGAAAATGCATAACAGTCACACTGTATACCTTGTTTTGTCAATGATTTCCGAAGTAAAGGTGTAATCATTTCTTTTGGTACTAAGGAAACTCCCTCTTTTTTCTTTTCATTCATTTTCCCGACTATATTCCCCAAGTCTTCTACGTCAACGACTTCAGCACCGTCAGTGTATCCATTCTCATTATCTTGTTCAACATCACTCGCACTATCGTATAACTGTTCTTTGGCCTAAAAAAATGAAATTCATACTTCAGGTATTGTGAAGTCCGTTTTGCAATTTCATTATTATCAAAATGCTAGTATCTATGTTTATGTTCATGGAAATATTTAGGTGAACGGTTTTCGCCCTCAGGTTGCTCACCCATCTCCATCACAAAAATCTTACATTTGTTGACTTATTATGATTCTGATAATCGGAGATCTCTTCGTCTTTATTTTTCAAGAGACCGTTTCCCTTATTTGCCGAATAAAATCCAGGTGCTTTCAGTTTCTTCATCAAAATTTGTACCCAAGCACGAAAGTCTTCTTCCTTTCCTAAAACGAGTGTAGTTGTGCATTGCAGAGGCTGCACTTCAGTTTCATTTAATTCATCTTTCAAACCAACCACAGTGTGTGGTGCTCACCGCCATTTTCACTTTTCGATACATTCTCGTCTGACGTGCCAAGAGCCATGAACCTGATGGCAGACAGGTCATGGAGCCATTTATCAACATCCTTACCCACCTAGTAAATGACAGTTTAAAGTCTACAGAGATTTGTTGTCTGTATAAATCACGCAACTTTCAAAAATTCCTTTAGACAAAACATTGTCAAAAGTGATTTACCCAAAAGATAATTTTTATGATGGTGAAATCGACTTAAGTTTCCTTTCATTGATGAAGAACAAACTGTTTATTTTGAGTTTGAGACGAAATCTGTATTCCAATATCATTATCTTCATTAAATACATTCAATGTTGGATTTTTTTAAATACGTAGCTAAATTCACTAAATCATGGGACAAATAACTTCTTGCGGCACCAACTTTAGTTATATCGACTAATTACCTTATTAAAATGATCTGCGTAAAGTGAATTTCCAAGACCCAAAACACAATAGTTGAGCCCGCTAAGAAGTGTTTTCTGAACTCGGAAATCAACAGCAGTTTCTTTAAGCCATTTGTAGAACCATTCTGCTCCATCTGTGGGTTGACCATCAGTGTAAGTAGCCATTATAAAGATGCATAATATGGTATCTTTGACCTTGATCAAAAACACATTCATTTAATGACATAAAGATGGAAGCAGGTACAGAATAGTGAGTATGGACCACAAAAATCCAATCATCCTTCTTTTAATCTAATATAACTGGCAGCAGATATGCTCTGAGACCACAGACCAGGGAGAGAAGGACTTTGGGCTGCAGCCATCAAATATTTTTGACTTTAACTTACATTTCTTATGAAGGCGATGGGTATAACGAGAGATATGGCGAGAGATAGAGACGTTTAGTGAAAATTCATAGATCAACCTTTGATTAATACTGGCCGGTATACAAATGTTGTTTGTTTGTTTGTTTGTTAACTTACATTTCTTATAATGGTAAAAGGGAGGAGGGGTGAAAATTCATGGATCATTTCATTATCCCCTAACAATAAAAATGCAACATGATCGCCCATGTTCATATAATCCATCACCAGCCAGCTAATAATTAGCAATAAAAAAACTACATTACAAATACTCCATGTGCAAATAAGAACTGTGAACTGTTCATTTCGATTCAAATCTGCACCATACTAGACAGAAAATTTCAAATGACTATAGAATACAATAAATAACAGCAAACCTCATTCCTCAAAGATTCATCGGGATCATATTTCCGTAAATCAATGAGTTTTGTGTTGAGTTTAAGATCTTGTTGTAGTCTATCCTTCAATACCTCTGCAAAATACTAAAGCAAAGAGGGCACTTATGTTTGAAAAGTCAGAAAAACTAGTGTTCTATTATAAAATTCTCTTAAAAAATACTGAACCTGAGCAGTTCCAGTTTGTGTTGCATAAAAAACTTTCACAAGGTCGGCAGATTTTTTTGCATAAGGAACTTTTTCATCCTTACATTCCTGTTATTGCTGACTGTTTCCTAAGCAAGATATGGACAGTTTAATGTTTTTATAACTGAGAGCAAAATGTTTTAACTTCATTAAGAAAATAATTGTAAAAATATGTCATAAGCATTTGATAAATAACAAATGAACGAAGAAGGGACTTCGGATTGTTGATAATTGGATGGATGGGCAAATATTTGTATATCATCACATTACTAACTCCTATGTCTATGTAATTTTTGGGAGTTTTCACAACAAGAGAAAAGAATCAATATGATTTTAAAAACAGTCAAACTTTGTCATGAATTTTGTCTAGGGCTATGGTGATGATCTTTCAAATGAGCTATTGAAAATGGCCATAACTCCAATATTTTTCGAGATAGGATCTGCGCATGCGCGAAGGTATTTCTGTGCATGCACAGTGCTATCTCCTAAATTACTGGAACTATGGCGATGATCTTTAGCTCATCTGAAAGCTCTCGATGAGCTCTTTCGAATGAGCTATTGAAAATCACTGTAACTCCAATATTTTTGCGAGGTAGAATCTATGCATGCGTGGAGGTATTTCTGCGCATGCACAATGCTATCTCCTAAACTACAGGGCTACGGTGATGATCTTTAGCTCATCTGAAAGCTCTCGACGATTTATGACAAAGTTTGACATGCAAGTCATTATGATTGTTCAATCAACTTCAGCAACAAATACACACTCACTAGTAGACAAAATAGTAGTTTCATGCACAAATTTCAAAGTTGAAAAAATATGACTTAGGTAAGTTAGTAACGTGATGATACGCATTTTTTGCCTTATCACTTTTTGAAATCAATTGTTTTCTACAAGCTGTTACAACAAAGATATGAACACAACCCCTCCTTCCCAGTTATCAACATTCAAATATTCCTATTTCTTATAACACAAACTAACAAGTATGTGAACTAAACAGGTCATATATCATCATCCTGCGTACACAATAGTGCTTGCTGCTCAAATGTCAACCATAGTCTATGTTGAAATTATTAAGATACTAAGATAAACATTTTCCAGAAAACTTTTCATGGTAATTCTGTAAACAGGTCAAATTTGACAAACCTCGTCATCTGATACGCTGGAAGCACATTTTAACGTCCATACAACACTGCAAGATGCGATGAACGCCGATATGAAAGTCAGACATAAAGTCTGCCACCATTTCTCAACGAAAAGTAACCACGTGTCAGACAGCAAAAATACTTTCCAAAATGCTGGTCCTAACGAAACACAAATTACGCCAATAGACATAGATAAGTATGTGCAGTAGAAAAAATTATCATTCACATGTATATCTTACCAACTTCAGCAAATATCATGGTGTAAATCAGCCACAATAACAATCACGATACATTTTTCACGTTAAAATAATCGCCATTTTGGATTTAATGTTCGCAAAACAGGGGGGTGGAGAGGTTAGGAATTGAAACAAACTTTTTAGTTGTAAAATAGTCATCACAAAATAACAGAGAATATATATCACAAAATAACAGAGAATATATATCACAAGCAGACAGGGTGATCAAAAACCACAAGAAATAATGGTTCGTTTGAAGTCGAGGTACGTGTTCCTAACCCAGACCTCTGTTCTGTTTGACTTTGACTGGTTTTTCTACAGATTCCACAATCTCAGTATCTGAATAATCTGATTAATCCATTCTAAACAGGTATTTGTTAATGGAAATGCGATTTGAAGATGGAATGGTGGACGAAAGTATCAACTCCAGCGCTCTTTATAACGAAATCATGAAGTCGGTTGAAAATGCTTATGGCGATTTTGGATATGGTTGCATTAAAATGACTTTTAAAGGTATGGTTTGCCCTCAGCAGGAGTAAAGCTTTTTTTAAATGCTAATGACAATTGTCAACTGTGTTGCCTTCATGACGCATGTTATCTTTCAATTTTAGTTAAATATGTGAACCCCTACACTGGTGTTGTGTTTGTGAAGTGCAGTCGAGACTACTATCGTATGCTATGGCATGCAATAACCTTTGTAAAGAAAATAAATGGACGACAATGCAGTTTGACAACACTTCATTTAGGAGGTAGGTTCACTTAACCTAGAGTTAAAAACTAACCTACAAATAAAACTCAACCCTCTGTTGAGTTTTATTTAACCCTAGGTTAGCATTAATCGCTATTGAACAACCATTCCAGAAGACTTAAACTACTTACACTAGTAATTATTCAGGATGGAACTGTCATAGTTGGAAAAATCAAGATTTTTCATGCAAGCAATTCACTGTTTTAAACTTAGTGGATCATTGCACCTGGGCATGTTTTGTTTATTCATATATATGCTATAACGACTTGTGCGATGGTTTTGTTAGGAACAATAAAATCTTGTCAAAGATATTTGTTAAAGTACAACAAGAAACAACTGAGTCATTTGCTGGTTGAGTGCAAGACAAAAGGTATGAATTTCCATGTAGTGTCAAAGTACTATACCAATCAATAATAGAACATGCTTGTAGCATCCAAAATGTTCATGTTTTGATTTCCTTCTTAGGTGAAAGAGAGAAAATATTGAAATGCTAAGCCAGCTACCATCAACACAAACACTTGTAAATGAACAAAAGAAAAGACAAGGTGATCTTGCCATGAAGCACCTTTGACTTTCACCTTATATAAATTTCATGGCTTAATATATGACACCTCTGGTGTTAGTCTATTGAAGAAGTTTTGGTCCATTCAATGGGGATTTCATCAGGCAGTTGCATTGAGATCCTTTGGCACAAAACTCGGCCAGCAGTCAACTGCTGTTCCACAAATATATCATCAGCTTTCCAGTCTATCATCTCCTACTTCAATTTCTTTCAAATTAAGAACTTCAAGTGTTCCTCTACCTCTTGTCTGGGCTGCTAATGATTCATTAATAGTTCTGTAAAAACCAGGATCAATAAGACAAACCTAAACAATAATAATGTTAAATTTTTTTATCAGGTAATAGGTGTAATACGGGAAAAGCAAAGTCAATTTTCCATCATTCTTTATTATGGGAAAGACAAAATGAGAATGACATGAACTTTTTTGAAGTATTTGCAAACCTAAGCAGAACTAAAAAAATTACAGATTTAGCCACTGTGTAAGATTTGCTATGTGATAAACATTATGGTCTGACTTGTGCAAAAAATCCATTATTTTTACCACTTCCAGATTTCCTTCCCACTCTTCACTCTCAATGCTAGTAAAACTTGATCGGAGTTTCTCGAGAACTTGTTTTGCCTCTCTTTGTGGTAACACTAGTCTGATTCGCATTTGAGCTCGATCAATTGGCATCACTCCAGCATCTTTGATCAGACGAATCACTTCCAGTGCCTTCAGTCATGTGGGGAAATAAGACAAGATAATTCCTTTACAATCATGAGGTTGCGAGAAAGCCCAAGTGGCTGTAGCCAGCGCATAAGTTTAGTAATGCTATGTAAATCATTTAATTCTTTATAAATTTATTGTTTTACAATGAATAAACACCAAAATATTTACATAGTTTGACCAGACTTGTGGACTGAGTATGCCAGTAATGCACATACCTGTTGTTTAGTGCTTCGTGTTGTAATTACTGAATAATGTATATCCTTCATTGCTCTCTCAATTATTCCAACAGTATATGGTCTCTTAGTCTCTGGATTAACACATTTATCAGCAACTATAGTAGCAATATCTCGAAACATAGACTCCAGTTGATCGTTTCTCTCTCTTTCTGATACCTGTAGCTCACCTTTGGCCAAAATCTAAACAATGATAACATATGTGATTATTACAGCTCAAAGTAAACACTAAAAAATACATACAATTATATATTGAAAATAGAGATTTCTTTTTGTTAAACTTGTGTCAACATTTTCACCTCAAGACAAATTTGCATCTGATTGTCTGTTCCAAAAGCACGGACTAAATCCTCTCTCTTCGCAACCTGACCTTTTGAAACGTTTGTGAATATCGAGTCGGTCTGAAGAACTTCGTCCAAATCTTTTTCCCTTTAAAAAGCACAAATGTCATGTATGAGCTTCAAGATCAAGAAGACGTACTATTTGTTTCCCATTCTAAAAGCCGAATGAATGTTGACCTCAATCCCCATTTCTTTTCACTCTAATGTCGATTGAAAATCTTAAATTAAACGTCCTAGTGAAGTGTAACTTACACTTTATTGCGCCATGATACAACTTTGTTCTTGTAACAAGCGATCTCGTATCTCTTTCCTTTTCGCTTCAGTCGAACAACAGCAACATTAGTTAACTTCACTTGATTTGTTGGCGTAAATATCGACATGACAAAGTTAAATTTTTTAAAATAACGTTAGTCTGCTGGACTGCCTGGAATAGAAAATATGAAATAGGTACGCATGGCGTACACAATACACCAAACCAGCTAAAGAAATCGCAAAAATCGTCAACGTTCGACCAGAGTTTGAAATCGTTAGCAAGGAAAACTTTATGTCGAAAAATGTAGACTCGGTCAAAACAGTCATTATCACTCAGCGAAAAATAACTCAAAAAATTCTGAATGTTTGAGAGTCGATCAACAGTTCCTTAATATGTCACAGTTGAGATAACAAGCCACAGAGGCAGCGTAGAGCAGGGGGAGGGCTGGGGCCATGCCTCCCTTTTCTAAGGACGAGCAATTCATTGGTTAAAATGCAGCATGCCACATAAAGAGTTCGATCTTAAGCAATTCTGCCCCCCCTACTTTGAACAAGCTTTGCGGTCACTAATTAAAATACTGATCATCTGCAAACACCAAACATAATCAACGTCGTGATGGAAACAAATACACATAACTCCTAACACCGCCATCAGCATCTGCAAGACTAAAAAAAGTTACAATAGGGAGTGGGCATACCTAGCTTTCTCTAGTAACATATACATGCTATGAAAATTAAATAGTTAAATTATGCGTTCAGAATACATATGAAAGGCATTTTTGTACAATAAAATTATCAGATAGCAAGTTTTGATAAGCTTATGTCATAGTTAATGTATGATGTATGTCATGTGATAATGGGTCCTCAAAATGGAAGTGTTTGATCTCCATTTTCTTACGTCATGTGATGATAGAATGTCTAAAATCAGCGTCCTCGATCTTCCTATTTTTATGTCATGTGATGATGATGCATAGCACATGAACGTCTTTCATCTCCTTATTCTGATTTCATGAGAACATGTACAAAAGCTATCGATGTACTTGATCTCCTCATATATAAATCAATATCTCAATAATAAATCAATGCACCGTATCTCCATAATCATATGCAATAACATTAAGAATTCTTCGAATACGAAAATTAATTCCTCTCGTTTCCAGTAGAATGTCGGAGACTTCACACTGAATGAACATCCTAAAAGTACAAAAAAAGCATTAAAACATACAAAATAGTATGTACTTGTCAATGACAGTGTGTGATATTTTTCCCAACCGAAATGAAGCAGCACCAAAAAGACATTAGCAGAGCGTTATGGGATTAATAATCCAATCTAATGTTTTACCTTTGTGGAGTCGGTTAAGAGTTTCTGAATACGCGACATTGACTCATTATTTTCATACATCGCGGAAGGAGCCTTGAAAGAAATAAAATGATTTTAAACGCCCTTCCGAGATAATATTTATCTTACAGTTCATCGAAACACGGCTGATCTGAAATTTTCATGGATAGTACAGAAACAGGATGCTGGTTTAAGTGAAAATGAGCAAATCATGCAGCCATATTCTACATTGTTTATCTCACTCACTGTAACGACCATGTTTAAATAAGTAAAAAAAGAGATAAGTTTCATGTTTAAATTACATTTTTACGTACGGACATGGTGAAATGACAATGGATTTTCTTAAAAAGTTCATGTACATCACTTCTTATTTTTAAGGTAAATTGGTTTTTGTAATGTCTGATCAACCCTCCCATTGACCTCACATTGCACAATGGAACTATATTTAACTGATTATCAAACAAAAATTGCCGAACGTTATGAAATTTTCTATGCGTTTCGCACAAAACTTGCCAGAAGAGAGAAGAGTATGTGAATTTTCCTGCCGAATAATTATGCAATCAAACGTCACTGGGGAAGTAAATCATTAAAAACTTCAATATTTTGAAAATGAAAAGAGATGTGCATGAAAGAAAGTCTGCTGTGAATCTAAAGTTCTCCATCAAATGAAAATAATGTAAACATTACCACTTTTATATCGTTTTGATATCACTTAAAAACATACCTTCTTAGGAGTACGGAGTAGAGACAAACTTAGGCTGCCACTTTCTTCGATCTATAAGATGATAATTTTGAAAAAACAAATTTTAAGGTCTGTGATATGATCCCCATGCTGATCCATTGGTATACATGAAGCGAGTTAATTGACTAGGTCAACCAGATTTGTCCTTTTACTATGTTCAGTTTTCAACACTAAATGTTATAACTACAGAATTTTAGTAATGTCATAATTTAATTGCAAATATCACTTTTATCTCGGCATTCGGCAGTAATTTTCGAGGTTTCACACATTCGGACAAGCTCACAAATAAAATTTTAAAATTGAAATCACAGTGTAACCAAACCACAAAGAATTCTATAGTCTTTCGAATTGTGAAAATCAACTTGTGATTCACCTGCATGGTAGGATCGAATCAATCGATTTCTACCAAAATTACTTACATTTGACTTGCTCCTGTTCGAGCTCTCGTTCGCTGAAATTTTCTTCAAATTCTCGTTTTCAGCTCGTAATTTTTTTACTCGATCTTGCAAATGCTTCAGCAAATCCACACTACTTGACTTCTCTGTCACTCGAGGGTTTCTGCTTGACGTAGGAGACTGGGTACGAGACGACACTCCGAGTGATGTGGAAGAAAGACTGGACATACTATCATGTGGACTACTTGACGTCTACGGCAATGAATGAAATTTAAAGGTAGAAAAAATCATCACAGCGCTAACTTACGTAATCCAAAAAATCTAAATGATAAATGAGATGATCTCATACACAATTGTTGTTCTTCTCTAAACTTATTTATAAGGCCATAAGAATCGGGGGTCCCATAAACTTCGATTCCTCAAACAGCAAGTACTTTAAACGGAAGAGTTATGCTTCATGGAGCCCCCACCCTCCCCTCCCCATGCAATATTGGTCTATTTCTGACGGCGTTGTTATACCACACAATATTTCTGAGTAAGAGTACACTTTTTTGCAAGAAGCAAGTGATCTATGATTGCACATATACATACAGGCTTCAAAAGGAAAAAAGATAAACGAAAAAAATCTGGCTGTCTCAAAAAAAGTATGAGTTGTTTGGAAATCGATGGAAACTCACTTTTGCTGTGACCAGCTTTTGAAACTCTTGTTCAAGTTTAGCGACCGTCTTTCTGTAAGACTACAGTGAAAAATACAGAAGAAAGAAGTTATGTAGAATGAAAGAACGTAACGCGAGAAAATAAATTGATTTCGTCAATGACTCCGTACGAGTTGATCTTTTTTCCTCTCGTCTTTGAGTTTTTGAATTTCAGCCGAGAATTTTCTACGAAATACAAAAAAACAAACGCCTTTGATTTGATGGTTAAACCAAATACAAAACAAGTCAAACGTACACACCTTTTCAACTGCAAAATTTCATCTTCCTATAACGTGTGGTTAGAGAGATTTGAAGGCAAACAATATAAAATATTTTAAGCAAAGAAAATTACGAATGAATAAAACATAAATTTTCAATGCGAACTCACTTTTTCAACTACACGCTTCCGGAGTTTGCCTAACTCTTCCTCAGCAGCTGCGCTTGTTTCCTGTAAGAAGACAAAAAACTGATATGGCTAACCCTTCCTAAAATCACGGCCATACTCCCTTAAAAAGATATCTTCAATACATCCCTCTTAATGAAGAGACAGGCTTTATTGATTATGTTGTATATTACCACAAGCTGTGTTCTCAATCCAAACTTGTCAGAGTATGGCTCGCGTTTCTGTAACAATTCTTTCCTCAATTCAACGTCTTCCTAAACGTATATTACGTAATAACTATAAAAAACTGCATTTTAAACAATGGAAACAGGTCCATCATGACTTTACCTCTTTCACTTTACTTAAGCTCTCCTTCGTTATTCTGTGGTTTTCTTTCTCGACCGCTAATTCTTCTTGCAGTCTCTTCAAAATCTTTTCATGTTTTTCTTTTTCTTCGTCAACTGTTTTCCTTAGACGTTGTCGTTCTTCGTTCAAAGAATGCCTTTCGTTTTCCACTGCATTTCGAACCTACAACACAACATAAAATAAAAAAACACCAATAAAACGCAAAATATTGCAGCTTCATCGAATTTATCTTGGAAATAGTGACGGTTTCAAAAGTTCTATAGAATACACGACGTCAGTCATTCCACGTGTGCAAATCCAGTACAAACTCTGCAGATGGGTTGAAGAAGTCGTGACTTGTATGAAAACAAACTAACTTGTATGAAAACAAAACTTTAGGCTCTGTGCAAGAAAAGAGCAAACTTCGATTGTAAATCTGCCAAATGCACTAACATTGAGTACAGTTAACATTGCGTAGAGTTTAGGATGAGTCAAATAAAGTAATCTTTCACTTCAGTAAATACTGCTCTTATGACAACTTCCATGTGTCGGAGTCCGACGTATCTTACATGTTCTCGCCTCAGTCCTTAATCTCTCCCCGAGTGCTCGTGTTTCATCTTCTTGTTGTCGAACAAGACCCCGAACCATTTTTATTTCATCATTTTTGCTCTATTCATAATAAAAAACCATGTTCAACATTGTCAGCTAAAGTTGACAACAAATGAAGACAGTCTATAATACCTCTATTATATTTTGCAGTTCATCCGCCTGTGATTTGCAGCGTTCTTCCAATCTACGTAAGTCACGATCGCGCTCATCAAGTAACTACGTATAAAATAAATGAATCGACGATTGAAAACAGTTTGATTACACGAGAGAAAAAATAATCCTGTACTACGAGACGTTATTCAGGTCATATGTAATGAAACTTCTATAATTCCATCATCCACGAAATCAAGACATTCATTTCATAACCCTAGCCAAGCTTAATCCGTTGATTTTAATCCAACTCTTTTGGGCAAGGGGCTTATCCATTTCTGTAAGAGTCTAACTAAACCCTAACAAGCTACTCCAATATAGAGCCTATCGACACAGACATATAATTAGAGTTGACTTCCACTTCAATTTCAGTCCTGAGCAATCATATTTCAGTTTGTGTTGTTTGTCACAGTGACTACAGTAATTACATTCGTCTAACCCAATTCCATCATGAAGGATTTGACGAGGAAGATGATGGTTGAAATTAATACTTTGACCATTTTCTTACGTTTTCTTGTCGACTTTGCTGATCAAGTAATTTCTTCTCGCGTTCTCTCCAAGATCTTTCCTAAAGCAACAATAAGTAATTTACGTAACAATTTAGAGCGGTATAACTTTTGACACTTCAAGGTACGAATTTTATTTCTGCTAAATTACGCATATTTTTCAAACCTGTTCATCCAGTTTAATTTCATAATGTTGTCGCTCGCTTTCCAGCTGTGACCTGTGATGTTTCTCTTTGTCGACATTCTTCTGTTTTTCCTCGCGAATTTGTTTTCTATATTCATCCAACTCTTTGTTTTTATCAAAAACAAATTTTTCCAACTGTCTCTTTTTCAATTCGATACTCTACGAAGAGAAAACAGGAGCGTTTAAGTGCAAACCCTAAACAGATGAACACAAGCAAATGTTTGAAAGTCTTTGAAACTTTGATATACTTATAAACCACTATAAGTGAATATTACAAAACATCTACGTTATAGACTTCAAAAGCCTTGAAAGAGAGCGTTGTATCGTATTTAGAATCGCATTATCCTTGTGTTCTATACCGTGACGCTGGTTAAAAATGACAAGTGTACTCATTGTAAAATCTTCAAGACACTATTTTCATATGGAAGAAAGTACACTTGTTAATAGGAGTTAAGGCGCTTGGTTTTCTTTTTTCATATGAAACTGATCTTTATACGTACAAATGAATGCGGATGGTGATTCAAACGGGATTTGACGACCTACCTCGTTCTCCTGCTTCCAGTTAGTCTTTTCTCTGGTAACGTTTTCTTGAAATCTTTCGATTTCAAATTTATGTTCCTACAAATGATGACTGCTATAAATCACAACGAATAATTAACTATATGATGAAATTTCAAGAAATTGCATCATTATGTGGAGCAGAGACGAAGCCAACTTGAACTTTACTCCTAATGCGCAAATTTTTCAAGTAAAATCATAATTCATTTCTTTGTCAATTTCATTCCGTTCATGCACTGTTCATGAGGACAAACACTTTGTAAAGGTGATAGTCCTCCTTAGCAAATTCCAAAAGCCTCCAATTTCCTTTAAAAGCATAGCTACCTCTCGTAAGCGCTGTAGCGCTCTGTCGTTCTCGTGTTCTTGATTTTTCAATGCACCGTCTAAGAGTGGTGTTTTCTCACAAAGATCGCCCTCAATTATCTTTCTCGTAGTCTTTTCTTGCTGTAAGGCCGTTTCGATGATTTCCAACTTCCGCCTAAGTCGTTCTTGATCGTTAAGAGCTTGAAGTATCTCGTCTTTACTTCGACCAAACAAAATGACCTCGTTGTTCTTAGCCTGAAATCAAAGAACAGATCAACAAGACTAAACAGTCAGCATGATACGAGGGAAACAAAATACTCGTTTGTATTGTGATCAACCTCTTTTCGCTTCGTTTTATTGATTGTTTCTTCCGGAGTTGAATATTCGTCTGGCAAATGTGTTTTTTTCCAGTTAAGCTCTACCAATTCATTTCTATTTTACAAAAAAGAGAAATATAAAAATTTAGTAGCCATTTCTCATTCATCACTATCAACATTCACACGTGTCATCTTAGTTTGTATCTTATAGATAATGTAAAGACTTCTCTCGCACTCGGTTGTTCATTCATTGCTACATACACAATGACACACGTTATCTTAGTTCACATTTTAGCACATGTAAATATTGTGTAAACATGTTGTTTATTCACCATTACCTATATATTGACGCAGGTAATCGTAATAAAGTAAATGGTTTGAACCCGGGCGTATCGTTACATGTTTGTAAATGTAGATCGTCCAGGTTGGTATAGTCCTGAGGACTGTTTTTGTTGTTGTTGACTGACGTTTCGACAACCTTAGCGGTAATCATCTTCAGAGTCAAAACATTTACAAACAGGTAACGATACTCTATTTTGACTCTGAAGATGACTACTGCTAAGGTTGTCGAAACTTCAGTCAACAACAACAAAAACAGTCCTTCTCACGACTATACCAACCTGGATGATCTACATTTACAAACAGGTAAACGTATGTTATAAATTTTACATAGTAACAACACTGTTTTCGTCCAAAGTTGTTCATTTATCACAACTAATAATGACACACGTTGTCTTACTTTACATTTTAGCACATGTTCATGAAGACAGTTCTCGTTCTTTTTTGTTCATTCACCTCTACCTAAACGCTATTTTAGTGTATATATTTTACGTAAGGTGATGAAAACTCTCCTTCTCTGTTAATGATTCGACACTACTTTAATTCTAGAATTTCTTCCAAAAGTTCTTCTTTCCATTCATCACTAACTGAGCCAACTCTGGTGTACTAGTTCATTTCTACGGAGTGAAACGGTTCTACAATCTTTCTACGTCACCCCACTCACGTATATATATCATCAACATACGTACCGGTCTGGCGTAGGTTCCCAGCGGTATTGCTCATCCAAACTTTTTGAAAAAATAATGTTCTCTTTACTTCGAGAGATGGAGTCTTGAGTTCTTTGCAGTTCTTGTTTGGCAATCTGCGGGGGGGAAGCAAATATAGCAAATGATGACTTGATGAGTAATCGAAGAAAAAGCAGAAGATCAATTCGGATCTTCAACCTCTTTGTCCGAGAGCAGCGTCTGTGCTTCTAACTTTGAATGCTTCAAGTCATCTTGGTATTCAACATCAGTTTGTCTGAAGAATGAACACATGCTGTAGGCTGGATCTTTCTAATAAACTGATTGTTATAAAGAGAATTGTTTGAACACGGGAGTATTGTTACATGTTTGTAGATGTACATTGTTCAGGTTAGGCGAGTCTTGAGAAGAACTGTTGGTGTTGATTTTGACTGACTTTTCGACAAGCTTTGCGGTAGCCATCTTGAGGGAATGACTCAGAAGATGACTACCGCCAAGATTGTCGAAACTGCAGTCAACATAAACACTTCTCAAGACTCTACTCACCTGGACGATCTACATCTACAAACATGTAACTGCATGATATTGCACCCATCAACACAAATACTGAAACGCTTTCCTCAAATACGTAAAGATTTTTTAATAAATAATGATTTCGCTAAACAACGCCATAAAAAACGAGATATCACGATTCTTTGCCGATGATTATAATAAACTTATACAGAACTATTTACATCATAAATAAATAAAGAAATAACACAATTTTTTACAATTTAGAAAGAATACCAAATGTTATTATTACGTAAAAAACATACGTTGAAGACCACATTGTTAGGTGTTTTTTCATCGTCGAATGTGTAATAAATACTTAAGACAGAGTCTGACCGAGCAAAACTCAATGCCTGAAATATAATTGCACGAGATATCAATGTCCTAGATATCAATGCCCGAGATATCATTGAACGAATTATCAATGTTCAAGGTATCAAAGCCCGAGATATCAATGTCCAAGGTATTAATGCCCGATGTATCAATGTGAAAAACATCAATGTCAAAGGTATCAATGTCGGAGGTATCAATGTCCAATGCATCAATGCCAGAGTGCATGATAACAAGCGGCAATATCCACGTAGATGCTACTCGTTGAAAAATACACGCGATTTCTTTAATCGACTTCAGGTAACGTTTGCAAAAATTAACTAAGAGTAAAAAGTTGTCGTTGTCCATATTTCTCCTCATTCAACCCAGCGATAACAGCCACAGATAGCGCAACACACAAGCCTTTTTCTTTGTTTTTCTACCAGTGTTTCTTGCGTGTTCTCATTACTCACCTGAAATCCTTTAGTTGGCCCGGAATGACTCGCGTGATCTTGAAACCGTCTGAAATCAAGAAGATGATTCTTCGACGGACAATGCGTTGTAGAAAACAGGAATTTCTTTCCAGGATTACTTGAGAATATATCTGTACGGACGAGATTGTTGTTGGCAAAGATCTCAAGAGAAGATAAAAATCTTTCTGGTATCAGACCAGAAAATGACCGTAAATCACAAAATATTTCGAGATCTACTTCAGCATCAACCATATCTAATGTATGGGGACAAGAACAATGTACGTTTGAGAAAATATCCAATGATGTTGATGGGCATCTTTTCTTTAATTTACTCGGGTTTTTGTTTAGATTGTCGATGCGATTATCGGAAAGGGAAAGAGTACCGGTAGGCTCTGAATGGTTGTCGGGGATGTTAATAGCCAAGCTCTCGCTTGCATTAATATTTGCAACAAACGATTGATGCACCAGTGTTTTGCTTTCTGGTTTGACAGCAAAAAATCGACCAGGTATGGGATGACGAATGGCCATGACATATAAAGGTCGACGATTGATTGAAGATAATCTGTACAATAATTACGCTTCGTCACCATCAAAATAGTTCCGTCTTTCAGTGCTTAATTCGTCTCTAGGAATCAGCAGGAAAACAGGAAAAACGTCGCTTTATTCGATGTCGAGAACCGGTTCATATAAAATGAACATTCCCAAAATTCCTTAAACTGGAAATCCTCGAAGCAATTTTAAATCTCACATCTAAAAGTCTGACGAACAAACAAAACACGAATCGGTTTTGTAAGCAAATATCAGAGCTGCTCACAGTGTGAAATTACATTCACAGTGTGAATTCCTATCAAATGTAGGAAATGATTACCGATAAACTATAGTAGGCATAGTACTAAATGAGCGATAGAAATGTTCTATAAAACGATGACTTCTCCACTGATGTTAGATCTAATCCATTGGGCAGAAGTCTTCAATATGGCGGTCGTCACGCACACAAAGAAATTCCGTTCACAACAAAAGCCTAGCGTGATATTCGGTGTCATATGACTTGGCGCTGTTAGCGGTGAATTTCATTACATTTGACTAACGCATTTGACGCACCATTCGTATGGATGTGGTATGGGGGATGAAGAAAATAAGCAACTAACGCCTTTTAGTCTCTTTTTCTTCGAAAAATATAGAGTAAAAAAAAATCGTGAAATTAATGAAGAAAAAAATTACGGGACCGTGAAATGGTTCTACTTCAAAGCCATCACCAAATAATCAGATTGAGATGTTTTGGCAAACATTTTATACAAGATGGCACGATGAAAAACGCATGTTGTGTTCAACGGTTGAAATATGAGTTAACCGCCGTCCGTTTTTCCATCCGTTATCCGCGTTTTTTTACCAAAACGATAGGCCTCTCAGCAGAAACCCAATACTGACCCTTTAAAGATATTGGACCTGTGTTTTTTACACATTCACGTGCTTTCAATTTTTATTTGACATTTTAATTTCGAATGGATTGTTATCAAATCGATCGATGTATTTATTTATGTAATATCTACTAAAATATTTGAACGGACTAAAATGATCCATCACTTACTTCTTGGGTGAGGATGATCTGGGAAGTATTAAGATTTCGCTTTGGATTGACGAGTCTGCGTACTGACGTTTTTTCAAGGTTGCGTTGTCCAAGAAAGATTTACTTCTTGAAATTGTGTCGCTGCTTCGAGAGCTGGAAAATGGTTCATATTTGTGACATGAGTTTCTTTGTTTAATATTTATAAATTAAGAAGTTCATAATTGTGACATAATTATTTTAATTGTTTTATTTATAAATAAAGAAGTTTGTAGGGGTGATATGAGTTGTTTTTTTTTAATTAACATGTTTATAACTGTGACATAATTTATTTTATTTATAAATTAAGACGTTTATTTTTGTGATGTTAATAGAAGTGTTAAAATAATGTATGCATACTCTGTTTCTGATTTACTACTTCAAACAGCATAAAGCCACAAACGTTATCTCGACCGTTCTATTCCTCTGTTGTTCACTAATCCCTAGACCTACACTGACACACCTCAGTTTGTGTTAAAGATACTACAATGACTGTTCATCTGTTCTTCTGTCACCTCTACCTACATGCATTGAAACACCTCAATTTGTATTACAGAAAGTGCTATGACTGTTCTCTTCCTCTGTTCTTCAATCATTCCCTACATGCATTGAAACACGTCAGTTCGTATTATAGAAAGTGCTATGACTGTTCTCTTCCTCTGTTCTTCAATCACTCCCTACATGCATTGAAACACGTCAGTTCGTATTATAGAAAGTGCTATGACTGTTCTCTTCCTCTGTTCTTCAATCACTCCCTACATGCATTGAAACACGTCTGTTCGCATATCATACAAAGTGCAATGACTGTTCTCTTCATTTGTTGTCTAATCTCAACAACCTACACAGACACGTGTTATAAATAAATCTTAGTTTATATTATAGTTGTTTAGAAACACTGCTCTCTTCTTCTGTTCAAGTTAGTTTCATTTACGACAGATGTTACCTGTGAGAATTTAATGAGGAGTTGTGATCACTTTGGCCAAGGATTTTGGATAATAAATCTGCTCCCTCTTTCACTTTATCATCGTAAAGCTCTGAAAGGAAATAAAATAATCACATTTTTTGAAAACACATCCAATCGAAAATCAACGTAATGTTTGAATTGAAAGCTAAAGGCATAAAAAACGCTTCATAACAATCGCTCAATATTTGCCAATTTACGCGTTTCGATCGATGGAAGAATTCTTAATCACTAATCAGTAATTCTTTCTTGCGATACAACTCAAATCCTTCAACTAAAAAAACTCAACTGGCAGTAATTTCTTGATTGCAAATCACTGAAAACAATTCCACAAAAACAAGAAGCATTGCAAAAAATAATAATGAAAAAATACAATTACCGTTTGTGTAAGGATCGTGTTTTACTCCCAACAACAATAACTCATTATTCTTCGCCTTTTTTCCAAACGAATTCCTCTTTAAGCTTTCGAAATTTTTAGAGCGTCTCTTCTGTGCAATATCATAATCGACGAAATTTTCATCAAGTAAAGACGCAATGTCTACTGCAGACGTGCTCTTGGTCAACGAGTTCAAATCTTCACCCAGTTCATTTTTTTTCATGGAGTTATTCATGGTTAAATCGCGCTTCTTAAGTATGTTGGTATGACTATCGTCGTCATTTCTATTTTTGCTTCTTTCGTGGCCATCTTTATGGGAATGGTTTTCACTAAAATCCTGGCCTGTTCCATCGTTATCTCTACACCTAAACTCATAGTAATGTTTTCCGAAGTGAGGATCAATGTCTCCAAGACAGCCATTTGTACAATCTTGCATATTACTGCTCCTAAACTTTCTTTGACCAATATGCTCCTCATGTTGGGGTAGTGGGCATCCATCCTTGCCATTAATAGCATCATATCCATAAGTGTTTCTAGTATGACCATGTCCAAACCTGTCAGTACTTTGGAAATCTCTATTTTTAATTTCAACCAAGTGAGTATATGGATTATCACCATGGATCCCATCATGTACGTCATGATGACTTTGGGCTGATGTGTCATGGTTGAACATGTGTTTGAGATGGGTTTCACTCGCACCAATATTTTGGTGGAACCTGCTTTGTGCTGAACTTTCTGATTTTGACATAATATTATCAGAATTTATGTTTACATTGCTTCGTTTATTTGAGTGAGTCAAATATTGTTGAGATTTTTCAGTATCAAATTTATGATGATTGTTGGGGCTTTTAATTACAGATTCCCGTCCGTTCATTATCAAATTGGTGTTTGACATATAACTTTTATCCATTTGCTCAATTTTCTTATTAACTGATGGGAAATGTAAACCGTAGTTGTCAACACCATCCAAATGCTTTAAATGTTCATCAGAGTAATTGATCATACTTTTCTCAAGCCCATACCCATTATTCTTCCAAACTTCAGCACCAGTAACCTTTTCATCAGATTTCAAATATTCTGATGTGCCATCATAACCATAAGTACTCACAACTGTCCCTTCTTTTGAAGAGGAACCATATTTGAGGCTTTGGTTGGTCCCAGTCTCTGCACCTACTATTGACTTGTTGACAAAGAGTGGTTGATCATCATCAAATTCATGAAAAGATGCATTAAGTAGAGCATCAGTATTGTCACTGCCAAAACTCTCAGATCGTTGGCGATGGTGGTCCATGTAGTCAACATTGGTTATGCTTGTATTGGAAATATTTGAAATGTTGTCAATATCATACAATATTTCGGAATTGAAGTCATTTCCAGCTATAGGAAAAATGAAAACATCAACGTTGACAACAATTAGTACTGTCAATGAACATCTCCCACAAAGTAAATAATTGAGAAGTGTTGTTCAACTCTTAAAAAGAATATGTTTATTATCTAACCATAGTAAAAATCCCAGCAAATATATCATAAAGGCACCTTCAAATATAAGGTAAATTATGCCAGAAAAAGAAAACATTTCTTATTCAATCAAGCATTCAACTGCACAGATTAGCTCGTGGGAATATTGAAGCCAAAATTCCCACCAAATCCTTCTTCCGAGTTCTTGAATGTTGCAATTTTGACGTACTTGCAACAAACTGTGGAAAAATGCAAGGCTCCCTTCGAATTCACAAACTCGATGTACTTTTTCAGTAAATATTAACATCACTTCTTGTTTTGGAAACAACAAAATGATACCAATACCCATAGTACACCCAGTATCTGCAAACGGGACAACTTTACTAATGCATTACGTATGTATGTCAACGAAAGTTTCTTCCAACAGAAAGTTTTTTCTCCTAACATTTTCAACAATAATACATAAACTAAGTTACATTTAACAAATTTTACATACCTTTAGATGACAGCATTGTCCTGTTGGATTAGAAATACGATACAATACTTCAATCACAACAGTTGGATACCCATTTGTTTACGGTCCAAGTCAAGAAATACCAACTTTAGGTATATTCTAAACTTATTTTCATTGCTTCAAACGATTAATCCACGGCTAGTTTTTCCCCACATAAAACGTCATGACATCTATCTTGGAAAATGTGATCATGTCGAGCGAACATAGGAGTGTTTCTTTGAAAAATAGGAAGACATCAATCGTATCTAAGAGCTTTCAACAACACAGATCACACGTTCGGAGTTGGCGCGCAAACGATCGTCAAGGGTGCTTCCACTTCACATGTCATCTTTTCACATAGCAAAGGTGCAGTCAGCATGGCAGTTAACATCAAAATAAGAACTTCGAATGTCAAAGTAATTATTGTATTATACATGCTGGCATGTGCAATTTGATCTATACAATATTTAATGTTAACAATAATATCATAGAACAAATAAAGCAGTATTTACAAAAAAAAGCCAGTAACTACGAACTTGACTTTCTTAAAAAACTTCTTTTCTCGATCAGGTCCTGTTGGTTGTTTTCTTATTGCGCGAACTAGAAAATAAATTAGATTAATACCACTGTAAACAGGTTTCTACAGTTCTTGTTTGGTCTCTTCCTGCATATATTCCAACTTTGACTCAAACATTTTGACAAAACATTTTTGAGAATATTGAAAAAAAACATTTTGACGGCTCATGAGCCACTTATAAGAAAACATGAAAACAACTCTGTTCTCGTTCCTTGAAGAGTATTTTTTGTCAACTATGATAGATACTGTTTGATGAATAATACCAAGCAGCCGCCTAAATCTTCCTTGCTCTAATCTCATGGAGGGGGGAGTGCATAAACTAACATCTTCAGGTGTCCAGATCATTGAAGATCAAAGACCTTTTGTCTGTTGGATACATTAGATTGTGTAAATTTAATTGGAACACATGTATTTGCTCGGTCAAGACAGACAGGGGATTTATGTAACAGCGATAGGAACAACCTTTGCTGAAGTTGATTGCCTGAAGTCTGTCGTCTGACAACCGGCGGTTGCATCAAAACACGGAAATGATGGTCAAGTTTATGGAAGAGGCCACCAGGAAACTGCAAAGAAAGAAAAAAATGTAAAATGAAACCATTTGCAAGAAACGACAGACAAACAGCAATGGTAGCTAAGTGCAATACTATGTGCGAATATACAAGGATTACATAAGACACGATAACTAATTTTCCTCTTCAAATTGAAGTTGACATTAATGCAGCAATTATTCATCCGGCCCAAAATTTTCAACGAGTTTTTGTAAAACCGAAACTGCGAATCTTTCAATATTTGTAATTTCAATTACAATTGTCGCTCTTGCTACAATTTCTGACATCATAGAAACAAATGTCTGCCATGATTTTCCAACTTAATAAGCCACGCAAAATGGATTTTGGATTCTACCTCTTTTGTTTTCGTTTTCTTCTCTTGATTTGCGGTGGATCGTAGTGTCGCCATTTTGTTTATGACTTCATTTATTCGCTTTGTATCTAGAGAAAAAAATTCTGGAACATTAAACACTGCTAATAATAAAGAATTAAATGCTCTTTTCTTGCCCAGACCTTCTTCGCGTTGAGCGTCCTGATTCCATCTTGACGAACGCCGAGGATCCCATTTAAACTCGGATATACTATTGAATTACGTCAAGTCGGCTTGCATTTGGGCATCAATAATGGGAGAAATGAAGTTTTCTTCATCTTCAATAACTTAAACTACTTACGAAAGTCGCTCCTCCGATGCTAATATCTTCTTCTTCATTCGACGAATATGGCGAGCTGTTAAACGAAGTGACTCGTTTGTCTCAGAATACTTATTTTCCATTGTTAGAGCAGGGAGATGGCTGTACACACCGTTAATACTATCATACTCCTCGGCGTCCTCTTCTTCCTCGCTGCTATCAAAGAAATCGTAATTTTTCAAGATAGCGGTTTTTCGTCGACCACTGGGCATGCGCTGTGATACGGTCATTTTGCTTTTTCTTAGTGGCACCAATCCCTGTGCGAAATATTTACACGAGACATTTTTGAAATAACAAGTATATTTGCTGATATTTTATTCAACAGAGCAGAGTTCCCTTCGGTGTGAAGAGTTAATGGAATTAAAAAATGCCTGATAGTTTCAACTAAGCGTTGCTTTGCAAGTAAAGAAGTTCGAAACTCTGCAACGAACATTATGCAGAAATGACGTCACAAGTTGTGTAAATTGGACAGTACAAACATTACAAAAACTTCAATATTTCGATGTTCATAGATTGTTTCACACAGTACGCCGTCATTTTAAAAGTTCTGTTGAATTAAAATATAGTTTGAACAGTAAAATTTTCGTTTGATATGCACTTTAAATGAATGCCCTTGCTATTGAAAACTATTGAAACACGTTTTTTAATTGATGTATATACAATAAGCACGCCACTCAGCTCAGTAGTCGTTACGTTGTTGTCAAGTTGTACAAAACATTGCAAACTTACAGATGATTGCTCGACAGTTGCCTTTCTACCCATTCCATTAGACGAGAGTTTCTGTAATAACAGATGACAACAAGAACATCAGTTATGTTTTTCAATAACTGAAGGTGAACCAAAGGAGGGAACTTACACTGTTTGATTTCCGTGCTTCTGTTGATTCATCATAGTGGAATACATCAATTTTAACTTTACTAAAAAATATTTCAGAATTTCGAGAACCTCTTTTATGCATTTAAGACATTGCAAACGGCATTTTATCTGGTAGAAAGATTTTTGTCCTTCTCTAAAACACAACTTAGTTTAACTACAGTTTCCATGGTGACCGTTCCTGTTTTCTTCGTTCGCTCATCGTTACAAACCAGAACAAGAATCTCTATGCTTCATTTATCGCAACTTGTCTGGACTGGCAAAGAGTACCTAAAACTCCACACGGCCGCTCGTCAAATTACCTGGCACTAGCCGATCTTTTGAAGGGTACGCAGATAACATCTCGATGAGATAATAAATCTTTCACGACGTTTGAGTCGTTCACAATGACAGAGTCATCAAGGTGGTCGCAAGGAGATTTCGAATGGTGACTTTGAAGAGATTTCGTATCTTCTGAATTCGCGCAATTCGTGGTACCAGAGGAATTGACGGGGTCAGGAAAAGTAACAAGATGATCCTTAACACGACATCCCTAAACAAAATGAATAATCAGCACGGCAAATGAATTGCAACGTTAGAGCATTTCAGATGATTGTAGCTACCAGTTCTAAAAAGAGGTAATAACTTCCAACATTAGATCGTTGATGAAAATATAAGACAAGAGGTAATAACTTAAGAACTAAAGTTCCAACATTAAGATCGTTGATGAAAATAGGACGGGAGGTAATAATTTAAAGGACTAAAGCGTCAACATTAGATTATTGATGAAAATATAAGACAAGAGGTAATAACTTAAGAACTCAGTTTCATCACCAGATTATTGATAAAATTTTAGACAGGAAGTAATAATTTAACGACTAAAGTTTCGACATAACATAACATCATTGCTGATGACGATACTATCGACTTGGGTAAGTAACTTAACGATGCCCGTTTTAACATACGGTCATTGCAACTAGATCAAACGAAATACCAAGTTTCTACATCGAAACATCAGACTACTCCTAATGATAACACACGACTGAGCAAAGAAAATACTCAAGCTCAACCTCACATCATTTCTACATGATAAAAACCTTTAACAAAAACATGTAAATACCAAGTTCGTATTTGCTAAATTGATCTTAAAAATAAAATCATACCGTTATCACTCTAACTGTATCAAATTGTAATACTTTTTCTCCACAACATGGATGAACTCCAATTGATTTGTGTTCCAAGGTTCCATTGGCATACTCAGGCTTCTCAGGATGATATTGACAGTGACCAAAATCGGTGCAACGAAAGTAACATCGACATTGATAACAGAAGAGAATGTTACAAGATCCCCACAACCTTTGAAAGAAAAATCAAATTCCGAAATGAAATGACTTTTATTCTGCTGATGTCGACTATTCGTCAGTAATGATTTTATATACTCCAGTTTGGGGTATTTACTTGGAGTGATCTGATAGTGAAAGTCATACATTGTAATTTATTGACTCCATTGGCAGTAAAGCTCACTCACGCTCACACTTATTGGGTGCGACGTAAAAATCACACTTTATCTATTCATTGGCAAAGTCATTACTTCATCTATGGCATGATTTTCTCCTAGATATTTCAAATCAAGCAATCAATTGTGTGAAATTGCGGTCTTCGAATAATTATGAAGTGATTTTGAAGCCCCACTCATTGAGTGTGAGTGGGGCTTCAAAATTTTACTAAGACACTATCCTGACCTATATACGACAACCCCTGATGAAGATAGGCGCCCGTCTTCTTTTGGAAGATATGCGCCCTTCTTCTTCTTCATCAGGGGTTGTCGTATATAGGTCAGATCATATACTCCAGTCTTATGTCTTCATTAGGAGAGTTGATAAAGAATGAGGTTTTACACGTGCCAAGTAAACAGAATGTTACAAGGGCACGTAGTCCTCTATGATTCGTTTATCATATTTTATTGCCTTTAATTTACCTCCAATAAACGTCCCTCCATGATTTTAACTTTTCCTTCAAACTGACGAGATAGTCATTGATATCCCAAGAATTATCCCTGTAAGAACGGTGTACATTTGCTTAACGTCACAATGCTTTTCGGAATGCTTGGTGAGAAACCTCGTAAGCATGATGTGAAAATTGAAAATGACATACAAAAGCGGAGTCATTTGTTCGTAAGCGTTAGTTCAAAGGGATGTTTGAAGTTGAAACGTCTGAAGCTTTTTTTTACGAACTACTATAACCTCGTATTTTTGATGGGGCAATCATATCGCTGTGCACTACCTATGAACAGTCTATAGGTGGTGATATGTTAGGAATAGCTGCCCTAAGTATTAAGTAGTTGACGATATGTTACATTACAGCTACCTCAAGTGGTGATATTGTATGTGTCCTCTTGAGTTAATGCTCATCCTAAATACAAAAGCAAAATCCTTTTAAAACAAAAGGTAGAATAAATGATTATTGTAGCTTCTGTTCTATGATAAGAAGTACGAGTTTAAGAAAAGAGCAACGCAACTCACCGAAAAAATATTTTAGAAAAACACAATTTAATCAAATATTCTAAAACCAAGATGCTTGAATAGTTTTAACTAAGACCACAAAGGTTGAAAAGCAATGACATTATATTTCATAGTAAAATTACTTGCAATTCAAAACCTTAAGGTACAAAGTTTGCATGCATGCATACCACATAAAGATTGTCTTTATTACATCAACGAAAACACACCTGTTAAGAACGCAAGGGAGTTTCAATTTGTTTTTCGCGGTTAACAATCTTTGGCAAGAAACACACCTGCAAATAATAGAGTGTTAGAAAGAACCATAAATGGCGTGGTAATCGACAGTGCTTTAAAAACATCATGTCAAAGTCAAAGGAATAGCAGACATACGAGATCATACCGAAACAAAGAACTGGCGTTGTCTTCGTTCGTTCCAGTCCTCCCGTCAATGTTACCTTGAACAAACTGTTCGATTTTCTTACAAAATAACTTGCTAAAAAAAGATTAGAATTCAAGAGATCACTTTTCATGAAGCCTCCTGCTGCCACACAAAAAACTAAGATTGCTTACAATGAAACACGCATATGTTTGTAAATGTAGATAGTCCAGGTTGGTATAGTCCTGAGAAGGACTGTTGTTGTTGTTGACTGACGTTTCGACAACCTTAGCGGTAGTCATCTTCAGAGTCAAAAAAGAGTCCTTCTCAGGACTATACCAACCTGGACGATCTACATTTACAAACATGTAACGATACTCCCGGGTTCAAACCATTTACTTTGAAACACGTATATGTCGACATATTGTTTTAGATTACTTTCCATAGGCAGCTATTGCTATCAGAAACTTGTTTGTGTGTTCTTGTTGAGTTCAAAGACGATAAACTTCAGGGAGTGGTGAGTATCGATAATTTCAGGAGGGGGTATTCATATATGCATGTTATAATGAGCAGAAACCAATTGATTTAAATAAACGTAATAAGGCGAGTACATATGGATGTTGAATGTTGCACCCCCCCTCCCCCCCCTCATGCAATATCAAGCTGGATATGCCACTGATAAAATTGCTTTACATTCAATATTAAAAATGGTAGTCATGAATGAGTATTGATCGAAGAAATGAAATGGACATGTCACCTTTTAAACTTATCTTTCTTATCCCTAACCGCATCCAACTCGTTATGATTAAATAGCTTGCTTATTCTAAAAAAAACAAGAGTTGTTTTCAATAGCATGATCGTTTCATTCACTTGGAATGTGTGAATGATTTGTAAGTGAGACATAAGTTGAGCGAATATTGGATAGCACTAACTTCTAGATAGAAAATTTTTTGATTGTTTGAAAATTCTCTTTAAAAGCAAAAATCCACGATTTGGCTAAACTAGACGATAAATGTAGACCCACTATAAGCAAGTTATATTTTCGTTAAGAAATATGACGCAACCTAAAAAGTCAATATCCAGCTGACCAGGCTTTCCGAGATTCATGCAAACTAGGTCGTCTGGATGGATAAATCGTATGATATGCGCACTAGCTATGAGTAATTAATATGAATAATTGGTAAAAGTCACAATTGATGTATTGCCTTCGTAAAGACAACTCACTTATGCGTGGTTAAATTCGTAAATAGATTTCAATATTATTAAATTTCAATATTGGGAAATCATCAACTCGTGTGTTTTCTGAATCAAAACGATGGGAATTTGAGGATAATGGCAAAATGTCAGTTTACAAACAAAATCATGGACGTGAAACATTTGGAGAAATTAGTTAGTGGGCAATAGTTATAGAAATCATTGTGTAGTAAAAAATCTGACATCTTAGAAGCAAATTTAATGTTTGAACTCGTGTTCTTTACACCACCACGTAATTGTGAACTACAAATTGCAGTCAACTGTATTTGATTCAACTTCACTCATTACCTCGATGAGTCAAATCCAAAACAGCGAACTGTTTTACCTTGTGACCAGCTTATCATTGATGCAACTCATGTTACATGGAGTTGAAAGAATTGCTGACATATTACCATGACAGAATTTTAAGCACTTTGACACCTTGAAAGAACAAAAACATTCATTTGAGAATTACAAAATTTGTTTTCACAGGGTATGAAGAATTGACAATTTTCAAAGTCATATGGGTGAAATGAACGTGCAAAGTTCTGCTTCATATTTCTTCAAATCTCGTGAAAACTGAATTTTAAATAATGTACTGCTATGAAAAAGAATAAACATCGATTAAAACATTCTTGTCACAAAAACTGTTTTTAAAAATCTTTCTTCAAGGACGAGTTTGTCAAACAACGTAACCAGCACAAGTGATTAAATAATGTTTACGTAAAAGTCGGTGTTTCATAACGAACAAGATCATTTAACATGTCTATAAAAACCAGAAACATCAAACTCTGAAAAAAATCATTTCAAGCAGCTGCCTTGGCGGGTAGCGACTAGTTAACACCATAACCCAAATGGTTAGTAATTTTATGAAAAAACAAAATGGCTACAATTTTTATCAAGACAGTTATTATAAGAAAATATTAAATCGAAGATTCGAAGTTTTACCTAAGTGAAAAAATATCACAAAACCTAAAGCGCCCACTACCCAGTGGACAGCGTTATTCAAATTTAAAGGTATAAAAAATCAGGGCAGTGGATAGTGAGTTAGTGACATGTTCATAATTCATGAAATCAGTAGTTCATAAATCTCCATATTAAAAACAGATATTTTTCTCTTTCATGGTTCTTATTTGATTTAAATATTCGCTATCCAGAAACAACGTCATCCAGATGCATTCTTTTTTGTGGCACACCTGCCTACGTATACATGCTTTCATGTGGCACATGTCTATATATGCTAGTAATGTATAATGCATGCTTTCATATTTAGTAGCAGGGTAAAGCCATTGCCCATGATTTGTGACAAAGTCCTTTGCATGGCAATTGTCCAAGCACAGAAAATGGAGAAGAAACACTTATACAATTCAACAAACCAAAGAATCCATCCGCAGGAAATCGGAAGAAATTAGGATTGAAATCACGTTACTTGGCTCTATGACAAAAAACACAAACTAAACCGTTACTCAAACTCCACATCATACATCCCAAAAATACCTTTTATACGTTTATACCTAACTCTGGCGTGTTGTCGTCGTTGAGATTGACGTCACGTTTCACGTATCTCATCAGCCAATCAAATATCTGCACGTCGCAGTGAACGGAGATGTCTACTTCCTCCCAACGCTGTGGCTCCAGCGTTAGATACTCAGCAAAATACTTCATTTCACTGACCAACAAATCACGTGGGCATAGAAAATCCTGTTTTACTGGTAAAAAATGGCAGGTTATCAGTGCTACACGTCTTTAATTCGTTTCAAATTAATGTAACAATTACTGGTATCTCTAGGTCATGTGACATAAATCTTTCATGTCATCATTTGTCCTTTTATACATTTCTTCACAGGTTTGTCAAATGTTTATGTCATACATTGTTCGCTTGTTCTAAAATTCATGTAATGTTAGGTGTCATTAGTAAAAATAAGGTTGGGTTTTGTTAAGTATTTGCATTGTCAAGGAACAGATCTGGTGGGGGTAGAGGGTGGAGTGTACAATCTTGAGCTCATATAATGCGATAGCTTGCTGATGAAAATATCATTATATGTTATGACTTTACAAATGATGCATTCTTTTCAGGATAAAATCTTGGACCTTCCCCAGTTGTCTAGTCTTTATAATTTTCTTTGCATTGTAACATGTCATTTCCACAACAATACACAAACACATATCATAGTCAGTAGCATACCAATATGCAATGTCATTATTAAAAGGGGAATATTTATATAAGCATGTTTACTGCCTCAAGCTTCTTTAAAATCAGTTGTTTTTTTATGGATTATAACAAGCATATTCTTGCTTTTCATGTGTGTCTCAAGGGAATAGCCAACAAAGAAAGAGCATCCACCATGTTGCCCAATAACAATAAAATCTAATGATATTCTTTTGTAAGGACTCCACCAGCATGGCACACATGAAAACCACCAATATGAATATCTACCCAACCACCACCCCCAGTTAGAGATTGATTACAGTTAATATTACTCAATAACAATATATATACAAATAACAATACAACAAACAAATAATAGAAGTAATAACATTATAACAAACTACTTACAATTCTTGCTTTCATCACAAACATGTATGACCATATTTGGTCTAGCAAAACAAAAACATTTGTTTCAGTAAAATAACACGAAGATTTAAGGGTTTGAGAAAAAACAAGAATTGGCAGTGTTCTTTACCCTTCAGGAAATTTTGTTTTTGCTTTCAGTTTCTTGTTTACTATATTTGATATGTCCGGTTTCATCAACTCCGCAGGTTTTTCAGGAATAACTATCTCACAAAAGAAATCAGTCTTTATGGCTTTGACATCTATAACAACAGAACTTAAAATTATTTCATATTCCTATAGTCAAAATAAAGGAATCTGGTTAAATTGGTTTCATGTCATGCACAAAATATTAACCAACAATTTACAAAGGTATTCTTCCATCAGCAATGGTGCAAGTGTCTTTTATACCAGTTAAGCTCCAATGGCTTAAGCGTGTGCAGCTTGAAGGCAGCTTACCACAATCGTACAGTGATTCCGTCAGGTCAGCCACTTCATGATCTGAAATATCACTTTCTACGCTTCTATTTACTTCATCAGAGCATTGATTCGATTCTTTCCTCTTTAATAAATACTCCACAACATCGTCAAGATCATCTTCTTCGTTCCTACCTCGTGAAACTGAAGACGTTTCAGTGCAGAGTTCGTTCCATTTTGTCTTGCACTGAAAAGAAAACTTTTTTATGCAAAACATCACGGGACAACAAGCATAACAATTTTTATAAGCTTTGAATAAATCTTGCAGTTTAGAACATCTGAAACAAACCTGTTGCGGCGTATAGCCAGGTATTAATTTGGAAACAGCAGTCCAATCCTTTTCCTCAACACTAGAACCGACAAACCTCTTTGACTTGAGAAGCGATTTTAACACCAAGTCCAAGGCCATGTCAGCTGAATTTAGCGGCTCTGAACATCCTAGATTGACAAAGTACACATAAAATGAGGTCCATAGCCTCCAAAGAAGAAGCGAGAACAGCTTTTACAAAATACACAGAAATCTACAAAAGAATACGATTTGTTCGCCATGTTTAATTTATGCAGGTTGCTAGGAAAATAGATAAGTTGCAATGAATATTTAGGACGATAATATACGTATATATATTATGTCAATCATTCAAGTGGCTGCATACAACTGGATACAACCTGTACTCATCAGGTTGGTGTGTCTGAAAACCAGCCAAATCTTATCAAAAGTCACGAGGCCTGTCTGTGATGGTTTCAAAACCAAAACGAGCGAATCAAGAATTTGCGCCGTGGAATTTTACTATGACATTACTATGTCTTCGACATCGTTATGTTCGCTAATTTTGACCGAGTAAAGTCTAAGATGGCAGATTTTCCGAGTTTCTTCAAATTCTGGGCATGGTTGAAAAAAACCAAGCGCTATACAGTGATGTCAGTTAGCAACTTATTACATAATATGTGGTGGATATATTTCACAAAAATGACACTTTAATTGCTCCTATGAATTGTCCAGTTCAACCGTTTTCCCATTGGTCGTTAAATAAACAGTCAAAAAATTACGAAAAATAAATTGAAAATTTCTCAAAACGACGTTACGTACGAATATTCAACTAAAGCGCGCTAATTTAATAACCTGAATTTTTTCAATTAACAGATGAGTTTACTTAAAATCTTTATCGCCTTACAGCGTTCGGAAAATTTGATAATATTAACAGATATTGCGGATAAAACCCAATCAAAGACGTCAAATATTTTTGTTCGAGAAATGCATACCACGGTAATTGCACATTTCCGCATTTAAAAAAATAAAACCAGTTTTTACAGGAATATGAATATTCATACCCGAAAATATTTTTGATTTAATGGCTGAATGTTTTCATGTAGTAAATATTACACAATCGATTTTAGCGTTGTAAACCTTCCTTCGCGCTGTTGTTTGTAAGTGAAGTGAACTGTAGAACATGTTGCATACTGTTCACTCTACCAAGTTTCTGAATGTGCCAAAAATCTACCGAAATTTTAAGAGATTTCGTCCACTCTTTGTCGATGATCGTATAAGCAGACGTCGTTTGGAAGAGAAGCGAGATGACACAATTGCACAGGATCTACTTTTTAACGATAGCAGTCTGTCAACAAAGTCAAGGACAACGTTCGATCTTGTAAGAGCTTTGATCCTTTTGAGGTTGTGTAAAATTGACAGGCTTGTTGATAATGGAGAAAAGGTAGGTATTGATTTTGTAATTTTGGCAAGACACCAACTTGTTGTAAAATTACTTTGTTTTCGTGTTTTTTGCACTTAGATCTTCGTCAATATAACCCCAACTGTATATGCCCGCGTAAGTGCTATCTCACGAAGAGGCGAGAAGTAAATTTTGCAAAATTAATTTCTTGCAGCAAAATTTGTTACAGTTAAATTTTGTAAATTATTTTTGGCCCAGTATTTCTAGTGTCATGAATAATCGTAGACAACGCTAATTGTAATGCAGCATAACACATCATTTTTTTGCCCAAAGTTTGCTTTTGTTATTGAATTTTGTTGTCGCTTTCAATTGATCACATCAGGTTAGAGAGAGGTTTTGGTTGAATGCTTATATAAATTAAGATAAACAGGAAGTAACGTTTCAAAACCTTTTATTTTAAAATTCTTTACACAAGTGCCAACTTGAAGAGTTCTCGTCAGCTTTAATCGTTTCACTCCGTAAACTATTTTGCTTCACGTTTCTTAACAAGCCTCGTGTTATTCACTGGTTTGAGATTATGTTGCTCAAGTAATCTCTGTACGCTTATACATGACGTGAACAACTGCAATAATCTGGAGCTATGGTCTCACACAATCGTTTTATACAGCGAATTATTCATAGTTCAAATGTGTCACGTACGTATATCCATTGACATCATAATTATGTCCTCTTTCCAGCTTGTATCACTGTGCAAAAGTATGTTTGGTAGCGCGTTTTATGAAACATTGATGAAGGCTACAATTTACAAGCAATTTGTGGCAGGTGAAACAACAGAAGATGTCAAATCAGTCGCAAAGGAATTAGGAAAACTGAACGTGAATTGTATGTTTTGCGTTCCTACAGAAGATGTTTTGGAGGATGACATAAACAGCACTAAAATCGCTGATTTGTAAGTAAAGTTGGACGAACAATTATGTTGGTTATGCGAAACGTCTTTCAAAGGATACAATAAGTTTTCAATCTTCTTAAAGGGATCTCTCATCGTCTAAAAACTCCAAGGAATATAAGTGAACGCATAACAGCAATATTTTCTAACATTCCATTTAATGACATCATTTTACTTTAACGATTTCATAGAGAAGAACAATGCGAGAGAAATTTACGTTCGATGCTAAATTGCGTAGATTTGACAGGTACAAAAATTTAAACTGTTCCATTGAAATCGAATTCTTATTATTACAATAATATATATTGGGTCTTCTCTAATTACTTTGCTCGTTTTACGGCCTGCAGCTACAACAGCGAAAGCAACTGATCCAGCTTACAATAAAGTTTCAATGTCTAGCACGATTTCAGTCAAAAGTTATTTAAAGCAAATTGTTTCAGTCAAGCACATTTGAGAATTGTCAACAGAGCAAAACCGACTATAAGATAGAAATCCCACTAACACCGTGGACCTTGTGCACTTTTTTCTTTTCTTTCCACAAACCTCGATGAAATGGAAATTTTCGTGTGCAGTGTAGTGTAAAAAGGATCTAAGAGATCGAGTGTTTTCCAAACCTACTTGATCAAAATAATTTAACAATCCAAGTTACACATGGAAAGTTTTAAAAGTAAACACACTGCTACGTTCCACAACATACATATAACGTCGTCAAAAGCGATCCCGGTTGAATCCTTTTCACTTGCTGAGCTAATTAATAACTGAACTTTTCTTCAGCAGTTCAAACTCCATCCATGTTAAGCAAATGTCGCATAGTTGGCTTCGAAAAGAACTAATTTAATGTTCCCACTGCATTATAATCTTCCAAAAACATGTGAGCAACAGAGAGCAACGACTAATGTCTTCTCATTCTTAACACTATAGCATCACTTGGAAATTTTGCACAAAGCAAGATAACTCCAGTTATAAGCGGAGACGTAATAGTAAGTATGTACGGGTGTAAAGAGAGTCCTTGGCTTCATTTTATCTTTTCAAAGCTCATCGTAGAAACGACTTATTTACTCGTATTTTTATTCTTCATTCGCATACGTAAAGTACGTGGGGTGTAAAACGTTTGTCAGTACGGGGGTGGTCAGGGTAGAGGGGTTTAGCACACCCCAAGTAGTTATTATTTGTATAAATAAAGGACACAATACACAAAAGATATATGAAAAAAGATATATTCTTGAAAGTGAAGAAACCTAAATTCATTATCAATTCCCCATTCAAATAAAAGTAATGGTTCATGCCTCAAGTATTACTTTACAACCAGAACGAAATCGCCGACATGCTAACAGGATATATCACAAACCATGAAGATCGACCAGTTCATCTTGACGTGAAAACATGGTCGAGGGCTTTAACAGCAAACGTTGAGGTAAACTCACAAACACTTACACGCATGTATTGATTGTGGCTGAGGTAGCGGGATAGATTGTATCATTTAATGGGATTTAGCATGTTTTGCAATCGGTTTTACAATTTTGGTTTTGGGCAAACTCCACCACCAATCACCTGTCACCATCAAAGTCACATGTCAACTCAGTTTATTTCAAATCAGTATGCTTCGTATTCCACCTCGGTTTTACAGTTTGATTGAGCAAACGCCGTCACTAAAATCTTCACCGTGCCTCACCTAACTCGTAATACTCTGTTTTAACAAGCAACATGAAATACTCCCAGGATTTGCCCGAACTACGAAAGAACACGTCAGAAACGGATTACGAAGGCTGGGGATTTTAGCCAGCGTAAGTGATTAAGAAAGATATGTTATGAAAGAATGGAAAAAATGGACTTAACAATGGTTTGATTGCTGTAACGATCGCACACAAAGAGAAAGAGGATAAAAACACTTTCAGCCTTAAAAGTGAGAAGTCTTGATTATTGGCGACTTTTAATGGTGCACGTACCCCCATATAGCACTTTGCCAAAGACGTATAATTTAGATCCACGAGGTTAGGCCCACATGATGAAATGTTTTTTGTCTTTTGTAGAGAGCCGGAGAGACAGGTGTAAAGTTGATGCTGGACGCCGAGTACATACATCTTCAATCAGGAATCGATTTGATTATACTTGCTTTGCAGCAGAAGTACAATCAACAAACGGCAGTTGTGTTCAACACATATCAATGTTACCGAAAGGTATTTCGCAACTTAATTATCGATATACATGGTCCACTTTCTTGATGTCATAAAAAATATAATCTATAAATATTGTTATTGATGAACAAATTACAACCGTTTTAATACGAATGTCTGTGTAGATAGTTAGAAAATGGAAAACAGAAGACGAGAATAGTCTTTACTATGTAACCACTATATAACATGACTCTGTGTGATTAGTGATGAATGAACAGATAACAAGAGCTGTCTTAAGCAACACTTATGGGCTGAGATCAACAATTTTAGGACACTCCAGGTCGACTACAAAACGACATACAGTTGGCGCAAAAGTACGATTTCAAGATTGCGTGCAAGCTGGTTCGTGGAGCTTACATGGAATACGAGAGACAGCAAGCTGCTGAACAAGGTTACGACGATCCGATATGTGAAAATATCGAAGAAACAGAACGCAATTACAAGGAAGTAAGAAAAAGTTGAAACGTTCAGAACAAATTAGTCGTAGACCAATTTTGGTTTTGCAAAAAAGTTTGTTTAATTATTCCACCAATCACAGGCCATAGATCTAATGCTGACACAGGTGGCTCAAGACCAAGGCGAGGTGATGATAGCCACGCACAACGAAGAGTGTATTAAGTATGGAGTAAAACGTATGAAAGAACTAAACATTAAGCCCGAACAAGGCCACGTATCGTTCGGACAACTTTATGGCATGTGTGATCACGTGAGCTGTGAGCTAGGTAAGCCCGCCTACATCCGAACATTAGAACGAACATAGCTAGGGGTAACACGTGAGTACCGAAGTGGGATGAAGAGACGCGTGATTTTTACTTGAATCCTTTGATTTTTAGGTAGTGCTGGATATAACGTCCATAAATCTGTCCCTTACGGTACTGTGGATGATTCTATGTTGTACCTACTGCGACGAGCAAGGGAAAATAAAGATGTAATGGCCAGAACGAAAAAGAAAGTTCGATCCTCATCAACGAAATAAAGCGCAGACTTCGCAAGTCTGTAGGCCAGGCTTTGTAGAAAAACTTCTCACAACTAGTGGTGCCGGCTTATGGGGTCTAAGTGGGAGGATAAATCCCTCCCCCTCCCCGCATAAAATTGCAAAGACTATTGCCTTCATTTGTATAGTGAAAAAATGTACGTAAGTGTAATAGGAAAGAGCCATTTTTGAGGATTTTCCCCACCACACAAAAACCTTTGCCGGCACTATTGCCACAACAGACGACTTAAAGAGCAAGTTGCTTACTGAGGGAAAGTGTTGTTCCTGAAACATTTTTGATTCAATTTGGAACGAAAACAGTTTGCAACGCTGAACAAAAGTTGACTGCATATAAAAAGAAAATTTCATACATTTCAGTTGCTAGTTCCAGGGACGGTGGAAGATTACTCATTGAAGAGGTTCATATTCATGTCTGCATGTTTTACTTTATTTAGATAAATGAATAACCCCCCTAATTGTCAATCTTCCGCACCTCCTGATATAATATCCTGATTTTCAGACAAAACAGATATCTTTCAAATCGTAAAAGCTGCTTCATAACAGCTGATTAAATAGACAAGGTTCGAAGTTTAATTAAATAAGATTGCATAACTTATATATGCTTTCGTCGAAACCTTTATTTCTCCATAGAATCGACTTGATTGCTGTATAATAGTACGAAGGAAAATGTCTGTCGTAAAATACTTATATCAAAATAGATTAACAAAATATCCTTTTATTTCAAAGATTAATTATCATTGTTATATGGCATGCGCCACTTCCGGCAAAATAGCGCGCTTTGATTGGCTCAGAAACATTTTTGCCGGTCCATTATTTTCCCGTAATCGACCACGGTCCAAACTCCAAAACGCGTAATTTTACTGTCAAATGTAAACAAACTTCGTAAAGCAAACAGCAGAACGCAAAATAAACGAAACAAAAACCATTTACGAATGTGATTCGAAGGAGAGCACTTGGAAAAAACAGTTATACTATCCAGACGCTACAATTTGAAACGATTTATTTTTTATGGACGAAAACTAGAAAAGTAAAAACCAACCCGTAAAAACAGCAAGGACGAGAAAGAAAGCAAGCTTCGTTTCAGGTCAAATAATGCCATATAATAATCCTTTTAATAACCTCGCTCTCTCGGTCTTTACTGAGAAATATCGTCGAGCTCGGTAATTAAAGGCTTATTATTAATAATATCCTTTTATTTCAAAGATTAATGATAAATAATTTTGAGTTGACTATAATACGATTATCCATTTCTATTTACTAACTACATTATAAATAATTATTCGGACATATCATGTACTTATGTAAATTCTGTTTATTAAATTAGAAAGTTATATATCTAAGGTTAACAATTAATTAGACAATTAATAAGGCAATTAATAAGACTATAAAGTTATATATGGTTTATAAGATGTTAATACGTCGCGTGCAATATAAGTGATGTTAAGTGGCGTGACCAGCCCACAAGTACGGTCGTAATATCAATAAAAATTTCGATGTTCATTCACAGTAAAAATAATAGATTAACAGAAAATAAAGAAATGCAAATTGTCTGAAACTTACATAACACGAGTTTAACTGCGGGCTGGAAATGAACTGTTACAACCTTTATACAAATTTCATGTACCGAAATTTTGAACGCGACTCCGACGAAAATATAGCAGTTATGAGAAGTTTTCTATTCTTGCAACTCAAATTGTACTGTGTTTTTTTTGTATGTCTGACAGGGAAAACTGAACATTTGCCTCATTGCACGGCATGGACGGATCCAAAGCGGAAAAAGGCACAGGGAGGGGGAGCATCTTCCACTGGGTACGGATATCTTAAATAGTTTGTTAATGAAAGTTTTTAGAGTTACATGTCGAAATGAAATGAAATCCTGAATCTGCTGTTGCACAGTTCCATAAATCAACATTAAATGTATCGCAGGCTCCTCATACCTTGCAAGCCCCAACAAAATCATTCATACCGCTGACTACAAAAACTATTGTTACCTTTGAGGATGCTCGAAAAGATGTAATACATGAATCGCACATCATTTTCCAATATAAGCACGGTCATTCTTTCCCTCTTTATCCTGAATTACGGAACCAACTACTGGGGAAAAATTGGGATCGTACAACAACTCGCCTTCGCGGAAACGTCGTTTGAGTTCACTCCATAACAGACTGCGTTCTTTGAAGACGCCATCAAGAAGACCACGGTTTTCGGCCGCTCGTCGTGATAAGTAAGGAAGGACATCGGAAACCGAACCATATGGCACGTACTTATATACATTACAACCATGTCGACCTGAAAAAGATTCTAGCGTTTCATCGAAGCTCAAACGGCCAAAAAATCGTCTTTGAATATGGCATGCTTTAAGTACCTGACATGTCAAAGGCAAGAGCTAGTTAGTTTAGAAAGAAACGCCTTACCTAACATAAATGACACTTGATCACACATCCCCAATAATTGAGCGAAGTAGACAGTCCCCTCTCCATGTAGAATAGACAATTCCTTCATCCTACAAAGAAAAATATTTTATGCTAACTTTTTTTCTAATCGTACAACAGACAGTGAAAAAGATGTTCCACACGAAAACACTTACCGTTAACAATGAACTCGGAAACGAAGCATTGATTGGACGGAAAACGCGTCCAAGTGAAAACATTTCCTTCAATAAGAAACCATCTAACGCTATTTACCTTTGTAATGTATTCCTGACCGACTCCTCGTTGTGGCTGGCGACAACCAAATTAGCTCCTGATCTTTTAACTTCATTTAAAATTAAGTTCACGACTCTGTCATAATTTTCGCAGGTAACTTCGTAATCTGGATGTATTGGGTCCTCGTAATTCATCTCCTGAGCGCGGGCTCTTTCTTGCTCCATGTACGCCCCCCGAACGACTTTCGCACCGAATTTGAAGCGTTCCCTTCGAGCCAATTCCATGTCTGTTTCCACACAGTTATACGAGTCCTTGCAGCAATTATAGAGTAGTTAAGAATTAAGGCTCTACAAGTTTGATTTATACTACGCTAGTGCGAATATGTGACTGAGTTATTCTATGTAGGTATTTATGCAACCGGTCAATGGATGTCAACCAACACCTTGCGAATGGCTACCATTTTTATATCATCCTTACTATGAATAAAAAAATATTATGGCTAAGTGATTCAAAGTTACCAAAGTGACTTTACTTGAGATACAAAAGCTCTGAACTTATATTTTTACAGAGATCCAGTAAGAACCATCAATCGTTAAACTAGTGTTTCAGGATTCGATTGCACAGTTTTTTGAACTAAGACTTTATATTTTGCACAACCGCACAACAAAATTTTGTCGTCGTTTGTTGTGAAAAAAAATTTAATAATGAGTCACTGACCTTTAGGTAACATTGATAAGTATTCAAGATGATTGGTTTCTCTTTGTTGTACAAACGCTGCATGTCAAGTGTCAGCCGACTGATGGCTGGTTGAAAATACGTCTGTTCAGCATCAACCATCAATCTTACGTTTTGTTCCATCGCTCTCTGAAAAAGTAAAACGAAATTCATGTATAGTTATATTCACATAGAACTATAATATTGACCGTCAAACCATCTCAATGATTGGGGGAGAGGAGATACATAGAACTATAGCATTGACCGTCAAACCATTTCAATGATTGGGGAGAGGATACATAGCATACCGTCAAACCATTTCAATGATTGGGGAGGAGAGATACATAGAACTATAGCATTGACCGTCAAACCATTTCAATGAATGGGGAGAGGAGATACATAGAACTATAGCATTGACCGTCAAACCATTTCAATGATTGGGGAGGAGATACATAGAACTATAGCATTGACCGTCAAACCATCTCAATGATTGGGGGAGAGGAGATACATAGAACTATAGCATTGACCGTCAAACCATTTCAATGATTGGGGGAGAGGAGAGATACGTAGAACTATAACATTGACCGTCAAACCATTTAATGATTGGGGGAGAGAAGAGGCACATAGAACTATAGCACGGGCTTTAATCTCATCTCAATAATAGAGAGAGAAGAGAGACATTTAGAACTAAAGCATTGACTGTCAACTATATGTAAACCATCACAAAAATTGGTGGAGAGGAGAGGCACGGATAAAAAATAACGCTGAATTATCAAGTTTTGAATAATAAATTCTCCACATTTTAATTTCCTATTATAACAGAAGCCAAACTTCACAAAACAAAACGTGGGCACGATTGAAAACAGGGTATGCATTCTGAAAGAAACATCTCTCTCCTATCGCTGTCGAACATCAACCTATACATAACCTGCGCATGGACGTAAAAAGATCAATAATTGGGGTTCATACTGAAAAATTCATGTTACAGCCTGGAGAAAACGATGGATTTCAAAGGAAATTACAACGGTATAGCTACCATGCATTTATGAATATGAGCACCCCAATTATCAATCTTCATAAGGCCCTGAACCTTTCTCCACAAAAGATAAAATACCTTAGCTAATGTATGTAGTCTTTTACGCATGTTGTCCATTTGTTCCAACTCGCGATCATTCAGAACGGAGATAACAGCTTTGCGAGAACTTCCTTTCTGTTGAAGAGAAAAAACCGGGATGACTAAATTTGCATAGGCAGGAAAACTAAAACTGCCTCAACACATGGAATGGGGTTGAAAAATAATTTTCATTCAACACAAAATGTTGAGCGGTCAAATTTATGCGACAGTTTGTTTTAAAATGTGCTCGTTCAAGTCCCACATGAAATTGTGCAATTCAGACGACAATGAACGCAAATTTGATCTGAATGAAAATCAACCCTTAGTTTGCGCGTGTTTTGCAGCGAAACTTTGGACACGTGAAAGTTTGTAAAAAATTAAAAACAAAAATTCAAAAAGATAAAAAACTCGAATATACTTCAAACAAACTCATGCAGTGTAATGGATGACGTAATCAGACTTCAAGCGCAAGCAATACAAACAAGTTGGTTCTGTCACTTGTATAAAGACCATTGTCCCTTGATGACTTACTGGACTAGCTTGGAATAACTTCGTTAGTTCCAATTGTGGAGTAAGAAACTGACTCCATTCAATGATGTCAATGTCACTATATCAAAAGAAAAAAAGAGACTGAGCAACGATGAACTTATTAAAATTCTTCAGAAGTTCACGTCGTATTTCATTCATAGAAAGTGACATAATGTATCAAAAGCCTTGCAAGATTTCAAATTTATACAGTCAGACCTTGTTGCATACTTTTTTATGCTGTCGTTTCTCGCATAAATACAACGTAACTTGTGAAAAATTTTATAATCCTATTTGCCAATCACCCCGAAGTACGTTTCCCGGAATTTAAAGGCCAAAATTTAAACCTCTCGTGATTTATTCTATGATTAATTTACCTAGATTTGTTAATGTCGATCATATCAAAAATTGCGTCAGCCTCCTTTTCCGTCAACGTCACCTGAAAGAAAAAATTGGTCTTATAATATTTTAATACGAGGCACCGAAAAACTGGGACAACTGACACATTACTTTGAAATGAGATGTAAAACGGATAGGAAAAGGGGTAAGAGGGAACACAGCACGCTACGTTTTCTTGTTACGTCATAAAGTAAAAATTTCAGGAGGATGAGAAAGACCTTCATTTCACAAGAAAAATACACAACATTCGGAGTGGACCGCAAAGATCTTCATAAGAACAGTAAACAAAATTGTGAGAATATGACAGGAAAGATCTTCATAAGAACAGTAAACAAAATTGTGAGAATATGACAGGAAAGATCTTCATAAGAACAGTAAACAAAATTGTGCGGATATGACAGGAAAGATCTTCATTAGAACAGTGAACAATATTGTTAAGATGGAAAAGTAAAGATGCTCATAAGGATAATAAACAACTTCGCGAGAATAGGACAGAAAAGACCATGCATTGACACAAACCATGCTGATGCTAAATCTTACTCCAATTTTTAGAAGTCCATCAAAGAAAGAGTCTCTGGCAATTCTTCTGTTCATGATTCGTCCCTCGGCACACTTGCTTGCCATCTGATCGAAGTGATATTTTGTCTGGAAAAGGATCTCCGAAAGTCTCAGCTAAAAAAAGCATAAACAACTCGATATGTTTTACAGTCTATGTATCCAATTACGATACTTTGTCGTATATGCACAACACGGAAAAATGCATGCTTTGTTTCAACGAAAAATTGAAAATTCTAAATTGTTCACCAATAACTGCGGTCTTCCAAGTGCAGTCAGTTTAATTGCTGCAAATCCATTGTCACTGGCATAACCTACAGAAACAAAATCGTCACAGCTATGTTTGTTCAAATTCGGTCATAGTTTATTTATGAATGTATTTTCGTTCATGCACCAATATAGTACTATAGTTCAATGTTGTCTATACGTGCGTAAGCAAGCAATTCATATAAATAAACAGTTCATATGCTTGGTTGCTTAAGTCTCTCTTAATGTTTACATTAAAATAACGTTTAACGTTTAGGTAAAGTAAGTAAGAGCAGATCCGCTCAAAAAAAAATTGGGGTCGGGGGAAAAAGTCTCATTGACTGCCCCAATCTCAAGCAAAAAAACAAACTATAAAAATAACATATATGATATTGAATCTGATTTTGAAATCATGCTAGAGAGCAACTCTCCCTTTGCCCCTCCCCTCCCATCAGGGCTGCAGGGGATGCGAAAGCATTTTGCATAAACTACTGCCATAAAATACATATAACTAATAGTTTTTTACCAACGGCATCGATGCCTTGTAAGAAAGTCTCCAAATGAGCATCACACTTGTGTTCATCTTCATAAAAATACGTCCTAGCGCTGACAACGTTCTCTCGTCTGTCCATAAAATTTTTGTTCACTTGAAAGTGCTTTGTGGCCTCCTCGCCGTAGGCTGACATGAAAATAATAAAGTCTTCAATAAATATTAGTAAACATATGTATAGACGATTAAATATCAGATATTTCACGAACACAAATAACAGGAGAAATTTTAACATCACCCGACCACTGATGAACACGTTCAACTGGAGTATATAATGAAAGAAATTTTAACATCAGATCACTACTGATGAACACGTTCAACTGGAGTATTTAATAAAATGAAATTTCAACATCAGATCACTACTGATGAACATGTTCACTGGAGTATATAATGACTGTTCTTTCAACATCAGAACACATCATGAAGACACCAGACAGGAGTGTATGATGACTTAACTTTATTTTCAGATCCCTAGGGTTAGTGTAAAAACATCAATTGAAGGGAGGGATTTATTCCTATATTTAAGTTTTGCCGGACTGATTCTCCCTCAATAAATGTTCGTAAAGACATCAAAAATGAAGAGTATATGGAAGAAAGTTTTGACAGTAGTTCAGTTCTTAAAAATCAAAATCTCAATGTTGAGTCACAAAATATCTCACCTTTCAGGGAGTCTTTAGAACAATTGTTTGTGTTTCTATTATTTTCACTAAAAAAGACAACATCATCAAAAAATATACAAAAATAATGAAATCTGAGTCTATTAATTTTATTTCAACTCTAACAGGTCAGTACCTCATGACATCTCCATCAATATCTTCCTCAACAGAGTAATCAAGAATTGCTCCCACACCAAACTTATTCAATTTTTCAACCACCGGTTTCAAGGATGCCTGGTCTGCTCCTCCAACAAAATGCCCATAAAAGGTTGCTTTCATCAAGCCATCAAATAACCGAATGCCAAGCAATTTCTTTCCAAATTTCATTAACTAAAATAGTTTTGAAATTTGCATTTAATAAATACGACAAGTTTTTTAAAATAACATGTTTCAACATCTCACGACGTCATCTTATACTGAACAGTATAACAAATTTATGCAGTTACGGTAATTTTGAAATTATTTTTCTAAGCTTTTTCATAACATAAAATTCTAAGGTCAAACAATTTTCGATGAAAAAATTAAACTTAAATGAATAATTTGCCATTTCCCCAAAAAACTGCCTTAATATTGCAAGAGGCTTGAATCTAAATCATCAAAAGTTCTGAAGAAGTAAAGAATTTTTAGCAAAATAAATACACAAACTGGTTTTTAAGTACTCTCTGCAGAATTATAGCTATGAAAATTTGCAACTTCTGTGTGACAATATGCCATGGGGAAAGACCAAAGGTACCAAACATAATATAGCAAAGAGCCTTGAAAGTGACAACTAATAGAAACATGAAAGCAGCAGAGTGAGGTTGCTCAATAAAATTAGAGTGTACAGTAATATTCATGTATCTTTGCTTTCTGCTTTGCATTTTACACATTCGCTTCTGCCTTGCACATTATACAGGGATGGCGATGCTGAGGAGGGGCAAATAGACACCTATGGACAACAAGGACCATGGACCAATCATCTAGGGTGGGGGCTGCACTGTTTGGTAGCAATATTTGAAGAAATGCTTTTTCACTTTTTCAATTAGCACTGTCGACTGAAACCTCACCTTCCAAGCCACTGAGGGCCACAGATAGAGAAGTGGGAATCTGGCTTAATACCATATCTTGCTAAAAGCTTGATTTTAGCAGTGCAAACTAATGATTATTTTTCATTTTGAATGCATACTTGAGAATTTTGTTCAAGTAGTAAGTAATATTTACCTGAAGAAATACATCCGTTTACACGGTAAATCTGAATGGAACTCATTGGATTATCGTACAACCAGATTTAATCATTCCAGACAATTAATTTCGATCATTTGTCATTAGTACATGTCAATCGATAAAAAACGAACAAACTAAATCATTCACAACGTACCTTAAGATTATTATCCACCAAGAAGTTAAAGGAACATAATCTGAACACAAGCAGTGCACGAAAGATCTCAAACGTTGTTTTACTTCTGTATGCACTTTTGCCATCATTAAAACTGATAATATCTTCCTTCGAGTCAATTCCTGTACCACTAGAAACCGACGATGTTTTGACAAAACGTTTGAGAGTATGACGAAGGAAACACTTGTAAACACTTTCGCATAAACGTTTCTTCGAAAGTCGTCGATGCATTATCATAATTTTTGTTCACTATACGGGTCGAAGAAATGATATTTTAAATATTTTTCAAACAAATTCATTGAAAGTAAGAACCAAGCATAATATAAGAAAAAAAAGAAAATTGACAACTATGTTGTTAAATTAGCATAATTCCATCTGACAGTACGCCAAGAACGACTCGCATAAACAATAGTTCGTGACAAAATTATGACATAATGACCCTCGAAACCAGCCAATAAAATTACACGAAAAGTCAAAAGCTACACAGGTCAGCAAGAAGAATACAATGCAACAAAACCTGTGACAAAGTAGTAAGTACCATACATATGTATTTCTAAACTCATTGAGATTGGACAAGAGAAACAAACTAAATGTACAATCACACAATGATCTTGACATTTGTCTTTCATATAATTTTCTCAATCATTGCAGGTTTTAAAGTCAACCCATGCGTAGCAAATCTACCCATTTTCTACATCAAGTGAAAAATGGCAAATGCATAATCTCGAGCAAAAACACTCGGTTTTATAAAGGGGAGTGACTATACCCCTTGTTTCTGTATCTGGGTGGAAACAGATGGTAGATGCTGGTATGTGCCAAACCAATGTTGATGTTTTTTTGAACAGTAAATCTTATTTGATATTTTGGATAGTGATGAACTCAATCATGATTGGTCACCAAAGAAAATTTGGTAAGTTATGCTCAAAAATTGCTGAACCTGATGATGAAAGATCAAATTTATTCATGGACTGTAGTATGTTATACTCATCATAATACAATGTCAAAAATATGTAGCTATAGCAATGATTACATACCAGTAAAAATAACTTACAACTGACCTATGTGATACAGGCTAAATTAAAAAAATCGTAACTTATCAAAATCTGTTGATAAATATTCCTATTATTGAGGGCTAGAATTTTAAGCCTGGCATAGTTGCGGCCATGATTTCTTGAAAATATGCTTTTACATTCTATTGTCACAAAGACCATATAGTAAAAATTGTATATCCCAAATAAAGCTCTTTCCCTACATATCCAAAGACTTTAAGGCAAATTAAAATGCTTTACAAACACAATCTTACAATGCAAGCCATTCCTTTATGGAGTACATGCTAAGTGGGTGGGCTGTCAGAGGGAGTTTGAGATACCTGACCCAACTTCTCCTTCAATCCTTTCCTGGCTTTTTGACTGCTTTCATTTACTTCCTTCTCCAAACTATTGATTTTTTGCTGAAGAAGCTCGCTTTCCTTGCAAAGTTTTGCCATTTGCAATGTGTATTCAAGCAGGCCCATCTGCTGGAATACTTGATACGTTTTGGCATATCTATGATCCTTAGCTCCATCTTTTCCACTTGCTTCGTCTCCATCGGCAGGCTTCTCCACCAAATTCAAATTTTTGGACAAATCTGAGTCCACATTATTTGATTCAGACATCAAGAACCAATTTATCTAAAGATATTTTGTCCTATTTACCTACATGAATGAAATATTTTGTCATAAAACAAAAACCCCTAAAATACACACGATAATTAACGTGAATTGTCAAGAAAATACCTGTATAAAATCTTTCTAGTCTTGATGCTTTATGTGGTCACTGCTTGCCATGCATTATCAAGAACGATATTTGTAGTTTACTCTTTCCTTCAAATATTGCTATCAATTGAAGTGAAAAAGTGAGGCTCAAAGTCACCAAATCAACCAAACAGCTGACACGATTACTAATTTTACAATTGGCTTAATGGATGGATGGTCGTTTTATGTCGTAACAATCCGGACTTCGGTCGGCACAAAGACATCGGCATTCCCTGACGTCATGAATTATTAGTTACGTCAGTTCAATAGAAATCAATGGTATTTATATATTTAAACATGTTAAGTATTTAATGTATTTAATTTACAATTAATAACTTTTCTCGCAAAGTGTTGTTAAGAATGTGATACTTCGGTCACAGTTGTGTCCTAAAGAAATTTCGGAACCAAAGAAATCTGGTTTGAAAAGTTTTCCAGGAAAAGAAAAAATGCAATTTCCCCCATGACGGAGTATAACATATATACATAGTATTATTTATAATCTCTATGCCTCCCCCCATACTCTACAAACTGATAAAGTACCAATGAAACGAAAATTTTCATATCTGAGTAATTATAATACTTTATAGTACTTTATTCAAGAGATATTTTAAAATGACAATGGACATTCTAAACCAGTTTATGCATATCACTTTTAATTCTTGGGATATTGAGGTTCACTTTTTATTGAATGAATGAATGAATGAATGAATGAATGAATGAATGAATGAATGAAAATCTTTATTTTGACACGCTGGCCTCGTCAACTGGGGTTGATTTTCACGAGGGGCGTGCTTTTGTTGAAAAGCGATTACAAAATTTACTAAGAATTAAAATAACTATAGAAGAGAAAGATGAGTTTAAATATTTAGAGAGTTTAGTTTATTCAATCAGTTACATGTTAAACTAAATTATAAAATGCAAGCAGCAATTTTCTTTTGAAAAAGTGACACGCTTTTGCTATTTCTGATTTCTGCTGGAATTGAATTCCAAACAGAAGCCCCATCATACGAAAAGCTTTTCTTCAAGGAGTTAGTACTAGGCATAGGAACATTCAGACAACTTGTAATATTGCGTAAATTGTAATCAGTGATGTCTTTTCTATAGGTAAACAATCTAGTAAGTGAATTTGGTCCTGCATTTTTTAATAATTTAAACTTTGCTTTAGCTTTTTTTCTAAATATTTCAAAGGTTCCCACTTCAATTCTTGTAATGCATTACAATGATCGACATCATTGCCCATGCTTATCATCATTTTTGCAGCTCTATTTTGAAGCTTTTGTGGTCTTTTGGATTGAGTTTCCCCCAATACACTCCAAACTTCACAGCAATATGTGAAGTAAGGATGTACCAGGGCATTATAAATAGAGATAAGTGTTTGTTTGTCTGAGTATTCCTTTAATTTTTTAATTTTCACTTTTAATTCTTGAGATATTGAGGTTCTTGCTTTGTCCGATTTATCTAACTTGTGACGTCAAATTGCATAATGGAGATCTAAAATCATTGGGTATATTTACCGATACTTTACTTCACAAGGAAAGAGTTCCCTTCATTGTGACGTGGTTAATTGTAAAAGATGTTTCCTACTGGTATCAACCTAAAGTTGTCAGGAAACTGAAGAGTATTTGAAACATTGTGCGAGGTCATTATGCAACATGACGTCACAAGTTGTATAAATTTGAAGTAACAAAAACGTCAAAATCACGAGAATAAAAAGAGATAAGCATTAACTGTTTTAGAAAGTACACTGTCATTTCAAAAGTTCTAGTCATTTCAAACACAATTTAACTTGCAAAATTTTCGATTCATAGGCACTTTTAACAACATGACATTTGATGGCTATAGAACAATGATAGCGATAGGCATTGATAAGTTGTTCATACACAGCAACATAACGGATAGTCCTACAACTTTTCAAAGGCGGAACTGCAACTTCTTAAAAGGCGGGTGCACTTGAAGCAGTATTACAATAATCACCTTTCGTAAGATGTCAACTCAAATAATCTTCGTAAACTTTATATGGATCAATATCGTAATGTTTATGAAAAGAAACAGGAATTTGATGTGCAAGAAGTTTCGGAGAATACTCTACCGGTCGCGCCTAAACCGAAAAACAATAATTGTAAAAATAACGTAAGGGAAAGTTTGTGATTGAGAAATGAAGGCAAAGCGAGATATCAACTATTTCAAGTTTATTTTGACTAGTTTTAAACCTGTCAAATAATACAGATTAGAAATATTCACGAAATAAAAGATTGTTTCGGTCAGTGAACTTCGATAATTATTAGGAGTAGATTAAGTATGATCGTCGAAAAACCTTTTATTAAGTTTGCTGGTAAGCAACTTTTTCTATGAACTTGTATTACCTTATACTTATTATATGGCAAGCGTCACTTCCGGCAAAATGGCGCGCTTTGATTGGCTCAGAAACATTTTTTGCCGGTCGGTTATTTTCCCGTACTCGACCACGGTCCAAAACGCGTAATTTTACAGTCAAATGTAAACAAACTTCGTAATGCAAACAGCAAAACACAAAATAAACGAAACAAAAAAACATTTAAGAATGTGATTCGAATTAAAAACACTTGCAAAACAGTTTAACTATCCAGACGATACTTAGTATAAGAACGATGTTGAAAAAAGTTTACCTGATGAAATGAAGAACTGTGGACAGTATGTAAGCTGAACATTCTATAACATTGCCCAAGAACCATGTCATCAGGGGCATCAGGTGACTGGCAACCACAATCAGACCTCAACATGGCATCAACTAAAACTTTGCTCAGAACCATCCTAAACAACCCACAAAATAAACCATTATAAGCCACTAAACAACGTTATGTTGTTCACTAATACAACCATTGGCGTATGTTTTGTGTGAAATAATGAACTCTTCTTTACCGACAATAAGCACTTTACTAGATTTTCTGTAAAGATTAGTCACTCTAGCTACTTACCCACCACCTCCTGTTATGTACTCATATCCTCGACCTGCGTTACATCCGTACCCATATCTCTCGCCCAATAAGATCTTCTCTTTTGAATTGTAACATGCTAACAACCGTCTTAGGCGGGAAACACTATATATACATGATATTTCGCTTTAAGCAACGACGGCACACAGTGTTTATAAATTTGCAAACGAGCACCTCATTATACTATCATCGTCCACAACAACAAGCCATTTCATCCCTTCTGCTTTTTTGTTGCTTTGACTGTTTTTCATAATTGCCCACAGTTTGTCGCAGTGTCCTGCAAGAAAGTAGTATTATATACGTATAGTAACACATTGCAGAGGCACAAAACCACATTTTTACAAGGTCTGTCTTCTATGTGGATAACGCATTCAGTCTGTGTAACATATGAACTAGTTACTTAAAATACTAGACAAGTGTGTGCGCAAGAAAAAGAAACATTTGGTGACAAAGTCTACTTGGATTGCTTCTGTTTCGCTTTGTCTTACCAGATTCCATATTTGGTACACCTGTATCCTCAGTCGGAATACTGGCATCGACAGTTTCACTATAATACACAATACGTGACGTGTATTGACCAATAGTATTCTTGATCACCGGAACTAGAATAAATAAAAACGCATCGTATGTAAAACAGTAAATACGATCACTATACATATAACACACTATATTTATATATATACATACTAACATATTTGCTCAACTAGCTGAAGATTTAATAAAATCTTCACCAGATTTTCTAGTTAGTGAACTTTAATGATAATTACAGCATAGATTGGACATCGATACATTTCGAATCAAAAGTCCTTGTTGACATGCACTGTCTGCATTCAATAAGACTTTTTATCGTTTACAGTATTTAATTAATAAAACTAAATCTAAATTACCTTATACGATATCTGAATATTAAGTTAGAAAAAAGACGAACCTCTGTCTTTATGGTATTTCTTGGTTGTTTTGACGGCAAAAAATAGATCTTCGTTTGAAAGTTCACCCTATGATTTTATCAGCAGAGAAAAACAAGAGAAATGATGTTATTATTGTAAGAAAAATAAAGCGTTTGATCATTAACATCAACAACAACAGCAAGATAATTAAAATTAAAATCAACACAAATTAAAATCCAAGACGAGTAACTTACATGTAGGTAAAAGTTTATTTAAAACCGTGTAAGGGTTAGAACCTTAAGGGGAAATAAATCGTCTGACTTTATTGATGACTTACGTACACACGACATGGAAGAATCAATAAACGACGTCACGCAAGTTTCGTCATCATCGAGAGTGCTTGTACAGAACTCTGGGATATCTGTGAGCTTAATGCCCTTTCCATCGTGAAAAATGTACATCGCCACCTTCGAAATATACAAATTTGATTTTTTCACGAGTCAATCAAAACTTTTATTGAAGATTTACTTTATAAAAGCACAAAAACCGCAAGAAAAACAGTTAATCGTTGAAGAAAATCTATATGCTAGTATGTACCTCGTGTTGCACATCTATGCTGAAATCAACTTCAAGTGGCTTGTCAACGAGACGTTGAGCTAATCTGGAATCAACACAAAAAATATGTTCAATCCCACTTAATTCACAACAGATTAAAGATTTCACACTGAAACTTATTCAGGCGATTTGGAATTAAGACTCCAATAATCTAACACCTACTTTACAAAATAATTAAACAGGACAATACAACTCATTATGACTTTTTAAAACGATCTGAGTACAAACCCAACTTACAACAGTAAAAATTTCAGCATTACCTTTTCAATAACGCGGAGCTCATCGCCCAGCCAGCTGAGAAATCAGGGAACGAAAACTTTGATGGATCTTCGTAAAAGGCAAAATGATGAATTATGGCAGGTTGAGGATCTTGCAAGGCATGCCCAAGAAAATGCTCCTAAATAAATCAAATTTGTTTGAATGAAAACATAGAAGGATTTTACATTGAGACAAGCTTTTTAAGCATGCATGATGAGGAGCGCATATAAAAACAACTTTTTCAGAAGAACATGGTACAAGCAGGCCTGGTTACTACTACATCTTTCTCTTGAAAGTCATGTAGTGCTCAGTTCTGCATCTCAAAGTTTGGTGAATTTATAGTAAAAGCAAATGATAGATTCTTGTACAAATTATTATGGAGTGATTTCTTTCCTTTCCTTCAAGCAAGGAGATGTTAGATACCTTGGTTTTCGCAAGAGCACTAAAGTGCTGAAAGGAATGACTAACTTAAAACATAATTCAATGAAATGCATTTCACTTCACTCAGTCAATGGGGGCCATTACACTTGCATATAGTGTCTACCAGGTGTATCACTGTGAAGCTATCGTGAAAAGAATAACACAAATTGGAAACACACAATAAGAAATGACTGTCTTTGTTACAAAGAAGGCAATTTTACTGTATAGCAATGTTGACATAAAAACATCAGTACAGGTGCGTCATGAAGAGACAAAAACTCTCCATTTTACCTCAGAGTAATTGTAGCGACCCAATACTCTCAAGACTCCATGCAGATCAAGCAATGTATCATCTTCACAGAAAAAGAACCATGATTTTAAGTTCAAAAATTCATTTGCCAAACTAAACAAACATTACAGATATTAAAACAAAATGCATATGCACAGCACCATCAGGCTGACATGGTTTGTCCTAAAATGACAACTTATGTACTTACATACATACATGTTTATAATAGGAAATATTGTCCATGCCCCATATGGGGCCCAGTCTTCATGAAGCATTTTCAAAATAAGTTGACCCTAAGGATAAAAGAACAGCTGTTTAGAATGAGAAAGGCATAAAGTGTGCAGTAGGGTTTTAGAATATGCAAAAACATGTAAGAGAAAGTGAGATCTATTAAAAAACATCAGCATAACAAGCTCGTAAGTTTTATTCTGTAATGGAAATTTGAAACATTATATAATATTTATAATATTCATATTTATAATATGTACCTGAAGTGCTCTAGCTGTTATTTGTTCATTGAGTTTCTTTTTAAATCTCTCTGCTTTTTGCCGATGATAAGAATCATGTTGACTTCGAAGAATTATAACAAGTTGATCTATGTACAGTGATTTTTCAAGCAAAAAAACTTTTTATTCAATCGTTTATTAGAGGGCGACCAAAAATTCCAAATTTCCAGTGAAACGGTAAGATTATATTTCAAAATTAACTTGAACTCACCCAAGCCTGTAAGTCCCTGAAAAATAATTAGAAATATATGAAAAGTCTTAGAACATTGATGCCAAATTGCTGAAGGTAGAAATAAAATTTTCATTCTTTTATTTTTTTTGCAATACTTCTTCGCGAAAGTATCTGGTTTGAGTCTTGCAAAATTCTGCAACTGCAAGTTATTTGCAATAAATAAAACTAGGAGATGATTGAAACCAATGGGAGATACTAGTTTCTATACAAGCTCAAGAAATTGACAAGCATCACCAGAGTATCACTAACGTTTTCACTAGACGTGCTGTTGTCTTCCCCACTCGTAACAATTGACCCAAACTTGAATCTTTCAAGATTTTCGTTTGTTTGGAAATCGTTGCAAAACACAAATATGGCAAACACTGGAAAAAATACGTAGAAATAGAAGGATTTTAAAGGTTTTAAAGCATTTTTGATAAACGAATACTTGTGCAATACCTTGCAACGCGACAAAAACAAATTGGAAATTGTTAATAGCCATGAGTTGAAAGTTTTTCTTTTGACTTATGATTCTTTTGAAAATGATTCATTAAAACGAGTACATATATTGATAAATAAGGCAAAAGTTAGCAGGACAATGGTGGATCTACCGACTAAATGGGGTCAATTTAAAGTCTTTTACTTTTTACAACAAACATGGCGTCGGCCAGGAGTGGCGAAGATGTAAAAATAATGGTTTGTTGGGCGATTTTGCACTGGATTAGAAAGAAAACGAAGACGTTCAACAATTTACCGGATTGTTTTACTTTGTCGTTGCAGGAACTAGAGTTTCGATGGCTTTTAGAAAAGCAGATTCCTTCAATTTTAAGAAAAATTGAGAGCATTTTAAAGGTGCATTTACATATTAAATTTCTCGTTCAGTTCACATCATGCATGGAAGATTATTACATGTTTGTAAATGATGATCGTCCAGGTTAATAAAGTCCTGAGAAGGACTGTTTTTGTTGTTGTTGACTGACGTTTTGACAACCTTAGCGGTAGTCATCTTCAGAGTCAAATGAGGAGTAAACGTCAGGTTAGCCGTATTTGTTATCTGGTTCTTACGTCATTGTATTGTGTGTACAGGAAATGTGTATTGTCATTGTGGATTAGTGTGAAGTGTAATGTTTTTAGTTGATCGTTTGTTTGTATTGTGAATAAGTCGTTTGTAAGGTGCCGATAATTGCTGTGATCTGTTCAGGGGGGCTTGTTCCAAGTTGGCATACCAACTTTCTATACCAACTTTATTAACCTGGACGATCATCATTTACAAACATGTAACGGTACTCCCGGGTTCAAACCATTTACTTTATCATGGAAGATTATATTAAAGTTTGTATAAGAGTTACGGTCACCAGCTAGTGTTATGGGGACAGTCACTGTCCTGGATTCATAGAGATTGGTGTAGTGTTGTGATGGCTGATGTAGTGTTGTGATGGCTGGTGTAGTGTTGTGATGGCTGGTGTAGTGTTGTGATGGCTGGTGTAGTGTTGTGATGGCTGGTGTAGTGTTGTGATGGCTGGTGTAGTGTTGTGATGGCTGGTGTAGTGTTGTGATGGCTGGTGTAGTGTTGTGATGGCTGGTGTAGTGTTGTGATGGCTGGTGTAGTGTTATTTTCCTAGTTTTATGCTCACTGTTTAAGTTTAGTAGCTCAGATTGTCATAGTGTTATGGTGGTTGTCGAAGTGTTATGGAGATTATTCTAGTGTTATGGAGATTGTTCTACTGTGATCAATGTTGACTGTCGTAGTATAATGGTGATTGTCATAGTGTTATGGTAACTGTCGTTCTGCTATGGCAATTATCATTTAAAATTTTTTTTTCATAGGCATGTGATGATAAATTCAATAGTGCTCCAAGAAAGAGAACGGGTACATAAAAGCTCTTATCATTTGCGTTTTTCAAGGAAGCTTGAATAATAATTATTTTCAATTTCTTTTCAATGGCTATTTTGAGTATTATTTTCATTATTTTTTATTTCACAGAAAAGCCAGACAAGTTCTTGTTGAAAACACCCTGGCAAGTTTCTTAGATAGATTTTACGATCTGACAAAGATTAAGATCAAAGGCCTTGAGTGGCAAAAAATATTAAGTTTACTTGATAGATGATAACAAGTCTTCATGATAGAAAAAATGAAATTACACTTTTATATTATTTTGCAGTGTAGACGTACTTAAAGGTTATGTGACAGTTAATGGGGATTCTATAACTAATGCGGTGAGTTTTTGATGTTTTTCAGTGTAGGAAACAATTTTCCCAACCCAAAACCAATTTCCTCAGACTTTAATCGCACAATTTTTTGTTTTTGCGTCCATTTGATCTTGAAATTTCTTAGGAGTTTAAATTGAAAGTGCCAAAAATTAACAATGGTGACATTCATACATATATAAAAGAAGCTTCTCCTTGGCGACTTGGTCAAGTATGGTGAATATATTACTTGTATTAACAGTAAATCCAACATGTTTCCAATTTCATTGCAGTTCTTGATAAATGTTGTATGCTGAGACCTGCTGTTGTTTATGACAATACTTATTTTGAAATGGTAAAACTCAAATCGCTTATTGCAGGTGCAAGATGCAAAAAACAATCTCCAGATGGCAATGGAAAAAATTGGCGTTGCTCTTTCGCTGGAGACATTTACAACTAGAGCACAAATAACTGAGGTGATATTTCATTTCAAAAACCAACAAAACAAAACATATAGCTTTAGCTGTTTAACTTACAGATCGTTGACGAACTCATCAGTGATATTTCCCGTGGAAAGGCCAGTTTAAGCGTGCCTGAAAGACAGACTGTTTCAGAAATCATGTCAAATGGATCTTTGGTAATACTTGAACAGTTTACATTGTCAGATACAAGTTGGTGTCTGAATTTCGACATTTGTTACTAGAATGGCTAATAAGAATCCGTACCATTCAATTGAGTGTGCTTTTGACCAGTAGAAATCAATCAATCTTCCTTAGTTTAGATAGTTCATAAGATATCTGTGTTCTTGGTGTTTTTGTATTACGTCATCATGAGGCATGCATGGATTTAAGAGAAATCAACCCCCCAGCTGAAACTCTTCGCAATAATTGATCATTTTATCAGTCAATGTTATGTTTGACCAATTTAAGGTGTTTTAGAGTCAATAACTAGGATATAATTATACTAATTAGTAATTACTTTTACCCACATCATACACTTAGTTAGAGTAAACCGGAAGTCAATTTACATGTCTGACGTCCTATTGACGTTATAACATAATATTTATGACGTTCGCCCCTTAATGTGATGTAATAATTTCTTACCAGAATGCATTCAAACCATCATTACCGGGCGAGGTCGTCGTAAACTTTCATATAAATTGTCATAAACTTGTCTTCGTTGTATATGTCCTCAATTCGCTGTCTGCCGCGAACCTTTCTGGTGTGCAGGTACTACTTTATTACTGACATGCGTACTGTGATTTCGGTTATGATTTGAAAATTCTTCTTTGTGGGGTTGGTGAAAAATTTGGTTTCAAAAATGCGTATGAATCATACATACAACTTGGACATAGTATAATTGATAATTGGGGGGGGGAGGAGGAGGGCATATATAATACATAAATTCCCACTCTCCCCCACCCCTCCCTCCAGTTATCGATCTTCGTACCTTAATGTCTTTTCCTATATCTTCTAGAAGTCACCAACGAACAGCGACAAAACTTCGACCATATTGTAAGGGCTCTAGCTCGTCTAAAACATTCAAGAAGAAGTTATGAGTTAATATTCTTTTTCTGTTTAGCGAACATGGCGGTAAATGGTTTGAAATCATTAATCGCTTTGAGGTAATTTGTTGATTTGTGCGATTTTCTTCTTCTCGCGAACTTTTTTACCTTAAACATGTATAAAGTAGGAAATTCTATTTAGACTTGCTTTGTTTTTTTTTAGGTGGAGTGCTCCGTAACTTGGCTTGAGGAGGCCTTTAAGATGATAGCGATTTCGCTTCAGCTTTGTCAGCAGATAAAAGATAAAGTACGTCCTGGCCGCTATCCATTTTTCTAAAACAGAAAATACACTGTAGCTGCCTAGAAGCTCTTGTTTTACGTTTTAATTTCTTCCTTTTCATCATCCGTTGCAAGCTTTTTTACTAAATTTCGAAATATCAAAACCTCGGTGTTAGATATAAATTGGATGTTGAACGTTTTAATTTGCTTGTATACTTTGAGCTTGAAAGGCCAAAACTGCTCAATACGATAAGTATTACCAGCAAAATTCTACCAACCTACTCTTGAACAGTCATTCTCTCTATAAGGGGGTGTTTACATGAATCCGGAATGACTTTCAATCCCGATCGAAGCGTTATGTCAATCCGTGTTTACATGGGAACTCAACACAAGGATTGACATTTTGCGGGAATTTTGAAATTTGAAGATGGAGAACATAAACATAATAGCAACCCTTTTTTTTTCTGTTGTTCCTGCGTTAATACAGCTTTACACTTGCATGAAACTAATTGTTGTTTTTCTTCGCACTCATTTTAACCCATTTAGCCTCTTTATTTGCTTATGAGCTTCAATTTCCTAGAAGACAATACCCATGGCACATGCGTGCTTCGTCATTAATCACAATATCATTCCAGAATGAAACTCAATTCGCGTTTACATGAGATTAAAACTAAATTTCGATCCGGAATGAAAATAGGAATGAACTCGATCCGGATCGAGTTGTGACTCATTCCGGATTCATGTAAACATGCAGTAGGATTTCTTTTAAAGTGGAATGAGTTCATTCCGGATCGAAACTCTTTCCGGATTCATGTAAACACCCCCTTAGTTGTCTGGACACTTGATGTCAATAAAAACAACTTTATTGTGTGTTTGCATTTCTATCGTTTCTCTGATGTATGAATGAATAAAAACTGCCAAACGTTTTAAACTTCTTAATTTTTTCAGGTGGGAGTTTTCTCGAGAATTATGGAAGAATGAACCGACTAAGCCGAGACCAGTGACCAAAAAGAACAAAAAAAAATTATTTTATAAACTTACTACTTGGAGTATTGGAGTTTGGAGTCTCTTCATTCGAGCTGTTTCTTCCGAACGAATATCTGTGTAGCCATATACAATGTTAAAGAAATGCTTCGTGTTAGCACCACCAAACTAATCTTGTTATCGACTATAATCAGTGTTGTTCGCGAAGTTTTTTGAAAATAACGCTTACTACTGTGCATAATAAAAAATTTTAATGAATGAAAGTTGCAACAAAATGCTTTAATTTTGCTCTTATGACGTCAATGCCGGACAAAAATTGTGGTTCTATGGGGGCAGGTTTATGGGATGTTGGTTAACTATCTGTTGCCCCGACCGGATTGACCGGAAATTCTTTTCGTAAGCTAAATGGCATTTCAACTATTTGCTATGCAGAGATCAGCGGAAGTCGCAAATCAACAACCGTAATCTGACCGTAATATTTGAGAAAAAATCGCGACAATTTGCCATTATCGACAATTACTCGCCGAATTGGCCGAAATTTTCGCGGAATATTTTACGAACGCGATCATTTATAATGAAGAACACTATTCAGTTGCTACAATAATTATATCATAGAGCGAAAGTCATATATCTGTTTCTTTCGGGAAACGTTGAAATTGAGCGTTAAAAGTCAACAAAGTTGCCGTTCAATAAAACTTTTATCCATCATGGATGGTTTGTTCCCGATTGAAATCAACGAAGGTTTTCACGACAGTTCAGATCATTTCAGCGAGGACGAACTAGATGCGGTATGCGTTCTAATGTGAATGGGCCTAATAAAGAATCTTAAACTCATATTATATAAAGTCATTTTTTAAAAGATTTCACTTCTTAGTGGCTTGATTTTTCGTTTTCAGCCAGTGTCCTGTTGTACAGACTGCGTTGATTGCGATAAAGAGTAAGTAATGAAGTTGTAATATAAAAGTCGCGTTGTGTGCGATTCGTGGGTAAAGTTGGCAGATTAACCCGGCTTTGTTACGCATTTTATCGTATTAAATCATACGGATCGACTCGCACCATAAGGTTTTCAAAGGTCAAGTTGAAACTGGTCTCTGCCGAGGTCCCTGCTACTCGATTTCTTTTTCGTATTGCGAATTTTCAGTGTTCGATTTTCGAGTAATGTGATTATATAGTATACAAAACAGACCTAAGATTCAGCCGGTAGTTAATCACTGTATTTGATTCGATGTTTGATCATGTGACCTAAAACAATGCGGGGGTTTTCACGTTTTGATGTGTGAGTAAGAACTTTCATATGTAAAAGTTAAAAGTATTTAATAAGTTTGAAATGCAGATACAATATATCTTTTTGCATAGCAGGTGCGATTTTAAATCTCGTATAAGCCACATGTTTTTTATTTGCATATATAACTGTGTCAGAAATCATGCTTTGCCAATACAAAGTTTTTCAAAACTTTATTCTAAAATGTATAAATAATCATCCCTTATGTGTCAACCTCATTGAACATACTTACATGGTTTGGTTGTGCCAGGAAAGGGCATTGCATTAAGGTAAGCATGAAATGTTTCTGTGTTTAGTGATTCTAACATGGAGACAGTGGCCATTTCCGAAGAAATGGTCAATCCTAGTGATGAGAAAATTGGGCCAGAATCGTTTGAGTTGTTGAAAGTATTGGGTAAAGGAGGTTATGGAAAAGTAAGCCCAAAGTTTAGCTAGCCCAAAATACTTTCTTACATGGCATGTGGCAGGTGGTGCCATTGAGGGGGCAACTGCCCCGCCCCAAATATTTCCCATGCTTGTGTCTTTATACATGTAACTGAAAAAGTCAGTGTTATCAAACAGTGGATAGTATATGCAAATGACATTTTGGGAGTATGTTGCCCCCCTCCCCCAATAAAATCCAGTCGATGCCACTGCATGTGTCACTACACAATATACGATCATCTGTGCCAGTCTACTAGGAACAACATAAGCGTATATGGTAGACTGGACAAGCATAGGAATTGTCAAGTTATATATTGCATTGGTACATATCAAGTCGACATCTAGGATGAGGTCATGCCACATTGCCGATTTAGATTACTGACTAGTAGCATGAAGAGTTTTCTTGAGTAAAGTAGTCAATAGTGTCATGAAATTGCCAAAATTATATTTCTCTTCCAAACAAGGTTTTCCAAGTAAGGCAGGTGGCAGGCCACAATGCTGGGAAGATATATGCCATGAAAGTATTAAAAAAGGTCTGTCACATTGCTTTAAAAGTCATTCCGTGTTTTTTTAACACATGTGTTTTGATTTTTTAGTGATAAGTTTGATATTAATGAAGCTAAAATGAATCATTTTATGATAGGCAACGATTGTTCGCAGTCAAAAGGACACAGCACATACAAAAGCTGAAAGAAATATACTTGAAGCTGTCAAGGTGTGATAGTAAATCATTCTGGTGTATTAAAATGATAATACAACTATACCTAAATTTATTGACTGAAATCTCAATGCTGTCTTTCTAGCATCCATTTATTGTGGATTTAATATATGCCTTCCAAACTGACGGGAAATTATATCTTATCTTAGAGTATTTGAGTGGTAAGACCATATTTTGAACATCATATGGTTTTGTCAGTTACTTGAGATTTTGCTTTTGCAAAAAATGCTGAGTACGGTTGTTACAAATGCATTATATGTATGCACCTAGAAATATATTTAGTATTTTACATCTCTAAATGGCTAGTTTGAAAGTTAAGATTAAATCTATAAAACAATTTGTTGCTCGGTATTATTACCCATGAAATTAATGCTGTTGTGTTTTTTTTTGCCATTACATCATCCATTATGATTAGTAGAGAAGCTTAGATGAAAGTTGAACAATTTTTCTATTTAATCTTAGTTGTACCTTATATTTTATTGGTGTTTTTTGCTTTGATGTAGGTGGGGAGCTTTTTATGCATTTAGAAAGAGAAGGAATTTTTATGGAAGATGCAGCAACGTATGTATTGCCTTCCATTCGAAACAAAAAAACAACATTTGAACATTCAGATATTGTTTTTGTCATCTTCAAAATTATGCATATTTTGCATGAGAAAGTCTTCCACCAAACTTCTTCACAAGTTTGAATGTTTTGCTGTAGATTTTATTTATCAGAGATAACCTTGGCTTTAGAACACTTACATAAACAAGGAATAATATACAGGTACATGTTTGACAGTTGAAGTTATAAAGTGCAGCCACTGAAAATGCTACTTCATTTTACAGAGATCTTAAACCAGAAAATATTTTATTGCAAGCTGATGGTAGGTTTTCTTATCATGTTTGGCAAAATTGTGTGAATGCCATTAAAGTAATTTTGCAGTTTGTCTATTGCAGTAAAAACATTTGAAAGACTTGTTATTAATTTACCTGATAGTCACTTCATTATTCTTTATGTAAGATGCAACTTCGCTACTTCCTTCTTTCTTGATAAGTTCCATTACTTATAACCAGCATGTTCCTCTTAGTTAACACCAAGAGATTTGTTTATTGATGCCAAATTCATTTTCGGTAGGAATTTCCTTACAGTGGCGACAAGTATCTGTATTGCTGCGATTGCGAACTTCCTTTGCTTACAAAAGTTTTTTTAAATGGCCTTTCGTTGGTAGGGTTTTCGTTTTCAATAAACCAACTCCCTTCTTTGTTTACAAGTGCCTTAAGTTAAAAGTTTGCACTAAGTTTCACGGCAGCCTCAGAAAATTTATCTTATAAGGGTAAGTGCAATCCTTTTAACTGAATGGTCAGCAAATTGTGCTGAATTTCTGAGTGCATTATTTGTAAGAACCGCGTCGCACTAAATACATTACTGTGTACTCTTGTTCTTGATTTGTTGCAGTTATCATACCCGAATTCTTATTTACACTTTCACCTTCTTATCTGTGCTTGTTTGATTAGCAAACAGACTTTCGTTTCTCCAACTAAAGCTTCACGAGTAATTTATGTGAGTTGTTTTTCCAACCATTCTAATATTTACCACTATACTAAATTTCTACACGTCTTTCAATGTTTCCAACATCCCTCATCGCTTACAACTAGTAAATTCCTATTTTGTACGAACTTCCCACATTCGTACTATGTTCCTATCATTATTGGTGCGAAGGTCCGTCAGTGGTCAAAAGTTGCATTATTAGTAACAATCTCCTTTCTTGATGACAAGTTCCTTTGATCTTGTTTATTCTGCTTGTTTTGTTTCTTTTCTGAAGGTTTTCCTGAATAAATTTTATAAAATATATAAAATGCGACCTTCGATTCATCTTCTTTTTGTTATGTCTTCTTTAGGTCATGTTAAATTAACAGATTTTGGTTTGTGCAAAGAATCCATATTTGAAGATAATGTGACTCATACATTTTGTGGAACCATCGAATACATGTAAACACTTGATTTATTTGACGCAAGACATTACTTATTGATAATAATGAGCTGATAAACGCGTCCGTTGTAAAAAGTTTGTTCTATTGTCTTCATTGCAGTGTTTGTCCATATTACGAATAATACGATGTTGAACAATCAAGTCCTTTATATACTTCAATTTTACTAGATTTGGTTTTAAAACTCAACTCCGTACTTTCCTCCTTTCCAGTGTCCTTCATCTTTATGTGTATATACTAGATTCTGCAACTTAAGGTTTCGTTATACGTGTATTTTAAACAGGGCACCCGAAATACTCACCCGCAGTGGACACGGAAAAGCTGTTGATTGGTGGAGTTTGGGCGCTCTAATGTACGACATGCTGACCGGAGCAGTTAGTATAGTTTCCACAAACTATATTTATTGAAGGCCGAATTACAGGCGTTGTCTATTAAGTTATAAAATAATAACCACGAAAGCTCTCTAGAGTGACGCAGTTTGAGCTTTCATTATTTTGTTTTAGCCTCCTTTTTGTGGAGAAAACAGAAAGAAAACTATAGATAAGGTATGAAATAGTTTTATTAACATTACGTCCTATTTTTGAGATTGATATGATGAAGTTCACAAGAAATTTTGATGTTGCTGTAGATGCTACGTGCCATAGGAAACCTTTTCACTACCTAATGCCAAAATATAACTTTGTCTCTCGTATTTTTAGATTTTAAAAGGAAGACTTCAACTGCCCCCTTATCTTACACCGGAAGCAAAAGATCTTTTACGAAAGGTGATAGTTAAAACGCAACCCAAATGTGGTCTCTTGCGTCTAATGTTATCTTTTTTTCTACCATCTAGTTGCTGAAAAGGCGCTCGCATTTACGGTTTGGCGGTGGAGTAGATGATGCCCATCCGATTAAAGTGAATTATACTTTTTATTTTTGTCAATTTTTATCTGAAAACTACCTGTTAAGTATTTAATACTTTTAAAGTAAATAAGCAATTTTGGGTTCAGTAGATGAAAGGTTGTGGATTGCACTAAATTTCTAACGAATTCCTTTTGTTGCCGTTATCTTTATTTAAGAAAACCAATTTCACTTCCCATTCAGAAACACAACTTTTTCCGACACGTAAACTGGGATCATTTAGTGGCGAGGAAGACGGAGCCACCTTTTAAACCATCCGTGGTAGGCGCCTAAATGTTTTAACTATTTGAAGTGACTTAATGCCAAGTCTCAATAGTTGATGCTAGACCACCAAAGGACTGTGGGAAGACTGCTTGACATGACAATCTAGCCAAGTTTTTCATCAAAAGTTTACATTCATTTTGTAGACCGGTGAGGAGGATGTTAGTCAATTTGATACAAAGTTTACCAAACAAACTCCGGTCGATTCACCCGACGATTCATGTCTCAGTGAAAGTGTTAATCAAATATTCTCAGTAAGTTTCTACAGTGCCGTGTTACTGTGCTGTAGCTTTCGAGAACATCGCGTTTTTTTTTCATACACAATCTTGTCGCTCTTTTTAGGGATTTACGTACGTGGCACCTTCAGTTTTTGAATCTTTCCAAAGAGATGTTATTAATTTAAGGTTTAAACTTTTGACTCCACTTTTAGAAGTTTTTCTATTAATGAGTAGTTCAATTACTATCAGCATTTTGTCCCATATAGCTACTAATTTCATTATTTATCTTTCTATTTAGCCCTTCAAGAGAATTTCAAGCGCCTATGAGGTAACACAAAAGTGATATTTTCATTTCTAACAACTCACAAGACTGCTTAAAGCTTAGTTAATGAGAAACCTATTTCATTGATCGTGGTGATGATGTGTATTTAGCCCGTTGCGTGTGAACGGCAATACGGAAGCGAAATTTGGCTTCGAAGATGTGTGGAAACCCAATCGACTGCCTAACGGTTGCAACGGCTCCTTTCAAAATCCCGCCAAACGCTCTCTTGAGTTCACTCGTAGTGACGATTGTAAGAAAATGGAATTGGATTGTGGAGCAGGTCCTGTCTTATCAGAAGCTAAAGTACCACGCAATGCGCATGCGTTAGTTCAAGCGTCCAGATGACCTCCGAGATATTGAACATATTTATTTATACGAAGTATGCTGGTGATGAAGCCAGCGTTATCCGCAGGCACAGAAGAGGGAAGTGGAGGGTGCTTCCATTTTGCATAACACGAAACATCTATTTCCTTTCATGACGTAAAGCCCATAGTAATAATGATTCGATTACAGATTAGTTTCGCACAGTATGAGATGTGGGGGGTTTACTGCGCGGTTCAACGCGTTCAACTCTCATTGTCGCACTGATCTTAAACGCGATTGAACGAAACCGAACCCAACGATGACGTTAAGATTTATAGTTTATATAAATTTATTTAATATTCACCACATACACTGATATGGACAATAATTATTTGTCAACCAAATCACTGGTAAGCTATTAGTTTCAAACCGTTAGAGTATTTTTCGCGCTTTACTTTATTTTGGAGATTAGTCAATCTTGTGGTTACGTACATTTACTACACGAGCATATCCTCAACCAATTCTTCGATATATAGGTCAATTGTTGTAACAATGAAATTCATGTAGGAGACTATGAAAGAAATATTGTTGTCTTGTTTTATCGCTTAGATCGTCTAAACTCTCTCTTGTTCCTATACATCCCGAGTGAGAATTGTACAAATCACGTTCTCAAATAATTAAAAATCTCATGAAACATGTCGATTTCAAGACTTTCCTCGTTTGGCTTAATCAAGATTTTCAATTTTTCAAACTCTTATACGTTACATGTCTTTACAAGTTTTTGATTTCGGCCTGGCAGTGAGTATTTTAATAAATAAAAGAGCAACAATCTTTCCAACGTTAAACAGTTTAATTGCTCTAAACTGCGTACAAATCTTGCTCATGGGCCTGGCTAGCTTGATGTAGTAAACAATAGGTTTCTATTTCTTAAGAATTATCAAAATACTTCCCCCACTCAACATGGGAAAATTATTTAGACCATTTATGGTGCTATGTAAAGTAAGGTTACAGGTCTTATAATAGCGTTTTTGCTAGAAGAAGTTTTTCATTTTTTTCATCCTTTGAGCTCCATTGTTTTTCTTCCATTTTTCTTACTTTTTTTATATTTTTCTTCGTTTTTCCTCAGTTCTTCGACTGTTTTTCCCTTTTTTTATCTTAGTTTTTTCTTTTTCTCTTTTCAATTTTTTTTCTAATAGTTTTATTTTTCTTCTTTTTCTTTTTTTAAATCTTTAACGTTTCAATTTTTACGAAACCACTGGACAAATAGAATGATTGACGGGGTATCAAAACAGTTTGCAGTTTTGGAAATATCGCTAGATCAATGAGCATTGCTTGTTTGCAAAAAATTTAGTTGGAAATAGTTTGTTCGGTCTTCAATAGTTCATCGTAAAACTGAGCCAAATGACAATAATTTTATGAGTGAGAATTTTGTCACCGAGAAGCACTTTTAAAATATCTTGCACGATTATAAGACAAACGTAAAACGCAACAGCTCGTTGGGTTAAAGTCCTCCTTAGTTTGCTATTTTTGCACGCTCATGCACGTATACGAAAATCCATAAGGGATATTGCGGTTAGACTAAATTTTGCTGTATTTATTTGCTTGTGTTATCACTCAAATCCTGTTGGCTTTGTTGTGTCTAACTTCTTATGTTTTTAATGATATTGTAACACATGCGAAGTGTGGATTGTATAAATCATATTCTCAAATGATTAGAAATCCTCATTATGAAACATGTTCATTTCAACACTTTCCAAGTTTTGACGGTGACATAGCTAGTGACAGTGGTGCATGGGTGCACATGTTGGTTGCAAAAACCTGTGATGTTAATAAGTAGTTTAGAAACAGATCTCCAATTGGTTCATCTGAAAGTAAAATCACTCGCGAAAATATGACACAAATAAAGCGCAATTGGAGCACAAACACAAACAAATACGATCGTTGTATATTTTATGCGTAGTGGCAAAAAAAATCGATATCCCTTTTTGACGAAAATGCATAGCTCTCCGCCAGACTTGGCTAACTAGACAAAAGAGTGCCACAGTATCCACAAAATGAGAAATAAATGCAGCTCACTGCCATGCTGTTAAAGAGACTGGGTAAGTATAAGGCATTGAACTAAAATACATGGAACGCTACCTGAGGCAAATAATTGAAGCCAAATCTAACACACCCAGACACGCGTGTGTAGTGTTTCGAGATTTTGAAAATTGATTGACTACACACGCGTGTCTGGGTGTAAAATTTGGCTTCAAGAATTTATTAGACTTTTCCATTACAGGTAGCGTTCCATGTATTTTAGTTCAATGGTATAAGGCATCTTTTTCAAATTCCATTTTGAAAAATATCGACTTAATCACAATCTTGCAATTACAAAAGCACACAGTTCGAAGTTCGAGACTCTTCAAATATTTTCAAAAAGAAAATGTCGACCAGATAAGTATTTAAAGATCACGTTGCATTTATTCAGTAAATGATATTTGAAAAGTAAGGACACGAACAGAAATTATGAACTGTTTAAAACAGCCTATTTATGCATTGTCATTTTTAGTGTTAGTGTGATTACTTGAACACTTTTTACAATGACATAATTTAAACAACAATACGCTGGGGATTCACTGCACTCAAATTCTCCTTGACGTTCTCCGATATCTTTCTTTTTGCTAACACTTGAAGCGTCGCATCAGAACAACCGTACAGCCATTTCTCATGGAGTCCGGACTTCTCTCCAAGAATGATTCGCCAACGAGTACGCCACATCTCCTCGGACATAAAGCCCAGGTAGAGAAAACGAGATGTCGTCGGATGAACGGGTCCACGGCTATGGGTCACGCGGTTGTTATTGAAAATTGCCAAAGTTCCAGCTTTGAGAATTACCTTCTGTTGATAGAAGGGATCTAAAAGCTTCGACTCTAGCAGCAAAAAGGCTTTATAGTATTTTTCCATTAGGGAATGATCTTGGATGCTGTCTATTTCAAAGCCGGTATGCTTATTCGAGAAACGAAGCATGGGCAATCTCTCAGAGTGATCATACGAGATGAGAGGGGTTGTCAAGTAAGCATCGTACTGGTACATGCGCACATCAGCAGGGTCGCATCTTTCTTGCACACTCATACGTCGTCGGCTTATTCGGACAGGAACACTTTCTAACAGATCGTACGCTTCCGGTTGCTCTTTCTGAAGATCTCTGATGATCCGGATGCTATCTACGAAGTAATTTTCCGTGTCCTGGAAAGGAGCATCGTAATGCGTTGCAATCAAACCAGATAATCTGTTGGGAATTGCGTAATATGCAGTATCAGTGTGTATGGGGTGATAATCGCCGCTGTAGATGTCTTTATCTACAGCCTTTGTTTGAGTGGGGTCACTTGTTATGGGAAGCTTGTTAGTTGGATGGAACCGTTGTTTTAAGACACCTATCTGTTGCATGACGTCATCAAGACCCTTCTCGTTGGCTGGTACGTTCACAAAATACACCACTCCATATTTCCTAAGGTCAGTCATCCATTGTTCAAGTTTCTCCGCCCTTTCACTGTAATGATAGGTAACCGGAAACTCAGACTGAGAATCCCATAACACAACTTCAGATGGGCCAACCAAATCATCATTCACACTGCCGTCGTGAGCTCTGAGCCAGGAAGCGTCAAAGTTACTGCTGTGGTTCTCCCACTTCACTAGGACGTTATCATCTTCACACTCGGCTGACATCAGAGGCGTATGATTGGCTATGAAATTAACATACTCATGCTGACGATACAGCAGTGAGTTGGAGTCGAAAAACTTTGAGTCTCGAACGGCAGACCGTAGCCAAATGTTTGAAAACTTGGATTGTCGTCCATCTTGCCAAACTATTCGCAAAAAATCACGGCAATTCGAAAGAGATGCAACTTTGAAATCATTTAATATGGAAGACATTTCTTGTCAAGTACACCTAAAACATGTATTGGAATAAAGTTATTCAGTATTGTCATTAGGTGGAAATTTTTGGAGACGCAACTTAACGAGCAACATGCAGATTTCAATTGACAGAGTTGAAACGATTTAGTCAAAGTTAGTTTTTTGAAACTTTTGATAAACATTCGTTCTTGGAATTTGTGGAATTCTGATTGTTCTGGTAGAATGGCATCAAGCACCTTGTTTTCAAACTTTACTAGTTTCCACGATGCCGCCAACTCGTTCTTTGATAGAGTCAATACTTATGAAAAACCATTATTGCCTTCTGTCAACCATCCAGCTGGAGGCGCTATTATTTCACTACCAATATCATAAAAGTTTTTCCTGAGAGCCAAACCAAATAATTTGTTAGAGTGGAACCCCTCCAAAACCATCACTTAAATGTTCAAAATGGAAAACAAGTCTTTGCTTTTGAGGGGGTTTTGGTAATAATTTGACAATAGCTGCCGGCGTAGTTGAATTGAAATGTCGTTAAAAATTACCAATGGAGAAGCATTTTCGCAGACAGAACGATGATTGGGGTGGTCTGGCACCTCACCACAATCGCGACGCCCCCTTGCACTCAGCACTTCTAATAATAAACTATTACTTGATAATAAAATTGAAAAACGCAGAAAGATGCAAGTCAGTCTAAATTTTAGCGGAGCTTATTTCTAAGAAAGCTTGACTATAAAGCTTGGTACATTGGTGTCAATCGTAGAATAATCGGAAAAGACCATTTCAAAAAGAAATCAGCCTGACCCAGCCGAATATATGAATATATATCCCTCTCGCTGTTGGATTGATACCCAAGGCTTGGTAATTATACTGGTCGAGTCAGGTCGACAATGCACATACTTGCTCAGTATGATGCTTTCGATTTTTTGAGCGAAAAGGGAAATTCACTTTTCAGAAAACCGCAAATAAAATCGATAAAGGCGCTATTGAAGCTGGTAACGGACGAGCAAGTTTTTCGCGACAAACAGGGACGCCGGAATGTCGATAATCGGTGGGGGGGGACAAATATTCATATATTCGTAGTCACAGCTCGTAAAGAACAATTGATTTCAAAAGAAAGTATTATGCAAAACACGTATAAATGAATAACTGCCTCCCCCCCACAATTATCGACGTTCCAGCGTCCCTGATAACAACTTTGTATGAGGCCAATGTTATTAGTCAGTCTTTAAGAGGGGACACTGTCAAATTTTTCACTGAAAAATGCATTTGTTCAGAAGCTGGTATGTCAGCTATTGAACAAATGCTTTTATTATAGAATAATTTGCCACACGACTGGTTTCGTGTATCTGACTGGTATGGTCTACTACACTCTACAAAGATAAAATGGGATGATGATGGATAATCAACCAAATGCATCAACTCGATACGTACAGACTAACAACAAAATATAGAAACAATCAGTCAAACATTCAGTAGTCCTACCTTTCTGTGCAACATGGTGCTGTATATTTAATTAGATTACTGGCTGCGGCTAGCCACCTAGCGCTCCTATTTGCCGGAAAATGCAATTTACTTTTGCCAATCTTTTGCCACATAACAATTTTTCGTAGAAAATTCACTGCACGTACAAACGGCATAACAAAAATAACAAGTTCTTGTCATAGAAAATTTGCTCGTCTATATGGAGCTTCAACATGAGTTTTGCTTCATTACTCACGGCATCAATCGAAGCCAGCAACTCTAAAATTCATATGTTCGTTTGGGATTGTACATACGATATTTTAAAGAGCTATTAGTGCTAAACTAGTTAAACATGACATTGTACGGAATTTTCTACCAGCAATATTTCAATTCCATCGCTTTTAGATGCCCCGGGCATCCTGTTTAAAGGACGAAATTATTCTTGTCGAATAAATGACAATCGCATTGACTAGGTTCTACAACTTATATCGTATTTCTGTCTACTTTTATTGAAATGAGTATGGTATTAGTTTCAGTACCTTGATAAATGAACGATTCTGCAAAGACTTTCAAAGCGTTTCCCTTTTATTTGTTAGTTTTTTTTAACCAGACCAGTGTGATTTGAACTTTTCCCACCGTTATAATGGACGCCCATACACAACTGCGCAACAATACTAAATTGAATTATTTAAATAAAGACGCATATTAAAAGAGGCAACGAAGCGAAAAAAGGAGAATTAAGTCTTCACCAATGCAAACCAACCATTTTGGGAAGTTATGATAACATTTTGTGTTAGTGAAACGCAATGGAAAATTAAGAACTTCGCTCGAATACAACTTAATTCCACTTCACATTTACATTACATTCTTGCCAAAAAATGTAGCTCTCTGAATATCAAATATAGAATCAACCATGATCGATATTCTGCCAAAATGTGTCTCTTTCTCGTTCAAAAAGAAGCCACTTGCTATCAGTACACGACACACCCAATGCTAGGCTAACTACACCAAAGAGTAAAAGAGTATCGCCATAGGAGAATAAATGTAGCTCATTGCCATGTGGACATAGAAGTTTGGTAAACTTACGGCATTATTCAAATTCCATTCGACTTAATAGCAAGAATACAATAGCAAACACACTTCGAAGTTCGTGACTTTTCAAATATTTAATAGAAATATTGTAATAGAAAATGAATGCTACTAATTCTCAGGGCGTAAAAAATGGTCAGCCAGTGTGACATTGCATGTGACAACATGTTTGCCAATTTCTCTGTTCGCCTAACCACAAAATGTACAAATGGCAACTTTTCGTACGTAAAGATCACGTTACATTTATTAAGAAAATTATAATCCAAATGTGTGGACAAGTACTGGGAACATGAACTGTTTAAAAAACCTTATTTATGTATTGTTATTTTTAGTGTTCGTCTGTTTACTTGAACGATTTTTAGCTACATTCAAATCTTTCTTGACATTCTCCGATATCTTTCTTTTTGCCAACACTTGAAGCGTCGCCTCAGAACAACCATACAGCCATTTCTCAGGAAGTCCGGACTTCTCTCCAAGAATGATTCGCCAACGAGTACGCCACATCTCCTCGGACATAAAGCCCAGGTAGACAAAACGAGATGTCGTCGGATGAATGGGTCCACGGCCATGGGCGACGCGGCTATTATTGAAAATTGCCAAAGTTCCAGCATTGAGAATGACCTTCTGGTGATAGAAGGGATCAGAAAGCATCGACTCTAGCAGCAAAAAGGCTTTATAGTATTTTTCCATTACGGAATGATCTTTGATGCTGTCCATTTCAAAGCCGGAATGCTTTACCGTAAAGCGAAGCGTGGGTAATCCCTCAGAGTGATCATATGAAATGAGAGGGGTAGTGAAAACCAAATCGTACTGGTACATGCGCACATCAGCAGGGTCGCATTTTTCTTGCACATTCATACGTCGTCGGCTCAATTGTACAGGAATACTTTGTAACAGATCGTACGCTTCCGGGTGCTTTTTTTGAAGCTCTCCAATGATTCGGAGGTTATCTACAAAGTAATTTTCCGTGTCTTGGATAGGAGCATCGTAATTTATTCCAAGCAAACCAGATAATTTATAGGGGACTGGGTGATAGGCAGTGTCATTGTGCACGGATAGATAGTCACTGCTGTAGACGTCTCTATCTATGGCCTTTCTTTGAGTGGGGTCACTTGTTATGGGAAGCTTGTTAGTTGGATGAAACCGTTGTTTTAAGACACCTATCTGTTGCATGACGTCATCAAGACCCTTCTCGTTGGCTGGTACGTTCACAAAATACACCACTCCATATTTCCTAAGGTCAATCATCCATTGTTCAAGTTTCTCCGCCCTTTCACTGTAATGATAGGTAACCGGAAACTCAGACTGAGAATCCCATAACACAACTTCAGATGGGCCAACCAAATCATCATTCACACTGCCGTCGTGCGCTCTGAGCCAGGAAGCATCAAAGTTACTGCTGTGGTTCTCCCACTTCACTAGGACGTTATTATCTTCACACTCGGCTGACATCAGAGGCGTATGATTGGCTATGAAATTAACATACTCATGCCGACGATACAGCAGTGAGTTGGCGTCAAAAAACTTCGCGTCTCGAACGGCAGACCGTAGCCAAATGTTTGAAAACTTGGATTGTCGTCCATCTTGCCAAACTATTCGCAAAAAATCACGGCAATTCGAAAGAGATGCAACTTTGAAAGCATTTAATATGGAAGACATTTCTTGTCAAGTACACCTAAAACATGTATTGGAATAAAGTTATTCAGTATTGTCATTAGGTGGAAATTTTGGAGACGCATCTTAACGCTCAGCATGCAGATTTCATTCAAAAATTTTATTTATGAGCCCGCGTCTTTCCGCTGACTTTGACAACCAAAATCCGCCATGTTTTTGACTACGCGGCCGCGCGCTAATAATTTATAGTAATTTGGTTGACATTTCCCCTCCAGGTCTTATAGAACTCAATGGTCCCACTCGATTAACGTTCGATTCCGTGGCTTCGTAATATGTAAAACGGATCGACAAGTCAAAATATTTGCCCTTTCGAAAGGAAAGTCACATTTCACAAATCGCAAAAGAACTTGATAAAGTTGTTATACTAAACAGTAGATTTGCTTCAGTATTCACGATATCAATCGAAACTGGCAATTCTATATAATTTAAACGTGCTTGGGTGCAAAATTAGTTGAGTTCTTGACTTTCAATTCAGCCATGTTGGTGATCTTTCTGATACAAAAGAATATTTCCTCTGTGCTATTGTAGGCATCGGCCGACGTGGGCGAGCAACGTTGTTCGTTAAATCTCAAGAGAATGGTTGCAAGTCAAGAATATGACATTGTGCGAAAATATTTACATGCAACAATTTAAGTCCATTGCCCGTAAATACGACCCATCCCTTGTAAAGAACCAAATTATTCATTGCTGAACGACAATCGTATCGACCGGGTTTAATACAACTTCTACTATATTTCTGTCTACTTTTATTTAAATGGAATGACGTTAGTTTCAGACTTTCAGTACCTTGATAAATACTCGACTCTGCACAGATTCCGACGAAGTGTTTTCGCCCTTTCTTTAGTTAGTTTTCTTAACCGGCCAGTGTGATTTTCCACCGTGAAAAGAGACGCCAATGAATGCCGAAGTGCACAACAATACAAAATTGAACCCACGACCTCTGCGGTGCCGGTGCAGTGCTCTAACCAACTGAGCTATGAAGTCACACAGTGGAGAGCAGGTCAATTTCTTGGGCTAATGTTTTCCCGTGAAAGGAATGTCATATAAAAGATTGTTATATGCAGTGCGGTTAGAGCACTGCACCTATACAAAATTGAATTATTCAAATACAAGAGGCAATTAATTTGTAAAATTATGACAACGTTTTCTCTTACATTAAAAATTGCTCGTTGGATATTGAAGATCTCTATATTTTCTCAACTGTAAGTTGAAGTGTGCAAGTGTGCAAGTAGTCATTTCATGACTCACTACCTCATCAAATAAGACTTTTGGGACCCTTACTTCATTTCTGGACAATCCGATTTGAAGCGAAACACCGATTCTTCAAACGTTTAGCCCATATTGTATGTAATTTTAGGAACATTTTGAAAACCCTGGCTTCAGACAACAAATGTTTCTCTGTTATAATATTATGAGCAAGAAAGACCTATCTGAAGTAGACTTTGAAGTCGGACCTGGATCACAAGTGGTAGTTGAATATTTGGATGCAGCAGATTTGATTGCACGAAGACTAGGTATTCTCGTGTCTGACATCGTATATCTTGCAAATTGGTGTAAACTTCACGGTATTAAATATACCATAAAATCTTTTACTTTTAACTGGAAAAAGTGATGATATTCTTCCTGTTTTTCAACAAATTGTTTATGTTATTGTTAGTGAAAATAATAGTGCGCACTTTCTTACGCGGAAATGGAAAACAACCGAGTACCATCGACATACTCATTCGTACGCAATTGAACTGCCAAATGATCCAAAGTGCTCGATCATTTCTTTGAACGATTTGTACAATTATTTCCTATACCATGCCTCAGAATCATATATGATGAAGAGGACTTGCATTCTCATGTCGTACTTCGTCACCGCATTCCTTGATGCGCTCAAAATATTAATAAAGAAGTTTAATATGCTAACATGATACTTAATAGGAAATAGTTTTGAAGGACTTAAGAGAGTAATGATTTCTTTATTCCATTGACTATATGCTTTTTATTAATGATGTTTAAGATTAGAGGTTTATTATCTGTAATGTCTTTTTTTGGTTGAATGTTCGTTTGTAAAATAACATGAAAAATTTAAACAATTTCATTGGTCAAGAGCTATAATTTATAAGAGGCCATGCACTTTTTTCATTACATAAACTACGTCATCCCTGCGAGTAATTCTATAGGTAATAGAACAGTTTTGAGTGCAATTAGGGATGAACGTGCCCAAGTGAGTTTTTTAAAGAGTAGCTCAAGTCCAATTTAGCCGTAATAGCATAAGAAATTATACTATAACTCAATAATAATATACTTTGAGGTATATCTTGATAGTACCGTTAAACTCTTTCTCGTTTGGTTACTCTATATCTTCTCGTAACTGTGTATGCTGTTTTGTTATCGTTTTTGCATTTTTTGCAATTCTTGAATTTCAAACGATTGCAGATTGCATATTGTAAAAATCTTTCTTTATTACAAATGACATCATGTTGCTTTTTGAAATGAAAAGAATTATGTTTTTGGTTTCTTGGCTTTCTTTGCATTTCAGCTAATCAGGTTACATGATGTACGGAGCAACTACACTTTTCACAGTGCATTGACACATTTTCACTGTACAATTACACTTATTCACATTAAACACTAAATTAAATTGAACAATATAAACTTTCTATTGATGCTATTTATTTTATTCAATATAGGCATCTTCAAGTCCCGAGTTTACTTCTCAGCCAAAAGAAAACGAGGAAAAACGTTCAGTAGCAGCAAACCAGTCTATATTTGAGAGCTGTGGGGCTCAAACTTTTCAACCGAGAAAGAAACCCAGGAATGATTTTGTAAGAATTAACACGTGTAGAGCAATTAAACATCAAACATACTTTTTTATCTTTTTCTTTTTTTAAACAATATCAAATCGATTTTGGAAGAGTCCGAAGTTGGTGCTCAAGTGATTTGCGAACTGGATACGGATAAATTAAACAGAAAAAGCAGAATCAAGATAAGATTTAGTATTTACATAATTAATCAGTTTGGAGAAAGGTTTGTGAAAATATGAAAGACTAAATTCACCATTTTTACTGCAACATGCAAGTCTACCTATGATGTCATCGTAACAGTAAAAATTGTGAAAATCGAAAATCAAAGAGTAGTACAAATAAACACAATAGTAAAATGAGATTTTAGCAATGAAGCATCGTGTTTGAGAAACATGTAAATGTTTATACTTTTTGAAAAAGGTAAATTTTTTAGAGGAAGTAAGCAAACTGTTTCTAATGAAATTATTATGTGAGATTGAAAATCCGAAATTTGACATTTATTACATTTTCAATGACGTCATAAGTACACATGAACGCTACCGTAAAAGTTCTGAATTGTTCAACATCTAAGTTAAAATTGAAATAATTCTAAAATACAGGCCTCATGCAGACATCAAAATCCAAATGGCAAAGGCAGGGGTAGAGCAGTTTCCTTTCCTTAAAGACGAAGAGGATCAAGGATATGTACGCGTTTCTCATTACGTTTAACTTTTGATTTGGAATCAAATCATGTATTTTACAAATGTTTGTTTCTTTCTTGTACGTGATCACTTTTTCAATTTTTAGGAAGCTTGGTACACGCCAGGAAAGGGAATTCATTCTGCTACAGGGTGGTTGAAAGAACGGCTTAGAAATGTTAGGAGAAAGAGCATAAAACACCGTCAGATTGAACAAGAATTTGGCTCAACTTCAACTTCTCTAAAACACTTGGCAAGATCTCTATCAGGTTAAATTCGTCAATTAAAAAGATATTAGAAGTTTATTTGATGGTGCTTATAGAAAATTTGCTTTTTTTTCTTAAAAAGAGCCAGTCTTAAATGAATCTGACCATGCTGGAATGAAGCAGTGGATGAAAGAGAACTGGGAGCCTATCTCAACCCTAAAAAGTTATATGCATAAGACCGTCTTAAATCGATCAGAATGGATTAGAAAAACGCCACAACTTACAATACGAGAGGTTATGAAAGAATACCCTCGTCTTTTTGATGTCCCTGGCATGGTAAAGAAAATTGTTAAACGTTCTTTCGTTATACATCATCTTGTACGGCTAATTTATTCAGGTTGAAATAGATTTTGCAACTTGTATCCAGATGTCGCGGATAATCTTTTTCTGCGATTTACACCAGAAACAGTGGAGAAATTACATTTTTGACAAAAAATGTAGCTCTCTGAATATCAAATATAGAATCAACCATGATCGATATTCTGCCAAAATATGTCTCTTTCTCGTTCAAAAAGAAGCCACTTGCTATCAGTACACGAGACACCCAATGCTAGGCTAACTACACCAAAGAATAAAAGAGTATCGCCATAGGAGAATAAATGTAGCTCATTGCCATGTGGACATAGAAGTTTGGTAAACTTACGGCATTATTCAAATTCCATTCGATTTAATAGCAAAATACAACAGCAAACACACTTCGAAGTTCGTGACTTTTCAAATATTTTAATAGAAATATTTTAATAGAAAATGAATGGTACTAATTCTCTGGGCGTAAAAAATGGTCAGCCAGTGTGACATTGCATGTGACCACATATTTGCCATTTTCTCTGTTCGCCTAACCACAAAATGTACAAATGGCAACTTTTCGTAAGTAAAGATCACGTTACATTTATTAAGAAAATTATAATGCAATTGTGTTGATAAGTACTGGGAACATGAACTGTTTAAAAAAGCTTATTTATGCATTGGTAATTTTAGTGTTTTTGTGTTTACTTGAACGATTTTTAGCTACATTCAAATCTTTCTTGACATTCTCCGATATCTTTCTTTTTGCCAACACTTGAAGCGTCGCATCAGAACAACCGTACAGCCATTTCTCAGGGAGTCCGGACTTCTCTCCAAGAATGAGTCGCCAACGAGTACGCCACATCTCCTCGGACATAAAGCCCAGGTAGAGAAAACGAGATGTCATCGGATGAATGGGTCCACGGCCATGGGCGACGCGGCTGTTATTGAAAATTGCCAAAGTTCCAGCATTGAGAATGACCTTCTGGTGATAGAAGGGATCAGAAAGCATCGACTCTAGCAGCAAAAAGGCTTTATAGTATTTTTCCATTACGGAATGATCTTTGATGCTGTCCATTTCAAAGCCGGAATGCTTTACCGTAAAACGAAGCGTGGGTAATCCCTCAGAGTGATCATATGAAATGAGAGGGGTGGTGAAAACCAAATCGTACTGGTACATGCGCACATCAGCAGGGTCGCATTTTTCTTGCACATTCATACGTCGTCGGCTCAATTGTACAGGAATACTTTGTAACAGATCGTACGCTTCCGGGTGCTTTTTTTGAAGCTCTCCAATGATTCGGAGGTTATCTACAAAGTAACTTTCCGTGTCTTGGATAGGAGCATCGTAATTTATTCCAATCAAACCAGATAATTTATAGGGGACTGGGTGATAGGCAGTGTCAGTGTGCACGGATAGATAGTCGCTGCTGTAGACGTCTCTATCTATGGCCTTTCTTTGAGTGGGGTCACTTGTTATGGGAATCTTGTTAGTTGGATGAAACCGTTGTTGTAAGACACCTATCTGTTGCATGACGTCATCAAGACCCTTCTCGTTGGCTGGTACGTTCACAAAATACACCACTCCATATTTCCTAAGGTCAGTCATCCATTGTTCAAGCTTTTCCGCCCTTTCACTGTAATGATAGGTAACCGGAAACTCAGACTGAGAATCCCATAACACAACTTCAGATGGGCCAACCAAATCATCATTCACACTGCCGTCGTGAGCTCTGAGCCAGGAAGCATCAAAGTTACTGCTGTGGTTCTCCCACTTCACTACGACGTTATGATCTTCACACTCGGCTGACATCAGAGGCGTATGATTGGCTATGAAATTAACATACTCATGCCGACGATACAGCAGTGAGTTGGCGTCGAAAAACTTTGGGTCTCGAACGGCAGACCGTAGCCAAATGTTTGAAAACTTGGATTGTCGTCCATCTTGCCAAACTATTCGCAAAAAATCACGGCAATTCGAAAGAGATGCAACTTTGAAAGCATTTAATATGGAAGACATTTCTTGTCAAGTACACCTAAAACATGTATTGGAATAAAGTTATTCAGTATTGTCATTAGGTGGAAATTTTTGGAGACGCATCTTAACGAGCAACATGCAGATTTCATTTGACAGCTTTGATTTGACAGATTTGAAAAGATTTCGTCAAAGTGAGTTTTTACAAACTCTTGATAAACATTCGTTCTTGGAACTAGTGGAATTCTGATTCTCATGGTAGAATGGTTTCTAGCTGCATCTTGTTTATTATTTTCCATAGTGCCGCCAACTCGTTTATCGGATATAGTCCAGTACTCATGAACATACTATCGCTTGTATTCAACAACATTTCACGAGAGCCAAACAAAATAATTTGTTAGAGTGGAGCTCCCACGACCAAAAGACAGCCGCCTCAATACGGGTTAAGCGGAAAACACGCAGGTATTGGTTGATTCCAACCAGCACTTCCATGCATAAACTATTTACTTGATATTAAAATTGAAAGTGCAGAAATACGCAAGTTCGTGCAAATTTTAAAAAAGCCTGTTTCTAATAGGACTTGCGCACAAAATGCTTGGTACGTCGCATGTTAATTGAAGGCCCGTCCACACTAACGCAGATTCAAAAGTATACGGGTTCGTTTTGTCGGAAACGCATTCGGGACGAAGTCAAACCGGAATGAAAATCAAAATTTGTTGCATGTTTACACAGGACCGGAATGAAATCACAAAACTTTATTCGCATAATGTCTCCTTTTTAGGCTAGTTTCCCACCTGCTAGCCATTTTTTTTAGTAATTTGTTTTCATGCGCATGCGTTGTTGCCATTTCAGACCGGTTTGAACGTGGGTCTGAACGTTAATTTGAGTTTACATTGATGCCGGTTTCAATTCATACCATTCTGAACTCAGTCGGATCGGTTCAGAAGGCGTTGCGACTTCAAACGGCTCTGACTCATTTTCGTAACGGTTCCAAGTAGACATCTACTATAAATAATACTGTAACCGACACGAGCTGGTACCGGTGTGACTTCGTTCCTGTCTCATGTGAACAGGGCTTTAGAGAATCTGTAATGAAGGCCTTGCGCGACATAATGAGCAATGTAGCTCATGCAAAAAAGACTATTCGGGAGGATAGTTTGCGAAATAAAACTATCGCACCCAGAGGCGTAACTAGAACGTTAATTGGGTGCATTTTCATATATTCCGTTGTGCCCTACTGATTTCTTTTGAAAGTGATTTGAATTTCAAAAGAAATCAGTAGGGCACAACTGAATATATGAATATACCCCCCCTCCCCCCCAATTAACCTTCTAGTTACGCCTCTGATCCCACCTAGTGCTTTAAATCAAAATCTTTTAGCCCCACAGCCGTATGTTTGAGCTATTTTATTTCGTCGATATGTAGTCCTAGAAAAAGCTATTTCCACATAACAATCGTTGTCTTCTTAGTCAGACAAATAAAGCATTGAAAAGAGTGAGATCCTCATCTAACAATGGATTAATAATAAAATAGAAGCAAATTTACTAAAATCATGCCATGCTTATTTCGAGTTTTGCATTTGGTGACGTCATCGTTTCAATTTTTATGCGTACCGACCGTCCACACTAGCACAAAACATATGATTCGTTTTAATCCACTTTCGACTGCGTTTCTAAACTTATACGGATTCGGTGGATCCGATCTGCGTGCTAGTGTGAGCAGAAGGCCTAAACGTTTCAAAATGTATAAGGATTTAAACGAATCCCTAGTGTGAACGGAGAGGATCCGATCTGCGTGCTAGTGTGAGCGGAAGGCCTAAACGTTTCAAAATGTATAAGGATTTAAACGAATCCCTAGTGTGAACGGAGAGGATCCGATCTGCGTGCTAGTGTGAGCGGAAGGCCTAAACGTTTCAAAATGTATAAGGATTTAAACGAATCCCTAGTGTGAACGGAGAGGATCCGATCTGCGTGCTAGTGTGAGCGGAAGGCCTGAACGTTTCAAAATGTATAAGGATTTAAACGAATCCCTTGTGTGAACGGAGAGGACCATATATTAACATAAATTGCTATGCCTGGCTAAATTCTTTTGAAACGATTTCACTCATCAGCCTGGCATACCGAAACATATACGTCCCACTCGATTAACGTTCGATTCCGTGGCTTCGTAATATGAAAAACGGATCGGCAAGTCAAAATATTTGCCCTTTTGAAAGGAAATTCACATTTCACAAATCGCAAAAGAACTTGATAAAGTTGCTATACTAAACAGTAGATTTGCTTCAGTATTCATGATATGAATCGAAACTGGCAATTCTATATAATTTAAATGTGCTTGGGTGCAAAATTAGTTGAGTTCTTGACTTCCAATTCAGCCATGTTGGTGGTCTTTCTGATACAAAAGAATATTTTCTCTGTGCTATTGTAGGCATCGGCCTAGGGCGAGCAATGTTGTTCGTTAAATCTCAAGAGAATGGTTGCAAGTCAAGAATATGACATTGTGGGAAAATATCTACATGCAACAATTTAAATCCATTGCCCGTAAATGCGACCCATCCCTTGTAAAGAACCAAATTATTCATTGCCGAACGACAATCGTATCGACCGGGTTTAATACAACTTCTACTATATTTCTGTCTACTTTTATTTAAATGGAATGACGTTAGTTTCAGACTTTCAGTACCTTGATAAATACTCGATTCTGCACAGATTCCGACGAAGTGTTTTCGCCCTTTCTTTCGTTAGTTTTCTTAACCGGACCAGTGCGATTTCCCACCGTGAAAAGAGATGCCAATGAATGCACAAATGCACAACAATACAAAATTGAATTATTCAAATACAAAGAGGCAATTAATTTGTGAAGTTATGGCAACGTTTTCTCTTACATTACAAATTGCTCATTGGATATTGAAGATCCCTATATTTTCTCAACTGTAAGTTGAAGTGTGGAAGTTTGCAAGTGTTTGAATTTATGTATGAAAAATCAAATTTGTTTCCAACACGGGAAACAATGATGCAAGATTAAACATGCAAATCCTATAGTAGTTCATGGGGCAAAGAAGAATTGATAATGGTTAGTGTTTTTATACATGTATAAATGAATAAAGACCCCAATATTGATCTTGCACCTTCTGTGGAGAGGTTCATAGAGATTGCCATCATCACATATCGCGAGTTGTTTCTTGTATAACACGGTAGGCTAGCATTCGTGGACGTGTATGTAGATCATTTCGATAGGATCTCAACTGGAGTGACATATGAAAAAATACTTGAACATGAACTTACATGAAAAGATTTCAATCATCAAAAAGATCATCTGCATGAACCCTGCGCTCACCAGCAGGTTCGAATACTCCAGTGCTGACAAATTAGAACGTGAAAGAAGACGGGAAAAAACAGATTTCAAGAAATACGTTTCGAAGAAGTTGCTTGTAGTAGAAAGTTGAAGCTAAAACTTGTTATACATTGTCGTCCGAACTTTCCTGATAATGTACCATGAGAAGTTAAGCAGTTAAAGTTGCTTTACTATCCATATAATTACTTCCGTTTCTGATGTTTTTAACAATGTCACATCTTAAGAGCCATCTTAATCTAACTGCAGCACACTCACACACACTGATTTAGAGTATATTTGACTGATTTGTTCAGTTTCGACAATTTTGTTTCGATAGATCGCTTCGATATTATATCACACGTAAGAGACTAAGTTTTCCAAAGAACGACTTCGATTAAAGAACAAGAACGCAGAAAGTTATACGTCTGTAGATTTTTATCTGGTAACGCACAATGCGAGCAGTTCATTGAGGGGTGATAACTTGATAGAGGAGGATCCTATGTTTTTTGCCTTCTTGAAAGCAGGCTATAGATGCTAATATTCACCTTTCAACAAATCGTTTAGCGGAAAAGCTTTTCAAAACAATGACAGACACCTTTAGGATAAATACTCTGTTTTGTTTATATCCGCCTTAAAATATGTGCATGTGTATAGGATTGAATTACTATATATATTATATATGAGTAGGATTGCTTATGCGCTAAACAATGTTTAGCGAAGTGTGTTGATAATATACAATTGCAATATTATGCATATATAGATATATACCTACATGTAGGTGAACTCAATTGAACATGGTGTCCTAAAGGTCATCATGGATTAACAGTTTACATTTCCCCCACAAATAATCAAGTCTTCGACGAGCGTACCAGCACGGCTAAGGAAGACAAGCCGAACTTATCTGCTTCCTAATAGCTGCTTCGGGGTGTAAAGTGTGACGTTAGCAGATGGCTTTATCGTCTCCTTAGTCATAAATTGGTATGTGATTGCTATTTGAATGTCAATATGTCAATGATTTGCCGGATGCAAGCGTGGATGTTTAGTTCAATGCCCTAATTGCATGCAGTTGCGCACCTATATATTCATCTAAAAGCGATGTCACGCATTGTTTCCGACTTCGTATTTGAATGTCCACGATACAAGAGAAAGGAAAAGGCAGAGCTCTAGACATCAACGAGTCGGCCGTTTTAGATGGTGTTCAAGGAGCTCGAGTGATTAATTTATGAATAATATACGGACGAACTGTGTCTATAACTGGCAAAGGAGCAGTCTTGCTTCATTACAAAAATGTTACTAACGTCAGGTAATGGTAATTTGATGCAACAAGGTCGTGGGCCTGTAATTGTAATAAAATCGAAGAACTTCTAAAAGTCGAGTGTTGGATATATGCGACCAGCTATTTGTGAAATTGTTGGATTCGTAGTATACGATGAAAAAGACAAGACGAAAATTTAATTGGTGTTCATGTTCTGGGATACGCTCTGAAAGTCATCCCGTCAATAATTTGAAAACGTCGATAAAACAGTTCTTTAGCCGCAAAAGTAAGTGCTTACAAGCAAGTCGTAGCCATTACTAATTATCCCACACTCCTTAACAGCTCAATGCTTTGCGCGATCAGTCAAATGCTTTGCCTACCCGTTGTGTGTTATAAAGCGATATTTGACCACGCTGTTTGAATGCACAGTCAATGTAAACGTGCTACAAATTATAGGTCATTAAAGATTGCTCAAAGATTCATTATAAAATCACTCGCGAGATGAAACATAACATGACTTTAAAAATAAATAACCATTGTCGTGTGTAAGTGCTAACATTACAACAGACTGCTTAATACAAAGAGCGACACCACACAAAGCTTCTGAACGGCCAGATGGAATTCTGTGCGCCATCATCTTATAGTGTTAAACCGGAAACAGAAATGCCCTGCTAAAACCACTCGAATATTTCTACAAAACAGCGTTCCCTCGCTGTAGGGGATACAGCAACAAAACCTACATGGCGCATTTTCAATACCGTTGAGTTTCTGTTGCACCAAAATATAACCCAGCCAAAACGGATAACCGACACCACGAACGCGTCGATTCGGCAAGGTACAATATTTGCTGCTACGGATGGTCGAAAAACATATCCATTCGATTTTTTAAACGAGGTAAAGTGGTGTAAGACATTTTTGACACGAGCGTGTTTGAATATTATCTGATTTAAAGTCACTAGTATTTGAAAGATTTTTACTCTGATCTTCAGCACATATTCGCGATTACAAACCACAACTGCCGTCTAGAATTTTCAGTTAGTCTTTAGCAGATCTTAGTCAAAACTGTGGGCCAGATTGTTGGGACTCAGAATTATCGAGAAGCCGTTCTCCAGCTGATATATCGAGCATGCATAAAACAAAGGTTATTCAAAATAAATTTGATCGCGTTAATCAAAAATTTTTGACAACAACACACAAATGAACTTGAATATATATATATATATATATTTCGATAAAATTGCTGATTATCATCGGTAAATGATTAATGTGAATACAACAAAAAATCCATAAGATACATTATATGATTTGAATCACTTTCTGAAATGAAGGTTTGAATCAAAATATACAAATTTGCATTGTTTTCTCCTTGAAAACTGCGATTTATAGGGGCAATATACTGTAACTTGTGTAGCTCGATTTGTTTTATACGTCTTTACTTATAAGGATATCGAAAAATCGTGTATCGCCGTAATTTTTATCAGTAACATTGTTTAAAACATCGCTAATTTCATAATGACGAACAGGAAACCCTACTTTACAAAAGTCCATCGCACTCAAATATGAAAGATTCCTTAAGAAATTTACGCAAAATGACTTACTTCCGAAAACGTTTAAATGCGCTGTTAATACAGGAAAATGGACTCAGGAGACATAAATCTGATAACTGAACGCGCTCAAACAAATCAAACAAAAAGATAACCGTATTTTGCTTCGCGGGAATCTTCAATACATAACCGTTTTGCGGGATTTTCATTGGCTCTTCGATATTGCCGTGTCTTTGGCAATATTGAAAAGATACTTTGCAAGACACTGGCACGAAATGAAAAGCCCCAAGAAAAACAGTTGTTTATGACCATGTTTAGCGATGCTTTTGATTGCTATCTTTGCTTTACGATTCAAGCCAGACGGCTTCTAACAGTTAAGGTTAGACAGGCAACGTGGTTAGCCAGCACGATCACTGATTTAATATTGACATGTGTTCCAAACAAAAGCGGAGTCTAAACGTAATTATTGCATAGAGTTCCGTTCTCATGCACAGGGCTTTCAGATTCCCATCGCGGCATGGCATTTTAAGACAAGGACGATATCTCACAAACACCATATGAGCACAACAACGGATACAGTGCTGTGACGAATATATGTGTACGAGAGAATTCTAGCAAAGTCAAATGCTTTGATATTTGATGAACAGAGCGCTATGAGCCCCGTATGGTAGTTTCCTTAACTAGACTCTCGAATTTAAACACGGAAAACGTTTTCACTACAGCTATCACTTCGAATTCTAAGGTACAAGTTCGCGCTGTAAATCGCGTCATATACTTCTATACTATAATCACGTGATATACTATAATACACTATAATCACCTAACATACTATAAATAAACTTCTAGATGGGCATACCTTACTTTGACTGACTAAATATTGTAAACCACCGATGCGTTCTTTGTCGTTTCCCCCGGAAATTTCTAAGTTAAAAAGAAAGAGAATTTTGTGTACAGTGATTTTATATTAATGAATATTAAAGTTTTCATATGTTTCAATTCGAGTGCATCAGTAAGTTGTGTCTTCATTTGTTCACAAAGATTATCTTTATACATGTGTGTATTTCACAATTGAGTCGCAGCTTTTTCAATGATGTATGTTGGTAGAGTTTTGTCCGGGGACGTATAAATTAGGGGGAGAGATCTTACGGGGATACGACCCCATGTTAAACATGTGGGGGACACGTGACCCCTTTGATAAATGATCTGAAATCAAATGTGTGTAAATTTAAATTTTATCTTTACAAATTTTAAGTTTACGAGAAACATGACAACTTAATTCTTTGCGCTGTAAAAAGCAAGCTTCTATAAAATATTAATAACTTGTATGTAACACTGAAAGGCTACCAAAAAAGGTAAGGCTAATTTGATTGGGTAACTGCCATTTTCCAGCCGTTTAAAGGATTTGAAAGTTTTAATTTTGCCCTTCCCCCTCCCCATACCCCTTAGTATTGAAGACATTCCCACGTTTCTAGTTAAAAAAAGCAACAATTTATGTACGTCACACTCACATTACCTTTCGTGACGACGGTTTGCCGAATGCAAATGTGTCAAAATGAAAAGCATAATTCAAAGCAAGTCTTTGTTGTGGCAAGCAATTATCATAGGCAAGCAATAAAAAGAATTGCAAAACTTTACCCATAGGCAAGCCACGCATTATATTTTTTCAAATCATACAAAACGCCTAAAACTTAAACTTCTACGGTTTACACAAGTGAATGATCGATAGTAAAGGAGGAAAACACCAAAATTGTAAATTTATGGGTAAGTTAGAGCTTCGAACTAAACTCATATCCAGTCGGCAACACGCTACGTCTTCAAGTTAATGGTTTGAACTTGGGAGTATTTTCACTATTTGGTAAATGTACGGTAAATTTTGGCTAATTGCGATCCAAGTTAGTGAAGTTCTCAAAAGGATTGTTGGTGTTGATGTTGAGCGACGTTTCGACAACTTTACAATGAATAACGGTAAGGTTGTCGAAACAGCATCAACAGTCTTTCTCAGAACTCCGCTAACCTAGACATTATACATCTACATTCTACAAACATGTAACGGTACGTCTTCGATACTTAGGGCATAAAGATGAGCTAGAATCGTGGCCGATTTCTCCCGTTTTACACAATGAGGAAGTGAACGGTCGAGAAAAGGAAAAGGCGCATAAAAACTTCCAAAGGCGATTAAAAGATTGTAGCTGGTACTTCGAATCGACAAGAACACCTTGGTTTGAAATAAGCGAGCCGAATGATGGCAATAACGCAGACAAGAGGACCGAGTGTTTTTCTGAAGACAATTGTGATTGCATTTTGGTCACGTGTTATCAAAGTGTCACGTCAACACACCCCACCAATTCGGTATGTAGCTCACTTGGAGACAGGCTTAGCATTTGGTCCGCTTATAGAGCTTCGGGGACTTCCAGGACCTCTACGGAAGACGAAAAATCGTTCTACGATAACTTATGTCAATTTTGTAAGGTCACCAGTCTCGAACGACGTGCTAGAAAGTACGCTGAATGGAGACGACGCTTTAGCGCAAAGCTAGCCGAGGTTCGGTCCCAGGACGATGGGGATTCGCAGCAATGTACATGCGCAATGGGACACTTGACATTCATGGAATGGAAAAAACTTTATGAAATGGACGATTTAACAAAGCTCTCAAAAACGGATCATGATCACAAATCCGATTCAAATTCGGACTGTGGTATTGATAAGTTCGATATACAATTAAACAAAGGGCAAAAAATATCACCGTCTTGTTCGGTTAACAATTGCCATGCCCACAAATCAAAAGGACCATTGGATTACGCGCCACACAAATCAGACTTATACTTGGATTACGGTACAAATAAATCCGACAAGCATTCAGATTATGGAACACACAAATCAAAGTGCAGTAGCAGCACAGGTTTCCCAAGTTTGACCGTGAAAAGTTCCTCACTGGGCTACAACAGTCTGTCATCACTTCTATACACTGAACAAGATCGTGGAAGTGACTCTAGTTACACGCCATCTGCATCATCGGAATATGAAGACACTTCTCAAGAGAACAGCTGTATAAATGCACCAGCAGACAAAACACGCATGCGTAATACATCACTCGTGATTCGTGGAACGTCTTGTGAAGATGAGGACGATGCCGTTTTCGGTGCATCGATGAAAAACTTGCGCAATTCAAGAAGAAGAAGAAGGCGGAAGGTAAAGAAACCAAATCCAGTTCAAATCACAGCTGATTTCCACAAAGAGTGTTCTTCTTCACCGAGTGTGAAAATTCTGAAAAATAGGGAAGGCAAGGTAGAAAATGCTGTAAATCTTGGTGAAACAGACGACAGCAGTGCCGTTTCCATCTGTTCGGAGAATGTAGCAAAGATACCAAAAGAAAACGATGAGACATTTCCACCTGATTTGCTCTCGGAATTCTTAAACATCGCGCGCACGATTGACGAATTTTATGAAAGCATACACAACAAAAATTTTTTAGAAAATCGAGCGCAGAAAACATCCCGCGACAAGATGAATGACAATCATCTATCTCGTGAAAATGTTGACGACGTTGCTCGGGCAGCAAGTGACTTTGGAACGACGTCCAGCAGTGGCGTTCACATGACGTCAAAGGAAAGCATAGCCGACCAATCCGGAAGCGAGAATTTTTCATTCGAGTTCAGAAACAGAATTCGCAGTTTAGAACGACTATGCTCCTTTGCCGAATACAGTGAAGAAGGGGAATCATCACAGCCGGCAGCAAGCGCTTCGGAGGACCTGACTCAACACTCAGTCTGGAAACTTAGCCAACAAAGCATTAATTTGACGTTGTCACGTAGGAGCCGTTCGAGAACCAGTAGCGAGTCAGCAAGCAGTAGAAGTCGGGTCACCTCTTCGAACGGGTCAGGTTCGGGAAATAGTCGTTGTTCAACGCGGCAGAGTAATTATAAACCTTCCAAATCTGACGTGACATCAACAGAAAACCTGGAATCAGGCGAATCAGTTTTTTCCAGCTCATTAACACTGCCAAAATCTACTGACTCTTGCCAACTAGGGACAAAATGGAGCGGAAGTATGCAATGGGATTATTCAGACTGGGAGTTTTACTACGGAATAAGGTCACGTGAAAATGACCAGGGAACCTCTATAGAGCAATTAGGGACAATTGACGAAGCGCTTCCACAAGATCCACTGGATTGGGACTGGTGATACGTATAGAGGATTAATTTGAGAGAAGATTAGATTGGTTATAACAGAAGGAGAAATCATCTCTATGGGAGTTGCTGATGAAAGAGAATTCACCACAAGAGGCTAGCGATATGACGACGCGCATCCATTTTCAAAGTCATGGGACTAGGGACTAGTGATGACACAGGGGCTGAATTGATCAAGTTCGTGGTCGGGGGTATTCACAAAATAGATTATAGTTTAAAAAATTGTCCGAGAGAAAGTCCATTATGAATTTAAGTTATGTACTTCGAGATTGTAAATAATTTATAGAAAGTAATGATCGTAAGACAAAAAATATTTATATTTAATATGAATATTTAAACTTGTGAGCGAAACGGCGATTCGAAAAATTCCGTAAAATAGCCAATGATATCGTTGACAATCCAATCATCAATTAAATTTATGTAACTTTAAAACAAACCTTTGCAAAGTTGTCTTCATAAGTCGGAGCCTTTAATGTTTTGAGACGAGCTTTAAACGTTTCTATAAAGTAATGCGAAGGAAACATTATATTACATGTCATTTTGTAGACGACACGTGTAATAGCTATCACCGCTTTAGTAGTAGTGTGAAAAATTCATGTTACAGAAAAACTTCTTGTGAAAATGTTTTAAGACCAAACGCCTGTATCAGTAAAAGCTCACTTACACTCACTGAGTGGAGCTACAAAATTCACCTCGTAACTATTTGAAGACAGTGTAAAAGCTCACACTCACTGAGTGGAGCTACAAAATTCACCTCGTAACTATTTGAAGACAGTGTAAAAGCTCACTTACACTCACTGAGTGGAGCCACAAAATCGCCTCGTAACTATTTGAAGACAGTGTAAAAGCTCACTTACACTCACTGAGTGGAGCTACAAAATCGCCTCGTAACTATTTGAAGACAGTGTAAAAGCTCACTTACACTCACTGAGTGGAGCCACAAAATCGCCTCGTAACTATTTGAAGACAGTGTAAAAGCTCACTTACACTCACTGAGTGGAGCTACAAAATTCACCTCGTAACTATTTGAAGACAGTGTAAAAGCTCACTTACACTCACTGAGTGGAGCTACAAAATCGCCTCGTAACCATTTGAATACAGTGTAAAAGCTCACTTACACTCACTGAGTGGAGCTACAAAATTCACCTCGTAACTATTTGAAGACAGTGCAAAAGCTCACTTACACTCACTGAGCGGAGCTACAAAATTCACCTCGCAACTATTTGAAGACAGTGTAAAAGCTCACTTACACTCACTGAGCGGAGCTACAAAATCGTCTCGTAACTATTTGAAGACAGTGTAAAAGCTCACTTACACTCACTGAGTGGAGCTACAAAATCGCCTCGTAACTATTTGAAGACAGTGTAAAAGCTCACTTACACTCACTGAGTGGAGCTACAAAATTCACCTCGTAACTATTTGAAGACAGTGTAAAAGCTCACTTACACTCACTGAGTGGAGCCACAAAATCGCCTCGTAACTATTTGAAGACAGTGTAAAAGCTCACTTACACTCACTGAGTGGAGCTACAAAATCGCCTCGTAACTATTTGAAGACAGTGTAAAAGCTCACTTACACTCACTGAGTGGAGCTACAAAATCGCCTCGTCACCATTTGAATACAGTGTAAAAGCTCACTTACACTCAATGAGTGGAGCTACAAAATCGCCTCGTAACTATTTGAAGACAATGTAAAAGCTCACTTACACACACTGAGTGGAGCTACAAAATTCACATTGTAACTATTTGAAGACAGTGTAAAAGCTCACTTACACTCACTGAGTGGAGCTACAAAATTCACCTCGTAACTATTTGAAGACAGTGTAAAAGCTCACTTACACTCACTGAGTGGAGCTACAAAATTCACCTCGTAACTATTTGAAGACAGTGTAAAAGCTCACTTACACTCACTGAGCGGAGCTACAAAATCGTCTCGTAACTATTTGAAGACAGTGTAAAAGCTCACTTACACTCACTGAGTGGAGCTACAAAATCGCCTCGTCACCATTTGAATACAGTGTAAAAGCTCACTTACACTCACTGATTGGAGCTACAAAATTCACCTCGTAACTATTTGAAGACAGTGTAAAGCTCACTTACACTCACTGAGCGGAGCTACAAAATCGTCTCGTAACTATTTGAAGACAGTGTAAAAGCTCACTTACACTCACTGAGTGGAGCTAAAAAATTCACCTCGTAACTATTTGAATACAGTGTAAAAGCTCACTTACACTCACTGAGCGGAGCTAAAAAATCGTCTCGTAACTATTTGAAGACAGTGTAAAAGCTCACTAACACTCACTGAGTGGAGCTACAAAATCGTCTCGTAACTATTTGAAGACAGTGTAAAAGCTCACTTACACTCAGTGAGTGGAGCTACAAAATCGCCTCGTAACTATTTGAAGACAGTATTTTCCCTCTCCTGATTGCTTGATTCGAAATCTTATAGTAAAAATCTTGCCATCGATGTAGAAGTAAGTTTGCCGTTGAATACAGGGAGTGCAATTTGTAAATCGCACTCAGTAAATTTGAGCGTTTACGTACGTTTAGCACGTGTGTATTAGCACACTTCGTTACTTTTTGTAATAAGTTCTCATATTTACACATTGCTAAGTCACACATCAGCATATTGCTAAACAATGCAAAGTCTCCAGAGAGATTTGCCATGCAAATTCATCCAAAACAAACAATACGGCAAATTGCTTTTTGTTGGAAGGTCCGTTTCTAACGTCAAACTTTTCGTGTGCCGATCGAGAGTAATTAAGACATAAGTTAACGAGTTCAGAGTTTTCTCATCTTTTATTCTCAAGATGTTTGGCAATGAAAACTTTTTCTATATTGTGAGGTGATAGTGACAAGCGATTCTGTCAAAAAAGATTTCACTGCAATTGAACAAATAAAAACCACCAACTGTTTCTGATAAGTGAAGTTGGTAATATAAACTAACTGAAATCGCATTGCATTTGAAGGAAAAAATTCATTTATTCCTTCCAGAGTTGTCTTCTATAATCTTCACATGATTTTATACAACTTACATCAGCTGTTCCTTAGCTCACGCACTTCATCCTACAACAGATACATGTCCCCGCTAACACTAGCAATACTTCAACTTACATCAGTAACACCCTTGTTAACGCTAGTTGCTACTTACTTCTCAGCTTAACTCATGCAATAGCATTTCAGCTCACACCATCTTGATGAAAATGAATACGCAAGCTGTATTTTACACATCAGCTAGATCCACAAAATAAAGCACCACACATATACTATTGTTCGTAATCTTTAGTAGAAAAAGTTTAACGGTCAACTTGGTTATTATAGTTTAAATTCCATCAACGAGTGGTAAGATTTGGCGGCAAATGTCCAACATCACCAAATGTCCTTAAAATTACATTTCCATTTGGTTTTATAGTTAACCATGTTAAGCCACAGTGCCCAGTGCTCAATCTCAACCAGCCTTCTGGCGGGAATTGTAATGCCCTAAAACATAGCAAAGGCCGGTTAAAATGGAACGTTATCTATGGCCTAACCACATGGTTATTAGGTAAAAAGTGAATGCCTTGAGACAAGAGAATCGTTATGTCTGTGGACGTAGATTTTCCGGTTAATAGAAGTCCTGAGAAGGAACGACTGTTGATGTCAACTGACGTTTCGATAACCTTATTGGTCGTCATCTTCAAAGTAATGGTTTTTTTACATAGCACATTTTCAATTTTATTTGTGCAAAATATATTTCAAAAAAGAGAAGATGTAAAAGGTCCTAAATGATAAGCATGAATCTGTTTTTCTTCATATTATACGTCTGAACGCTGATCATAATCTTCCCTGATCTTAATCCAAACCGTAACCCCAGCCTACATCTTTATCTATGCCTGTATCATTGAATACAAACTATAGTAAGTGATGACCTTTCATATGTCAGTAGATGAGACACGGGAGCCGAACACAACAAACGTTATACAAACAAATTTTAGCTAATACTGAAGTATTTAACAATTATTATACCAAAACTTTGCCATTGCTGATATTAATACCAAATTCTCTCGAGTTGCGTTGCTAAATTTCCAAGTTCGTATCTACGCAAAAGCAATTTCAACGTCCGAGTTTCGATGCCTGCTCCAAATTCGGGTTTCGCGACCAATCAGAGAACGAGTCATAAACATGCTATAATAATTTTTGCTTACCTGCAAACAAAGTAACGAATGACATTGGCATGACAAACATAAACTTCGATTGTCTCTTTTGATTGGTCCACGTCAGCCCTGTGCACATATTTCCGAAAAGCTGATTCGATGCGAGCGCTATCTTGAAAAATCTCCTAAAAAAAAATTCACACTAAATACATGGACATCGTAATAGGTTGCACAACAAGACATGTAGAGAGACCGCTGGATTATGTAGTGTATGGTATAGACCAATCAGGAGGTAGCCAGAGCGATAATTGGGGGGGGGATATTCATATATGCATGACATGCCGTATAAGGCTTTTTTGAAATCCATAGATTTTTTACGGAATATAAAATGAATGTATGAATATGCAACTCTCCCAATTATCATTCTGTCTACGTGCCTGAGAGCAATGATAAGATTTAGACAAAGCCGACTGTTGATTTAAAAAGTAATCATAATCAAAAGATCATCGACTATCAACATTTGAGATGAAGAAAGAAGAAAAATACGCCATGAAATGTTGGTTGAATGTAAAAATAAAATAGTCATGGATGATGTATAAATCAATGTGGCCACGTGCGCCAACTTTTAAAAAAAACCCTGGTCTGATGAGCATAGACTCTCTGACTGCTCTATATAGATGGCGAATTCAAGACGATGGTTGGAGTGTGCTCATCTGAACAGACCTGACAAAAAAATTTACGCTCATGGTCAGACTGGTATTTATAGCCAAGAACATGGCAAATAAAACATATAACATAACAAGAAAACAAGTCATGGGCGATCACCTGATAAGTTATTGGTGATCACATGATAAGTCGTGGGTAACGCATTATTTTGAGCCTTGACAATTGAATGCGGTTATACAGTTACCAAGGTTATTATCATTGGAATGGCATGCATGGACTGGGAACAAGGAACATAAATCTATTGCATTCTATCTGTATTGACATAGCACTGGGCTGTCAATGGCAGAACAATTGTCTGCTTTTTGAACAAAACAGATGGTGTGTGCAAAGACAAATGGGATCAGACTCTCAATGATTGCATTCATTTACAAAACTGAGACTCAAATTAGTCAAATGCAAATTGGGCTTGATGCGCTTATCCACCCCTTGTGCACCTCACTTTCCACATAGTTAAGTACATTAAGTAACAAGCGATATTAAATTACCTGCTTATCTGCTCTCCATACTGGAGGTTCAGGAATACACGGTGCTCCCTCTGTAAGAAAATCACAGTATTCATAAGGAACATCGGGCAATGATTTTCTGATCAATTCTCCAGTTTCCTTGGCACGTGTCATCGATGAAATAACTATTTTATCAATTTTTCCATTAATGTCAGTGTTCTGAGGAAAAAATTTCAATCTTTCTCCAGTCTTAATTGCTTGTTGCCTATAGACAATTGCAGAAAACATAGCACTATACAGTAACAATACTTGATTTAAATGAGCTGAAAGTAGAAATATTACATTACTTTCAGTGTGCAAATTAACGGTGTGCAATGTGCAATTTGCACATCGTTTTAGCTAAAATGAAAATAAATGAAGATATGATCTTTGCACTTTGCTGGACAATTTAAGCAATCGTCTCAGGACCTGAAAAAATCATGTGTCTCAACGGGATTCGAACCCATGACCTCTGCGGTACCGGTGCAGTGCTCTGACCAACTTTGCTATGAAGTCACACAGTGGTGAGCAGGTCAATATTGTTGGGCTCATGTTTTCTCGTGAAAGGAATGTCGTATGAATGTTTTATGCAGTGCGGTGTTTGGAATTAAATGAAGATATGATCTTTGCACTTTGCTGGACAATTTAAGCAATCGTCTCAGGACCTGAAAAAATCATGTGTCTCAACGGGATTCGAACCCATGACCTCTGCGGTGCCGGTGCAGTGCTCTGACCAACTTTGCTATGAAGTCACACAGTGGTGAGCAGGTCAATATTGTTGGGCTGATGTTTTCTCGTGAAAGGAATGTCGTATGAATGTTTTATGCAGTGCGGTGTTTGGAATTAAATGAAGATATGATCTTTGCACTTTGCTGGACAATTTAAGCAATCGTCTCAGGACCTGAAAAAATCATGTGTCTCAACGGGATTCGAACCCATGACCTCTGCGGTGCCGGTGCAGTGCTCTGACCAACTTTGAAGAAGTGGTGAGCAGGTCAATATTGTTGGGCTCATGTTTTCTCGTGAAAGGAATGTCGTATGAATGTTTTATGCAGTGCGGTGTTTGGAATTAAATGAAGATACGATCTTTGCACTTCAAGATATGATAAGAGTGCAAAGATCATATCTTCATTTAATTCCAAACACCGCGCTGCATAAAACATTCATAAAATGAAAATAATTGCACATCACTTTTTCAAACGATATGCAAAACACTTCTTATTGATTACTACCACGTAAATTGAAGAAAGTTTTCAAGCTTAATCTTTACTGATCTTTACCTTATAAACGAGTGCGCTGCACGACATTAAAATCCATGTTGACACAATGTCATCAAATTCAAAGACATTGTCACTTTGAGACTGGTAAGTCTGCCAACAGTCAACATACATGGTGTTTATATGCTTATGACAATGGGGTGTAATACATTATTAATGTCAATTTTTGCATTTGCGTTGTTTTGTAAACCGTTACGTACTGTTTTTGATATCATAGCTATTTTGAGTATATTCAGTAAAATCGCGAAACATTTTGATTTTGATTCTTAAAACAAGACAAAAAAACTTAAATAAGCAAAATTTGAAGAAGAAACCAAAGGAAGTTTGATTTTAAACGTGAGAAAAAGAAGCCAAATTTGGCTCAAAATATTAAGAAAAACTGGCAACCTTGATCAGACATACTTTTTGCTTCTACATATTGCTTGTAATATGACATAAATATGATGTTTTTTATCGTAAGTAAACATCAAGGATGTTACTGTTAATAATCAGAAAGCAAAAGTATATTCAGTTATTCTCTTTTCACTTTTGTCTTTCTTGCCATTTTCGTCGAAAGGTTGTAGCTACCAGCAAAGATATTACAGTAAAAAAATGGATGGAAACATCAAATGCTGACTCGTTTGATTACTAGGATGATGGCCAAGTGGTGAATTTATTGCGCTGTAAAGTTTGCACAAAAAAGAGGAGAGAATAACATGCGAAAAAAATTTCTCTCATACATTTGTAACTGGATCAGCGGCTGTAACGAAAAACACTGTCGTAAATCATATGAATTTGTTCACGTTTAAAAATATAAATTTAACAATTAGCGCTATATAAATAATTAACGTAATATCGATTTATTTTGCCTCTAAAGAAACACTGTTGTCAAAAAAATGCACATCGTTTTTTCTTAACTAATTCGCACACTGATTATTTTAGATAAAAATATTAGACTTAGCATTTAAGGACTCAAGTTTCACCACACAGTTTTTGATAAAGATACAAGATATAACTTTTTAGGTTGCTAATACGAAATATAAAAAACTTAAATTTCAATAACGCATGAGATCACTCAATGTAGAGTAGAACCATTGTTGTTGCTATAATAGATCAATGTGATAGAAGACAGAAAATTTTTGTGTTTCCTTTTAATAATGTTCCCTGAAAATCTGCTACAGTTGACAGGGAAATGTAGAAAATAAAGCTTTCATTCATTCATTTTCATAAATACATAACTGTGAAAATCAGCTACAATTGACAGGGTTGGTGTAGAAAATAACGTTTTCATTCATTCATTTTCATAAATACATAACTGTGAAAATCAGCTACAATTGACAGGGTTGGTGTAGAAAATAAAGTTTTCATTCATTCATTTTCATAAATACATAACTGTGAAAATCAGCTACAATTGACAGGGTTGGTGTCGTTTTCATTCATTCATTTTCATAAATGCATAACTGTGAAAATCAGATACAATTGACAGGGTTGGTGTAGAAAATAAAGTTTTCATTCATTCATTTTCATAAATAATGCATAGCATTGAACATTAACTTTTTCACTACCAAAGACAAACTATCTATGTATGTCCTCTATATCATAACTTAGCATTCTTGGACTTAATAAAGCACAAAAAACAAGTATTTACTGTGCTAAATTGCAAATATTTACATATAGATTTCACAGAAAGAAGTATAAGCAGGACATATGAATGTAGCAAGTACACATTGAAAATGGCAAGCATAAATTTCCTTTCAATTACATCTGTGTCGTTGGGGGTCGATTACTACTGAATGGTCAGAACTTGAAATGTTTGTTGATTGCAATTTGCATGCACCCTTTAGCTACAAATTGTGAGCTTCAACAAATATTCATGCTTCCATGAACATTAGTCAACAATAATGTACATTCTACTTCTGAAATTTTTCTTTAAGTTACATGTCATCCTTGTATGAAACCAGTGTGCCAATTGGTTGAAAAAAATGATGTGCAATTTTTTTTGACAAAAATGTTCCTTTGGAGGCATAATCAAATCGATATTAGGCTACTTACTATATGGCGCTAATTGCTAAATTAATTATATTTACGACAGTGTTTTTCTCTACAACCGCTGATCCAGTTACAAATGTATGAGAGAAATTTTTTGTGCATGTAATTCTATCCTCTTTTTTGTGCAAACTTTACAGCGTAATAAATTCACCACTTGGCCATCATCCTAGTACTCAAGCAAGTCTGCATTTAATGTTTCCATCCATTTTTTTATTGTATTAACTTTGCTGGTAGCTACAACATTTTGACGAAAATGGCAAGAAAGACAAAAGTGAAAAGAGAAACACCGAATATACTTTTGCTTTCTGATTATTAACAGTAATATCCTTGATGTTTACTTACACTAAAAAAACATTATATTTATGTCATGTTACAAGCAATTTGTAAAAATAAAAAGTATGGCTGATCAAGGTTGCCAGTTTGACTTAACATTTTGAGCTAAATTTGGCTTCTTTTTCTCATGTTAGGCTTACTTAAAATTGAAATTCCCTTTGGTTTATTTTTCAAATTTGGCTTATTTAAGTTTTTGTCTTCTTTTAAGAATCAAAATGAAACTGCTTCCTGATTTTATCAAAAATACTCAAAATAGCTGATGCCAAAAAAAGCACGTAATGGTTTACAAAACAATGCAAATGCAAAAATTGACATTAATAATGTATTACACCCCTAATGTCATTAGCATATAAGCAACATGTATGTTGACTGTTGGCAGACTTACCAGTCTCAAAGTGACAATGTCTTTGAATTTGATGACATTGTGTCAACATGGATTTTAATGTCGTGCAGTGCACTCATTTATAAAGTGAAGATCAGTAAAGATTAAGCTTGAAAACCTTTTTTCCATTTATGTGGTGATAATCAATAAAGAAGTTTTTTGCATATTGTTTGAAAAAGTGATGTGCAATTGTTTTCATTTTAGCCAAAACAATGTGCAAATTGCACATTGCACACCATTTATTCACACACTGTATGAAACAAGATGTAACTTGTGGAGGGTGGTGTTGAGGGGATAATGAGAGGTCATAATGTTTCACAACTAAATTCGCAATGCATATTTTATCCTTAATTTGAACCCTGCTATTAAAATCCCTGATTTTTTTTCCAAGACTATGGCAAAAATCAGACATTTGGAAATCTTTTGTCAGTTGTTGTTGATTCTGTGCTAGTGGTAAGGCAAAGGTTAACAAAAACATGATCAGTTTATCAGATCAATAGAACCAATGAGACTAAAAACACAAACCTTCCTTTATCAGTCAGACGCTTGTCCTTCTTAGCATTATCATATTCTCCATGACGAACAAACACTAAGTGACGATTTGCACTTGGTTTCTTGGTTTGCTCTTCACCATAACCCTGTAGTCCTCTAAAAACACTTGGTTCGCGAAAATCCCAGTTCTTGTTCCAAGTACGGATGTCATTTGAAAAACCTGACCTTCAAATAAAAAATTAATGAAAAAAATTATTTTGATACAATATAACCATACTGGCTTGCAAATCCTGAATTTTGTCCCCAATAACAGCCTCAAGAAGTCAAGAAAGTGGAAGTCTCGTGAAAGACAAAATACATTGATGACGTGGTCATTGACTCCTGCTGTTATTATGTAGTTCAGTAGTTGCTGCTAGTTCAAACTTCAAAGTACTTACTTTAAAAGAAGCAAAAACTTAGAATGGTAGTTTCCACAAAATTCTTAACTCACCAAATGTTTTCATAGCTAATCTACTAACTGTAAATGTATACATAACGCATAAAAAAATACCTCAGGATTTCTGGACTTGAACTGCCGGCGGCCGCGTAAATTTTCACAAACATTCCATCCCAAAAATCTCTTGTTTTGTAAGCAAATGTTCCAGAAATTAGTCCCGAGGCAGCAAGGACGATACATTTTAAAGATCGCTGCATGTTCAAAACTATATTTGTCTCCTTTTCTGTATCTCGAATGATGTATAGGCTGTACCACTTATGAAACTCTAAAATTGTACTCAAAACGTGTATGTCAAATATGTTGTACTCTCAAAAAATTACACCCGGAATGGTTCAAAATGTAGCCATTATCCCAATTACGTGCCGGGGGGAGAGTACACTGCAGAATAATTTTAAAGTGGCAGGTCATGAACGATATGACAGAAGTTGGAAAAGATAAATTTGGGTTTATTCATGGACATGTTGAGCATCAAGAATTGCATGTCCCTCCTTTAGAACAATTGTGCAAAGGTATTTTTGATTAATTTTAACTTAACGATTCATACTTCATTATATTCTATTCAAAATAATAATGCATACATATGGTAGTCACATGATTTTTCAAATCGGCTAGTCTTTAGTATTGTATGGAAAATCTAAGTGTAAAGAAAAATTGTAAAATATTTCATGAAACATGCTTTTGTCTTTATCACAATATGTCTTGAATCATTGAGAGTTGAAGCACAATTGATGTATCTAAATATGTGATGTTATCTATGTATATCTAGTGTTGACCTTGGCTTTGAAGGAAAATTTTAGAGAGGCAGTTGCAAGAGTTGTTAACTGTCCAGATCTTACCAAAAAACCATGGAATCTTGCAGCTCCAGGTGTTGTGAAGACTTCTTTTGATTGTGTCCACTTGAACTGGAAGTAATGTTTCGACCATGCATATTGACTTGTATTTCACCCCCCAGTAATGGCAAAAGACTTGAGCGTGATGATTTAGGAAAGTCTTATTGCTTGTGGTTGATGATACTGTAACAGCAAATTTGATAGGCAATCATTTTATCTTGACATTTTTACTGTTCTCTATATCCCCAACTTAAAAAATCATAGAGAATGCAAACTTATTTTAAAATTTATTGGCTTCACCATAAATGGTTATAATACTTAATAAGAAATCATTGTAATGATTTAGGCATGTGCGGTAATCCAAGGCTTTCAATTGTTGGCGGTGTGCCTTATTTGATTCCCATTCCAAATTTATCAAAGGTATGTAATGCTCTTGAATCGTTTCCTCTCTTTCCCATGCTTGTATTGATTATATTTCACTAATTCTCAATTCTTCCTCAATTCAAGGTCTATAGTTTTGATGTAGTTGCAAAGCAAGCAGAAATGCCAAATGGATTCTTAATGGGTCCAGGTGCTGGAAGTAGTCGGGCAATTGGAATCAATTGTGAGGTCTCGCCAAAATTTTCTTCTAGAGTCTTAGTTCTTTCATCTTGATAAAGTTCAACTGTGCTATTTTTAATTTTGCGCTTAATGTTATACTCTGTTATAGATTTCGCTCATACCATGTTTCAGACTATTTTTTAATGTTCTGCACACTAATGAATTTTTCCCTAAAGTTGCTTTTTCTTCTATCAGATGATGGCAAATCTGAAACTTGATCCCGAAGTAATCCGATCAAAGATGGCTAAAGTCAACCCCAAGGTAGATACCCAACCAATTCCAATAAACACTGCTGTGCTAGCCTTATACTTTACTACAAGATTGATCTTATAAGTCAATCACAGTTGTTTTAAACACGTCATGAAGTTTAAATGTGATAATATATTTCAGAATTTTTGCACTGCGTTTATGTTTAGGATGATTCGGCAGAACTTCACAATTACAACGAAAAGGAATTTGCTTTATTAGCCGATTTACTCATATCTGATGGCAAACGGGGCGAGGTATTCGCACAAATGTTTAGTAACTTTGTGGTTGGTTCAGTTGGCTTCCTTGATTTCTGATTTATGTTTTGAATTTCAAAGAAATTGGTTTATAGTATAGGACGTGCGCTATAGGTGCTAGTGGAAGTTAGAAGACCTTCCATCCAATAAGAACAAATATTGCCTTAAAAATGTTTGCATTTGAAATGCCTTAAGGTCGTTGAAGTCGTGGCAAAGTCGCGCAAAGGTCATCATGATTTCGTGTCGTGTATGCGTCAGGCAATTGAACAATTTTACGGTAATATTAAAACAGTTGGAATGGGCGGAGTTTTTTGCATCGAGTCGGGAAAAGCAAGATTACACGTCATGGTGAGCTAGAAGCCGAGTCATTTCAACAAAAATAATTATCAAATATCGCCATGTTAGAAGTATACACTATCCAGAAGTAAGCTTGTGTCTGACGCATTTGCCTTATCTTGTGGTAGATCCATCATGGTAGACTGTTTCTGTAATGTTTAAACAAGGGGAAAATTTAATTGTTACTCGATTGGATGGTTTTGATACAATACATACAGTGCTCAGCCATGTCGTTGCATTCCGATGATTGGCTTATGGTAAAATTTATTCAAACGCACAACAAGATTAACTCTTTTGACTGGTGACACCAGCGAAGGTTTTTTTGAGTGAGGGCACCCCTTCTCCCCACCCCCACCACGAAATGGCGCTGGAATAGTCATAATTTTTTTAGTCTGCATTTAATTTGTTTTTGCATCACTTTGATATTGGAAGCGTTGCTGAACACAACATCATGCTAAAAATCATCGTTCGAATCGTTTCAGCCAGCATACAGCAAAGACGCGTTACAAAGCGATAAAATGGTCGAAGAATGGTTGAACTTTTATGCAATGGATGCGCCTTTAGTATGTCTCAGTGTATTTATATCCAACGATCCGGTAAGATTGAACAATTCTAACGTTTATTTAGTTAACAACAGTTGATAAGCCTCGTCATTTTGTGTAGGGTTTGGATATACGACTTCAGCACACGCACTGTTTTAGTGATCATGGACAGGGGGGTCATTATCACGAGGATATAACACCGGAGGAAGTCATCTATCACGGATACTTTGTGCCGGCCGAGTACATATACCGTATAGATCGGCCAGCATCAACGCATTTGATTGGACGCGACTGAGAAAAGTTGTATGAATTACTCTCTAGTGGCTCGTCAGATTACCAAAGTCGAGGTTTTATTGAAGATTATAACAGAGAAAGGTTTGGGGAGAGTTTCATCAATCTGCACAACAGTGGGCAGAAAATATCAGTTCAAGAGGAGTTTGTAACGTAAAACTTATCCATTGGTTTTAGTACTGAAAAACTCTAATTTTGTACGTTTTTCTTAATTAATACATACTTCGATTCTACACCCGCAAGTTTTTTTTTGAACACCAAGTTTTTTGTTACACTTTCACGTCATTAACAATGGCTAAACGAGAAAATAAATTGAATATTTGGACCGAAGACTTTTGTAAAGTCAGGGAGTGTTTTTTTTTATAAATTTCAAGTGACATTGTGTATAACTACGAGTTTTTGTGTCTATTCTGTCCGTTTTGTACGATATTCGCTTTAATATTTTCATCAAACGTGTCAAGATCAATCATTGATGTTCCCAAGCTCACGTTTGCATGCCATAAATTTATTTCCTATTGTCACTCATTTTGAAATATCCGCTGCAAGCAGCTTGATGTATTCATTTTAGGACCTGGGACCGAGATGTTTGGTAGTATGCGGGCGTTCGAGAGCTTAATCTATCCACCGTTTGAGCAACCGTGCGTGGCCTGGAGAGAACTGCACGAACTGATTGAAAAAACTGTTTACTTCATTTTCGTACTTTATCCACGTAATGCCGAACTCTGGCGTGGTTTCAAATGAACAAGGTTTCTAGTGATGTCCACAATTCTTTGTTGCGTTCCACAATTTCGAACTCTCTTCCGCGTCCATTATCATGTGCTCGTTGAATTTAAAAAATTAGCAAACTGTTGCATTGTAGCTATGTGGATTCCACTACAAATGTGTGCTGCTATCTTGCCTTTTTTATTTTGAACCACACTTTTCATCTCGTGTCATGTGTTATGGCGTTCGTTAATCCAATGTCCGGGCATTCTCTGAATCGCTTAGTGGAAATAACGGACACAAAAGAGCGTGTTGTTTGATTCGAGAAATTCGAGATACTGTTCGTGTTATTGTGATGAAAAGTTGCTTGTTCTTCTCTACGTTTAGATTCCTAGGATGTTGGGCAAGTTAAGGTTTAAAGGACGCTTGTTCCATGAGCCAAATCTTGTCAGCATCGCATGCCCCGTATTTCTTCAACAACAGTAGCTTCAAGCTTCTTCAATTTACTGGCGGTCATTTCTATGAAGGACAAGCTCTGATCATTCATTTTTTTACACAATAACCACCCAACAAATTTAACAAGTAAATGCTTATGGTTTCAGTCATATTTCAGTCTAATTTAGAATAATTCTTGAAATTCGCTTAGATGCACAAATACTTTAGCTTTCCCTAACATGTTACTACCATTCAGTATCTTCTTCAGATTTTGCTGTTTCACCGATTTCATTGTCAAAATATGATTATTCTTGACAGGTCAGGTCAAAATGATCACTGGTCATAATTTCTATAGCATGCTGTTTCTGTTATAACTTCCCATAATACAATCTCTTGTTGTGAATGGCGTTCATGTGCAGATTCAACCAACTCCGAGGGGGATATTTTGTTTTTTAGCAAGTTTGTAATCCCTTGGTCCGTAGAACTTTTAGCTCCTACGTAGTTGTAAATCTATCGTCGCGTCGATGTTATAAATCAAGAGCAATCCAACAGCCGACTTAACCTGGCTTCCGTTTGAATCTCATTGATCATGTTGAATAAACGTACTGCGATAAGAATGTTGCTCTCAAATCTCATGAATTTGGTTCTTATGTTCAATGTTATACGTCTTTCTGCAGCCCCAATAAATTTAAATGTGTCCTAACTCAAAACTACTAGTTCAGCGTATTCTCGTCTTAACTTCTCGACGCATGTCACACGAGCGAAACGTATACAAGAAAAAACATAAGATTATGGCAAGCACGTTGCATGTCAATTTGATTAATATTTTACAGTCCATTATAATTCTGAGAATAGTACATTCCGCAGTAGAACACCTACGACGATTAATCTTCCGGCAAATTGAATGTTTTGATTATGGACGCACGTAAACCTGCAAAGGTTACTTCGAATAACAGAAAGGTGTTGATATGCCGAATACTGCTCCTGTTGACAATAGTATGCTTTGCTATAGTGCTATTAGTAACCATGTTATCAATGCCAGACGAAAACAGTGACATTTCGTCGCCACAGAAGAACGTGTGTGTTACTTTCGATTGTACCATACATGCGATTAACGGTTCATTTAAAGTAAGATGTACTGATGGATATCAATTTTCGCGCACAAGAAACCAAAGTTCCTGCCTAAATTTCACATTGCGGTGCAGAAATGTCGAAAAGAAAGGAAAACACGAGAGCGGCAGTGAATCGTACTTCAATGACAACCATTCAAAAGGGACGGTATTATGCTTGAATAACACGGCGGAATTTCAAGCGAATGAAAACAATTTAGGAGTCGCGTCAAATTTAATACGCGATATAATTAAGAAAGATTTTCATGTTTATGTTAAGTGTCGATCAGTGGCGACCACTAGGAAGCAAATTGCATGTCGTGAGCGCTCGAAATCTCAGAAAGATAGTGATTCATCGATGATAAAAAATACACGTGTCGCTGCATTCGTTTTGGCTGTCACATCCTCCTTCGCCCTTCTTTGCTGTCTTGTAATGTGTTTTTTCACGAGAAAGGTTTTGGCATATTGTTGTAATATGTGTTATGAAGAATGATAGTGTTGAAGAACTATATGCACATACTAAAACTAACTAGCATGAAATTGATTTCAAATGTAAACTTTGACATTATGAAGAGGTCATTTAAAATGATCTCGAAAAGTGTGTTCGAGAATGCGAAAGAAGCTTGGGACTTGGGTCTCGTTGGATTTTGCAAACGCTCAATTTGGGTGAAATTCTTTTCAAGTTTAACGGAAAATAGATTACTTTTGAGTTCACGAGGCAGTTACCGCATTAATGATCTTGTGGTATTTATTAGTATACATATGAGCGTATTATATAACATTACATGTACATCTATTGCTATATGAAAACTGTACACTTTGAGCTTTGAAGAAGTAAAGTAAAAATGTTAAAATTGCAAAACCTGCCAGTCTTGTTCAATTTAATCCAAATTGTCAATTGGTGAAAACCAAAAAAACAGTTCGTTTTACAACCTGCTGTTGCTTGTTCAAGTATGACTAAATAATAACCTGCACATTCGTGTTTTGGCTACAGCGATGCACTAAATGAGAAATGTCAATAATCTTTATGATATTTGTCGAAGAAAATGAATTTCTCTGCGATACCTCGACCGTCGTACGTTTATGAAAAACGACAAAGAGAGCAGGAAGTAAACTATATACAAGTTGTAAATTCAATGAAACTTCATTAATGATAATTCACGATAAATTTTGTTAAAGACCGCCACGACATGAGTCCAAATCAAATGGAATGGCATTGATTGATTAAAAGATAAAGAATAAATGCCACGAGTTCAATTCAAGAAGGAATCTACTTTTGAAAGGTGGCATGAATGTGTCAAGTGAGCACCGATATGGGAAAGAACTAAAATTTCATGGTACGTTTGCGATCCTTTCTTCATGATTGGCACTGAACTTAAGATTATTTCTATACATTCTTGGATGCGAGCAAACACTACCTTCGACTTATAGAAAGGAGTGGGAGTTTTTGTGCGTGGTTTGCAATGATTTCATCCCTTTCCGTACTTCAAGCCGTATTCTTAAACTTATCTCTTGCAACAGACAAATCGTTAGTACAAATTAACGTTTGAATTTTTCACAACCGCACATTAGCATGGATATGAAAGACTATTTTTATTTAATGATTGCTTGACATGAAAACTAAAACGATACCAATGTGCATTACATAATTATCATCCACAATGTAATTACTATGCAGCAATTTTACCCGATTGTATCATAACCCACGCAAAAATAAAGGTGTAAATGGTTTGTAAAGATGGCTACGATTCATCCACACATTGGCAAATTACGAAATATTTACGTCGTTTTCACGACGTCTAAGAAGGCACATCGTGTTTGCTAAATTTCTCTCTTTTATAGAAATGATTGAGTTCACAGTGGAGGAAGTGGTAGAAGAAGTCGGTTTTGGAAAATTTCAAATATTACTCCTCTTTGTCGCTGGTTTTTCTTGGGTAAGAAATGATCTCTTTTTGCTTTGTGTTTTATAGCATTGAAGATGAGATAATTTGTCACTGAACAAAAATTCACGTACAACAAAGTTAACATCCATAGCTACACGTACAACAAAGTTAACATTATATGGCTACACGTACAACAAAGTTAACATCCATAGCTACACGTACAACAAAGTTAACATCCATAGCTACACGTACAACAAAGTTAACATCCATAGCTACACGTACAACAAAGTTAACATCCATAGCTATACAACAAAGTACAATAGCTAACATCCATAGCTAACGTACAACAAAGTTAACATCCATAGCTACACGTACAACAAGGCTAACATCCAAAGGTACACGTAAAACAAAGTTAACATCCATAGCTACACGTACAATAAAGTTAACATCCAAAGTACACGTACAACAAAGTTAACATCCATAGGTACACGTACAATAAAGTTAACATCCATAGCTACACGCACAACAAATTTAACATCCATAGCTACACGTACAATAAAGTTAACATCCAAAGGTACACGTACAACAAGACTAACATCCAAAGGTACACGTACAACAAAGTTAACATCCATAGCTACACGTACAACAAGGCTTATATCCATAGCTACATAACAACCATAGCTACACGAGCAACTTCTCAGGATGTCTAGGCAATGTTTCTAGATGGCAGATGCAATGGAAATGATGATTTTGGCAATCTTAGGACCCGTCTCAAGATGTGAGTGGTTCTTGAAGGCCTGGGAGGAGGCTCTACTATCTACGGTATGGAGAAACATTATCTCAAAACGTTTGAGCCTAGTCCCAGGTTAAACATTCAGATTGGTTTGAGGCAATTTGTGGTATGGTTTGATTTCCCAATAAATACTTATTTCAGGTTGTGTTTGTTGGAATGTTTGTTAGTTCAGCTCTCTGGGGAAAGATGTGCGATCTTTACGGACGAAAATCAGTAAGTAAAACGGACCACCACTTAAAATTTTGCCGTAAATAAAAAACAGCATTTTTATATTCTACGACTGCAACGGATGTAAAAAACTCAAAAAAGTTGTCAAACATGCTTGGTTAGTTTGTGAGTAAATGAACAACTGACTTTTAAAGTTGCTACCGACAAAGCAATTTTAGTGAATTTATTTTGCAGCACAACCTACAACAAACAACACTGTTATTCAAAAGAAAACAGAACATGCACACAATTATCAACGTAATGCATCGCATTTGACGAATTGATTGAATGAAGCGTAGATTAAATAAGTGCTCTCCTTGGTTCAACGTAATGCATCGCATTTGACGAATTGATTGAATGAAGCGTAGATTAAATAAGTGCTCTCCTTGGTTCAACGTAATGCATCGCATTTGACGAATTGACTGAATGAAGCGTAGATTAAATAAGTGCTCTCCTTGGTTCAACGTAATGCATCGCATTTGACGAATTGACTGAATGAAGCGTAGATTAAATAAGTGCTCTCCTTGGTTCAACGTAATGAATCGCATTTGACGAATTGACTGAATGAAGCGTAGACTAAATAAGTGCTCTCCTTGGTTCAATGTAATGCATCGCATTTGACGAATTGACTTAATGAAGCGTAGACTAAATAAGTGCTCTCCTTCGTTCAACGTAATGCATCGCATTTGACGAATTGACTTAATGAAGCGTAGATTAAATATGTGCTCTCCTTGGTTCAACGTAATGAATCGCATTTGACGAATTGACTTAATGAAGCGTAGATTAAATATGTGCTCTCCTTGGTTCAATGTAATGAATCGCATTTGACGAATTGACTGAATGAAGCGTAGACTAAATAAGTGCTCTCCTTGGTTCAATGTAATGAATCGCATTTGACGAATTGACTGAATGAAGCGTAGATCAAATAAGTGCTCTCCTTGGTTCCAAATAACACGGAAAACGCATACAAGCAATTTAAGATCTTCTTAAATGGGGCATTAGAATTAGTTCTTATGTGTTTAAGCTTGTTTTTCCATAATTTTTGAACACAAATAATTTGTCCACTCGAAATAAATCGATGGAAGTTAGCGGAACCACTTATCACTCCGTACATTTTAGGGAATTGTATTGAGCTCAGCGTGGATAATGTATTTTGGAGTATTGAGTTCTTTCTCCCCCTCGTACAACTGGATTCTTTTCCTGCGCTTTCTCGTCGGATGTGGTGTGAGCGGAATAGGTCAAGTGTAAGTAAATAAGTCGGACTAAAGCTTTTGGAAAAATAACTGGTATGTGCAATACTAAAGCTATTGGTATGAACATCATATAAACTTTGGTATTAGTTTGTGCAATACCAAACTAAAAAAAATGATGCTTGTACCATGCTAAATTTAGTGGATTCTCTTTCACGAGTTGTTAAAATCAGATGACTTAGTCTGATTAACTATTCCTGATGGATAGAAACTCAAGTAGATATTGTAAATGTTTGTAACTAGAAATATCTAAGGAAATGTGCAAGGCACTTTCTTGCTTGAAATCTTTCCCCATCAACAACTTTTATCCTTTAAGGTTAACAATAAATAAATCCCCGCATATCCATATTTAACATGGTACATAAAATATTAGCATGTTTTAACTGCACCAAGAGGTTCGAAACTCAGGTCAGAGGCTAGTCATTCTAGGAATTCCACGAGAAGTTGTTAGTTGATCAAAACTCTGAATTACCGTCAAGAAGTAGCTTCAACTATCATCACTAAGTTTTCGACATTACCATAAATTGCGAAGATGTAGATAGACAAATGTTAAATAAGCTAAAAACTTTATAGAGGAGAATTTTTTCACGTCCATCTTTGTTCTTTACATTAGCACCTTTTCTTCTAGTTTGTCATAAAAAAACTGATCTATGACCTACCTAGAATATTATATATGTAAAAATATGACGTAAAAAAATGCATCAATTTTTACAGTATGAGCTATTACACTGGCATTCATAATCGTATTCATCAACAACGCCACACAAATTTAATATAAATTTCTCTCGTGTAGAGTCGTACTATATGCTGAGTTTGTTCCGGCAGGATACAGAGCAGTCACAATTCTTTCTTTAGGGGTAGGTTATAAGGAATATGGACATAGCACTTGCAAGAAAAATCATATACCCAGCGTTTTCTTCTGACAGTTTGACGAGTACAACAATACACATTAGGTCAGAGCATGGTGTAACTATGAGATCGTAATGCTGCTTGCATAATAAGAACACGATGTGGGTAGAAAAGTTGAATTGTGAGAAACACATGCTGTTCCCTGATCCAATTCTTTGTCATTATTTACGTGTATGTCCATAGGGATTTTGGGCAATTGGTGGTATCCTAGAAGTTGTTCTTGCCATCGTGTTGATTCCAAGTTTAGGATGGCGTTGGCTGCTAGCCGTTTCCAGTTTGCCCTTAGTAATCTTTCTTATACTTAGCATGGTGAGTTGAATTCAAGCCAGTATGTTGAGACTGTTTCCGTTGTTCCTACACCACTATGCCGGGACTGTAAGATACTACAGTTGAAGCATAGTGCAGTTGAAGCATATGCATCACTACAATCAATACCATGATCGCACACACTACTTTCACAAGTGTAATTAACTATTTTGATTTAATCAGAGTCTACCCGAGTCTCCGCGCTTCCATGTTGGAGTGGGAGAAATAAGCAAAGGTTACAAAACGCTTCAGTCATTGGCTCAATGTAATGGAAAAGAGCTGCCAAAAAATGGATATTGTCTTAAAACAAATACGGTATGTAACGAAATGATGTAAAATATCGATTCATGTTGAAGGCCAGCGTAATCCCACCAGAGTATTTTCAAGCAACTGCACACCTTAGATATTTTTTTAACATTCCTTTTAGATGAAAGATAGAGGAAGAGTAGCTGATTTATTCAGAAATTCTTACTGGAAAACAACCATTTTAGTTTGGATACAAATGTAAGTCATGAGCTTGAAATGTACTTAGCCTGTTCCTCGTACATCACCACCATCTCAGATAATCCAAAGCGTTGCTACACAATCACCAACATACAGCGGTTATGCTGAATTCTCATATGCTCTCTGGCTGGCAACGATAGAAGGAATCACAAAACATCAATCATCGACCCATGAAAACACATGAATGCTAACCCGCAATAGTATAGTAGCAAACACTATGCAACTGAGTAATTGCTCAGAAAATCTTATTACATGTCGTACTTTGCTCCTAATGAATGGGACGACTTTGCGTATCGGCAAAAAATTTCATTCAAATACTTCCTGACATTGTACAACTGGAAACACTCAAAACCACTTCTTCCAATCAAACCACTTATGACAACGATAATGAAAAACTTTTCTGATCAAAGCGGATGTTTCTTTTTGAAGGTTTGGAGGTTTGCTTATTTACTACGGAGTGTTGTTGATGACACCGACGATCTTTCAATACAGCAGAACAAGAAATTGCGACGAAGGTGGGAAGGATAGAGTTACATCAAGTAATTTAAGGCTTATGCACACCAGGCGATAGTAAATAAACAACTCAAGAAGCAAAGGGAATCTGCTTGTCACAAACATGGAAACATGGGCGATTGAGTGAGTGGCAGAGCGATTGAACGAGTTATGCCGGTTATCAACAATTATTGGCTGCAAAGATATACGGCCTTCATATATATTTCACGAACAATATATTAACTAAATGGTTTGAACCTGAGAGTTTGTTACATGTTTGCAGATGTAGATCGTCCAGGTTAGTTTAGTACTAAGAACGACTGTTGGTGTCGACTGACAAGAGTCAAGATAATTACTACCGAGAATGTCGAAAAGTCAGTAAACACAAACACCATCACTAATACCAACAAGCCCCTTTAAGTGTTGTACAAATATAAATGATCTATCTCAACACACAAGTAACGTTTTACTCTCATGACATTAGTGGTGTTCTTCAACGATCATAATACAAGCAATCTCATTGGTTGTGGCTGCAAATCTTTGGAAAAGGAAGACTATTTCGCCCTTTTATTGACATCGTTTGCTGACATACCAGGTATTTTACAATCATAAACAGGACATTCCAAGGACGAGCAAGAGTTTATCTCTCACAAAGCAAGCGAGCACAGTGAGTGAAAAAAACTTCCTCATTGCAAGCGACCGCGGATAACAATCCCTTCAATTAAAGAGATTTTGTTGTAAGGTTTAGGACACTGCACTATTTCACACTTCGTCAATTAATTTTTCGCATTATTACTAACAGCAATTAGGCGAAATTCGTATTCTAAAAGAGTAAAAGGTATCCACACTTCATGTTTTATGTAGTCAACGTATATATACATTGCCATATCTCTCGAGATAACTCCTGCTTGTTTGAAAAGTTCATATTGTTACATGTCTTGATGCTTGAAACAATATCATGTATAGACAATGACGACGATGATAAAACAAAAGAATTTTCCTATTCAACAGGTCTTTTAATCGTTATGTTATTTATTGATCGAATTGGTCGAATTAAAACTTTAGTCATCGGATTCGGAGCAACGTCACTTCTGTTTGGATTATTGACATTGTGTAACGGAGAGTGAGTAAATAAATTCTTCTTTTCTGTTTCAAAATGTTTTTGAATGGTCTCTTTCCTAAGATATTCATGTTCTTTGTTTCATAAGATATTCATGTTCTATCATTCCTAAGATATTCATGTTCTCTATTTCCTAAGATATTTATGTTCTCTCTTTCCTAAGATATTCGTGTTCTATCTTTCTAAAGATATTCGTGTTCTTTGTTTCCTAAGATATCCATGTTCTCTCTTTTCTAAGGTATTCATGTTCTCTGTTTCCTAAGATATTCATGTTTTCTCTTTCCTAAGATATTCATGTTTTATCTTTCCTAAGATATTCATGTTTTCTCTTTCCTAAGATATTCATGTTTTCTCTTTCCTAAGATATTCATGTTCTCTCCTTTCTAAGATATTCATGTCTCTCTTTCTTAAGATATTCATGTTCTCTCTTTCCTAAGATATTCATGTTCTCTCTTTTTTAAGATATTCATGTCTCTCTTTCTTAAGATATTCATGTTCTCTCTTTTCAAAGATATTCATGTTCTTTGTTTCCTAAGATATTCGTGTTCTCTCTTTCTGAAGATATTCATGTTCTCTGTTTGCTAAGATATTCACGCCCTCTTTTTCCATAAGTATTCATAATCTCTCGTTTCCAAGGTATTCATATTCTCGAAGTATTAAAGTTCTCTTTTTTCCTAGTTTACTTTATGATCTTTTTTTGTCCTAGGCTATTCATGTACTCTTTTCCAAAATGTAATCACGTTCTTTTATCTCCACGGTGCTCACATTTTCTCTTCCAAAGTTGTTCCTCAATCAAAACTTCACCCGTTGACATTTGAATGTTTCTCATTCACAACTATTTCAAAATCCCCTACTTTCCATATTTCAAACCTATCGCAACCAAACTTTTTACTTATCGTTTAGGACGATGACAACTATATATATTTTTGGTGTTCGCTACTTCGCGACGGGTGTTACACAAGCTCTTTACATCTACATTCCTGAGGTAGAACTATTGAAACATTTAAATCTACCAAAACATTAAACATGCGCTTAACTGTAGTGTAAAAACTTGACAGGTTTATTCGACAAATATTCGCGGGTTAGGACTGGGCAGTGCTTCAGCAGTTGCAAGAATAGGATGTATACTGACACCATTCTTAGCTCAGGTATTTGTAACATTTATACAAGTGGAATATGTCGCAATACTTTGTCCCGGTTCTGAAGAACAATCGCACAAAACTTTGTCCCGGTTCTGAAGAACCATCGCACAAAACTTTGTCCCGGTTCTGAAGAACCATCGCACAAAACTTTGTACCGGTTCTGAAGAACCATCGCACAAAACTTTGTACCGGTTCTGAAGAACCATCGCACAAAACTTTGTACCGGTTCTGAGGAACCATCGCACAAAACTTTGTCCCGGTTCTGAAGAACTATCGCACAAAACTTTGTCCCGGTTCTGAAGAACCATCGCACAAAACGAGCCAAACCGTCTGGATTGCGAGAAAAGAAATTCATTTCATCAGTTGACTAAAGACATAATTTGAAAACAGGCAACTGAAAAGATACAGACGACATTCCTTTACTTTAACAGGTATTGATTAAAAGATCTTTACGGCTCACGCTATTGGTTTACTCCGGTTGCGCCTTCGTTTGCTGCATGGCAGCGGCTTTACTTCCCATTGAAACCAGCGGGAAAGGAATGAAGGTAAAACTGCGAGAAAATTCTCGTACATTATAACACGAACATCGAATCGCTTGATTGAAATGCTTTCTTTTTTCTAGGAAACCAGCTATGCATCCGAGTAACAACAGCTGCATTATAAAATGTTCACCGAAGAGTTTTCGATCGCATAAACCTCTCAATGCAATTTGTTGCATCCTTTTGGAGCTAGGTAACCGTATGAACAGGCATGCAACGAGTGAAAAAAATAGCTAACGTCACTTAAAGTACGTTTCCAGTCGAAGCTGATTCATGAAGTCATCATAAAGAAAAAATCTCAATCGAAAAATTGCGTATATAACGACGTATCTAATTTTTCACGACTTCAGGTCAAGGATGTATTGAATGGGGACTCAGCGGGCTTATCCCCCTTCTTAAAATTTTTTATCTAATATTCGAAGTTGTAAAAAATATTAGAGAGCCACTCGTTGTTAAAATTTAGGCCAAACACCTCTGGCTCAGGTGCATATCGTATTTTTATAGATAGTACGTTGTGATGACATAAAAACGTAGAAATTTTTTATATATAGAATTTTGGCATTTTCAAAATGCAAAGAATTACAAAACTCGTTTGACTAACTTACTTGTCATATATTTTTATGTAACAATTGTGTTTTGTAATTCTCTATGTTCCTTTGAACACAATACTTTACACAATGCTTGTCCTGTGTAGCTTTAAGTTTTCTTGCTTATAAGTATAGTGTTTCATGCGGACATTTTAAACTTCAAAAGCTGTGCAAATATAATAATTTAGACTGAGGAATGGTTGAAAAACTACATTTAATTAAGGCAATGTATAGCAGTTAAGAGTTTAGGATATAAAAAGTTGAAGGATAGTCATTTTCGGTAAGAAACAAATAGACACTGAAAGAAGAAAATTGAGCAAAGGAAAAAAGAAAACGACGTAAAACTAGCACTTTTAAGAGAGAGTGAGAAAAACCATTGAGATCAAATATTCAAGCAAAGATTCTCAAAGGAAAACGAAATTGAAAAAACAAAGAGGAAACACAGGCTGTTCCCTGATCCAATTCTTTGTCATTATTTACGTGTATGTCCATAGGGATTTTGGGCAATTGGTGGTATCCTAGAAGTTGTTCTTGCCATCGTGTTGATTCCAAGTTTAGGATGGCGTTGGCTGCTAGCCGTTTCCAGTTTGCCCTTAGTAATCTTTCTTATACTTAGCATGGATTTAAGCAAAACCATTGACATGAAATATTCAAGCAAAGATTCTCAAAGGAAAAAGAAATTGAAAAAACAAAGAGGAAACCGAGAAAAACGAAAAGCATGGAATGCAGCAGAAAATTCTCTGGAAAATTGTATTGCACGTTGAGAAAAGGACCTCAAATTATTTTCAGGAGTGAAAGGGAACACAAGATAATGAAAACAAACGGTAGGAAAAGAGAAACAATCAAATACGAGACAAATTATTTTTGGATAGACCAAAGCGAAAGAACTGATGAATCGAGGTGATCGCGAAGCAGAAATATCATTGGATCGTACTGTCGGCAACACTGCAAAGGGGTGAGCGGTGAAGCCATGAATGATGGGATATGTAGAGAAGCTAAGAATGATGGGATACAAAAAGAACTAATGAAGACGAAGGAAGGTGGAAAAAAAGATAAAAGGAAAGGGATTTGGGAAACTATAGATAAATATTCATGAAAGGGAGGAATAAAAGAGTAAAAAGGCAGACAAAACATGGTAAAACAACAGTTGAAAAAATGTCAAAGGAGCAGAGAAGATCCAAAAATTCAATTGGAATAGAAGTTCAATGATTATGTTGATCGATATGTTAGTAATTCATGTGTGAAATTGCAGCAACCATATTTGGAGTATAAATAATTTATAACTTACAACTATAAAAAAAACGTTTTCCATCAAACAAAGATAATGAAAAACGTATTATCTAAAATTTGTTTATAAACCAAACAGCTTGTAATGGAAACAAACACTTCCCATTTAAAATGCATTCGACAGTGCAAAAGATATTGTGCGAAAGCTACCGATCTTCTTTGCTTTCCAGGGCGCCGAAACCCAAAATTTTCTCCACAAACACATCGGAAGAGATTTGCTCCGGTAAGTAAGTTTTCATTGAAACGAGTGACATTTCCTTGCAAGATTCACTTAGCTCGGAGCTGTCATCCATGTCATGCATTTCTACGAGCGTGGTCATTAATTGCGACAGTTCACCTTCGGTCAAATGTTCTCCTGTAAATAAGAATAGTTAGAAGAAATTATTAAAATCGATGATAATTAAACAACAATTAGAAACTTGTCCAAGGGTTGTAATTGCAAGATGTTCGAGGGAAGAATGAGCGTATTTTGTTTTCCAAGACTTGCAAGACCAAGTTTTTGCGATTTAATCAAGTGAAAACAAACCTTTATTTTGCAAAATGGACAGAAGCCTGTCTCTATTCATCACAACGCTTCCGTCTTTAGTTTTCTGTCCCAGTGTTTGCAAAGCATCTTTTAGTTCTAGCGATGATAATCCAAACACGGGACGATGATTCACGTACACTGAAACACAACACGAGAAACGTTACTTGAACGACAACGAATTTTCGCGTTCAACACGGACGTCATCAAATTTAAAAATCGTGGCTTACGTTTGATAAAACCGCCAAGGTCGATGTCTTCAACATACTTTCCAGTGTCAACGTATTCACTAAATTTTACTTCGTTTATGATGTCCTCGATTTCCTGTTCGGTTGGATAGTATCCAAGTGCGCGCATCAGGAAAGGAACCTGGGACAAAGGTACGCGCGTGGACGTTTTGCGTGTGTCCATCGTGTCCACGTCCTGACTTCGCAGCAGTGCAAAATAGAAGAAGTCCTCGAGTTCTGAGAACAACAGACCGTCATGACCACCATCCAATAATTCGTAGAAAGGTTCAAGATCCGTGCCCCCAAGTTGTGAGGAAGCCTCTAGACCGCTGAAATAAATGATATGGACGAATTAGAAAGGCTAAAAGTGAAATTAGTAGAGATAGAGACAGGAAACACCGCAGCAAAGGTAAGAGCGGGATTATTTTGAAAGAAAGAAAAATTTACGATGCAGCGAAAGTATTTTGTATTTTTGCTATGTGGTAGTCCGTGTGATTAAAAAACAACTTTGTTTACAATCATAACGGCTTGTCGAAAAACATTAAATTGCCAACGAAACAACACATTCAGATTTTGCAAAAAAGAAAGAGAAAGAATTGAATCATACTCGGCATTCACTTTCCACATGTTGACTGACGCATCAGTTCCACCAGCAGTGAAAAGGTATTGACCGTCAAATGACGAAACCACGTTGGAAACCTAAAACAAAACAGACGCCTTGCATCAATTTCGAAACAAAACAAGACTTCAATAAATACAAAAGGCAAAAACAAGATCTGCAGAAGACATTGATTATCAGATGAAAGATGATTCCATTTCTCCATCACTCCGTATTTAGGCAGTTGACACATTACCTGACTTGGATGGGCTATCAGAGCCATTGCCCTGTGTGGATTACCATCCAGAGGAAGAATTTGCAAACCAACCTATGAGTAAAAACACGCAAAGTCTGACCAATTGAATTCTTCGACGATGATGTTAGTGTTCAACACTTCTCAATCTTGATAAAATTTGTCGAAAAGTTCAAAACAGAACGTATTCTTAAAGAGAAATGTGTTTTAAAGACAGTACCTTGTTTTCGGTAATATATCCCATGTAATGTCGATCATTTATTCCACTATTTGGTAGCATCACCACTCTATTAATGTAATACAGACAAAAAAACCTCAAAAACTGCAAGCAAAAGTAGAAAAAATCTATAAGCTACGCGCAACACAGTAAAACCCCAACTCTAAAATTCACAAAAAACGACATAATAGACAACATGTTAAGGACATCAATAAATGGTTTCTGCAGACGGCAACGTACTTTCTTATAGGCGAGCCATATGTTGGACCCAGTAATGTTTTTCGACACATCTTTGTCGTGGAGTTGTAGAGTTTTAACTTGAACTAGAATGCGATAAAGACAACATATTCAGTTGAATGATCACGATATGAACTCATTGTATAATTGTGCTCTTAAGAAGGAAACCAAACTTGAAAACTTAAAGACACAACATGGCTTGTGTGAAGACTGTATGACTGTAAGAAGACGCTGCACTGTAGCAAATGAGGAGTCGAGTTCAAGTCACCTGATCATTTCCAACAAGTAAGAATGACTCTTTCACAACGGGCGGATACCACGCAAGGCAAGTCGGGACAGCACTTTGTTCAATTCGATCTGAACTGATTAATCTGACGTCATCGATGGCACTGTCGATGACATCATATTCAACCTAACGGAAATGATGTGATTGAACCATTTAAACGTCACGTGAATCTAACTTAGAATTTTCAACTGTTTAAAAAGCTTGTTTACGTTATTGTTCATTCTATAATGGCACTTTTTAAAAATGTTTCAATCCCTGAAGAAATAATTTATAGCGCTTATTTTCCACATTGACGAGCAACTTTTGCCACGAACAATTTTTGGGAAAAACTGTTAAGTTTTAAAAATACTTTCTCTTCAGGCTACAATTGTCATTCACTATGGAAAACAAGCTTTTCAAAGGCAATATTCTATTTGTCACCACGTCAAAGTTTCTGTTCTGAAATAATAATGAAAAAAAACGCTATCAAAACTTAATCCTACATTACCTACCATCAAACGATCCTCTCCGAGTGACAAAAGTCGTGGAACATCGGAATCAAGTGCAACACCAAATACTATATCGGTGATTCGCTTATAGTGAGCGCGCTGTTTTCCGAGATACAACCACGGTTCTTTGAAGTTTCCAGTCGTGGCTTTGAATAGAGTAACGCATTTATCGAGATCCTATGTTATCAACGACAGAGAGTTACAATTACATCGCGGTAAACATAAATTATTACATGTTATTTTTAGTGCGCACATTTACAAAGTACTTGTTTTATTAATCATTCAAATCATCGAAGAAAGTCTCGAAGTGCAAACGTTCTTAACTTCTAAAATGCACAATAATGATGTGTTTCCACAAAAGGAAGTAGCTTCGAATCGTGTGAGAACAAAGAACTATAAATGTGAGTGATGGAAAGAACAACAACATAAGTCTACAGCTGAAGCGAGGTACTAGGAATCGTGTGAGAACTATAAATGTGAGTGATGGAAAGAAGAACAACATAAGCCTACAGCTGAAGCGAGGTTAGGAGGAATCGTGTGGAGAACTCTAAAGAAGGAGGAAAAACAATAGATAAAAAAGCAACAACAAAGTCTACAGGAAGCGAGGTACTGAATCGAAGAATGGAGTGATGGAAAGAACAACATAATGAAGTGGAAGAAGAAGGAGAAGGAATGGAATGAGAACATAAATGGAAGGAAGGAAGAGGAATGGAGAACAGCAATGGAACTAGGAAATGAGAACTATAAATGGATGGAAAGAACAACAACACAGCTGAAGAACTGAATCGTGTAAATAAAGTGATGGAAAGAACAACAACATAAGCCTACAGCTGAAGCGAGGTACTAAGAATGTGGAGAACAGTAAATGGAAGAGGAACAAATAAATATAAAGAAGGAAGTGAGAAGGAAGAATGGAGGAAGAAGGAAGGAATGGAAAGAATAAAACTATAAAGAATGGAAAGAATCCAAGCTAAATGGAGGGAGTGAGAAGAATGGAAAGAAGAACAAAGAAGGAAGCGAGGTATTTGGAGTTGTGTGAAACTATAAATGAGTGATGGAAAGAACAGTGAAGCGAGGTACTAGGAATCGTGTGAGAACTATAAATGTGAGTGATGGAAAGAAGAACAACATAAGCCTACAGCTGAAGCGAGGTACTTGGAGTCGTGTGAGAACTATAAATGTGAGTGATGGAAAGAAGAACAACATAAGTCTACAGCTGAAGCGAGGTACTAGGAATCGTGTGAGAACTATAAATGTGAGAGATGGAAGGAACAATAACATAAGCCTACCGCTGAAGCGAGGTACTTGGAGTCGTGTGAGAACTCTAAATGAGTGATGGAATCATGGCAATGTTCAAAAAAGGCAACACCATCTTCTTCTCCCTCTTCAAGCAACGTGGAAGAATCGAGAATAAGTAAACTACCATCTTGGCATCCCAAAGCTGAAATAAATAAAAAATCGCTTGCATCTTATGTTATGAGACAGCTGTTTTCATTCTACATATATTCCTTATTTATCATCACCTAAACAGACACAGGTTATGTATTTTGTTTAACATCGTTGGTAATGCAAAGACCTTTCCCGTTCTTTATTTTTCATATGTCACAAACTTGCATAAGCACATCGTCACGTTACGAACTTTAATGCCTAAGTCCTTTTTGGGAGTTTTGAGACAAAGAGAAAAGAATCAATAAAATTTTATAAACAGTCAAAAATTTTTATTGAACATCATATATTGAGCATTCACGTATAGAATCATTTTGATGAGTCAATTGACTTCTGCAATAAAAACAGAACACACCAGTGGGCAATACAGTAGATTTAGGCTGCTAAAATCCCACAATTGAAAATATATATGAATAAGGGAAAAATGTAAGTAACATGACGACACATTCACAAGAGGTATAGTATGTTCTAGGCTCTACCTTCCTTCATTACTATATAGAACCAAGACTTTGCCTATACCTTAGTGTATTTAACAGCTAATTACCCAATTTATAGTACGTGGTAAGTCTAAAACATAGAAATTCTCACCGAGTAGATTTCCTTGAGGATTGAATTTAAGACATTGGATAACAACTTTTGATTCAAACGATCGAGAAGCAACAAGTTCTCTGAAAAATATCATTTTTATTATTGTAATATAAATATACAACCTACAAGTCGAGTCCTCCTTTTATTAATTAATCTAATGAAAGGGTTATTTTTTTCAAAACAGACAAAAGCCATTATCTTTCGATAAAAAAAACATTGTCTTGCATACATAAAAACCACATTAATTTGAAATCTTTATATAACTTTTACTTAAGTGCATCATATTTTTGGTCGCTCACGAAATTTCTCAACAGGGAACAAATTTAGAAATACTTCATTTAACATCGTTTGATGTTCGAAACATTTTCAGCAATAAATTTGCTGGAAATATAGCTACTAGTTTCTCTTACGACCACAAAAACAACAAAAACGTCTTACAAAAAAGCGAAATGGTGAAAAGAAATAGGATTAACACATTCAACCAACTTACTTTTTACTATAATCCCAAACTTGAAGTAGTCCAGAATAGCCTCCAATGGAAATCTTTGATCTGTACAGAAGTAAGGAACTCGTTAAGTTAGCAACATACACGTCTCGACATGAATACACAAGAAACAATGGCCTTTCATCATTTCAAACAAATAATGACAAAATTCGATAATAAGCAAAATACAATGGCACCAAAGAAAAAAATTAATCATTTCGTTGAACCAAATCTATGTTAAATTATTTTACCTTTTTACTATGATATGGGAGATTTTAGGAAGTTCGTATTACAAACTAATCGCAATTGCTTTGGTTTGGTGTATTAGTATTTCGTGGGTAAATTTGCACCTTCCTATACCTTCTGTGACTGAGACTAGTAGGGGTGCGCACCTCTCCGTACCCCTTCCCTGAATCACTCATTGCTAAATATATCATAGTTCCAATAGTACATACTCTTTTGGATGTGTTGCAACAGCATGGATTGGTGCATCGTGTTCATTCAATATAAACTATAAAACAAAAAGAAAAACTCTGGTGATTCATGCACTACGAAGGCAGAAGTCTTGATTCGCGTAAATGAACGTAAAATGAAAAGATGCAATCTTTGCGTATTTTCATTCAAGGCCGTCTTTTCTCGATCAGGTACAATTATAGAATACCCTGCCCACAAAGTCTGCAAAGTACAATAAGACTAGGGTGAGATAAGGGTTGGGGGTCAGGCTTGCTGGTAGTACACGTATGGGACAGGGTATTCCATAATTGCTTTCTCGATCATGAGAAGGGCTCACGAAAAACTTTACAAGTTCTCCCTGCACCAGTTCCTGGCAAAAGTACGTCAAATCTTAGGATCCATCTTCAATGTATACAACACAACTACTGTCTGCATGGACAATGTAACTATATTTCATCATTCAAAATTTCATTACCGTGTTTGTGTTTTTCCGTGTATCGTAAAACCCGACGTTTGCAGTCTCGGTAGAGAAAACAAAATCGTTGACGACAAATGGGCTGCCATCGAGTGTCGCTGAACGTGGATGCTTTGGAATGATCGATCTAAATGTTAACGAATATTGGTTAATATTTACATTTGGTTTTCATTTGGCCGTTGGTTTTCGGTGGTAACATATAGTTTTAGTTCAACCATTTAAGTTTCTGCCGTTGATTGTCAAACATAACGTGTTTTCATAAAATTCCATTGCTTGTAATGAAGCGTGTCTAAGAGCAATTTAGGAAAGTGATAAGCTTACATTTACACGTTATCCTCTAACACTGACGCTAAAAGATTATCTCATTATTCATATGAAGGGTGTACGAAATGATGAAGACCTTCAGAAATCGATAATTTCAATGATAATATTGTAATAATTTCAATGCGTACCACACTGCTAATTCCACGGGTGCATAAAGTATATTGTCAGCTATATGCGTAGCTATGTATTACACATCTTTGTTACTACTCGCGAGCACAAAAGCTTTTCTGCATATGGGAATTTTTGTCAGCTATATGCGTAGCTATGTATTACACATCTTTGTTACTACTCACGAGCACAAAAGCTTTTTGCATATGGGAATTTTTGTCAGCTATATGCGTAGCTATGTATTACACATCTTTGTTACTACTCACGAGCACAAAAGCTTTTTTGCATATGGGAATTTTTGTCAGCTATATGCGTAGCTATGTATTACACATCTTTGTTACTACTCGCGAGCACAAAAGCTTTTCTGCATATGGGAATTTTGTCCGCTATATGCGTAGCTATATTACACATCTTTGTTACTACTCACGAGCACAAAAGCTTTTTTGCATATGGGAATTTTTGTCAGCTATATGCGTAGCTATGTATTACACATCTTTGTTACTACTCGCGAGCACAAAAGCTTTTTTGCATATGGGAATTTTTGTCAGCTATATGCGTAGCTATGTATTACACATCTTTGTTACTACTGGGACGGGGCGGGTGGCTGAATGGTTAATTGCGTGAGTTGCAAGCCAGACGGCGTGGGTTCAATCCCGGCTCGTGGCACATCTGGCAATGTGTCTGTAAACCTAGCCCGGGTTGACCAAAGCCATGTGAGGGAAATTTGGTAGAGGAAACTATGTCCTCGGATGGACTGTATCTGCATCTGCAATGTTGCAGCCTTGTCACAAATGTGTCACGCTGATATCAGCGTTGTAGTTGCGTGAAAGGTACGAGTGATTGTAGTCGGGTCAACTGCCTTCACTATAATTTAAGTAACCAGGATGTTCCACTTCGTGGAACCACTTCGTGGAACCCTCATATGTCGAAATCGACGGAGTCCATTATACTACTCGCGAGCACAAAAGCTTTTTTGCATATGGGAATTTTTGTCAGCTATATGCGTAGCTATGTATTACACATCTTTGTTACTACTCGCGAGCACAAAAGCTTTTCTGCATATAGGAATTTAAAAGAATATCTAACATGAAAACATACACAGTAACGCACTAGTAGGATTAGCATAGTGATAAGGCATTGAAATCTCACTATACGTCTTCTTTTTTTTATACATGCTGTACAGCTGTCAACGTGTGTGATTACACAATGCTTTATACAAATGGAACTCCCTTGTATTCAATCACACGCTTTAACAACTTTTAAATAATTTCTATGTTTCTTCTTTGAGGAACACTCATTGGTACATACTTCGATGGGTATCCGCTAAAATGTAATCTGTTCAAAAATATGACATTACAACTCTTACAGATCTTTTTCCATCGGTTGATAAGAGAAGGAAAGAGATGCAATGGGACCTCCACCAAGTTTGTTGCACCTAAAACGAATATCGTTGCACTTATAACCGTGAAGAAAAAATCTATAGAAAATTCATGCTTTTAATAGGCGAAAAGCACAAAACGATGATCTTACCAGTGCACTAAACGAAGCTTAGAATCCAAGAATTTTACATGGCCAACAACATCCCCGGTTACAATGAAACTAAACAGAAAAAATAAAATCAATACAACACACTCAAACATCAAAATCGCGCTTATAAATGTCCACAGTTGCACGCATTGCTAAATTACCTGTCTACCGTATTCAGAACGCTGATTCCTTTTTCCTGAAGGCGGACTATTTTTAATGCCTTCTTGTCACAAGGGAAATCTGTTCCGGGCACTACATCCCAAACTACGATGTTACCCACAGTCGTCGCAGTGAGAACAATCGTGGATTTCGTTTGAAATACGGACTGACTAAACATGCCAACGACTTTGTTGAAATCCTAAGACAACAGATGAAGAATTTCGTATTTTCTCGCAACAACATATACTTCTAACCAATCGTTTCAATTATTAATTTCGGCCGTTTCAAACGTTGCAAGTTATTCGAGAAACGCACGAGTTCAAACCTCGAAATTTATACGAATCAAACGCATTTAACACAAAACACGAAGAGGAATTTTACGTAGCAATTCCCAGGCTCCGTGCTTTACTCAGTAAACTATACAAAGATCAGTGGCCACACTCACATCATCTGTCAAATATGGAGCGCTATGATGAATACCCTTTTCATCCTAGGAAAATAAACAATCAATAGCACTAGAAGACTGGCAACTAGCAATTGGGTTCACTTATGGTCAAACAGAAACACAATGTCGAGAATTCGTTTAAACCATGTATAATGCACATAATCAAAAAAAAATAAATTAAGAATTTGTTTGTTAAGCTTACCCAGAAATAAAAAATAGTTCTTTCTTGGTTGTTGCTCACAAGTTGGTGATTGTCCTCGGAACTGAAATCCAAATAATTCTAGAAAACGTTTTAAATCATTTTACAGACGACTTTCTATTATCCTTTTCCTCTTTCATTTACCAACACCTACACTGGCACAAGTTAACATTATTTATGTTTCAGATAGTGTAAAAGTTGTTGCGGTTCTCTTTTGTCTTCTCTGTTGTTCATTTTAGATAATGTAAGGACTGTTCTCGTTCATTGTTGTTCATTCATCACTACCTACACTTACACAAGTTATCTAAGTTTATAGTTTAGGTAGTATAGGGACTGTTCTCGTTTTCTGTTATTCATCCATCACCACCCACACTTACACACGTTATCTTAGTTTATATTTTAGGTAGTGTAAAGACTGTTCTTGTTCTCTGTTGTTCATTCATCACTACACACACTGACACACGTTATCTTAGTTTATATTTTAGGTAGTTTAAGGACTGTTCTCGTTCTCTGTTGTTCATTCATCACTACACACACTAACATACGTTATCTTATCTAACATTTTATACAGTCAATGGACTTTTCACCGTTCTCGTTTTTCTTTTTAATGTATTTATCCTCCTTCCTTGTCATGTCTGTCCAATACATTTATCTATTACACAAGTTTTCTTTTCAACGAGACAGCTCCAATCATCACCTGCATTTCATATTCCTCGCTGAGTGTCAAAGAACAAACTGGAGTTTGACATTCATTAGTCCAATCCCAAATTGAAATAACCTTAGACGAAATAAAAAATATCGAATTTAATTTTCCAACTTTCATAACTGATTGCAAACATAAAAAAACATTGATGTTAGAAAACAATACAAGTTCATTTTTTTTAAGTTGGTCTGTTGAAAAGTTCAATCCGCATTTTCCGAGCGGATTTTCAACCCGCCTCAAAGTTAGAAACAATCCAAAAAAGAGTATGTAAGAGTAAGGAAGTTTCGCCCTACCTCCCCTCCTCTGTGGCAAAGAACCCATAGCATTGCCGACAAAACAAATACATAGTACCTGTGGAACTGAGTTGCTCAACGAAGCTAGATACTTTGCGTCAGGGGTCATGCATATAGCTACACAGCCATGAGGATGAGGATCAAATATGGTTTGTACGGGAATGCTGAAAGAAATCGGCAATACTTAAGAATCATAGTGCCAATTGAACAACAGCTTTGTTGACAAATTCGAATGAGTCATAAAAATGTTTGAAAATAGTTTTAAAGCCGCATGTTCACTAAGTTTTTGAGAAACTTAACAACAAAGATGCCATTCAAAGGCTCGTAAAATCATCACTCACGATAAGACATCTTATAAACGATGTCTGGCAGCAAGAAGCTAGGTGTCACATATTTTCTTAACTGGGTGAGTATTATCAATTTTCTAACGAACAAATACACGAACAACAAGCAAGCAAGCATTAATTGAAAAAATCACATTAATTTCCGACGTTGAGTAGTTTTTATCCTTACGAGACCATTGTTTATCAAAAAAACAGTAGCTTTCGTACACTGTTCATAGGAATAAATACGTTTGTAGATGTAGATTGCACTTGTTAGTGCAGTCCTAAAACGACATTTGCCTAGCGCCTGAACCTGACGCTTACTCCTCACTTGACTCTGAAGATGACCACAGCTAAGGATGTCGAAACGTCATTTAACACTAACACCAACAGTCCTTCTCAGGGACCGGTTGTACGGAGCCTGGATAGCGTTAGCCATGGGATAGCAATTTTATTTAGATCTTATAAAACCTTTAGAACGCAAAAAACATAAGACTCTAAATGAGCAATTACTGAATTAAAATATTGTTTCGAAGATTACGAAACTTCTTTGTCGTGAGAAAAATATGAACACTCTTTTTTAAATTTGAATATTTTTGCCATCCAATGGATAACGCTATCCAGGCTTCGTGCAACCGACCCCAGGATTGCACTATCCTAGACATGCAACGATACTCCAGGGTTCATTACTTTGGAAAAAATGTTTACAAAAGCAAACACTAGCTTATAAGTGTACTACCATATCGAGTGCATGAATCACCACATACGAAACATAAAACATTTAAACCAGCTGGATTTATTTAATCCTCTATCAACAATACCTTGAATAAGAGTCCCAAACGATAATCATTGAATTATCTCCCATATCGGCCGTCGTCAACCATCTCTTGTTCATACTGATGCAAGTACAGGATATATCATTACACTGTCAAAATCAAGAAGTGATAGATAGATGGATATTAGCTATAAGATAAAACATACTCGAAAAAAGATCATCTTGTAAACTCAAGATTCGAGTTTTATTGACGATGGCTTGATGATCGCTTGGAAATGAAGTCGAAATGTTGCTTTTAAATCTTGCCTCTCACACACAGTGAAAACAATGGAAAAATGAGGGATAAAGAAGGGATAAAGAAGAGATAAAGAAGGGATAAAGGAGGGATAAAGGAGGGTTAAAGGAGGAATGAAGGACAAACACACTATTGAATCCAATTGAAGGTCTTAGCAACTTGTAAAATGTGAATACGATAAAATATAAAATACGACAAGATGCAAAAACCAACTTTCAATTTGTGATCACATTCAGAACCGAGAAAAATAAATCCAAAATGCTGGATGACTTAAACAGACCATTTCAAAGGCTCGTTTGTAAGACGTAAAGTTAAAATGAATTGTGATTCTTACATGTCCTTGAAGTAATTTCTGTCTATTTGTGACGCAGTCATACAACACACCGGTGTGAGCGGTCACGTAGAAAATCGCCTGAAATGATATAAACTTCATATGAATAAGGAATTTATCGTAAACAAGGTTATTGCTGCTGTTGCAGAAGTACATGAAAGAACAACGTTGTCAACATCACAATTTCATCTACTGTTCATTTAAATCTGCCATTGAATCTGTTTCATAATTTTCTGTCAAATCTCTCTGTACTAATATTTACTTTCCAATGTCTCTCAAACAGTCCGCACTACAGTCTGCTTTAGTCAGGTCGACGGTTTGTACTGATGTGTGATGTACAGTCTGCTTTAGTCAGGTCAACAGTTTGCACTAATGTCTGATGTATAGTCTGCCTTTGTTTGGTCAACAGTTTGTACTGATGTCTGATGAGCAGTCTGCTTTAGTGAGGTCAACAGTTTGTACTGATGTCCGATGTACAGTCTGCTTTAGTGAGGTCAACAGTTTGTACTGATGTCTGATGTACAGTCTGCTTTAGTCAGGTCAACAGTTTGTACTGATGTCCGATGTACAGTCTGCTTTAGTGAGGTCAACAGTTTGTACTGATGTCTGATGTACAGTCTGCTTTAGTCAGGTGATGTACAGTCTGCTTTAGTCAGGTCAACAGTTTGTACTGATGTCTGATGTACAGTCTGTTTTAGTCAGGTCAACAGTTTGTACTGACGTCTGATGTACAGTCTGTTTTAGTCAGGTCAACAGTTTGTACTGATGTCTGATGTACAGTCTGCTTTAGTCAGGTCAACAGTTTGTAGTTTCCTCTAGAGTATGCTTAAAAGTTCGCTTTCTTGATAGTCACCTTTGCAGACTTCAGCAAATTCTGCTCAGTGATATTGTCCAAAGATGGTTCTATATTCTCTTCTCCAGCCTATGAACTCCTTCTACCCTATAAGCTCATGTACAGTCTTTCCTGCTAACTCCTCTACAGTGCACCATACAATCACTTCTAAAGTCCATCCTACAGTCTCCTCCACAGTCTCCCATAAAATCACTCTGTTCAAGCCACATTCTCCTTCACGGTTTTTCAATGCTTAGTAATGGAATTAAGTAAAATGAGAGTTGTATTCTGACTTCTGATTACTTACTTGTCTTGTTACATCTGAAATATTGTGAACAGGCATGTTCCTGTTGATACCAAATGACCAGACAAGATTCTAGAAAATCGGGAAAATCAACTCATGATAACACAATTTTTTCAACGGAGAAAATCTCGCACACAAGACATGAAGTGAAACAAATTAAGGTTTTTGATTTCACAATTATTGCAGTATTATCACGCGACTGAAGTTCGGTACAAAATATAAACTATACTTAAGACGAGAATTTGATAATGTTCATAATTTGTATCGTTTTATAACAATGAAAATAATAATTGAAAATATTTGACAAAAACAACAGCGAATTTGAGTCTTTCAACACGAATATTCTGGTGTTAAAAGTAAGATAACTGGGTAGCATAGGCGCATATATAACTGAATCAACACAGCGTTTATACGGTTCATTTTATCCACTTTAAAATTTATTGATGCAATTCTTTTGTGGAAATGAACACGCATCAAAACAAAAAGAAAGATCTGATACTTTTCATTTAAATAATTTAGACTTTCCTGGCTTTTTTCGTATCTTCTAAATATTAAACTCACAAGAGCAGTGTTTCCTTTGTATGATTCGGAATCGTAAAAATCCTCAGTGTTTTCAGGTTCATCGTTGGATACGTCACGGTCAAAACTTTTGCTTGTAATGGAGAATGGATTTATCGATTCCAAATCTTCTTTTTCACCAACTTCAGCCACGTTTTCCGTTGACATTTCAGCACTTTGTCGACTGTCGTTGTCGTTGCACTGTAAAATGTTTCAATAAACCGCCATATTGAAAAGCGTTGTTGTTATGGGAACAGTTGGGTTGTCGTCATAACTGTAATACAATGTTCTTATTACGGTCTTCATTGGATTTACCATTACAGCTAATTGGTTATTGCCTTATTGCAACACATTTTTTGCAGTTTATCGTAACTGACATTCAATAATAAATCGGTAACAGCTACATAAGTAATGAGCAAGAATAAGTAACATATGGTAGGCAAGAAAATGTTTTAGGTGGGAAGTCTTTTTCTAGGTATAACTAGGAAAGAAAACGTCATAATGCGTCATATGGATTACTCTTTTGGGAGACATTCCGAAAGAATAATGTACAATTTAAGAAAGAAAAGTGTACCACAATGAAAATTCTATTTCAAACAACTAACGACAGTTTATATAAGCGGCATGAATGTTAAATTTATGTATCTAACGTGTGACATAGTTCTATTTCAAACAAATAACGACACTTTCAATAGGACTAATAATGCTATAAATCATTGAATGTACGTGTTTACTGGGCATCTAAAGATCACCGCCGTAACTACAATACTTTATGAGATAGGATCTGCGCATGCGCAAAGCAATTACTGCGCGTGGAACCAAATAAATGAAAAATCGCTCAAATGGAACGGGAAAAAATAATGAAAAATCACTATTATTTTCGAGCAGTTTGAATTTTTGAGTGGATGAAACACTCAACCATCTCCAGCCTCTCCTTACAATAAGTATCAATATTTCTTACCTTTGTCTTTTATGACCTCTTTTGGAAACCCACTTTAACTCTAACACATTGATCCAGGGTTGTCTGAGTTCACTGATCTTGTGTATATTGTGATGTCACTCGTCTGTAATATTGCACGTCGCATATTCTCGCTGAGTTGTTTCGCCATTTGGATCATGACCCCATCTGAATAACATGTATTATATTAAAATGAAAATCTATCTCGAAAGCATTCTGAAACTTCGAAGGTTTCCTCATGTTAAATTGGCATTGATGTATAAAACCGTCATTGTTAAGTGAGATCCATAGGGGATAAATGTCTACAACGTACAGAAATATCAAATGTGAAATCATTTCTGTGACAAAAAAAACATCATCCATACGTTGCGCAAAGCCGCAAACAACATATAATATATGTTTGCGGTGATGAAGCTAATAGTTTTGTGATACCCTACTTTACAATATTGTTGGTAAAACAGGGTAAAACCGTGAAATTGATAAATGAATAAATGAAAATATAATTTATTCAAACGAGCAGTTAATGGTAGGTATTAATTTACATTTGATTACTTTGTATTCATTCCACACGTAGTTACGAGTGGCAGCAAAAGCTCAAAACACGAAACTTGACAGCTGGTAGAATGTCAAAAAAGGATAATATCAAATTACGTATCATGTCATATTGACCGCAAGGGAAAGTTCTGATACACCGTTTTAGGTTTGTTTAACAGACCCAAACATGACAGGCTTCGCAAATTCAAACAATAACAAAAAACTTACATCGAGAATTGACCTAATTCACTTCAAATTCCCTCCAAAGAGTGCATACAGAGTACTTGGAAGGCAATGAAAATTAGCGTTTATGGAATGTTTGAGAAAAAACAGACGCAACAGAGTACAAAATCGGTTGGAAGGAACAATAGGAATTTCGCAGAGAATCCATGTTTAAGATTTGCCGAGTGCTGAAAATGGATAGCAAGAACCGTTTATGTGGATGGCATCTACCACCTATTGAAATTACAAAGGAAATGGACAAATATTCAAAATCGAAATGGTCACAGCACGATAAAATGGCCAATAAAATACCACATAAGTCAAAGAATGTGGATGCAGCAGCTGAACAATTCAAGCATTTTTCAAATCCTGCAAGATATATTAAGGAATATCGAAAAACGCACGCGATAGGTAAAGGAACTATGGAATACGTTGATGACAAAACGAAGTCTGAGACAAACGAGAGTGCAAACAAACATGATCCAAATATTTCTAAATATGTTGACATTAGGTAAGAATTTGTTCTTCTGCTGACAAATAAGAAACGTCTTTCAATAAATTTACGGAAACAGAAATCTCGATAATTATGCTTGGCTTGAGTTGGCTTTCTCTCTTTCTATGTATGTACATGTAAGAGTTTTTAACTTGAAAGTATGACCTTTTGGATTTCTATATTGCACAGAAAAATGTTAAAGTTATGGTGTAGTTTAGCAGGAAGGAGAGCGAGTGGCTGTCATTGATGGTCGGTGTTTTCAGAATTTCCACAAACTTCCAACTTAATTTGTCTTCTGTTCATACAATTACCTCGAAATGCATTCCTCTGCCACAAAGATAGCTAAGGAAGACGACAGAATCGTTAATTCCACCAAAGCGAATTTTCAAATTTCTTTCATGAATCAGAATGATATCAATCTGATGTTGTAATTGTTTGCACAAAAATCCTCTTTATCATTCTCGGTTTTTAGACTACCCGAGAAGAAAATTTGTCTGACTGGACTGCCGAGATTGCGTCCACCTCAGAAACATGCAAATTATTTCATGCATCCCATGTATGGAACGAACGAGCATGCGTACTTGTCAAACGTACCTCGCTTACCACCATTGGCGTTGCGAGGTGCCGCAAAAAAGGTCGAAAGACGCGATGCCAACGTAAACAAGGAACCGCTGCGAAAAAAGAAAAGAAATCGACTGCCATATTTCAAACCACCTAAAGTTGAGCTTTGAAACACATTTATATATTCGCTGGGTTTTTTATTTTCCTCTCACATCATGGGAATGAAAAATGATCTACGTCAAAGTAGATGGTGTCGTTTTGGAGCGTGTGGAAACCAGTGCAAACACGAAGACTTCTCGCTTTGCTACTTTTCTACTTGCGCATCTTTATTTATATTCTTCATAAAGTAAATGGTTTGAACCTGGGGTTTGAAATTGGTAAAAGAGAAATTCGAATGTTACTCAAACGATTTAAAAACCTTTCAACTTACAAGATTAGTGCTCTTTCCAACTTTTTAGATTAAATGGCCTCGTATGGAAGACCGCATGCCGTTTACGGACGAGATTATAAAATATATTTACTCATTAAAAATTAGGATTATAGAATTATCATCACCTTGTTAAATACGGCATCTCTTCTTCGTTTTTCCACCTCTATTTGTTGCGCGTTTCAACCTAAATACACAAACATTCACAGTACAAAGCAAATGGCAATTAAAAAAACATAGCAAAACATCAGACAATCTTCAAAGTGTTCAACACTACCAAAATCTTCAGTCACATATAACAACGATACTCGAGCTCCTTTTCAGCGACAGTATGAACCGGCTTGGCTTTTAAATATTCCAACGCAGCTATACACACACAAGAACAATGGTGGAGTGGAATAAATTGGAGTAACAGGAACGATTGTTGAAAGCCATGACAAATGTAATTGTAATAACAATAACGATCTTTTGAGTAAGTTAAGTTAAATGAATTTGGGTAAAAGAACGATCGACATTAAGTTTAATCCATACTAAAAATTTATTTTATAACTGTCACGATCTAACTCAAAATTCTCATTAAACCGTGCAAGGCTTTGACAAACTAGATCCCTAGACCAAACAAGCAAAACACGTGACCAAAAATGGTTAGGATAAGCGCATGATACAAAAATTTCATTGAGAGCAAGAGTGAACAATTGTTTGTTTTATTATTCAATTAAAAAAACTATCTAGCTAAATATATATATATATATATCGAGTATTTATTTATGATGTTACAAAAAAATAAAATATAATGAATCTGTGTTAAATATCTCATTGCATTTGAACAAATGAGAGTTAAATATTTGTTTTGGGAAAATGGAGCGGGTGAAGTCGAAGTCAAACTACAATCCATGAATCCCAAAAATTATCCCAACAATCACTCTTCTAGGGCCGGCCCGGTGATATTAAGACCAAGAGAAGCCATTTGGTGGATGTTCGTTGGATGTTAAATATTTTAAACCTTCCTATTTTTCAGGATTTTGCTTTTATCACGTCGACAGTTGAAGTGACATCGTTGAGATGTCACCGCAACTATAACTTTCGTTAAATATATCGAACGATGATAACAGCAGCAAAATTATTTTTCTCCAAAAAGCGAACACGCCCAGTCATGTATAATGGCGAAGAATACGGATAAACCAAACGTTAAACCTCCTCGATCACATGTCTCTCACATGATACGACAGGAATGCCACGGGATCCATATAAAAGATCTTATAAGACATGCTTTGCTTTAATACATGTTGACAACTTCATCAACCTTCTTCTCGCCATATTTTCCTTTCAAATCTTTTAAAAACTCTTGTTTTAAAACGTTCATACAACTAAAACATTAAAAATGAATTTCCAATAAGTCGGTAATGTAGATCATACACATATTTGGCTTAGTGTTAAAAAAAGGTTCTTTCAATTTCATCAGATTTGCCGTCAGTCTCGGACTTTGATGAAATTGATTGTACTATGAAAAAGCTGCATTTGTCTTCATTCTATTTGCACCAAACCCCTTAAATATACCTGCTGAATTTTGGGATTTCAAATCGTGCAATTTCATTCCGCTGTTGATACGAAAATAGCAACTCAAAACAATGAAAATGAAGCAAAATGTTGGCACAACTTCGTGTACAAACGGCAAATGGTATTCTTTAAGATAGCAATTTTATCGTGTACATAAAATCCAACTGTAAAATCTTTAGTCAATAGGAATACTGCTTCTTTCAAGCGCTGCTTTATGGGATGAAAAAAAAACAAGAGCCACAGAAGGACAATATAGAATTGCCAGTCAATTGTCAGTAGCAGCAAAAGGTTAGCCTGTAGAGCTACCGTTGATAGCATAGAATTGCTAGCTACAGCAACTGGTCAGCCTACAGAACTACAAAAAACAACCTATGACCGCAGGTAACAGCGACAGTTTTGCCAAAAGAACTACAGGTAGTAACATAGGATGGCAGTAAACAGCAATAGATTAGCGTATTGAACTGCAGCTAACAACACGGTACAGCAGGCAACAATTAGATATTTGCGCATAGAACTACAGTAAACAAAACCAAAATACGTGGTGCAGAAGAAATGTTAACAAAGAAATCAAACCTTCGGTATTGTTTAATGTTGCGATGTCTCGCAATGTCAAACGACGGACCATGAGGAAGATGAACAATGAAGGCATTAGGAAGAACAAAAAACTCATAGCTAAAATTCAAACGGAAATATCATTTAGTCTTCAATATGTGGTCATGCTTACAGATCTCCGAGATTAATTTTCGTACCCTTGAACAGCTAACTCCATGATATGCGAGACTTTGTTCCAACCGAAACCAATAAATCGTGAATCATATTTCTCAACATCTTTCTTCACAACAATGTACGGTTCGAAATCTTCTTCCCAAAGAGCCTAAAAGATTTTATTAACTGACACTTTTAGCAAAACTGGCGGTCACTACTTTTAAGAACTGTCTGCGTATACAAAATAACTTATCACAGATGTCAGCATTGGGGTCTGATTGACTAAGACATTCTACACAGATAAAGAATGACAGATTCATTTAACTAACCTATTTAGTCATTTTCTAAAGAAAAGGACTCGTTCAAAAGGTTGAAAACCATTTCCTTTATTAATTCAATAAGCATGTCGACATCAACATGCAACGCCGACGTCATAAACAATATTCACTTCTCTCTATATGACTGATGACAATATCATGACTGTCAGTCACTGGAAGTGTAGATAATAGAAGAGCATAAGAATCCACACCTTGTATGGTTTGATCGCTGTCCGCCATTTCCCGTAATTCGTGGGCGCATGCCCTTTAGGCCACACATGGTATCTGAATGTATACAACAAACCCTCGTCCATCTTCGAGAGGAGTTCTGCCTTTGTCTTTGGCACAGACATTTTGTAACGAAGGGTCTCGAACGCTGGGACAACCAATGCCTTTGAAAGAAAATGCAGTCAATAAGAAATAAAGAACAATAAGTAAAAATGATGAAAAATTAATTCTTTAAAAAAACTTATGCAAAAAATATAAGCAAAATAAACGTCAAAAATAGGCAAATTAGAACGCATTTGAATATCCAATAAAAGATTAACCTTCGCAAGTAACCCTTTGATGAAAGGAGTTTGGTATCCAACTACTTAAGGTAGTTGAAAAAAGTTTAGCATCCAGTCAAACACGACAATCGAGTTAACCTTTTGTGGAAAGCAGTTGGATATGCAATAAAAAAACAACTTGAGATTAAGTATTTGTTTAAAGAAGTCGAGTGTCCCCTCAAAGTGAAATGGACCCCTTGATGAAAGAAGTTAATATCCAGTACGAGAAAGCGTTCTGGATAAACTCTTTGTTGAAAGAAGTTGAGTATCCCATGAAAGACAGCACTAGAGACCAAACCTTTGCTGACAGAAGTTGAGTATCCAGTCAAAGATAATACCAGATATCAACGCTATTTTGAAACATTTTACTCTTTTGAAACATTTTACATAGGTCACAGGAGACAAATTCCGCTCGTCATAAGTTGAACAAGCTGATCAATAAATGATTCAAATAATTATTTCTTAACAAACGGTAGCTAAATTACGTCATGAATTACGTTATTACTCTTCATATCAATACCTTTTTATTCATGTCAGTTTGTCGGATCATTTTTCTAGAAAATGACGTAATAATTGTACATCAAAAAGGGTCGCTGGCAATCCTTCCTCGGGGAGTCAAAGGACAAAAAGATTTTAGCCATGTTGGTTGAGATTTGGATTCTAAGCAAGGAAAACCCTTTGCTATATTCAACCAACATGGCGGCCGTGACGTAGCCATGCAACCCACCTATAGTTACAAACAATAGTGCAATAATTGCATAAAAAGTATGCAAACGAAAGTGCTACTTAAATAATTAGTTTTTTTTTACCTGAGATAATCGTAGAGACTTGTGACAGGAAGAAAATCAATATCACAGAGGAACACGTATGGCGTTTTTACTTGAGATAGTGCCACGTTGCGTAAAGCATTTACGGGATAAAACGTCTAAAAACAGAATGGTATGTCGGATTAAACTTTTGGAACCTGAATTTACACTAGCTCAAAAATCAAAAATATTCATTCCAAACAACTATTTTGAAATGATTCTTGCTAGTGAACCAGTGAAAATGGTTTTTAACGTCTGTAATGTAATTGAAACATTGTCAAATCAAATTAACAATTCAAGAAAAAAGCCCAGCAAGATTGAATATCACTTAAATTTGAAAATACAACTTTGAAACAGAATCGGCAACAACATAAAAAAGTTACACATAATCGACTGCCACACAAACGGGGGGGGGCGCAAGGAAATTCTCTAAACTCACCCCTTCTTTGAAAACTAAGTGGTAAGCAACATTCTTTCTAGAGTTCAAAACATATGAAAACTGAGCGTAGTCCAGGAACTGTCTTGCTTCCGCATCAGAGAGATACAAAGCGAAACTTATAGGACCTAGCAGAACCAACAGAATTGATGAGACGAGGGTTTCAAGTGACGCTACAAAGATACAACACAGGCCAACAAAACTGTTCGACGAGATATACATCAACAAAACAATACCTGACCATTGCTTGAATATTGCTTCGATCATTTGAAGTCGATCCATCGACAACTGAGCAACTAACGTGACGTCATATTCATCATGTTTAGTGAACTCGTAATCAAGATAGTACAAGTGAGTCCTACGGGTCAGCAGTCTCTCACGACGCACAATGTAGCATGGGTCGTCTTCATCTAGAGTCTGAAGAAGAAAAAATTGTTGGCTGCAAACTTTACTGGTACAAATAACCCTCTCAATCAATTCCCTTATATCGTTGTAGTTTTCTCAAATCCCAATTACAAACTTTTGTCATTTGCGAAACACAAAACAACAAATTTTGGAGAAAATTTTGAAAAGCAAAAACAGCGAATATAAGACATCAACAACTCACTTTAAGAATAGATGATCTCGCTTTGTCGGCTTTTAAACAGCTGAACAATCTTCCTCTATAAAAACAATGATGATATAAAAAACACTCTTTTTCAATATTTCAATAAAAGCACACTATCGCCGAGAAACTTCACTTTAATGTGCATAGACACACGCATTACAAATAACTAATGAAAACCTGTTAAGATACAGCTGAAGATGTAAAATGCCTGTCTACAGGTCGTCATCTTGTTTACAATATGGAACAATTAATTGTGCCACTTCCATTACTTTTATAAATCTGAGTTCGGCTGTTTTTGACACAATCATAAATTAGGGATTCAAAGATACCACAAACTTTCAAACAACAGCTTTTTGACTTGTAGTTTAGGTGTCAATCTTCAATTGATTTTCTACATTTGCAATTAAGCTTTTACAATAGGTTTTTTATATGAGCAAACCGTCTATAGGTTTTATGGCAAATAAGAACAATATGCTTTCTTGTCTTATTCAGTATTGAGACAAATTATTGAGTTACACACAAAATTTCAAATATCTCCACTGTCTAAAAACTACAATCTGATGGCCAGCGGTATCCAGGTTTCGTGCAACCAATCTCTGGATTCAATTTTAGATACATATGTCTAGTAATTCCTAACCTTAATAAATCTCCGTCGTATTCAAGAAACGTCAAATAATGATTTCTTAAAAATTCTGCATGAGAATTGTTTACTTTGAGTTTCTTTGGTGAATTCCAATGAATCACCTGAATGAAGAGGACTTAATATTGTACAAAATAAAAATAATAACTTTCAACCTTAAAATACTTGATACTGTTACTATATAATGAAGAGAATCGATGATATTATGAAAAGATAATGAAAGAAAATAACCAGACGAACCTTCAGATTTGATACTTCGGCGTAGCAATTGTCGATCAACTAAAAATAACAGAAACAGAAAGTGAGTCAATACTGGTACGATTTCGAGGATGCTAGCCAACTATTTACGCCAAAAGTCAAATAAAATAAATATGATTCATTTTTAATTTTTTAATTCATGTACGCGAGTACAGATAACAACAGAGGATAAATTCCTCTCAAACTGGCGTCGATGGAAACTTTATTGATAGCTCCCTACCGTACGTCTCATATTATCACTAAGTTGGATATTCCAAGCACAAGGAAGCTTTTGAACGAGATGAGGATGGCGCTTTATCACAGCATTGAAAATGTCCTGAAATGAAAGCAACATAAATTTCTTCAATCAAAAAAAGCAAGCTTTCAAACATATATTCCACTGGCTTACACAAGACCCTTTTGATATTTTAGTCGAAGAAACATAAGAGCTCGCTTGCTCTTCCTTCGTCGATGGCAAAAAGATTATTGCAAAAAAAATTTAATTTAAAGTTCTGAAGAATGAAAAAAACCTATTTGTAACACTGAAGATCTAGGAAATAGCCAAAAACAATGGATTTAGCTAGTAACATTTAAGGCACATATTTTTCCTAGGTTGATTTCTAGAATTCAATTCTCTATGGTTCATAGCAGCACATCATAAATTTCTCTATAGGCAACAACAATGTATACCATACATTTCTCTATGATCGTTAAGAGCAAATCACATACTTCTCGATGCATGTCTCATACATTTTTCTATTATTCATAAAAATATATCATCTATGTATTTTTCTTTTATTGATAACAGCACAACATACATTTCTTCATGATCGATTACGATAAGCATGCACCTCTCTATGAATGACTACAGTTTGTAATAAACTTCCATTTGGTCGATTACTGGGTTACAAAGTACACTTTTCGATGGCTGATCAAAGCTTGGATACTGGGATAGCATATGCATATACGTTTTATCTACAAGGTTAACTACGGTAAATACTTTGCGCGAGACTGCAATTTATTACCATATAACCGTAATAATTATTCTACACAAAGAGCATTAGATAATAGTTACTAACCTGATCTGCAAGTGACGTTGCTAAAAATGTGGTCAGCTCTCGTTCGGCAGTCAATCTCCAAATCGACTTCCAGTTCAATTTTCGTAACTTGAAAAGATCCAACAACATAACACCCGTGTTAAAGCCACGGCCCTAAAGAATTATCGCAAATAAATACATGGTTGCTCTTTATAACGTTGCTCATCGTTGCTTTTAAAATTTCGTCTACTGGAGGTCAAAAAAAAAACCAGATGTCCACTTCTATAAATTTCCCTCTCAGAAACCTCACACTTTATAAAACTGTAACTGACAATACTTTGGCAATGGACATATTCTTATACGATAAAAATTATATCCTAAATATATATGTGTATGTATAACAACATTATGCCCACATATATATTTTGAGACGCCCACACTATCTCACCAAAGCTGGCCATGGCTTATGGTTTTTCCAAAGCTTTCCCAGATACCAATCGCTCTGATTTTCGACAAGACCAACGCACTAAACAGCAAAGCAACAGCTCAATTTGCAATGAGCAGCATTAGCAAACAACTATATCCGTTACATAGAACAATTATTTTTAAAAAACATTTTTTTACTTTACGAAAATACAGACCGTTTCGTTGGCCACATAAGTCTGAATTCTTATTTGAAGAAAAAAACTTACGTCTAATCGACATTGATTGGTTATCGTTCATACCTGTTCGCCAGTTTGTCTTGAAAACAGTTCCCAGAGCTCGGCTATGTTGCTGGCAAAGATAATGTCTGTGTCCAAAACGATAACCTAAGGCAAATGCAGTACGCATATCGAGAGACTGAATCAGATTTTGTCAGGATGAGCGATGTTTCAATTACCTTTTCTATCGCCTCAGACAAAAGATGTGGCAAAGTCAATTTCAGAAGACCGTAGACACCGGAATAATGTCGGTTTGGAATCCAAGAAACTTCTTTCTGTATGATCAAACAGACGTATTAAAAAGCATGAGGATAGAGCGTGATTTCAATGTTGAATAAATCACGTGACCTACCATCATAGCTTCAGCTGAGTAAAATGAAATGTTGACTATACAAATACAATAAAAACGTCTTGATATTGTGTGCATGATGACAATGTAGTGCAAGAACGCTTTCAATGAATATCAATGAAAGTTTATCACAGTGAATATTGATAAAGTCCACCTGACTGATAACGTAAAAGGAAAGAGAGAGGGGGACATGATGTAACATATGGCAGAGAGACGACGATCATTCAGAAATCACATCACTTAAATATGCTTGCCGACAGAACGATAACGACAGGGCTGCAAAAACAGGGGAGATTTGGGGGAAGTTAAAATTAAGTCCTCACCCCACTCCCAAGACTTGGGATCCAAGTCACGCTCATCGTGACGATAGATTAAATTAGGTGCATAGCAATGACACGCTAATCAAATAATGAATAAAACAGGGCATCATGACATACCGAGGGGATCATGACATACCGAGGGGAATCATGACATACCGAGGGGGATCATGACATACCGAGGGGAATCATGACATACCGAGGGGGATCATGACATACCGAGTGGTATATTCCAGGATTCGAAAAGCGTAGTAAGAATAGTTATCGCCGTCGCGTCAGAAATAAAATGGAAGTGAAGAGGATTTCGGCGGTAGAACAAAATAGATTTTATGAGGATAACAACTTGACGACTTGTGGAGAAGCCAGAACAAACGACGGCAACATGGAGAGTCTACAACAATCGGAGGATAGAAGAAAGTTAATGAGATTCACTCGTGGGGTAAGGATGGATATATACGTATACATTGTTATTCTTAATAGAGAGCTTTAGCAAGAGTACGACTACGACAACGAGTATGAAGTTTGACCGAATTTTTTACCAAACATCGTACTCAGATTGATGACGGCTACGTGTTGTTGTTGTCGCAATAATGTTTTCGCGCCAAAATGACGTAGTTCGTACTCGTAGTTTTTGCTAAAGCTCTCTATTGTCGTCATGATGACGGCAGGCTTGGAAAAACATGTGCATGTTTTAGTATAGTATAATTGAAGATAAATTAGATAATTCTAAATAAAAGTTCTGTAGAAAACCGACTTCTAGCTAAATGAATATTAATTGCATCCGAGCTAGGATAAATTGGTAACGATAAAAACAAGGTAATAATAAAAACAAAATTCGCAGAAGGAAATTTACATTTGAAAATAGGGAATTCCATACCGGTCGTGCGTGTATTGTTTACATTACAAGACGCATTTGTTGGTCAAAATGAAAAAAAAATCATTGGACGATGATTGGCACTTATTTCGAGATTGGAATGAATCTAAAATATCATGATTGTAAAGAAATTTACCTGAACCTCGATAAATATACCCCATGGTGGGGCGCACATTAAGGCATGTGTCAGGTGTTACAACTCACAACTTCGAAAACTACGAATACAAAAGTTCTCCAGAGAGTGATAGAGTAAAAAAATGGGCCTAATTAAAAAAGCGTACTCTTCTATCAAACACAGATACTGCGTGAAAACGTAGTTTCCAGAATGTAGAACGCCCCCCGAACCTTTTTTGATGTGCGCTCTTGCCATCTGATAGGTAAGAAATACACATTATTCCCCTACATGGCAAGGGTGCAAGGGACATTTTATTTCCAATCCCAACAAGCTTCAATTCTGTCTCAACCAACCTCACAATCCCCAGTCAATTCTGTCATGTTAAGATTGATTTCAGATGACATCAGCTCGCGTTGTCTTAATGTTTTCTGTAATTTGTGGACTTCTTTCTCCAAGTTTTCCATCCCTTGTTGTGCAGATAGCAATCTCGATTCAAGTTCAGGGATTTTTTCCTCGTATCTTTTCTCTGCGGCTCTTGGCCCTACATGATAGCAAGTAAGTGTGTGATGATCAAATTCATTCAATGAAATGAGCATGTTTGTAAGGGAAGACATATTCACACAAGCTGTAGAGGGGGTGCCACACCTCCACCTCATGTGCACCCCATAGATCAAATGGTTTTCGAGTGAACTTTTTCAAAAAAATTTCCCAGTATTGAGAAAATTGATGAAAAGGCAGGAAGAATGGGTGGGGAGGGGTGGGTGGGGAATGAGGAAGAATTGGAAGAATTGAGTCTGCAAAATGGAGAAATTGAGTTTGTGTTAGCTCCGTCATAAGAGAACTGAAATCAATGATATGGAGAAGGTGACTTAGTGAGGAAAATTGCTTTTGGATTGATCAAGTTATTTCCACCTCCCCTCCTCCTTCCTACTCCTCCCTCCCCTCCCATATACAAGTTAGAACCCACATACGACTAAATGATAACAGAATAGTGTATTTCAATCATATCATAAAAATTATAGCTCAGCTTAGCAAATGAGTACACGTAATAATAAACAGAACACAGAGAAGAAACAACCAATCACTTGGTTGATCACGTACTTAGTAAACACTATCATTAAAATTTACTACACATGGTCTCGTTACTCAGCAGATGATACATGCTCCAAAATCATAGTCCTCAACATGTGACAATTAATCAAAGTAAACCAAATAAAGTCACACAACAATAAAGTTGCTAAGATATTTTAACTCGTAAAACTCCCAAAATAATAAGAACACAGTACTGTACAAATAGACTCTTCCTTGGTCACACATGTCTCACATCTGACTTGTTCCCCTAACTCTCTCTAAACTACCACTCTACCCTCTTGACATCATTCACTAATATTCCATGCATGCTATCAACAAACAATCAGTGATGTTCTTATCAGCTTCCCACAGAAGTACCAATATATTTCTTCTGCATGTCCTGTCATTATCATGGCTAATCATATGCTATAAGCTGGGCTATAATTTTTATAATCAGATTACATTTTCCAACTGGAAAATCTAATTGCCTACATAGTGTAATTCAATCATAAGTATTAAAACCTAGCATAGTGCTTTAAAGTATTAACAGAGCCATCCAGTACAAAGGTAAGATGGCTCTTTTAAAAGCACTCCTTGGGGCATTATAACATTTCTAATTAAAGTTCGCTTTCCGCCTGCTCACTATTCTGAATAACCACCTGTATTTAAATTTAAATTTGTTCGTTCTTGATGAATACGCTCAACTACACGGTGGTCTAGTTCACGCCATATTTCATAAAAGATCACTTGTCACTCTTCTTATCTTCACCCTAAAAACTTAACGATAAGCTTCGGTCACACCGCATAGTTTCAATTGCCAAGAAATTGTAAACGTTACGCCAATGAACACTTTACAACTCGAAACAAAAACAGTTAATTTTCAATGAATACAAAGCACCGACCGAACATACCGAAAATGCTATCGTTAAAAACATTAATTTTTAGCGCCAATTGCCCGGAGACAAAAACTATGGTTGAACAATTTCAATTTTACTGTTACATAAACTGATAAACATACCTTCTTGATCTAAAGGGCAATTTGTGTTGTTTATCCATTGATAGAAGAATATACACCATGAAAATAAGATAACTGCAACCATGAGCAATCGATACCTTAAATGCTTTCTCATCGTCAAAAGAAGAGCACAGCTGCTTTGGTTAATGACGATGATATTGTCACAGAAGTAGTGTCAAATATATAAATACAATAAAATTTGACACCAAAGTTCGTATGAAAAAGTATGTTGATTACATTCAATGTCTTGATCGCCACGAAGTAAGCTCTAATTCAATCGAGAATTCTTTATGCTCAAGCGGCACATAGCCAACTTTAAGAGCTATCATCCTCCGGCAAAAGGATAGCTTATAAAAACATGAGACCGGCTCACAGACAGTCTTTTACGATAAAATCTCTACTTCTACTCTTCTACCACTGCCACTATTTGAATAGTTTTCCGAACTTCCTGTAATAGAACTGCCCTACTTCCGTTTCCCGTACTTAACATGACGACAGTGATTATGAGATAAATTCCTGTACGATGAATAACAATCACTGGAATAGCATTTTTAAAGTGTTCAATAATAGTAGAATAACAAAAAGAGCTTTGTAAAAATTGAAACACTTTCTTTCAAATAGATAAAAGTCACGTCTTTCAGTTCAAATATTGCGTCAACTTTGCAATGAAGTCAACAGTGAACAGTCAACGCTTACTAATTAAAGCCAATTTCATACTATGGATTTCTTAATATATTACAAATATCTTACTATGGATTACATATGATTACAAATGATTAACATGACGGTGCGATATAAAAACAGGTTTGCTTTTTGATGTAACGTGAAATGTCCTGTCAATAAAAAATTTACTTCGAATAACTTAAATTTTGTCAATCAATACTTTATCTAAGACTCCATTCTTCAGTGGTTTCTATAAAAAATGTCAATACCCCATCCAGCCTAATTATCCCTGAAGAAACATGGCTAGTGGCAAATTTTCCATGACATCAAATTCAGTCACCTACGTCAGCATCCCTATCTCCGATCAACCACAACACGTGAAAGGCAACAGCGAGAAGCCCCGTGCCTAAAAGATCGCCAAGCGCGGTCAGATAGGGAATAGCGACATTATCAGGGTCACTGCCTCGTTTCCAATTGAAATGAACGAGCCAATCAGCAGCGAGCAATAGCAAGGTCCCCTGCGAAAAAACACGCGAACAGTTGACAGACGCAGAAATAACCCTTGCTAAGTATTTTTTTTCTGGTCGCGAGTGCGTCAGGCGCGAAATTTGTGAAGTTTAATAAGACTTACTTGAATAAAACCGACCAATAAATACGCGACGGTAAAGATTAACGTTACAGTGGTGTGTCCGGCTTGAAGTTTGGCGATGATATTAAGAAAGATTAAATGTCCAGGAATTGCCAGAAACAGCAGGACACGTGCAGCACGAGAATTTTGACCTAAATAAACGATAATAACAAATGCAGGAACGTTTCTCTATTGATTGCGGTAAACACTGTTTCGTTAGTGCTTTCGGTGATTGCTTTTGCAATCACCAGTGCATACTGCATAGCCTTTCTTCCTACATGTTGAATGGAAGCGACCTTGGAATGAATAAGGTGAACTAATCTTACTGCTCGGAAAACATAAGTTGTTGACAGTTTCCAATGACTTTTATATGGAAAATGAAAAACGCAAGTGTCATAGCGTGGAAGACCGTTAACACTGACAACGACTGGCTATAAGCAATAGTCATGCACTTCAACCTTAAGATATCTGGTGCATCCATCCATTATCATTTCAGAAAATGAATGAAGTAAAACAGTGTAAAGATAAACATGGCTATAAGCAATAGTCATGCACTTCAACCTTAAGATATCTGGTGTATCCATCAATTATCATTTCAGAAAATGAATGAAGTAAAACAGTGCAAAGATAAACATGGCTATAAGCAATAGTCGTGCACTTCAACCTTAAGATATCTGGTGCATCCATCCATTATCATTTCAGAAAATGAATGAAGTAAAACAGTGCAAAGATAAACATGGCTATAAGCAATAGTCATGCACTTCAACCTTAAGATATCTGGTGCATTCATCTCATTATCATTTCAGAAAATGAATGAAGTAGAACAGTGGAACGATAAACATATTTAGATTGCACAATGCGATGTCGAATACCTACTGAATGCAATGAAAATTTAAATATTTAGGAACGACAATTTTTAGGTACTTTTAATACCCCGAAAACCATGTCCAGCCGACAATTTAAAAAAATATAGTGAGATTACAAAATATGAATCAGAACAAGACGAGAAGGAACTGTAAATTTTCGACTTTATTTCAAAGTCATCCTCAGACAGAATGATGTTGAATGATGATGAATTCTGTCTCAGGAAAGACTTTGAAATAAAGTCGAAAATTTACAGTTCACTTCTCGTCTTGTTCTGATTCATATTTTGCAATCTCAAGATGTCTTGTTTCTTCGGAATTAGTTTTTTAGTATATTTAATACCCCGCTCCATTAAATGAGCGTAAGAGAAATTTAGCAAGCCCAACGTTACGGCTAGTTGTCTTGAAAATTGCATAGTTTGCACACGAGCATCAAAAGTTTTGAGGACGACTCAACTTTTTTACAAGACAACGTTTTGTATATACCTACATCGATATGAAGCAAGAATATGGCAAAAATTTTATTGGAATGTTTGTTTTATGATTCCTCGAATCCACTCGCCGACAATCTACATTTCAATTGAACTGACCTTTTCCGAAAAACGTTTGGAGGCATCCTTTGAAGCCAGCTCCTTCGGGAAACGTGCCGGGTTCGCCACTTTTATGTAGGCTGGTCGATATTCTACTCGCCTGAACTGCTACAAGATTTCCACCGACGCCATTTATGACTGGATTGTAAACAGCAATGCCTTTATAGTTGGCTACAGTGTAATCAAGGATCACTCCACCACCACTAAAACACAGAGAGAAAAGCATACGCTATGACAGCTATACGTTTATATAACACGGTACATCAAGGATCACTCCACCACCACTAAAACACAGAGAAAAGCATACGCTATGACAGCTATAAGTTTATATAACACGATACATCAAGGATCACTCCACCACCACTAAAACACAGAGAAAAGCATACGCTATGACAGCTATAAGTTTATATAACACGATACATCAAGGATCACTCCACCACTACTAAAACACAGAGAAAAGCATACGCTATGACAGCTATAAGTTTATATAACACGATACATCAAGGATCACTCCACCACTACTAAAACACAGAGAAAAGCATACGCTATGACAGCTATAAGTTTATATAACACGGTACATCAAGGATCACTCCACCACCACTAAAACACAGAGAAAAGCATACGCTATGACAGCTATAAGTTTATATAACACGATACATCAAGGATCACTCCACCACTACTAAAACACAGAGAAAAGTATACGCTATGACAGCTATAAGTTTATATAACACGGTACATCAAGGATCACTCCACCACCACTAAAACACAGAGAAAAGCATACGCTATGACAGCTATAAGTTTATATAACACGATACATCAAGGATCACTCCACCACTACTAAAACACAGAGAAAAGCATACGCTATGACAGCTATAAGTTTATATAACACGGTACATCAAGGATCACTCCACCACCACTAAAACACAGAGAGAAAAGCATACGCTATGACAGCTATACGTTTATATAACACGGTACATCAAGGATCACTCCACCACCACTAAAACACAGAGAAAAGCATACGCTATGACAGCTATAAGTTTATATAACACGATACATCAAGGATCACTCCACCACCACTAAAACACAGAGAAAAGCATACGCTATGACAGCTATAAGTTTATATAACACGATACATCAAGGATCACTCCACCACTACTAAAACACAGAGAAAAGCATACGCTATGACAGCTATAAGTTTATATAACACGGTACATCAAGGATCACTCCACCATCACTAAAACACAGAGAAAAGCATACGCTATGACAGCTATAAGTTTATATAACACGATACATCAAGGATCACTCCACCACTACTAAAACACAGAGAAAAGTATACGCTATGACAGCTATAAGTTTATATAACACGGTACATCAAGGATCACTCCACCACCACTAAAACACAGAGAAAAGCATACGCTATGACAGCTATAAGTTTATATAACACGGTACATCAAGGATCACTCCACCACCACTAAAACACAGAGAAAAGCATACGCTATGACAGCTATAAGTTTATATAACACGGTACATCAAGGATCACTCCACCACCACTAAAACACAGAGAAAAGCATACGCTATGACAGCTATAAGTTTATATAACACGATGCATCAAGGATCACTCCACCACTACTAAAACACAGAGAAAAGCATACGCTATGACAGCTATAAGTTTATATAACACGGTACATCAAGGATCACTCCACCACCACTAAAACACAGAGAAAAGCATACGCTATGACAGCTATAAGTTTATATAACACGGTACATCAAGGATCACTCCACCACCACTAAAACACAGAGAAAAGCATACGCTATGACAGCTATAAGTTTATATAACACGGTACATCAAGGATCACTCCACCACCACTAAAACACAGAGAAAAGCATACGCTATGACAGCTATAAGTTTATATAACACGGTACATCAAGGATCACTCCACCACCACTAAAACACAGAGAAAAGCATACGCTATGACAGCTATAAGTTTATATAACACGGTACATCAAGGATCACTCCACCACCACTAAAACACAGAGAAAAGCATACGCTATGACAGCTATAAGTTTATATAACACGGTACATCAAGGATCACTCCACCACCACTAAAACACAGAGAAAAGCATACGCTATGACAGCTATAAGTTTATATAACACGGTACATCAAGGATCACTCCACCACCACTAAAACACAGAGAAAAGCATACGCTATGACAGCTATAAGTTTATATAACACGATACATCAAGGATCACTCCACCACCACTAAAACACAGAGAAAAGCATACGCTATGACAGCTATAAGTTTATATAACACGGTACATCAAGGATCACTCCACCACCACTAAAACACAGAGAAAAGCATACGCTATGACAGCTATAAGTTTATATAACACGGTACATCAAGGATCACTCCACCACCACTAAAACACAGAGAAAAGCATACGCTATGACAGCTATAAGTTTATATAACACGATACATCAAGGATCACTCCACCACTACTAAAACACACAGAGAAAAGCATACGCTATGACAGCTATAAGTTTATATAACACGGTACATCAAGGATCACTCCGCCACCACTAAAACACAGAGAAAAGCATACGCCATGACAGCTATAAGTTTATATAACACGGTACATCAAGGATCACTCCGCCACCACTGAAACACAGAGAAAAGCATACGCTATGACAGCTATAAGTTTATACAACACGGCACCACTCAGACGCGTGTCATACGCTCATCATGTGTGTTTCATGCGGAGAAAAGCACGCGTATATGTCATGACAGAAAATGCCACTGTTTGCAAAAGAAGGATCAAAGATCCACTCAGTTCAGAAAAGTTCAAGGCGATCAAATTCCACCTTCAACAGTAGCAGACCCAAGGTTCGGCAAGTGCCTAATAGCCACTAATTTTAAAGCTAAAAAACCTTTCAAAAAATGTGAATTTTGTTATCATAAAATAGGATGCCAAACGATAGGATGTCGTAATCAACCACGACATTTTATTGGCACGATAAGAAGCGGTCACACTGTCTCGTACAATTTCGTATATTGTCGCAAATTTACTTTTTTTAGATGTTGTGGAAAACTTCATAAAATAATAATATATGTAAAAGGAAATACAAAGTATCGCTTTCTTCACCTTAAGAAAGAAAGAAATAAGAAATTGACAAAAAAGGAGAATCGGCTTCGTAATGAATATTATTACGCGTTTTATATTTCTGAAAAAGACACTTCTCTTCAAATACACTTCCTCGCCCAACAACTTACTAGATTTTATTCGACCAGACAGCAAACTGAAGTATTGAAGGATTATTAACCTCCGCCCCTCCCCACCCCAAAAAAAGGGATTTGCGCCACTGGCTGTAATCTATTTTTCCACGAATCTTCTTCAGTAAATGCTTTGAACCCGGGAGTATCGTTACATGTTTGTAGATGTAGATCGTCCAGGTTGGTATAGTCCTGAGAAGGACTCTTTTTTGACTCTGAAGATGACTACCGCTAAGGTTGTCGAAACGTCAGTGAACAACAACAAAAACAGTCCTTCTCAGGACTATGCCAACCTGGACGATCTACATCTACAACCTTCTTCAGGATGTAAAGCCCATAGCTACATATACGCACCTATTAAAGTACATACCTGCTGATGATCATGGCATTAATCACTGGGTTCCATCCATTATATAAAATATGTTGAGTGTAATTATTGTGATGACATATGTACACGAAACAGGGAAGCATAATAAAAAAAAGCGAACAGATGATTGGCGCGATCCAATGATTCGAACCTAAATATAATCATCAATAAAACGACATGTTAAAATAGTTCATTCACAGGCATCTCAGCAGCCCAATGAATATGTGCGTTTTGCCGTATCGACTTCCTTTGAAATCAATTGTTTTTTTATGGATTACAACTTGCGAAAATGAATATTAGCCTCCCCCCGTTTAAACGAGTCATGATGAATAGCTGCAAGCCATTCATAGCAAAGTATTAATTCATATGAAAGACTTATTTAACGACACAAACAGTTCAGAGGAAATCACCAAGAACAGAAACTTTGTATGTTCTAACTTCTCTTAGGGTTCTTAGTAAGTGACTTGTATCCCCTCTGAGATAACATAAACATGTACTTTCTTTGTTAGAATTTTGAAATTCATAGTGAACATCCATTTACACAGAGTGAAAGCACTATCTTCGTAGGAGGTGTGTGTAAAGCCCGCTGCTAGAGCCTTCCACAGATTACGAGTTACTTTTAGTTTACCTAAAGCTGGGTACGTCAGAAGACCGTAGCAGAGATAGTGAGGTTAAAATTTTTATACATAGTTGATTGAATCAAGAGGAAAGTTAGCAATGTGATCGGCTAGAAACTATTTGATTGCAATCAAAAATATATTGGTATAAAGGGAAGGATTGTCGTCTTAGTGATAAAAATGCATATTGACATGGTAACACATCACATGAACAAAGCAGATATTGACTTCCTTATATTTTTTATGCAACACAAGTAACACGTGCTCAAACAAAACAATATTAAAGTTCATCACGACCTTTATATTGTCGACGCAAAGAAGCCCCTTTTGGTTTTAAGGCAATTACGAAATCCAGTTTTAAACATGTAAACGTTGAATAAAATCGACAATTTAACTTGAGACACAAACACAGATTCCAAAATGGCTGTATACACGCAAATATACTATTTGTTTCGTTTGATGGCGCATTCTAAAGATGGCTTGCTTTACCTTCCCAATTGAACACAACAGCTTGAGGAGATTTAAATGAGAACCGAGGCCTATTTTATATACAAGCACAGCAAATGCATAATCCATTTCTGCATGTTATCTACACCCACTTGAGTCTGAAATCCCCTCCATTCATTGAGTAAGAAAATACCGAAGGCGGCCACAAAAACAAAAAGTAGCTAAAGTCGACAGACACAACACCCAACACAACACAAACAGAAGTTAATGTTGAGAAGTACTATGTAGTAATCATCTGGATAACTTTATAGAAATTTGGTCAACAAAGTCTCTCAAAGCAAATAGCAATGGGTCCACTGAAGGACCATCCATAAGCAAGGAGATAAAAACATGAGTTTCCGTAGTACATGTAATAACAAATCTCACCTAAACATTTATGTAAGAATGAGCTAATTCCAGATAACAATGCCAGCGTCACCAGATCACCGAGGCTCGCCGCAATTGGTGTAGCAATGTTATCAGGGTTGATTTTAAGTTTTCGTGACAACACAATGATCATGACCATTAGAGATCCAAGTATAAGACTCGCAAGGGTTGCCGTCACCAGACTGCTTGCACAGAGTAAGGTAGCATGGTGAACGTGAAAATGACCATCCACTATCCAACCCATGGTCACTGCAGCTATGGCTGCCAATGTTGCCACAACAATTGCTTGTACCTTTCAAAAATAAGTTCATTACCTTTACATTCATTACCTAATAAGTTTATTACCTTTCAAAAATAAGTTCATTATAGTTCATTAGAAAGCTATATTGAACACATTGAACTTGATAGAGCAGCTTTGGCATAGTCTGCCAACATATTTGGCCGTGCTACATAAAATCTGGATCATTAACATCTTTCAATTCTTTAGAAAGCTCTTGTTTTTGGTTTTTGCAGTGATTGAAGAAGTAAATAGTTACATAGCACAACCAAGTATGCAGGCTGGCTATGCCACTGTACAGATGCCTTGAAAAAGAAGCCAACCAAAGACACAAACATCAGTATAAATGTACCCATAAAATAGCAATAATCTCATTTTCACAGTCATAAATTTGCCAAAGTCAGATGTCAGTCAACAACACGGTCAATACACATAGATATTCAATCATAGTTTGCACACGGCATGGCGTAAAATTGCAAAGATGAAAGTCGTAATTTATATTACCTGAATCAAGACCATGTTTCCTGAAATAAGCTTCCATTGCTCAACAGTGTCATCAATATTGCCAACATTTGCCTGAAACAAACAAATTGAGGACGATGAGTTCAAAAATAATAAAACAGTTGCAAAAACCTGCAGAAATATAAAAATCTGCAAATAAACATGTCTGTTCAAAACAAAGAATAAAAGGCCATTGCTTACAGGATATAATATAAAAACTTACGGCTGTTGAAAGTCTTGATGCAAGCGTCATTTCAAGGTTGCCTTTTAAGCCAAGAAGCGCCGGAACAAGAATAAAGATTTCGCTGATTTGTTCAAAAACATCATAATGCTGTATTAAGACAAACAGGAATATCAACTATCAAGTGCTTCAAGTTACAATCCAAACTTAATGATTGCATAGCAAACATACAACCAAATATACAATTTCTTAGTGATGAAGATGGTCTTTTGGATATCACATGATTTCAAAAATATAACTTAGAAAAATTGGCAGGATAAATTTTGGCGTCAGCTAAATTGAGAAATTTACCAATCGACCAAACCTGGCTGCCGTTCCAGAAAACGTAAACAATCTAAACTATATTTACAACTATACTAACCTGTACTTTATCTAGCAGTAGACCAGCCGCCACAGTTCCCAATCCAGCTATAAGAAAAGGAATTAAGACTTCAAAAGCGATAGTGAAAGACGATTCATCTTTTTTCAATGGCACGTTGTTAGTGATGTCTATGTGGTCATGAGATGTCATATCGCCGCCATTAGACGCTTTCATTTCATCAGTACGAACACCAAATTCTCCATTTTCAACAGATATGTCGTCTTGCACAACACTGACAGGCTCATAACCACCAGAAACGACACGTATCTTAGGCACCATTTTTGTATGCCCGTTCGTAGTTTTAAACTCTTCGTCGTCGATGGCTGTGACGTTTCTCCTTCTTTTGAGCTTTGGACTTAATTTTGAGCATCCATTTGTATGGCTGCTTGAACCAAACGACATGCGTCACATGAGAGTCGAATGAAATGGGTTTTTTATATAATTTTCAAAAATGTGCTGTTGTTTGTTATGAAAGGTTTTCTTTGAAAGCATGACGTCGCCAACTGCGCCCGCGCAAATGCATACAACACTTTTCGTGTACTTCATATACACAGAATACTAAGTTGGAACCAATGGTACCAACAACCAAACAACCACCAATAACCAGAAGCGAAACTAGGACGCTAATTGGGGGGGTGAATATTCATATATTCAGCTCTGCCCTGCTGATTTCTTTTGAAATTAAACTCTCCAACAAAAGAAATCAACAGGGTAGAGCTAAATATATGAATATTTACCCCTCCCACCCTTCAAATTGGCGTTCTAGTTTCGCCCCTGCCAATAACATAACAAGTTATTTAACAAAGACTGTCACCTTTGCCGCAATCAAATGCAAGTTGCAGCAATTAATGAATAATGACAAAAAAACAACACTTGAGTGAGGACACAATCAATTATCAAATACCTTTTCGAAAAGATTTATGTTGAAGTGAAATCAGTGAAGACGTTAAACTAACTTAAGTCTAAGAACTAAAATGGACACATTTCTGTTCCTACTTAATGTGAGACAACACTGAAGCATACAACAGTCAGATACTTTGCATCATGATCAGTTCATTGAAGACTGCCATGGCCGTTCAACGGGGGAGCAAAGTAGGGAGTTTGTCCGAGTCCATGGCTTATAAGGAACCCAAAATGAATAAAGAAGGCAAATAAAAATTGAAATTCGTGTTCATGGGTCACAGATAAGGGTTCCAGAATTATATTGTACCACAGGCCCCTTAGTTTCTCTGAACGGCCTTGACTAAGAAATAGACACAGCTATTAATGGCAAATTGTATAATTCCAACATCACCATGATCATAACATTTCTAATGACAAACGTCTTTACCATTTACGGCAATTTAAACACTGCATCACCTCTAATGAGAAGATTGGCATTAAGTAAGAACACCAATAATAAAGACGCTTGAAAGGAGTGCAACAGAACTCTAGGTGCAACAACATCAGATTACTGAAGATGATGAAGACAGAAAACCACATAATAAACGACTAACAACTCAAGTTAGAGGCAATGGAAATACGTGAATGTCGTGCAATCATCGTGTCTAGTGCAGTCATCAACTGGTTTTGACAAAGTTAAGTGAGTTTTCAATATAGCATTAATTAAGAGTTTTATTGAAAACAATAAGTGCATCCGTTTTCACATAAAATCTTAAGTATTCTGTCGATCATTCAATGCAGAAGGCAGTGATATTGTAACAGGAAAATGTATAAAAGGACTTATAAGTGAGGGGCATTATATTCTCAAGTTTATTGCCCCGTTCTCCAATATTTCGAAGACGCTTAAAATTTAAATCATCGAAGTTATCAAGTCAGTCATAAACTTTGGAAACGAAAAGCACGAGTGGATTTTTTTCAAGACTCGATCTCGTCGACCAAAACTTCAAGGTTTCATTGCTTTTATAGATTCATTTGAGCAAGTATCAAAAGTAATGAGTGTCATATAAAAATCGTTAGCGATTATTTCCAAATTTACGACTAATTTCTAATCGTTTCTATTTACTAGTTATTTATAATGGCATCTGATCCAGGTAAAAAATAATATAGCAACGCATGTGATTCGCCATCAACGGCAAAAGATAAATACGAACAACTAGGCCATTTAAGTGTTTTTGACTAAATATGATTATACGTTTTCTTTATAGACACACAAGAAGTTATCTTGATCCTCGTCGCTATTACTCTTGGGATTATTGTCTTCGCCATCATTGTACTCTTTGTATACATTTGTGTATTTCAAAGACAGTAAGGACTGATAGAACCTCTTGTTCATGATTAAAAGAGCATTTTTTCATGTATTCTTTCTTTTCAGAATCGCGAGAATCAAAAAAAGAATGTACTCGCCCACGGTAACTGTGAGCAGATAATGAAACTATAAATCTTCACCTTCATACAGATGATGAAACTATAAAGCTTCATCTTCATACAGATGCTTGTAAATAGTTTTCATTAAGATTCGTAAGTGAAATATAAAACCAAAAAATATGAAGATGAATTTGGGGGATTTTTATTGACTTAAATTCGATTGCAATTTAAAATGAACCATAGTCAAAGAAGTTAGTGACACGAGCAGTGTTTCAAAACAGTAGCGAATCGACAATTAAATAAAAATGGCAAAGACAATCCGAACCATTAATTAGTAACACAACGGATATTGAACGCAACAGAAAGCAACATTCACTTCTTCATTATGATAATTGAAGAGAACTATGGCGAAAATTACACAACAGATTCAATCTATAGATGAGTACACCAAATTATACAAGATCAGAATATCTCTTAACTGACTATGTGATTATTTAAACGTGAAACCAGTTGTTCAAAGGTTTGCAAGCAAAATGAAAAGACAGAATTAACACAATCTACTGTAATAAACGATTTAAAAAGGGATAAAATTTGAAGTTGACAATAACGGGCGTTGTATAGTGACGTTTTCACGAAAGTTTACCTGCCAAAAGTTGTGTTGAAAATGAACAATGAAGCAAAAATTATACCATTTCGTTGTAAGGAACAACCATCGGGTTCTTAAAAAATTGCAAAATGGAGGCATGTACCGCCACATTATATTCAAGCTGTCGTCGATAGCATAGAGTATATCTTGTTCTAAGTGCATATACTGCGTGAAAGAAATTGTCAGAAAAGCATCGAAACAGATTTCTTCGTAGAAGATGTAGATACAGCTAATTATGTATACTAATCAACCATAGACGAACTTCGGCCAGTACAGGGGCAACAAGTAACAATACGATTGAACAACTCATCCCATGTTAAAACTTGATCAACAAAAAGCTTTAAAACAAACCAGTTATTTTACACATCAACAACATCAATATATACATGCATTAAGTGAATACGATACTCGCAAAAAGGACAGGGTCGAGCTACACTATGGGGCCAACTCATAAAGTAACAAAACAACCCCCCTTAATTTCATAGATACCTAAGTCATCTCATTGAGGTCGACCCGGTCCCATTCTCCTAAAACTTAGAATCGTCGCCGTTGGTCAATTCTTCGGTTGAGGATGACCTTTGCTATTTGTCTCAGTTTCTTTCATACTACGTTTCAAACTGTCCAAGTATTCTTTTTGCGATTCAGCGAGCACAGCAGCAAGCAAACCTTCATCGTCTTCCCAACCTTAGGTTACATAAAAATGAGTGAAATTAAAAGAAACCGAGAAATATGTGTGGATAAAAATGTATCTAATAATATAAACCTCGCCATAGACCAGCCATTGACATGTACAACATAAAGAGCAAAATTTCAATCAACCAAAAACAGAATAAACGTGTAATAGATGTTCGAGATCTTACCAAACGCCGTGGAGCCATAATCTCCAGATCCGTACTCTGTTTTGAATCTCAAACTATTTCCTTCCGAATAACAAGTCTTAGGTGAAGTATTCACATGAGTCGACTTAGATTGAACACCGCTAACTGTCATGATTGTCGATGATGTTATCAAACTAATATCCGATGACGTCATCTTCGGGGAGTTCGCGCGTGATGGTTTAGGAGAGTCCGGGGGAGAGTGACGGGGAGATTTGTTTGGGGGAGGACTATCTGGTTCCACACGCGTTGGGGATGAAATGTTTCGATATCTGGAGGATTCGCCCGAAGTGACGGTTGATGTACTACTCGTTGCTCCTGCCGAGCCTTTGGAATGTTGCTATAAAGAGGCAAGACAATGTTTCGTAAAATATCAAGGGCAGTAATAATAAAGTGAATGATTTGAACCCAGGAATATATAGTTAAATGTTTGTACATACGTATAGATCGTCCAGGTTAGTAGAGTCCTGAGAAGGATTGCTTGTGTCGATGTTGAGTGACGTTTCGACCACCTTAGCAGATAAATGACTACCGCTAAGGTTGTCGAAACGTCAGTCAACAACATCAACACAGACAGGACAGTCCTTCTCAGGACTCGACTAACCCGGACGATCTACATTTACAGGCAGTTATAAAGCGAAGAAAACAAGAAAACTTACAACTTTCCTAGATCGTCGTTCATTCTCCTTCAACCACTCGAGATATGACTCCCTTGCAACTGCTTCCTCCATCGCTTCGTACGTTGCCTCCCAATCTGTCGCTCTCAACTTGTCCTCGAGCATCTCCTACGATAAGAAGCAATGATTTGCCGTTGCCTCGTTACGTAACTCACATTGACGACGTCCAAATTCAAAATTAAGAACGCTAACACGTTAGAAAGATAACTGATACCTTCTCAATCAACGGTTCTTCGGATTTCTTCACGGCGTCATGTACATTCTTCTTATCGACAAGCTGTATTGAGGACAATGAACAAACTCATCAATTGGGAATATGTAGTAATGTTTTTCCATCATTCAATTGATTCATAAAAAATTTCATCCCTCGGGACATTTAAAAAATTTCATGTTTTCGCATTAGAAATTTCTAAAATTATATTTTGCTCTAGCTGAAGGGTGGGGAAGAAGTGAGTATGGTGAGGAAAAGTTTAATATCATGTGGCAAAGATAATACTGTTCCACAAATGGGAATTTAGGAAACAGTATTTGACCTCGTGCAAATTTTGATAAGTCTATTTTACTGTCCTACCTTGGGGTTATAACCCGCAAGTCCAAGGCCAACACCAACCGAGGGATTATAAGGATCAATTATAGAGTTGTAGTGGATGTTGTTGTGATAACTAAGTCGTATTGGCTCGTAATCCGATTGATACGAGGCATGAAATGTATTGATTGGTTCTTGAAGAAAAACAGAATTTTTCATCATCAACAGAGATAATCAAGGAAGACACGCGGCATTTTGCAAAAAATTACCTAAACTATATTTATACACTTCTATGGTCCGGTTGTACATCTCACTTAATGCTTGCATCTCAATGTTGTTGCCATGGCAATTGTTGGCTCGTTTCCTCTTAATGTACTCATCAAAGTCCTCTGTGACATATTGCGAGAAATGATCAGCATTCTTTACCTTAAGAGTATGAGCAGATGTACACTTATGAAATATGTAGTTTGATATTTTGCAGAATAAAGACAAGGGAGATGTACAGTTTGTGTCGACATCAAAGTTTAATTTGCCATCATGCATTTAATATTATATTTCACGTTAATATTACTAGGTAGCAAAAAAAAGAGCTCTTTATCTTTCCAATGATGTTTTTCGATTTTCATTTCATGATAATCAGAAATAATCAATTGCTCCTCAAATAACATACAAAAATTGAAATTGCATTTTTCCAATGATGGCAGTTAATGTAGTTAATGAGGTTTCACTGTTATTTCAAACAAAAGCAATGAAATAGCTAGGTCTTTCATGTGTTGTAGTATTGTACACCAAGGAAATCCTAAATTTTTGTATTCAACTGTGGAGACATGCAATTTGAATTTTTCTTTGAGGAATACTCAATCATTTCTGATTGTTATGAAAAGAAAAACATATCACTGGAAAGCTTTTCTCTTTTGCTATGTAAAATCATAAGTGTAAAACACAATATCAAATGCAAGCTGATAGCATACTTAAGTTCAACATGCTTTTTTGTATACACACTTTAAACAGTATCATTATAAAGAAGGCAATTAACTAGTTTCGCGCATATAAAGCCCCGCTCATAATAGTACATAATAACATGAAGACCTTATCACTACAATGGTACTATAATTAAAATACCACACTCAAAATGGTGCTGTTGAATATTTGATTATAGTGCCAGAGTCTGTGATTGCTTAGTATGCTAGCTAAGTTAAAAAGACATTATCATCAAAACATTTACCATGTAGTCCATACAATGACGCCTCACAATCGAGTGCATCTCTTGATCCCCATAGACTTGATCCGCTGAAATCAAAATAGAGTCAGCTCATTTAGCTGCAATTATGGGCTAAAACAGGACATTTTGAAGGATGTTTGTTCAGTTGTTAACCAGGCCCAAACTGAATGAACAAAATGCCTTCATTTTGTAAAGCATAAATCTTTTGATATTATATCACACAATATTTAAAAAGTGAAAAAAACGGATAAATCTAAACAACTACGCGCACACCATTTCTACGGTATACTTGCACAATACAAATATGTCTACACAGCCTTTTTTTAAAATCTGTTTTAATTTGAAATACTTAAGTCAAAAAAGAGTGGCATGTTTCTTGTTTCTCTCCGTGATCTAGGGAATTTTAAAATCGAAAACAATTCTACTCTTCTTTCAATTATCATCTGCGGTTTCTTTGCATTTCCGATCTCAAATGTATGACATACCAACAGCTCGGAACAAGCAAGCCCCATCTTCCACAGTTTTCTTGATTACGAAACCCTTTTTCTCTTTTAAGATCTTTTCGAAATTCCGCTCCATCTTAACAGGGGAAGATATATTAATAAAAGCTTTGAACTCAACCATTTTTTGCTTCACAATAACAAAGAATGCACGAGTACATCCACATTAATATTAAGCATTTCTCAAAGGTAAACAGGCCGTGACTACCTCCTCTGACGGTTGATCGTCGTTTTTGGAGGCATCATATTCATCCTCGCTATTATAACCCGTCTCGTCCCGCCGTCTGTATTCGTTATTAGTGTTCCTATATCGTCTTTTTCCATTGCTACTACTCTCGGACGTATTTCGTAGTTCTATATTTCCACTACGATACACACTGCTTTCGTTTATCTCATCAGGTGATCTGTTTGCCCGTTCTCCACTTGTTCTAGCACAGTTATTTCGCGACCTAGCATGCCTTAAATCGTTGCTTGTATTTGCCTCATTCTTCTTACTATCTTGGTGCTTCTTCTTGGGTAAAATCGTCATGATTTCGACGAGAAAATATGATAAATACTCCCTAAAATACAACAAACGTTTCAATAAAAACTTCCCTTGTTGTTTTATGACGTAAAACGCGCATGCGTATTAGCGAACATCATAACACATGCAGTTGCTCAGTGGTCTCGCTGCCGTGGTTTTTGTTCACATGACATTTATTGTTATTCGACAATAATCGAATCGATTATATGTGCATTTCATTCCAATCATATTTAAGTACTGTACGTTTTTCTTGCAGTGTGTTTTTACATCTATGTAGATCAGACTTGTGCCTGCAATTATTTTGATTCAAATAAATTTTCAAATTTAATGGTCGTGTGACTTGCGTCCAACAAGGTTGAAGGCTCATCCTGCAGGCAGCAGCCACTTCTTTGGAATGAGTCCGACCGTTAACACTATCAAAAAGAATTTAATGGCTTTGTGACGAGCCACAAACAAATATAAGTGAGCAACCTTGCTTGCAATTGTGAAAATTGGAGAACAAGAGTTTATCAACACTTAATTTTTACGTTCTCTCAAAACATGTACGATTGTAGGAAACGGTGGAAATGACAGTATCTTCATACTGCCGGTCAAAGCTTACCACTTGAGTGTGGTTTTCTGCATTTTCCTTTTTCAGCTCGACAAAGCTGTCACTCTATCTCAAAATATCAAACCAAGGTGCATTATTTATAAACTCAGTTGTAACTTGTAAGGTGAGACATACTATTGTCCAGCTACAAGACCAATACCAAACTCTATGGGACTGATGACCTGATGCTCTTTAAGTTACTGACTTGTTGTAAAACACTTCCATTTCTTTCAATAACAACTCGGTTTATGCCATAATGCACTCCGTTTATAATATTTCATGGACCGTGAAACATTAGCCAAAAATAGAAGTTTGGTTGTAGAACTTCAGATTTCATTACCTATCTATGTATCTGCTCCTCTAAAAAAAACTTTACCCATTACCAAATATCAGCAACATTAAACTGGCGTCATGCAGCAATGACATTTCTTCGGAACGTATTCCACTTATTACTCTTACATACATAACAAAAGTTAGATGTTAGGCCATTTGCTTGATAAATACTGCAGTATTGCACAATGGAAAAGTTTTACAATTTTACAAACAAACTATGATTTAGTAAGGTAGACGCTTTAACCTATTTTAATCTATGAACTGAAACATCGTACCTGCAAGTGTTACCTGTAAGCTAAAAAACTTATTATCCACATCAAAATCCAGGTTTCAATTGCTTTTACAGTTTGACCTTGTGATCCATTTTATAAATTAGTCTAAGTGTTTTTAACAGAAAATTGATCGCTAACAACAGGAGTGTTGCCAGGCGCAAAATTGGTTCTTATTTTGTTTTTAGTCAAGCTCAGAGTTCTCACCTTTATCTGATGCATAATCTGATGCATTCGTTTGTTAACGAATAACACGGTCTCGATCCGTACAACGCTAAAACTCACAAGTATATAAAAAAAATCCAAAACTCAATAAGATGAAGGCTTAGTTCATCGTTTTCTTGGTGAAAATATGTGCTTATATAATATTGATATTCGTAAGGACTTTCTGCTCATATTCATTTTTTGAAATTTTCTTTACGAAGTTTGTTTGCTTGGTTTTTTGCATTTCCATTTTCAAAAAAAAAAGTTAAAGGAAGCACAAAAGTACTCTATCTTTATTTCTACATTTATGTCTACCTTTATGTATGCCTTTATGTATACCTTTTTGTCAACCTTTTTGTCTACTTTTATGTCTACCTTTATGTTTACCTTTATTTCTACGTTTATATCTACCTTTATCTCTACTTTCGTGTCTACCTTTTTGTTTATCTTTATGCCTACCTTTGTACCTACCTTCATGTTTACCTTTATATCTACTTTTATGTCTATCTTTATGTCTATCTTTTTTTTCAACTTTTTTGTCTACTCTTGTGTCTATCTTTTCAGTCCACCTTTTTTCTATCTTTATGTCTATAAATGTCTATGTGCCTATCTTTGTATCTTTCCCTATGGCCCATGGGCAAAGAATGAAAGGCGTCTACCTATCATAGAAAGCAGAGTTCTTCAAGAAAGTTATGAGTAATTTAAAGAATGACTATCAGGGTCATGCTTGGCGCGCTTAATGTTTATGTTTTCATACGGGAACTTCCGTGCACTTAAGCAATCCGACGCGTATTCAGTGCAGGTTTTGTTTCGTTTATTGACTTATGTGATCATATTTATTTATAGGAAGCATTTATGGTTGATATTTTGACTGTTGCTACGATATTCACGCCGTATTTATATGCTGTACTTATGTAGTCAAATCAAACATTTTACAGCCGCCATTTTCGGGGTCCCTTAAAATGGCCAACCAAGCGCGCAAAGCATGACCCTGATACTCATTCTTTAAGCCCTAAGATACAAAAATGATTTAATAGCATTTTTCAGTATGGTATTTTTATTTTCTCCAAGGCAGATTTTTTATCAAAACTATTGTAACCAGCTACAATTTACTGCAGTGTAACATAAATAAAAGAAGAATGCACTTGCTAAATTCGACTTGTGTCATGGAATACAATAACTAAGGATATGGGGACGATAATAAGTGGGCAATTTCCCAACACTGTTCTAAACATCCATTTCCGAAGGTCCTGGCTGATCAACAAATCCCGAGGAAATACTTGCCGGTTCGTCGTAAATCCTTTGTGGCAATGACGGTGGTTTGTTCTGTTAAAAAAAATAAAAAATAAAACAAATTACTTCATATTTCTTTTTATCAAACTAAATAGGAGATTGTTTCACGACTTTTTTCATGGTTTTTTTTTACAACACAAGACGTCCACCTTGGCAAGACCTCCTCCATCCTCCATCTGTCCCTTGTTCACACTCTCATAGTTGGAGCTCATTCCATAAATGGGATTGGATTCAACAAATACCGTATCGTTGTCTATTGGTTCGGGGTGTTTTAAAGGATCGTGATCCCTCTCGAGAGCGGAGTAAAGATGCTTTGTAGAGGGGTCATTATTTTCAGAAACCATGACAGGAGATATCGGAGAAGGATGTTGATTCATCTGCAAAAATAATCAACATTTAGCCTGAATGAAAAAATGTCATTTTATGTGAAAACCACGCAAAGTTGTCAGTTTTTTTAAACAAAATTTTCACCAGTTATTTACCCGTGATTGTGTTCTCGCTACGAGCGAATAATCTGCTTCGGGTGTGCTGTAAACTGGAAACGAGGAATTGATGTTTGCTCTGTTGAAGTTGTCAAGATTGTCATAAAAATGCGTGTCGGAGCTTATCTTGCTTTTGCTACCAAGGTAACTGTGTTGGATTACGTCAGCGTCTTTATCATCGGTCAGTTCAATGGAGGATTGGAAACCATGGTTCAAGCGGTTGTTCGTAGTTTTCGGGCTGCTGTAGTCAGTTACGGTCTGATATGTTGACTCTATCAAGAGAAATAACCGTCTTGAGAAGTGCAGTTTTTAAGAACTCTCACGAACAGAATTTTGGGGGAAAAAAACTCAATTTCATTAATGAGGTAAAACTATAATAAACTCCCTACCGGCTAGATCTTCTTTCGACACAGATTTTCTTTTCGTTCTAAAGTGAGTAAAATTAATGGGTGATATAATGTTATGATTTCTAGCTAACCACAAATGTTAGTATCATCAGTTGGCCAGAGCCTTTCATACAACAACACTAAAAATTAAACAATTTTCTTAGCGAAGTATTGATTACAAAATTATAATAAAACGTGTCGGTATCCTCAACACAAGGCAGATATGACACACAAAAAATGTGATTAATCGTCTTACTGTGTCTTTATACCGCCTTACTTTGTTCGGTTGCTTCTCCGACGTTTATAGCAAATAGCCAGGACGGCAACAAGCAGCACGAAAACAACACAGGCCAAAACCACACCCACAATTGTTCCTGTCTGTTCACCCGAGTCATCACTCCTTTCGCTCACTGTAGGTGGGAGCAAAATGTCGCTTGATCTATCATACATGGAGGGAGTAAGGGTGTCGGACTTTGAAATCAATACACCGAAGTCAGAGGAGGGAGTAAGGGTGACGGACTTTGAAATCAATACACCGGAGTCAGAGGAGGGAGTAAGGGTGACGGACTTTGAAATCAATACACCGGAGTCAGAGGACTTCATACGAGGCGAGGGAACTAAAGTTCTGAATGTTGTGGTGGGCGTCGTCGAATCTGCTGAAAAATGGAATGAGTAATTTACCACGTGCCCTGTAACATGTATTTTCTAGTATCTAAACTCGTAAATGATAGAAAATTGTCACAGTATGTACTCAGGTATACATACGTATCCTCAACGATTTATTATTTCAGTTGTTATGCTACATATTGCCTGTTATAATAACCTTACATATATAACTCATAAATGTCAGCAATGAATATCATAAAAATTGGTTTTTTATCAAATCTTTTAAGAGGAATATGCACTATATCGATGAAACCATAAGAATCGATGAAGCCTCTCGCACATTGTATATTCTAGAAGTTCAACTAAAAAATTGAACTGTGTCGAAAAGATATGAAGTGGTGCTTGTTGGAAGATTCGCGTAGAGTGAAGGACGTTCAACTTGAAGGACGTTCAACTTTATATCTGTGAGCACTCAATTGGTTGCACAGAAATGAAGAAAATTTTCTAGTAGAAACTCCACTTATGAATACTTACGCACACAAAAGTCCCACCAGCGATGGTTACCACTATCAACAGATTTGTCTGAACTTACAGCACACCAGACACCATCTTTCCCGTTGGGAGACGGGATCGTAGAACAGTTATTGTACACTTTACCCAAATATACAAAAGGGAACACGCAACAGCGACCGCTGGTTGTACGCTGAGTACATTGCAGGCTGGCTAAGGAGGTAAAAATAAACGAATAGCTGATTTGTTTTTTCCTGAACACAATTACTATGACGCAATATGGATCGTGAAACATTTTATTTATTCAAATAACTTTTAATGTATCGTTATTCCACAATTAATGTCACAACATCATACGCATATACACATTTGGAAAACGTCAGCTTGAAAGTCACCAATCATCTATTGCTTTTGTTAATATGGTAGAACTTTAACCGTTTACTGATTTTCAAACCTTCTCAAATTTTATGCACAATTGACTAAGACGCAAAACCTTTCCCATTTAGACTCGGGCAATACATATTTTCTATTCACTCTATATTATTACAGATGGGGAGAAATTTCCATCGTTACCACTTCTTATACACTCTGCATTCCACAAAAACAAAGAAAGTAAGCAAGGCATCTTACCAATATAGGTCCCTGCAACCTTTGCCATGAGACAATTTGATTTGGAGAGACGGTCACAATCACTGAAGTTTATTTTCATTATCAGGCCTTGGTAAGCATAGATCATACTTTTATCGTTCAACGTCCACTGGAAAGCAAAAATATATATTCAAAATTGTCATAGCTACAAAAGCATAAATGTAAAAAAGTCAACGATCGGTGTGTTGATTTTTACGAACCTTCATATTGCAACATATATATATTATATATATGTATAAGTTTTAAAATTTGTAATCCAGGCATTTAATACATAAAAGATAAAAGTTTCTCCGGATGAAGGCTCGAAGCAACCAGTCGAAAGCTCAATAAAAATCATTTAAAATCCTGAGAAACTTTTATCTTTTATGTATATATATGTATGTATGCATAGAGATCAAATATATAAGTTTCTAACAAGAAAATATAGCTACATGATAAGGTCAACTGCATTAATTGATGTTTCGCAAACTATCCTAGCACTATTATACATTATATGTATACTATTTAATTCTTTGTCTGTCTGTAGAAAAACTGTGGACTGTTCACCTTGTCATAACTTTAGCTCACACACGTTAATCAATTATTGAATAGCTACAGTCAAGTATCCTGACTCAACCAAAATAGTCGAGTCCCGTACCACAAAAATTAAATCGTGGGTACTGAGCCTGAAGGAAGGATTGTGTATATTCATGTTGCAGCAATGGAGGGTAACGCGGCATCAAAACATAGCTATGGAAGTGGTGCTTGGACATAGTCAAAAAACATTGTACGATTCATCAATTTTCAAACTTCCCTTATCCTGTTTTGCATTGATCGTGCAAGAAAGTCCTCGATAACTCTAATAAAATTAACTGTACGTTTCGTCGGTGTGCTCAATATTGACCAGTTTCTGACCCTACGTGATCAACACCTGAACTCACAAAAAAAATCTATTCATATCTCTTTTTACTTCGCTTTTTTTGACAGTTGCATTAAAGTATTGACACAACAAGACGCAGTAGTACTTTGGCTATGTAGGGTGTACAGCAAAACAAGTACGACATGAAAATAACATTAAATGCACAGATTCCTCGCAACGACATGCACAACAAAACATTTCTCAGGCAACGAAATCAAAATACATCTTTTACCGATAGGTTGAACTTCACAATATTTTCGTCGTCAAAACGATTCAGTCGAAACTCATAAGCACTTTTGTCAACGGGGGTCCACATCACCTCTCCAGGTCGTTGGATGAAAGCCTCTAAGCAATAATTTTCCGCATCTTTAAAAGGATTGTTCTGTAGTAGTTCGACGCTGCCCGACTTTGTCAGGTCTAAGATAGTCGGCACAGGAATGAACTTTCGTTTGAGTGGTAAACTTTCTGCTTTGTGGAGATTGTTGCACCCTTGAAAACAAACATGAGTAGCTGTGAGGAAGAAACGTTAGCAAATGTGCGCAAGTAGTTACAAAAATGTTAAAACTTTTGTTTCGCATGTTAGATGCGTTTGCATACACAAAATATATCCTCAAATGTGAAAGTGTGTCGAAAATGAAAAAAAAATACTTGTGATTTTCTTTGAAAAATGAAAATAAAGTATGGAAGCAAACAAAAGAACAGTAAAATTCTCAAAGCAAAAGGAAATTTTAATATTAAACGAAGTGAGCAATTCTACATCACGAGACACGTTAATTTACCATTCAGGTGGCTCCTTACTTGCCCACCCCACCACCCCCAGCCACATGTGGACACGTATGGAAAAGACATTTCCACCAAACATTTCCAAGAAACTCTACACGCCCCCATATTTACTGCAAGAATTGGCACAAACATTTAATATTGTAAAACATCTGATATGCCTTTCTTTCTACTTAGTATAGATGACGGAGCTGAAAGGTAAAGGAAACGATAAGAGATGAAACAATTTCTTATAAGACGAGTTTGAGCTTCATTCAGGTCAGATAAAAATCAAAACATAGATTTCATTGATTCAGATCACCTTAACCATGAAAATTTCAACGAGTGTGTTCCTGTATTTCCGCAATAATGGCATAAGTTTGCAGAAATTTGCCAGCCATAAAATGTATACTGTCGATTATCACAGACGTGATCTGATATTTCATATTAAGCGCGAAAATTGTCGATTTTTTACGACAAATATAACGAGCGAAGATATGTCGGTGATCATTACCTTCATCATAATAACTATGCCAGATACATCTTCTCTTGCCAGGAACAAGAGAATAGGTATCGTTCACATAAGAAATGGCTGGATCGCGATATGCGAGGTAGCCCCCTTCACAACGACAATGGCATATTCTTGGATCGCCAAACCTCTCGGAGTTCCCTTGACAATTAAATTGACGAGGTTGTAGCCCGTCACAGTTCGCGTAGTGAAGAATGTCGTAATTTGCACGAGTGACTACAGGTTCTTCCATACTACATACGAAGTCGCCACAACAAAACAAGAAACAGAAAAAAATTTCAACTGCCTTGTACACTTTCATGACGATTTGATCGAATTTTGAAAATCCTTGTTCGGATTACGTAGCAACTCAATTCTTTTGATCACCGATATGGCAAGTATTTCTTAGTTCAGTCGAGTTCGGTGTCTGTTAACAAAAACCAAATCAATAACCAGCACCTTTCTTCACACAGGTCATCGCTCAGAAACAATACGTTAACGACCAAGAGCAACAATTTGTCGATACCTGTAGCAAAAACACAATCAATAGTGTAATGGCATAAAGAGATATAACGTTCTTCGTTAATAAGCCGCGCTAATGTTCACTCTGTCCCAGGATTCTATACGGATATATCTTTAGTTACTCATTGTTTATTTCAAAGGGATGTCGCGTTCATAATTCCATTCAACGAAGACTTTTAGAAGAGCAGTGGTCACCGTCAAGAGAGAATTTATGCATATTTGTTTTTAAGTGATTTTCAAGGAAGTTCCCACGAAACAATATCGAAGCAACTTCAATTGAAACTGCAATATTGAAATACGTCTTAGATAAAAATGACAACGAAACTCTCAAGTCACGACCAAAATGAAGATTTTTGCAAGACACTCTATGGAATGGAAACGTTGGTAATAAAATCATTGATAAAACATTTACCATCTGGTTTGATCTCACAACTTCGCACGATTCTTTTTCTCGTGACGTCCGTTCACGGGGGCGTGCGCGAAGATGATTTAAAATCGACGAATTAAAAACATTTGTGATATCAAAGTTATTTCAATTGAAATCACAACACAATAAGCACGAAATGAGTTACATGTACTACTTCATTCACTTCATTGTATGCATGGGGAAAGAATTCAATTGCTTCGACGTTATTTTGTATAAGAAATAACATGATAATGACGTAATGAATATGGTACTGTTTAGACCTCTCTCTGTTACAATACGACATAACTAAAATAAGAATATTCACTAAAGTATACAATATAAGTAAAGTCACTTCCCATTGTATAGATAACAATTAAACAGTACAAAGTTGGCTTCACGTAAAACTTTTCATTAGTTTAATTTATATTAACTGACTTTAACAATAACATCGCAGCACAACGGTCTTTATGCGAAACATTCAACACTTTAGTTCACTTGAAGCGACTTAAAAAAACACTTTAATATAACCATTTAAGGAGTTTTTATGACCAGTTGTCAGTGACAAAAACCACTCAGTGCATAAAGATTTTTTGCTATCATCAAGCTTATTGCTTGACAACGAGGCAGTTACGACGAAAAAATTTCCTTTACAACATTGGATAAAGGTTCACTAATCAAAACTAATGGTTTTATATTCTCCTTTGCCAAAGTGGATAAAACCGCGAGATATGACAAATATTCTCTACAACGATGGTTGAAAACACGAACTTTAACCATTGTAATTATAATAAAAAAAAATTTCGCTATATCAGAGAATAATACCATGAACTTTGACTTGTGATTATGGTGAAAAGTTTTCTCCTTTATAACTACGATAAAACAATGAACGTTTCATACGTTGATTGTATGAAAAATACTTTTCTTCATAACAGTCCATACAACAATCAAGTCTTACACATGTGATAGAAAAAGTTCTTATACTCACTCACAAATACGAACAAGCCACGAACTTTGGTAGATGACGTAAAATTTTAAACCAGATGGGTATGGGATAAGAGTTGAGCTTAACAGTGAATGGTCAAAGTTCATGAGTTTATGAAGAGCTCATGAAGTAGCTAACCACCATCTCTGTGGACGTAATTTATCAATCAATAAAGCTCGTGAACACAATTCTGTTTAAGCTTACAAAAGAAATCTTGGCTGCGAGCGATTTATTTCGCATTCTTTTCGTGTCATACAGAAAAGCAGCTTGGATAGAATTAAATATACTTGACAATAAATACTATCGTGAGTTCGGTAAAAAAATAACACTGCACTAAAGGTTACTTTTAATATTCAATCGTGACAACTTTCGTGCGTAAATATTCATTCAATGCTTCTTCACCTAGGACAAAGAGATATTCGTCAAGTTGGTTGAAATTTGAATTGTATATTGCCAGGAAAATAGTGAATTGTATATTGCTAGGAAAATCCCAATGTGCATGTTACGTTACGGCTGTGACGTAACATGCACATTGGGATTTTGAAAACGTTATAATTGCGTGCGCTGAGTAAATTTGAATCATAAGGCGCATATAAGGCCCCGTTTACACTATACCGGATTGCTATCGTAGCAGGTTGAATATTCTTTGTATTAAGAGACAGCGAAATTGTTTAACGTCAGAAACACAATCAAATAGACTAAATCTATCAGCTTAATAAGCTTTTACTCCAAACAGTTAACCCTTTAAAACTAATGAAGATGTCGTGATAAGCGAATCCTGTATAGTGTAAACGCAGCTAAAGGTGTTTTTACTCATTCTCCAAGAATCAAAATGACAATGGATAAAGCAGCCATATTGCCATTCCAAACAAAAGAACTTCGTTAAAATTCTTTTCAATTGGTACACCAACATGGCGGCTATGTCTTCAGGCGAAAACGCTCTATAATTACGTACTCAGGAATAACCAGTTTGATTTTAATGGCTAAACTAAACACAGAACAACGAGTATTTATGCTAAATCGTATGGGCAAACAAAAAATTGCTACGGAAGTTAAAAAACGTTTTCAGAACAGCTACGATTTGCAGCTACTGCACATTCCAAATCTCAAAGCAATAAATTCCTTTCAATAGCGCTTAGGTCAATTATTGCTGAATCATGCAAGCAAAATTTAAACGTACGATAATTTCAAAGAGTTATCATTTTGTTACACACAATGTATAAATTCCATGCTTTCACGCTGGCAAAGCCAGAGATTACATATCGCGCTGGTAGTATTTAGGGAAACTTGTCAAGAACTGATGAAGCAAAAAAGGATATTAAAGTTCACTTTAAAGTGCTTTAGCTAAGCTCATACTGGATTAAAAAGAGACGATTCTTGATGATATAATATTACTGGTCTACAATGCGAATGACTTACCTAAATCTTTGCCGAACCCTGATTGCTTGAAGCCACCAAACGGAGCGGCAACATCTGTTTTGTTATAGCAATTTATAAAGCACGTGCCTGCATCCAGTCCGTCAGAAACGCGCATTGCCTGAGAAGATATATCGTAAAATTACACAATGTCCTCCTTGAGTCAAGTTCTTAGGGCCTGATTATATGGAGGCGAGCTGGCCCGGATAGCGAGCTGGCCCGATGATTTCAAAGGATTGAAAGGGGCCGAAACTTCGAGGTCAAAAATTATAACTGTTTGCAAAGGTCCACAGGTCATTCCGGTTTAAATTCTTAAATAGGGCAAATTGGTTGTTTAATTTTCAATGTTTTGCGTAGTTATTAAATCAGAATATTGTGAAATTGCTTGAGAAGATTTATCTGATGATATGTATGAATCGTTTCCATTTGCCAAAATCATGTAACGCTTGGCTATATTCCGGCTATCGGGCTCATGTAATCAGACCATTTCCTAGCTACAAATACACACAATTCCCTCTACACGGTACTTTCATAAAGACAATATATACAATACCTTGCTTAGATCTTTCGTGAACACTCCAGACGCGAGGCCGTATTCTGTCGCATTCGCTCTCTTGATCACACCATCAATGTCCCCATTAGGGAACTTTGATATGACCATAATAGGGCCGAAGGATTCCTCTTTGGCAATAAATGTCCCGTCTTGAACATTAGTGAAGATTGCCGGCTGCATATACCAACCTGTCGTCAAGATATGAGAGCAATTGAGCGATCTTAACAACCTAGGCTTCGTCATCATTGCTCGATGTTATAATAGAGCGCAGTTCTATATTAGCCCAGATCCATTCATAAATTCCCTCATTTGCACACCAAGCTTGGTTGAAATTATGTGAAAATATTTTCAAATGCTAAATTTATTCTATCAACCTAAATCTTATACGACACAAGGTCTTTTCACACGTTTCCTTCAGCGCACCCGTGGCTCACATTTGTGTTAAAACTACACAACGGTATGGACATAGCGTGCATGTATTTTACTTTACGACTTTTCACACTTTTTATTTCATGGATTTCTCTCGTTTGTGTTGATGGACTAAACACTAACAATCCTATGTGACTCCTCAAAATTACTACAATAACCGCAATTCAATGTTAATACCAGGTCTATCCACACGTTTCCCTCCGTATACCAAAGTGGCTCCTTCTTTCACACCAGTCTCGACGTAAGATAGCAACGAATCCAGATGGGCCTTATGATTTTGCGGTCCGTGATCAGTAGAGCGATCTAACGGATCGCCAATCTTCATTTTCTTCACTTCACTTACCTGTAATACAACGTCACAATCAAGAACATCGTGAAATGATCAGAAATGACCACAATGCTAGCATACAATTCACATTGGTCAAATATAAATAGTGTAAAAATTTGTCTCGCAAACAAGTCCAAGAATCAGACGACGACAGTATTTGTCTTTGAATTATCCTTCGGTAAAATTAGCCAATCACAGAGGTACATTGTAGCGTTCATGGAAAGACTTTTACTTCACCGTCAAAAGTCATTATAAAGTTTCAACGTACTTTGAGTAATTAAATTACAAAATTTCACAGAAAACAAGTCTTGATTGACAGGCCCCAAGGGTTGAAAACCTTGAACGCATGATTTGATAAAATGAAATTGAAAAAAATTTCAGTTGAAATACCAACCACTTTCTCGACGAACTCGTCATGAATGGAGTTCTCGATAAACAGCCGACCAGCAGCAATGCAATTCTCCCCTTTGTTGAAGAAACAAGCCATGAGCCCCTATATAATCAACAACACATGAAACGCCTGTTCGAACAAAGTCTACAAGATACGCCAACATCATTCATTATCAAACATTATGTGTAAAAAACATGCTGATTTCTTAAAGAAAATCGTTGAAAGATGTTGAAAAGTGGAACACATGATCAGGTTTGAAAGTGTTTGGCAACACACGGTCGGGTTTGAAAGTGAAAGAACATATGATCGAGTTTGAAAGTGTTTTTGACCAACATCGTCCAATATTTTACAATAACGTATCAGTGCTAGCCTCGTTTTAAATAAGGACAACTCTTTTGTTCCTGCTTCATTGCAGTTTCGAGTTTTTCCATGTAATTCTATGTTACATGCTGAATGCATTGAAACGAATGCTCAAAGTGCTCAACACATTCAACAACGTCAAAATTTATTGTAGCTACCTGACGGACAGCTCGATCCAGATCGCAATCGGCAAAGATGACAAGTGGAGACTTTCCGCCAAGTTCAAGTTGGACTCGTTTCAACGAGGGACTACAGCTTTAGGATGAAACGACATATAATCAATTAAGACGAAATGTAATAATGCCAAGGTTTGGTTGACAGGACAAATGAAGTTTTCCTCGGTGAAATATTTATGTATTTGTTTCTGGATTAATTTTTTTTGAAACTACTTAAAAAGACAGCATTGTTGTTTGGCCCATGCAGATAACTTAAAAGTTGTTCTTGTCAGTGTAAATTTCACATTCACTACAATGATTTATTTATTTAGAACGATAGCATGATAAAAATTCTCGATACTAAAAAGAGTATACAGAAGACCTACTTCGACATTATCTTCTTGCCAACTGGAGTTGATCCTGTGAAACCAACCTTGCTGATATCTGCATGTTCACAAAGGTAATTCCCTATCAGGGAACCTGCGAAATATAAAAAAGAACAAGTTAGTCTTGAAAGAAGAAAGTCACATCCATGATTGTCAACAAGCTGACAGGAAATTGCTTCAACCCAGGGCCGTAGCTAGAACGTTGATTGGGGAGGGGGAGGCGGGATGATCATATATTCATTTGCTCCCGATTGATTTCTTTAGAAAGCCAAATCACTTTCCAAAAAAGTCAGTCGGGCACAAGTGAATATATGAACATCCCCCTTGCTTCAACCAGTTAAATGTTACCTGAACCAGGAAGAATGTTGATCACACCGGGAGGAAATCCAGCTTTTACTGTGAGTTCGGCAAACTTCAACGCCGTCATCGGTGTAACCTAGCAACAATGACGGCAGCAACGTGAATAAATGTAACGCAGTATAAGGAGAAACAGTCACATACCTGTGCCGGTTTAAGAACGACGGTGTTTCCAGCAGCAAGAAGAGGCGCCATTTTCCATGCTAGCATCATCAAGGGATAGTTCCAGGGCACAATAAGAGCGCAAACGCTGAAGGAAGACAATACGATTAGATAATAAAGGCGAAGGCATTATACAAAGCTTGGTTTACATAACTTAGTTTCAATAAACCCATCACACAATAATAAACTAACCCATATGGTTCTCGTTTTGTGAAAGATAGATTCTTACTGGGACGACTGTGGTTGATAGGAATGGTTGTTCCCTAGAAAGTATAAAAAATTAACACATCACGAGGTAGAAATAAAAAGCCTCCCGCGAAAAGAACAATGAAAGTTTCTTGCGAAGGCTAAAACACTGCATCAAAGATCCCACGCCACTCTTTTTCCATACCATTTTTATATAAAAGCTCCCACCTGTATTTTATCACACCAGCCAGCGTAATATCTAAAGGTATCAATGGACATTCCAACATGCGTCTTCAAAGCAAGAGTGTACACGGCACCGGCATCGAGTGATTCGATCGTTGCTAATTCTTCTTTATGTTTCTCCATGATATCTGCTAGCCTGGAACATAAACATTTCACTTTTATAGCGAATGCATTCTCATGATTATTTACGCCGTACATGACTTTGTTTACCACCCTTCGAAAATTATTCATATCAAATACTTCATATGTACACACCTGTACATCAAGGTCCCTCGATCTCGAGCATTCATTCGTCCCCAAGGTCCTTTCTCAAATGCATCCTATATAAACAAGGGATTATAATTGCAATGAAATTTGCGCGTAAATTTTTTTTTGGTAACAACAGGCTTAACATCGCTCTTACTTTTGCAGCAGTAACAGCCAGGTCGACATCTTCTTTAGAGCAATAGGATATGTCGGCTAGCACCTGAAACAACGGAAAGCTTAGGTAGACTGAAGATTGAAGAACACAGAGGAGTGATATAAGTTGATATCTACGGTATACTGAATGCAGAAAATAGAAAGAGTAAAAAAGAATGGGTAAAACAGAGATGAGAGATAAAAGAGTGGATAGATAATAATAGATTATAGTTGGTAAGTATAGATGTTGTTAGAAAGGAAGCAAAAGGCTAATAAAAGGCAGAGAGGGAGGCTAAACAGACAACGGAGAGAGAAGATCGAGGTAGAGATCACACAGAAAGGGACTTTGAAAAACAGACGAAAAGAACAACTGGAATATCGACAAGCTTTGGATCCATAGTAAATTTTTGACACTTGAGCTTACAGTTTCATCGTGTGGGTTGATCGTCTGAAACGTTTTCCCTGAACTGGAATCGACAAAATTTCCATTGATGAAAGCTTGATGAGGCATTCTGATCTCCATGTTGTTCACATGTTTGTCGATCTGTCGGGAAAATAACCAAAAATTTCCTTCAAAAAGGAACAACGTATAAGCAAGTGCAAATGTAATATTGCTACATTGTAAATAACCATGGAAATGTATTGAACGCAAATTCTTCGTTGGTATTAAAAAATCTTCAAAAACAGGAAAACTCACTGTGTCTACTTTGAATTCTTCATTTGTGACCCCGCGTGAAGTCAACACGACCATTTTCACGAAATCACCAAAACTTGATTTGAAAGTAAAAAATTATAAGAATTAAAAATGGCAGTTTTAATGTTTTCACGATTCTGTGACGAGTTATGTCAATGATGCAATCAAGAATTACCCTGTATTCATGTAGACGTCCTCTGCTTCGAGTGAAATATCACATTTTTCCTTAACTTCTTCTATCAACCTTGAAGAAAAAAACACGCACTCTTCGCAAGGATCAAAATTGATTGTTTGTTTACAGGAAAATACAATTTTCACTCTTGAAGATCTTGATATATTTTTTACTTCAGGAAAAACCGGGACTTTCGAGATCATAAAGAAGTGCATTAGTATCAAGAATAAGAAACATTCAAATTTTTGAAATGTTTCTTATTATGTTGAACAACGTATCATTGGTAGAGAGTTGCCAGTATGAACTCTCAAAGAAAAGAGATACTTCCACGGACAACGAAGCCTGTTTAAAAAGTGAGGGGGATAGAATAGCACGAGAACATACTCTATATTAAGAACTGTCACCTTGGGGGCATACTCCCCTCCCACCATTTGACATCAACATAAGGGCAGGAGGAACTTCTAGTCGTTACCTAACAACGTCCATCGAGCCAGCTCCAGCGGCAAAAAAATCCGTATCGTTATCAACATCAGGATTTGCCAAGATACCAGCCCAGACTACCTATACACAAACAACAATCCTTCAAATGTCTAAAATTACCGGAGCCAAAATGTATACATAAGCGTGTCTTTCATTTACTTGAATCTTTTGTTCCATTTCTTTTTCTTGCTCGGACAACTCGAGCGATTCCGAATCTTCTGATGATTGTCCAAATTTTGACGCCGGAATCATTTTGCCAGTGGACAAACCCAAGGCTTTCACCGTCAACTATCCGTGGAAAAAGATATCGTCAGTATAAGAAATTGGAAATGAAAAACAACCAATTCAAATCGTTAAGGTACGATTTGTCCAGTCAAGTTCCGTTGATAGACAAAACAATGCAAATGGAAATGCTTGTAAACTAAAAAGAAATACATCTTGTAAACTCAAACTCAAAGAAATACATTTTGTAAACTGAAATTCTAGTGTTTCGGTTCTATTAAAAAATCTTCATTCTGTCACAGAAAGTTTCGTTATCAATTTTAAGATCAACCAGAATACCAGCAGTGATTACAAGGTGATAAACAGAATATATGATGGCTTTTTAAAGGTAGGGCCTAAAATACCAGCCCAGGTTATCGGGTAGAAAGTAAAAATATACGGTGACTTTTCTACAGGAACGGCAGGGTACAGGCACGGCAGGATCAAAAAAGCATTGAAGCGCAGAGTTGAAATTAGTTCCGTACGAAGAACAAGCCGTAAAATTGAGCTTAATGATTCTTGTTGAAGGACCATTGCCAAAAGAATCACATGATCTTTTCCGAACGAAAAGCAACTAGGAATAACTTAAATCTTAATGGAAAAGGGAGCAGTACAGTTGAGAAAATTGAGAAGACAAAGCCACTCTTCAGGCATGCAAATGAAGAAATCCAGAAAATAGTGGTCACAAACCATTTGAAGGGTGCTTATCAAAAGCAATGTTTTGGTCGAAGCGTTGGCAGACCGATCTAAACTTTCGGGTAATAGAAGATTATTGGCCGAATAATGTTCGGGTAAAAATATGCTTTCGAAAGAGGACCTTCCATCTCGGGGAAAAATGTACAATTATTTAAATTGACACTCCAGTAACCATGAAATAATTGGTTTTGAAAGGCTATTAAACATCGTGTTGCTTCATGTGTTGCTGAGATATAATCCTTATGCGCTACCCAACCATAACTTCTAATTCAAAATTGGGCAGAAATGCGAAAAATTTAGCTGGAAATAATGCAACGAATTTGCAATAGTGAGAGAGTTAAAACTGCTTGTTCTCCAGAGTAAAATGAATTCTTGCAAAAATTGAAGGGTTTTGCTCCTTGTGAACTTATGTTAGCAATCTTCTTCATAACTTCGTTTACTCTACTAGTCTACTTCCCAAACAATTTTAAGTATATTACATCGGAATTGGACATCAAACTCTTTTCCCTTTAGCCCAGTCTCCCAACAACAAATCCCTAATCAAATACCATTTTGCTGTCATTTCCAACAAGTGTCATTCCATTTGCATGTACAACAGCTGGCTTGGCGAGACCTTCAATAATCACAGGCGATCCTTCGGGAACATCTGTAGTTTGCTCAAGGGATGAACTGTAGAATGTAACTTGCTGAAAGTAAGTAAAAAACCCTTATAAGCTTCTGACATGTTTGCAGTGATAAAATAAGTGGAATATGACAATAAAATGACTGTGCGATGAAATCCTATCATGGGAAATTGAACGTAAGTAATAACTCCTCAAAAATACTTCAACTAACAGTTCAATGTACCATCATCAAAAAACTATTAAAATGTCAAGACTTTCTACCAGATAATTAAAACTTTAAGGCAAAAATTGATGAAATAACTTTCAGCAAGTGATAAGACATCTTTATAACACAGATAAAAATTTGCACTGCCAAGCTACATGCTTCCCATTTTACAAAAAATACTAATACACATTATGCAGACATTTGTGATACCTCTCCATCAATTATTGACCACGCACCAGGAAGCTAAGAGACAAAAAAGAACAGGATGATGGTACTTAAGATTAATTTTATATATATATGATAAAAAAAAAAATAAACTTTTAGTTCAATGGTATTTCATCAGATATACAAGACGTGAAACTTTCACAAATATTTTGAGTTACCACAGACCTTATCACAACCACGGATAAAGTTATGGAGTTTTTCTGCTGGCTGATCCCAGTTGATCTGCAAAGTGAAGACGTATATGCAATTCATTGTTGTACAAAAAAAGACCACTAAATGACAAGGGAGTTGTAGCCGAAGTAAAAACACAAAGTTATTTTACATGAAAATATTTGATGTCTACAATACAACATATCCATGGATTCTATACTTGCAAGCTCTAGGTTATTAATTATTCAAAACAATCTTTACAAGTATTGCAAATTCCTAAATAGAACAAATTAATACCTTAGCAACATCCTTTTTCTTCCAGATCTTATCGTATGTTGCACCATCTTCAGATTGAACAATCCTTGGGGCCTTACCATCAGATATTAACTCAACCGCTTCAACCTTGAATTTGGATGAGATACACTAATTAAATTATCACTCTGTCCCATTTGGCAATCCTCAACATTGCCATCTTACCATTCCCTTTATACCCTCTGGATATAAGAAACGATTATATAATGTATCAACTGTGTCGTTTGGATCGACATCCACCCTCTTTTGTAGTAGAATTGGGCCAGTGTCCAAGCCATCATCAGCCCAAAATATGGTGAAACCACCCTGCTTGTCGCCTTCCATCAATGTCCTTAAAAACATAACAAGTGATGATTTTTACTCACATTACGACCTAAATTAACAAAGTTTATTAAAAGAAAAAATAAACTTTGTAGTGTCAGTGTGCAATTGTTATCAATCAACTTTAATTGTAATAGTAATAGAAACATATGACAGCAACGAACTTCAAGTTTTTAAAAATTCTCGTTTCACAAAATGCTAAGCAGAAAGCAAATAATTCTTTGTCACCAAGGCAATGAAGCTTGTGAACGAGCGAGAATTTTAATTACACATTATACGATGTTTATGACTTGTCTCTCACAGTGAACAAAGCCCATTTATGTACAATTACATAAACAATACATCTCAACACGTATTTAAACTTCATATTCAACATTGGGCAGCTTTAAGACAATATAGAGAAATGTACGGGCAGAAATGTTTGTTTATGGCTTACCAATTTATCGCAGACGCTCCTCTGTGTCTGGGAAGTAAAGATGGATGGTAAATTATTGAGCCATGTTTAGGAAAGTTGATTACGTCCATAGGTATAAACTGACTACAGAAAGGCATAACGTTTAACTCAGCATTACATGATTTGTACTGCTCGAAAATTTTCGCAATTGTTGTCTCTTCTCCTTTGTTCCTCCAGCGTTTATGTTTGAAAACTGGCAAACCGTCTTTTTCGGCCTCACTTGCCAAAACGTCTGGCTTTCCTTTTACGTCCGGTATTGTAAATACCCCAACAATTTCGTGCCCTTTTGATCGTAGTTTTTTATAAACTTCCATTCCAAACTGTGATTGTCCGATTATAGCAACTCGTAAAGACGCCATGATATTCACCGAACAGTGGATGGTTCGTCGAAAATTCTGCAATCGACCACCAGCAGATAACATGGGTGGACTACAAAGAGTTCATTTAGTACAGGTCAATCACTTCAATGCATTTAAATGACGAAATGGCGTTTAAAATTGTATAACTCATACAATATCAACAATGTTATTGTTATAAATTTAAATGCTGGAAAAACTTGTTTACCAATAAAAAGTTACAACTTACAAAACGAACATCATTGGCTGAAATTATGACACGTCATCCAATCAAATTTCAAATGAAAGCCTGCCCATAAGACGCCCCCATTTATTCCGAGAACGCCATCTTAGCATTCATCTACGTTATCTCCTTTTTTTTCAGAAAATAGTGCACGTTTTTTAAAGTAAAACGAATTATTTTGGTATGGGTATAAACCAAAGGTAACGCTACATATGAACCATAAGGTAACTTCTTTTGCCAAAACTCTTAATATAATAACATGATTTTCTCGTAATGAGCCGATAAGCGTACGTTAGGTCAGACGCGACAAGACAAGACAAACGAGTTGACTTATTCATCTTTCCTGTTCTGCGTACATTCAAATAATTACTGATTCAGGTTTTTAAAAAATAACAGCATGAATTAAACCATTGTTCTCTCTTGTAAAACACACCATATAGCTATAGGATCGTCACAATGCGCACATTATGCTAATTCCACGATTGATCAGCGTGTTAAACATGAAGGAAAAGGTTCGACTCACAAAAATAACACAAGAACTAAAAAGTACTAAGAAATCACTTTAAATAGTACTCAAATTAAAGGCGTTCTCTTTTCCCTGTCTCGTTTGAAATGATCCAGTTCAAGACGAACTTGATTCAACTTTATTCGTAAGATGGAGAACTCCTCCATTGTTTTAAATGCGACAATTTTACACGCACCCACGCCAACTTCAAGTTTCTCTAGCAGATCCTCATTATTTTCGCTTATAATTTTTGCACTCATATCGTAAGCTTTCTTTGTGTTTGAATGGTTTAAACTATTCAAACTGGCTGAACCGCTTGAACCTGCTACCGCAACATTATCAAGTGACATGTTTGACTGTTTGAAATTTTTTATTTCACTCCTCGATGGCTTTTTAGTTACAGGAGGAGGCACTTTCTTTCTAACTATAACATTTTCATCACCTTCGATGTTCTTGTTTCTCATGCCCAAATTTGACGCAATGAAAGTTTCGGGCTTTGAATTTGTATCGATATTCGCTTTTTGATGCTTGTTTTGATGTTTTTCGCCTTTCATCAGCGTGTCAATCGACATTACTTCTTTATCTGACCTCTTGCCATAAATTGTACTCCTGTTTACATTACTATTTACATTACCACTAACCTCTTTATCCTTGCTCTCGTTGCCATTTAGTACAAGCATACTTTCCGCATTCCTACGTCCAAGCAAACGCTCGATATGTTTAGCTCTCTCCAATACACTTGTGTTAGCGTTTATCTCGGAGTCATTTTCAACGACCACACCATCAACAATAGCGTCAAACTCACTTCGAGATTCGCCATCTTTCGTGAGCTGGGCTTGTTCAGTCATCCCTGCATTATGAAATTGCTTCTGGATAGTGAAATGCGCAACATCATACTGACTGTCACGCGACTTATGCAAATCATTCTCATTCGCTTTAAGTGGCTTTCCTCCGTCAATCTCAGTCTCTTTTCTCGAATTCTCCTGTGGATTTTTCTCGCCATTATCTACCGACGTCTTTTTGCGGCTCATCAAGGCCATCAATAACGATTTATGAAGCTCTGTTTTGCTCGCGCTAACCCTTCGTGAACTTCTCTCCGAGTCATCTGTCGTGGTGGAGTCCTTTAGAAGAGATATTTCGTCAGTACCGGGAAATGATTTTATCTCCTTTGCGTTTGATTCATTTCCCTGGTATTCTTTGTGCTGTAATGGTACTTCAATGTCTTCATCGCTATGACTAGCGTGACTAGTATCTCTAGCGTTTCCAGAGGCAATCTTCGCACTTATGCCACTCGCTAAACGCTTTTTCAGTTCCTCTGCCGATCTTCGCGAAAGGAATGGTGGCTTTCTATCCGGTCGACTCGTCTGTTTACCAAGTGCATGTTCACCATGTTTGGTAATTGCTGCGTTGTTTTCGATATCACTAGCAGAGGCCGACATCACTGAAGAATGAAGGATTATGTCTGCGGATTGATTATTTATTCGCCATTGACGATGAATTTATGTAAACAATAATTGTTCATTTGCTTTCACATGCACGAATACATTGATTCATCCCATTTTACATAACAAAAATTCATAAGTGTATCGAATTTACAAAATCGTTTCGCGTCGCATATTTACTGTCTTGAAACATCATCAAATAACCATTCACAAAATCATACAAAGCATCAACTTTACAGTTTATAACACCGAGTCAGATGTGACTGCAAGTCACCTAAATCCTTGAAATGAATCCATACTTAAATATTTCGCTAGGTCGCTGCCTCCATACACAAGGTGCAGTTTCTATCGCAACCATACATCACGAGACAAATTTTAAACAATCCGTTTCAAATTACACTTCACTGGGTTTTTGTCCACACAAAAGACATGGAATTCCGAAGTCGAACTTCGAATGTGCTTTCGCCTAAATAAATAACCCTAGTGAAGGATTATGTTAAGTTGGCAATTTGAATGAATATACAAAACAAATGCATTACAAAGGCGTCATTAATCTCTAAAAACAATCATTTCAAAGCAACCTAAATATCTAGTAGGCAGCAGGCCAGTAGGTGGTTATTCTCAGCCAAACGAAAACCGCCATAAGGTCCACGAGTCCATAAGACCACGAGAAACAGTTAATGAAAAAATATTCTTATTGCTGAATAATTGTTAATGATTATAAACGAGGCAAAACACTTGCGAAAATTCGTTTGGTAAATTTATTGATATAGTAGTTTAATAGATTTCATTTCATTTCATTAATAGGACAAAATTATATATTTTGAGATATCTTCAACGAAATTACAGATTTCTAAATCCCAGAAACTTTAACATTTTAAAAACTTGTGTTTTTACTTCAAAGATGCCTTTCATTCGAATCCTTTAAAATCCATTATCTAAAACACGTCTTAAGATTGTTTATTGGGCTTTTTCGGGGTACTGTTGTGATTTTGTTGCCGACATTTCTTCGTTATCTCTGTTACACCAAAGTCCTGGAAGACACATGGCACTGCGGCGCTGTTTAGCGAAGTATGGTGGCTTTTTAAATGCAATTTTTTCCGAGCTGATCTCAGTTTGCGAAGGATATTGTTGTGATAAAGAGAGTTTGTGTTTATTAGTTTTTTGTTCCAACACTTCTTCGTTATCTCTGTTACACCAAAGTCCTGGAAGACACATGGCACTGCGGCGCTGTTTAGCGAAGTATGGTGGCTTTTTAAATGCAATTTTTTCCGAGCTGATCTCAGTTTGCAAAGGATACTGTTGTGATATAGAGAGTTTGCGTTTATTGCTTTTTTGTTCCAACACTTCCTCGTTATCTCTGTTACACCAAAGTCCTGGAAGGCACATAGCATCGCGGGCCTTTTTCACCATCGAAAATGCCTGTTTTAGTGAGTTTTCTTTCGGACGTTTCTCAGTTCCCACAAGGTAATCCTGTGAGGAATCAGGCTTAGATTTCTTGGCTGACACTTCGTCGTTTTCGTTATTACACCAGAGACCCGGAAGACATCTTGCTTCCAGCTCATTACTGCCATCTTTCTCTAGTTTCTTCGTCACAGCACGAGAAATTCTTTCCCCTTCTCCAGGCAAATGCCGAGAGGCTATAGACCAGACACAGCAAAGCATAGCGACCAACAGAATATGAACGGTATTCATGCTAGAGAAAGAACACGAGACTTATAATACATAAAGTATACATATACAGTTGGGATTGTGTAAGTTTGGAAGCTAAAAGTGAATATGGAATTGAAAGTGAGAATTGTAATTGAATTTTGAAGAGACTCATTTGTGGAGCCGCAAGGAAGATTCTAAATAAAAGACATTTCCTGAGAATAAAGATTACACAGCTAACAAAAAGTTAACTTTACGTCATCTCCTCAAATTTACTCCTTTGAAGTAATTCACCTTGATTCAAACGAATTGATTCCTCTTTTTTTCACTCTTTCTCCAAAACGTTACGGAAAGATCTATTGGTTTTTGAAAATCTAACGTTTCTGCCAGGTTATATATACTTTCTGTCGTTCAGCGTGGGTGACCAACGCAAATTACAGAAAATGAAAAATTTCAAATGTTCGATCGCCTTATGGCAAATACAATACATCGCCTTTTCCGCCTGTCTGGCAGATCCTCAAAATTACATAACATTTCTTTTTATTAAGGCTGTCACATTGACGAGCAATGGTATGGAAAAACACAAATGTGAACAAATATTTGCTCAGGTTTCGAAAGATCTACTTTATATGTAGAAAATTTATTAAGTCCGGATTCAGAACTGACACATTTCCTGCGCGCTATTCGCACATTTGCACTTGTGCTAACAAGGATTTTCCCGCAAGAGTACAATCTATTTTTTCAAGAAGCGGAAATTTTACACACATATCATGTTGGTTTGCTAGATTTCATTAACTTTTAGAATATAAATAGCATACACTGACGCTTGTTTAAGCACGTGAAAAATTGTATTTCCAATATATGAGCATGCATATACCAGATTGAAGTCTTTCATTGGGCTTCCGAATTTAGAATCAAACTGAAAAACTAATGTAAGTCACATTCACGCAACCTTCAAAAGAGCAGAAAAGTATTTTTGATGACATCAATGATTTTTGTAAAAAAAAGCCTTTACATACTAAAGTTAACAGTTTTTCAACGGTAGTGGATCGTCGTACCGTAACGGGTAAATTGCACAATGTATTCAACATAAAAGCAAACATTTTGAAATTCAACAATAAATATACTTCACTTATAGTGGAAGTCAAGGGATAACAGAGTAAAAAAGAAATACAACAGAACTATAAGTCGTTAATTATGGGGGAATATATTCAGTGAAATTTTGTTCCGTCCAAACGTGCACGCTATGAAAGTCACTACCGCAATGCTCCGAAAATAAAAACAAACTGAAGAATCTCAACTACTAATTCAGGTTTGGTAGTAATTTTGGTCGAAAAAGAACCTCATCACGCTTCCAAGTTTCCTGGAGCGATCCCATAAAAGCAATCTTGAATACTCCTTCAAGGATCTGGTCTTCATGGGATCCTATTGACCCCACAAGGTCCCAACTGGTCCCTTATGTATATACACATGTGAGTGCACAAATTAGAGACATCGAGAAGCCCACCCCCTGGGCAGTACAAAAACACGAAACGGTTTCATAGAAATGTGAAGATAGATATCTTATCCAAGGTTCGAATTGGAAGGAAAAGAAAGGAAAACTGTACAAATTGTTTCAATAATTTTTAAATACAAATTTTCCCAAGAGCCTTTCGATAAGCTACATAATTAGCTAAGCTCTTTTGCATTAATTCGAATCCTAGCCAGCTGATACGATTCCCATCAAATTTCTACATCGAGTGCGCTACAAGATTTGAAATATCTCAACATGCTCAATAAATTGGCATCGTTCATGATATATTTGAATATGTTTAATTTATGTTTCACAAATGTTACTTGGCATTGTCGATTTTCTTATCCATAAATGTCAATTGTCTTCATCACAAGTGTCAGATGGTCAAGAAATGAGTTGGAAGCCACGCGCAAGTTTTTTGTCTCCAGAGCTTCAAAGGACCTAACAACGAATAAGTGATAGGTATTATCAAACAACATGCTTCGAGAGGAAGTTTTACAACAAGCAAGCACAATGCAAGCTACAAAATGTTTATACATTTTCAGCCCACTTGTCTTTTACTAGGAAAATGCAACTTTAAATTTGTTACAAAGATGATGATACTGCTAAACGTTGAATAATGTAACGCTATTGAGAACATACACAATCAAAATATTTTCTTGAATTTGTAAGGTCTTAGTAACTTTTGTTCGCTTAGGTTCAGGATCGACATTCAGGGAATTCATCGCAATCTCGGCTTTTTCCTTATCTGGGAAAGGGATTTTTAACTCTCTGTTTGAATGTCAAGGGAACGAAAAATCAACGAGGCAAATATTTGATATCGCTTGCAGAAGTAAAAAAAACTTGCATATTGCAACGCTGTTAATCGTCAATTAATATATATTTTAGAACATGCAACAAAATTATTGCATAAAAAATAGGGAAAGCGTCAAAACATTAGAATCTTTGCATAAGACCTTTGAATCTAATTTTTACACCAGAAAAATTTCTTAACTTTGAATCAAACATGTCATGGCTATCATCTTGTCGATCACTACGCCTCGTGGTTCACGTGCTTCAATTTTGATTACATCATACATAGCTAAGAATTTATGTTATGTTGTGAATAGATTCGCACGTGTCTGTCACTCTTTTTTGAATGAGAACATGAATTTTACTGACTGAGTTTTACTGGAATGATACAAAATTAATAACTTAAAATCAATGATTTGTTATATTTTGTGTTCACATCGAGTCTGTCAAAGGTAGTTGCCATTTTGCCTCATTGGTAATGCCTGAGAGGGCACATCAACTGCTTATACACTGTGTGAAGACTAGCTCACTGTTCTTGCAATTTGACTGTTTCGGGAGTTCACAGAGCCTCAATAACAGATTTCCCCTTTTAAGTAATTAATGTTTGCTGATAGAGAACTTAAGTGATTCTAACAATGCAATCCTTGTGCACAATGTATAACTAAAATTATAACTCCAATGCCTAAATTTAGGAGTTTCTGAAAAGCCATAATGTTGTTAGCCAAAAGGACACATCTGTATATATTGTAATTTTCTTATCATATTCTTACAGTTCGAGCACTTGTCTCAATGTGAGATTTTCCATGTCTACATCATGGATTGCCCACACTTCTTGCAACCAGCCTATATTAGCCATTTTTATGTAACTATGCCAAATGTACATTTTGTACTGTAAGTTCAGGGATTGTTGCATGTTCAAAATCAAAAGTTTCTGTTCAAGTAGATACAGGCATTTGTTAATGAAAGCTAAAACAAGATAACTGGCTGATGCACATACAACAAAATGTCTGATGAATGTCTACATTTATTCACATTTCAAATAAATTATTCAATGAGTGAATCATAACTGGCATATTTAGAATTATTTAAAGATAATCGTTTTAATTTTCAAATGAAAGATAACAAGTGGTAGAATGCTTTGAGTTTGAAACAGTGTTAACATACATGCGAGCAGCACAACAAAAATTCCTGTAGTCAAACTACAAATAATTAATTCGGCTAGTTAATGTAAAACAAACTCACTCGCAATGTTCATGCATGTTAGGCAATTTAATACTCAACAAATTAACGCGACTTGCCAATGTATATACATCACGACTTTGTCATTTACTTCTCCACAAATTTTCGCAAGAAATTACAACAAAACTTTACTCGCAATACGTTGAAAAAGCTGCACGTGTTGCAATGTACAAAAGGATACAATTTCATTCTTTCCGCCATTTTGTGTTCTTTATCAGAAATATAAATATGTTAATTAATTAATAATAAATGTGCGAATTTGAAAATTTTTCCAGATTATTTGCTTAATTTATGAGATATATTCTCGAGTACGACGCAGTTATTTTATAGTTGTATTTCTGAAATATAGACATCTTTGCTTTGTTTACTAACTACTAAGCCTGCAAACTTTCATAAATTACGCAACAAAAAATAATTCAAATATTTAGTTATTTACCACAGATGAATGATGTCATAAACTCGACCGTTAATTGGCTTATGGTTACTAAGAGACACGGTAGGTGGTTTGTTGTTGACGTGTGGTTGCCGTGGTGGCTGTGTTTACTGCGCGTTGATTGGCTGACTAGCCTTAACAACAAAGAAGGAATACAAAAGCATAGCTCTAGTCAATGACAGTCTCAAGATTCTCGACAGGATTTGTAAAGAATATGGAGTATTTCCTTTGAAAACAAAGCCTTTTATTGAAGCTGTCTTGCTACAATGATTAGCACAAGCACAAGGAAACCTATACAAGTATCAAAAAGCCGCTCGATTCAAACGGGCGAGACAATTTATCAACTTGATCAGAGAAACAGTACGACGCATACGAGCGAAGATTTGTCAAGCCAACATGTTTTGCCTCCATTGAAGACCGCCACAAAAACGGTGAAACAGCCATCGCACGAATCGAACAACACTCTCCCTCACTTAGCAGGCGTTCAAGTACAACAACTGTTTGAGGAGGAGACGAATCATCGCGGCAGAGTTGAAGGAAACGCGAATACAATTGCATCACGAGCAACGTCCAATTCGCATAATTCAACGCCGGCCGAGGACATAAAAAACCGAAACAATAACAATACGGATAGGAAAGCCAGTGCTGAATCGACTGGAAGAGGAAGGTCGATACCCATGAGTCCAGAAAAGGCAATGAAAGTGTTCATGAACAAACTAACACCATTTGAACATCACGAAATCTTCAACTATCCGCAAGTATATTTTACGGGACCAAATGCTAAGAAACGGCAAGGTGTGATAGGAGGGGCAAATAATGGCAGTTTTGACGATGAACAAGGTTCGTACGTACATGTTCCTCACGATCACGTAGCTTATCGGTACGAAGTTTTGAAGATTATTGGAAAAGGAAGTTTTGGACAAGTTGTCAAGGTATACGATCACAAAACACACACGTACGTTGCGCTAAAAATGGTCCGAAACGAGAAACGTTTTCATAGACAAGCGGCAGAAGAGATACGTATTTTGGAACATTTGAAAAAGCAAGATAAGGAAAATAGTTATAACATTATTCATATGCTAGAAAGCTTTCAGTTTCGAAATCATATATGCATTACGTTCGAGTTGCTAAGCATGAATCTCTACGAGCTTGTAAAAAAGAACAAATTCCAGGGTTTCAGTTTACAACTAGTACGAAAGTTTGCGCACTCCATATTACAGTGTCTGGACGCATTGCACAAGAACCGAATCATTCACTGTGACATGAAACCGGAAAATATACTGTTAAAACAGCAAGGAAGAAGTGGAATTAAGGTAATAGACTTCGGTTCCAGCTGCTATGAACATCAGAGGATATACACGTATATACAGAGTCGTTTTTATCGTGCACCCGAGGTCATATTAGGCGCTAAATATGGAATGCAAATTGACGTTTGGAGTTTTGGATGTATTCTAGCAGAATTATTGACAGGCTATCCTCTATTTCCCGGTGAAGACGAAAGCGATCAGTTGGCATGTATCATGGAACTATTAGGTATGCCCCCAGCTCGTTTTATTGAGCCACAAACGTCAAAACGTGCGAAGAATTTTTTCAGTTCCAAAGGACATCCGCGATATTGTACCGTCACTACGCTCCCAGACGGAGAGACGGTTTTGAATGGCGGTCGTTCAAGACACGGCAAACTTCGTGGTCCGCCACACTCTAAAAGTTGGATTACGGCGCTCAAAGGATGCGATGATCCCCTTTTCATCGATTTTTTAAAAAAATGTCTGGAATGGGAACCATCGCAGCGCATGACACCTTCACAAGCCTTACGACATTCTTGGCTTCGAAGGCGTTTGCCACGTGCTCCTGACAACTCGTCCAACTTTAAAGCAAATCCACCAGCCTCGGGTGATAAGAAACATCCGCGTCTGCTATCTGGCTCTACCAAACTCCCGCCAACCATACCCACATCGGCGAAAACCAAAGCAAAGAAACCGAATGAAAGTATAACCGAAACGAGTCGTACAGTATTACCAAAAATAGTTGGCAGATGATAAATAATTTTACCCAAATATGAAAGTACCTAATATCCTGAGACTTAGATCCCACAATTAAAAAGTGAAAACTTCTATTTTTGAAAAGGATGCGATCATCGAATGTCGCTTTTGTTGACTGGAGAGAACAAATGATTTTTTATGAAAAGGATAATATTTTTGTACATATAAGCAACTGTGTGTGTATATATATTATATACATATATTAATGTACATATATGTACAATGAAAATACCAAATTTATGTTTCCTGTACATATGAAATATTGTATAGAAGTATGAAGGAATGTTGAATCCGATTTAAAGACAGTCGGCTTGTTGCATTCATATCAAATTGGATATTGTTTTCACGAACAACTAACCGCACATGTAGTGATATTTGACTTGCAGATTTTTGCAAGAGAGAAGAACAGCTGGTATTTACGATGATATCATGTTGATCATGTTTTAACAAAACAGATGATCATTAATCATCAAAACGCATACTGCAATACACTAAGGCATACGATCGAATTGGAGATGGTCGTCACCTCATTCGCTAATACACGATAATAGGTGCTGGTGCTGCCTGCATGTAGAGTTTGGTATGCGCAAACTTTGTACATTTCCAATAATTCAATCAACATATACCACTTGCGATAAGCTAATTAAAGAATGGACCGCGTGATTTAGGTAATTCTTTAATTCGCGATGAAAATTTTAAGAGTTTACAAAGTACTATGATTTTTTGGAGTGGAAGGGTCGGGAAACCCTTCAAAATTGCCTTACACATATATTATTTTATAGTACAAAGAAAAACTACAGTATTGAAAATATTGTTTGGGGAGTAATTGTCAAACTTTAGCCTCCCTTCACCCGCGCCTATGGCAACATTTTTAAGTTATAACGATGAAAATTGAACAACACAAAACAGCTGAGCAAGAGTGAAAGTACACCCGAATACCAGCACGCGAATTTACCTCCAAATCATTCACAGTGTAAACTACCAGATCTGCAGCAGACGCGTTCAGAGCAGCCAAGATTTTGGCAGCCGTTAGCCGTCTCAGGATACGGTCCCCCCAAAATATTGTCACAATAAAAGAAAGATTCAGGGCACAACGATGGGCACTTGGTGACCAAAGCACTAAGACCACGTGCAGACAGATTTAAACATCCCGACAAGTCCAAATGCCGAAGATGTCGCAAACTTCCATGTCTCGATAACATCCTGTTTTAAAAAACAGAAAAGTATGAACAGCTCAAAAAAAACCCTTTTCGTATACAGCCAACCGTAGAAAATAATTTTATAGTTTTCGTGTGGTCGTAAAAGTCTTGCTAAATTGGCGCAAACGTCGCAGGGATGAAAAGTTAGAGTATCTCTGCAACATATGCGACACTGTCACAACATGTTCACGACCATTTGGAAACCGCGCTTTACCTAATGTAAATGAAAATACAACAGGAAACGCCAGAAATTGAGAAACAGAAAACAGTGAATAGTGGCTTATACCAAACGCGATAATTTGGAGGAGGGGGCACTGGCTAAAATTCACACATGCACGTTATAAACCGCAGAAAACAATGGATTTCAAAAGAACTTAATACGGCAGGACATGCAAAATAAGAATACGCCCACCCCCTCCCCTAATTAACAAGTTGGCTACGCTATTGACAGAAAAAATCATCGAACCTTATTCCATCATCAGTAATGTGAAAGCAGCCGGACAAAGAAAGATACCGCAGTCCACGACTCGAAGAGATCCGTTCATCGCATCGACTTTGCTTATCACCTTCCACGGAAGCGTTTTGCCCGACACTATCTGTCCGGGGGGTGAGAGCAAGAGTGAGTTTCTTCAATGTTCTATCAGTGATTTTGGAACATCCAGATAAATCCAGATGACGTAATTTTTGGCCACCGTTTTTGCGAAATAGTCTGTAATTGGAGAAAGAGAATGTACAGAATGGTATAACACTATGATTAAAAATGTTTAGAATGAAGCACTTGACAGTTTTCACACATTTCAGAGAATGTGAAATACGTCAAGTTGTATCCATTGAACTAAAATACATGGAACGCTACCTGAAGCAAATAATTGAAGCCAAATCTTAGACCCAGACACGCGTGTTTAGTGTTTCGAGATTCTCTCGCCGAGTGAAAATTGATTGAACTACACACGCGTGTCTGGGTGTAAAATTATTAGGCTTTTCTATTACAGGTAGCGTGGCATGTATTTTAGGTCAATGGTTGTATCATAAGTTGTTCATGACAACAAAACACTACAAACAGCACAACATAACTTACCCATTGAGTCCGAGGTCAGAAATGTTATTCTGCGATAGGTCAAGATGTTCCAAGTTCTTGCAATAGGAGAGCATTTTGTACACCTAGTTCGCAGGCGCGTAAAAAATATACAAAAAAAAAGCTAGAGAGAAATGTTGCGCGTTGAAACAGAGGAAAATAATTAAAGTTGTCCTGTCTGGAAACAATACTAGTGCTAAACATCAATTACGCATTACCAAGCCTTCTTCAAATCCACATCACGATGCGCCCATGTCCGAGACCTGGGCTACCATAAAAAAACTATACAAAAAACACCCAAAAAACTATAGCTTCACACAAACTTTTTACACGCATTCTGAGGTACTTCACTTCTTATCTTCTGTGGAAGCATTAATTATGGTACCGTCGTACCAAATTACGTAAAAAGAATAACCGCTAGGAAAAAGTAAGTCTCAATTTCATTACCAATAGCAATATCGGCGCTATCTACTAGAGCACTGCTATCTTACCAAACCGTTTGTTAAGCCAGGACACGATCCCAACACAAGCACTTTGACTTGATGACCGACACGTGGTATCAAATAACGGGTCATCATCAATAATCGATTGTTGTTATTCTCCTGTTTTGTCACTCGTTCCAGTCTTTCCTCATCAATCTCTTCCTCCACAGAATCTCCGGAAGAAACACTTTCACCTTCATTGTACGAGCTGAAATTAATACGAAAAGCTTTGGTACATTTTCTAGGAGCATGGCAGCTGAACAAAAGATTGACAAACGATTAATAAATGGATGAAATGGTGGAAAATAATGCATTGAATTATTTGCAGTCTTTGATTGATTTAGGCAATTTCGATGTGACAGATGGACAGCTGTAAAACCTAATTGCTATTCTACTGGGTGCCAACTAATAATTTATTATGTACTGCAGGTATATTCATTCTTGATCACCGCCTCAGTCTCTGTTATAGATATTTATGAAGCAGAACCTCAAGTTAAGGCAACCTTGTTAATGTAGCCCACTTGATATGGCAACTACATTTATCCCGGGATATCCCTATTTATATATCAAATCTACCTGTACAACTGGGGCATCCCACTCATGCAACCCTATTACCTCTGAAAGTTTGTCACTGCATCAACAGAATTCCATTGTACCATAAAATATCTTCGCTCAAACACAATGCAATAAATTAAAATATGAAAATTTTAGGTAAGACTGGAATCTATGAGATAAATTGACTAATGTTATCTTAAGCAAACTATCATTGTCACAAGTACGAATCCATAAATATCATACCTTTCGCATTCCCACTTGTCCTTATCTTCCTCACATGATCCATCATTGCTTCCATCATGCAACTCATATTCATCAATGCCTGTCCTCCAGTCACCTCTAAATATCCATCGCAGTGGGTAAAGTTCTTGCCAAAGCATGCCATCACATGATGCCTTGAACCAATGCCGGCAAACCTGTGCACAATGGCATAGATCAAGTGGAGAAAGATAAGTGAAAATCTTCATTAACAGTTCATTGGGTAAAATGGCAAATTCATTATTCGGAGTTAAAGAATTTGCTTGTGTTACTTCAGCAGATGGAAGAGATGGCTCTTTTTCAGATGTCTCTAGGTGCAATTTAACAACCTCTTCTCGTAAATGTTGGAGTTCTCTTCGTGAAAGGTATGTTGACAACAAAGGTTGAAATATCTGTGCCAAGAAAGAAAAAAAACCAACAAAAAATGTATTATGACAGTAAGAAACAACAGAGTGAGAACCATATATAATGTTTACTATTTTTGGTTGAGTTGCAAATATCCCTATTATCCCTAACAATACCATTGATTAACATTGATGTACAATGGTTAATCAAGATAAATACAGTTGATCTGCAACCTACTTATTCAATATTGTTATATAATTGATTTCAATACCTCTTCTTCTTTTTTCATGTGTGGTAAAAAATCTTCAATGAATTCTGTAATAGCACTTTGCAATTGATCTTTTAACCTTGTCCCTTGTCCTCCACTTTCAATACCCATGGCTTTTCTCACCATAGTTAAAATGTCTTTGACATGAGTGTCATTGTGAATGCAACCAAGAATCTCAAGAACTTCGGACTGTGTCACTCGAGATTTCAATTTGGTTAAAATATACTTATTTTCAATTTCCTCGTGGTGTTTGAACTGATTGAAAGCAACATATAAAGAATGCAATAAACCTTTAACAGCAAAGTCGTCAGAGAAGTCAGTTGCGAATACCTTAAAATTATGGAAAGTTTTAGGCCACTGGAATGTGAAATATGTAACGCAGTCTGCCAGAAAATCTTTGCAAATTATTTCAATATATATCATTAAAGCTATCTTCCAAGCATAAATACACCGAGCCTTTATAAGCCACGAATATCTCAGCATTCATAGAAGTGCACATTATGCCGTAGTTGGGAAGCAATGATCGGGCGGACAGTTGTCAAACAAGACCGAATTTTATAATTCAAGAAAAAAATACAATTCTGGACACACTGTAGCAACTACTAGAAATTTAGAAGAGGCCAAGACCTCTTTAACAAATGTTATAATGTGTAAACTTTTAAAGTCCAACTCTTGAAGCCTTGTGGTCATTATTTACATTTTACGCATGACATTCTTCAAACGTTTCAGCAACTTGGAAATCCGTACAAAGTTAAACAAGTAAAGACGTACCAATTTGGACTAAAATTTTCCCCCACATTGTAATCGTAACAGGAAGGCGGAAGTTAATCAATAGTTAACTTAAAACGAGACCTTGCCGCCTTGGTAAAGTAGCACATTCCGAGTCAAACTCAACAACTCTCACCTGAGAAGAGGTTTCCCGAACCAACTGCTTCATCTTTGCGTGAGGAATAAGAAATACATCAAGTTCACTATTCATAACGACAAAAATCTTCAAAAGTTCAGAAAGAAATGCAGAGTTCCATTGCTTTACTATGTCGATTTATCCATTTGGCAATTGCAGCAGCTTATTTATATTAATTATATTTCAATGCTTCGAACAAACATTACGTCATGGAAATGTCTGTCGTAAATGATCCAATAAACGCCCCATATGAAATAATCACATTGTATTTAACACACTCTACAATACTATTAGATATCATAATTATAGTGGGTTATCCATTTGGCTTAGAAACCGTATATTTACTAATATTTTGTTTCTGTTTCTCTTTTTTGGACACAAAAGTGATGGAAATGATATAAATGCCACTCTCGATAAAATATCTTGGACTGTCATGCCCCCCCCTGGTCAATGGAACAGCCAGAATTTATCAAAGAGCTATATTGCTGGAAGTTGTAGGGGCAAGGTCCACAATGCCCTCAATAATGGTGGAATGAAGGGGTAGAAAATATCTTGGCAGTAGAAATAACTGTTTTCAAAACAATTCTCTCTACCAATATTAAAACCATGACTGAAACTAGACTATGTACTTCTTTATCATGAAGATATTAGTATTGTACTATGTACTATGTACATGACATTGTACTTTTTGAGCATGCTACAGACAAGCAAAGGCCTTCTCTTCATACTTCAGCTTCCATACACCTGCAAAGTACACAGCTGTTAATCTGTGGACATTTTCGAACAAGGCTAGTTCATTATCAAAATTACAATACAAAATTGCGGTATTGCAAAGCATTGCAAGTCAAAGTTCACCACGACCATGGAAAGACATCAAATCCAAATCAGGACCAATTGCCACAATACCGTAAGGATTAATCGTGCTTTGGCTGACCTACAAAAACAAATTTTTGTATGGAAATGCATTAGGTAACACTCCAAAATGGAAGATAAGAATTTCATAATACTGTGACAAACTTGCAATATAAGCATGCATTGACAAACCTGATAAAGTTTCTTTATGTGATCAAAATTCACCGTGGAAGCAATGCCAGCAGACTGATAGATATCTTTCATAAATCCATATAGATTAGGATAATCCAGTATTCTCTTCTTGTTGCACTTCAATAAACAATAAATAACTCATCCATATGCTCCCTTATCCCTCCCAAAGTATAATGATTTCTTCACATTGTTTATATATTCAACAATAGAAACACAAAGAAATCATATTTCTTCAATTTGATCTGAGATCCTCATTGGACAGTATTGCACTTAATGTAAGTACCTTGAAGTGACAATGGTAAACAACATCAAATCGTATTAGTGTCACAAAGAGTCGGATATCTGCTTCAGTCATTTTGGCACCCGTGAGGTATCTGTTCTTTGCAAGTATGTGCTCCACCTAACAGAAAAATGATCACCATTCTGATTCAGTTTTGCAATTTATATGCAGTTAACAATAGTGCAAAAGCTTATAGCCAAAAATTCAAGGCTAACAGACAAATAGCCAATATAATCCTTAAGCCACTAACCAAAACTTAGTAGACCAAATTTAAACAGAAAGAAAGTTATCTTTCAATAAACATATTTCGACATACTTTTAAAATGCAATACCAGTTGAAGTTAATTACCTTATCCAACGACTCAAACAGTTTTAAGACAGCTTTATCATAAGCTTCTTGTGAGCTTGCAAAACCACATCTGTAGACTCCATTGTTTATATCACTAAGAAATACATAAATTGTATTAAAATCATTCATCTTCATAATTTCCTCCTATAATCATGTACAGTTGATAAAATAATCTATGCATCTATCTTTATCGCACCTATAAACCCACTCATTAATACCGTCAATCTTTTCTCGAAGTTCTATAGGATACAGATCAAGGTTTGCTTGATTTTCTGTTTCACAAAAATCATTGAATTCTGTATTGAGCATGCGGATGATATCACTGGACTCATTGCTGACGATGACCTTATTGGTTTTGTCAAACAAAACAGGAACAGTCCAATTACCAGAGTATGTGGGATTTGACAATTTATACACCTTGAGAAAAAATGCCATATTATTTTATTGCCAGTGCCAAAGCACATTATTAACCAGGTACATGAACAGGTACGCAGCCATATTAAAGTCAAACATTCATTTTTCAATATAAAAGGCCATTAGTACATTTATAGCAAGGAGCACTTTGTCATGAATGCCGACATCAAAAGTTCCTACTAAACTGCCTTAGGAAATGTACCTCACTGAGGAATTCAAAGTTATTCACAGTATCACGAGTGCATCCCGATTTCTCCTTGCTAAATCTCCATCCCTCTGGCTTCTTCAGCAACCAATCCACAAAATCAACTGCTATCACATTTTCCAATCCTTTCAGCTTTCTCAAAATCAATGTACGGTGTGCCCAAGGGCATCCATAGCACACATATAAATGGTAACGACCTATGCATGTAGAAATAATGTACTACCCACAACTTTAAGAAATAATAGGTGTGCCACAGCAGTGCTTTTTAGTAAATTGAACTTTACAATTTCACATAAGTGCTTGGGGATTGGATAGTATTGAAGAGTTTATACTTATATTCAATTACTTACGATAGATAAAGCACACATATTTTACTCAAATCAAAACATACTGGTATTGTAATACGCATCCAAAATTATCTTTACGCTTCAATAATTCAGCATGCAGCAATCAGCATTATCTTAGCAAGACAGAGAAGGTAATTTGACAACTGACACATTAAATCGCAAGATGAAAAAGCTCTTCGGTGTTCCTTTGACGTTTTAAGAGGCTACACGAGTGGTAAAAATTAAGCGTTTCTCACCTGCTTCAGCCTTGAAGCCACTTGTTCCATCAGCAGATATCCAATTACGAAATCCAGATTCAGGTCGTACGTATTCACCTTTTTCAGTTATTTCTCGATTCTCTAGAGACCCGACGTTTCCTGTCATCAATGATATAAAAAAAAATGGTTTCAATTACCACAAACGTAAACATATAGCAACAGAAAAAACCTTTTAAATGCGAACTGCTTGATCCCTCCATTTTAGAAAAGGCACAACTTAATGTAAGCAATATAAAACTAATTCCAATAAAGGGCTCTCCGCCCTCTTGCCTTTTTGATCAATTCAAGGTTGAAAGAATTTAGAGACAGAGTTTTCAATATTTCGTCTTCACTCCAAAAATACTGTCAAACCAATAGAATTACCACGGAATTACTAACACTGATCTCTCAAAAACTTGTTTTTTCTTGTCCTGGTTATTGTGTAAGCAAAATGGTAAATTCTTATGACCATTGAGATGGTACTCATAATTCTAATTGCGCTTTTAGCACTAGAAACCAAACAAGTTGTTTGTTCACTTGTTTTACTTGTAAGGACGTTGTGTACATGTAGTGCTGTATTTCATGATTAAATTGTTGCCGCATTTCATGGACCAAAAAAGAAGTTACTATAGCATCGTTTTCCATTTTTTTACATAGATCAAGTAAGTGTTTTAATACAGATTACATTTTCTAACGCCCTTTTTATTGATCATGCGTATTTTCCATTGGGTATACAAGAAACAGAGCAATAGTATAATATAAAACAAATTCCGAAGAAACAAGACATCTTGAGATTGCAAAATATGAATCAAAACAAGACGAGAAGTAAACTGTTCTCAGTTTACAGTTAACAGTTTACTTCTCGTCTTGTTTTGATTCATATTTTGCAATCTCAAGATGTCTTGTTTCTTCGGAATTTGTTTTATATTATACTTTTTCAAATTGTCGGCTGGTCATGGTTTTTAAACAGAGCAATAGTGATATTAATAAAAATAGATATACCATGCATGAACTAAAATGTAGTGCTGTGATTTGAGTTGGTTTTCTTAAAGACACTCAGTTATATCACGTAATTTGGTTCTATATACTACGGTAAAACATATGAATAGAAAAACTTACAAAACTTCTTCAACGCTTAGTAAGTTCCCTTCATTTCACGGCATAACAATGCTAAACAGTAGATGACTTGAAGTCAAAAACAATTTGTATTTAAGTTAACCGCTTCAACACTGTACCATATGATACATGATACCTTTAAAAAATCTTACAGACATTGGACAAATGGAACAGTGACATTTCTATTAACATAAGAGTTCTTTCCCGTTTTCTCTTTGATCTCAATTGAAAAAGATCACGAAGAGCAGGTATATGTATATACAAATTTATGTAAATATATGCTTAGTCAGTCCACAATAATTGGTGATCATTTGTCATCCTCCCTGTACGCGCGCTCGTAGACTGAAAAAGAGGTTCCCTGTCACGAAGCGACAAATCCATTATTCTTTAGGCAGCTGTCCGCTTCAGTTTCTTCCCTTGGTTTTCGACTTGGGAGTGAAGTCTGCTCTACAACGACAGTTTTTCACTAGCAGTATCTCCTTCAAATGAACTTTATTTTTCTTGCCAGGACATTTCAGTTGTACGAGACGTCTTTCCGTTACTACAGGCAAACATCCGTTGCACATACGAACGCTATCAAATGGAAAGCGTGGTACGTAAAAGGACGTGCATTGGCCGTAACAAAACCGATTGTATACAAGTTTGGACTCGCATCCAGGCTCCGTTATGCGCTCCTTGAAAAACGCACTTCGACACCAGCTGTTGTTTAAAGTGGAGGGCAAAATAGGGAGGGATACACCCTTGTCTTTCGTACGAAGTAGCGGTTTCCCTTCCACACGAGACAACTTTGAAAATACACACGCCAAGAAGACGATGACAAACGATACACTAATGGAAAGACGTATTCCAATCAAAAAAATGTGCGATTCGAATGTTTTTAAGCTTTTAATAATAAAACTAATAATTTGAGAATCAACATGAACATGTTTTTAGTTGGTTTTGCTTATTTTCTTGGACACATCCTGTCTGTAGGAAATAGCTTAAAAGATATTCTATGCGCACATTTAAAAAATAAAAATATATTCACTTTAACTAATCCATACTGTACTCAGAACGCCAAATCAAACCCGGCTCAATTTAAACACTAAAATACACAAAAATGCTTACATCACACCACGACCCATCTTTTTCAAGATATGAAGACGATGAAAGTTGACAAAAGAACAGCAGTTGAACGAAGCTTTCAGTTGTAGCAAGGAGCTCTTGAATGAGCTGAACAGGCTTCCACAGCGCAATTTATGCAAATGTTCTCAGCATGAGCTAACCGAGATCAGGATGGTTGTCTGAGCACGCGTGCCAAACTGACTGTCACCTCATACAACTGGCAATTAATTGGCACATCAATTACCCGTAATATAAACACCGCTATTTTTCACCAGAACGCATAAAACTCAAACAATTTTCAACCCAAACCAGATAACACCAAAATGTCGTGCATCCTGTAAAATTTAGAACGCAGGTAACTCCTGTGAAAGTCTCCGAATGGACCATATCATCGAAAGCGAAGACTACGCCGATAATCGAAAGGGCGTTATTAAGGTGAGAACGAGCTTTACTCTTCCGCCTCGTTCGACAAATATTCGCGGTGAGGCCAGGGACGAAGAGTCTGGCACAACCACAGGGATTTGTTATAATCTCTGTCAAATGAGTAATGGTTGCAATTTTGAAATAACGATTTCCTGACGCTATCTTAAAATAGACCATTCTACATCCACATAGCACATCAAGGTCTCTCCATCGTGTTTTTTAAAGACCTTGCCAAAAAGATTGCCCATTCAATATCAAAATCGATATCAAAGTCGATTTTCCACGAGTCGTGCTTGCGAGAGACGCAACGCATGTCAAATGAATGCAAACGTTGGATCTCGTGATGGAATTTGAATCAGTTTGAATCATTCACATAACCTAACGTAAGGCAAAAAGTATAGAGCTTTACCTTATAAAGGTAAAACGTAAGGCAAAAAGTATAGAGCTATTTGGCTCAGAACATACGTTGCCCTAACACCACCAGATTCATGGATACTGCCAGCCTGCGTTTGTCAATATCTCATGCAAAGTCCTATTAGACGTTCATTCGTTCCAAAGATTCATTAATCACAACAACTTTCAAGATTTAGACAAAATACAGTCACGAAACTCTACAAGAAGGGTCATTTAATTAGACTGTTGAAATCTTTATCGTAATTAGCACAACAATTATAAAGGAGTAAATGTACGCATTGTGTTTTTTAACATCATCAGGGTAAAATTACGAAGTTCAACTCGAATGCCAATTCATGCATTTGTCGGAGTAGAAAGATTGCAACTGAAAACAAACCATAAATGGTTTTACCTTATCAGGGAAAGCATTAGGGAAGATATCTTGTTCGGAAAAACATTGTGACAAATAGCATTTCATGTTTTCGCTTTGGTTTCTTGGCAAAGTACACTACAGTGAGTGTACTGATATTTAGTGCAATACGAATAACGAAATTGTCGTAACAATATGAATCCAAGTCTCGCCAGTAAATTGAATTACATATAATTATTTCAGTTATGAGCTTTTAAAGATATTGTTGTAAAGAAATGTTTATGACAGAATTCGTTAAGTTTAAGCTTTCAACTATCATTATTTCCATTCAATAAATCATGAAAAACCTGTCAAACCATTCGTTTTATTTGCGCAATAATCCTGTTTGTGTTGTTCATCGTTAACGCAAAATATGCTAATGAAGTGCGCAGAAATTGCAATCAGATAATAGAGCGGAGACAATGCGTCGACGCGAGCGAAATAATTTATCAAAACTAACGTCAAGTTTGCGCGAATAATGAAAGCACTAACGGACAAAAAACAACATCAAACTGAACCAGAATCTAGGACCAAACAAGGCGAGGAACAGACAAACAAAGTAGAAAGATTGAATTATTGCATGAAAATGCTAACACGTGAAAATAACGGTGTAAGTAAACTTTGAACGATTGAAAATTTTGTGAAAATAGCAAAAGCGGAACTTAAATCTTGAGTGACTAACGCTACCATGAGGTGCATTCGCGTTTTCAAAACAATTCTGTCAAATTCACAAAAGGCTCTCGCCTTTGTTCTCTCCATTTCAATTATCAATGTGGGCTGCACACTTGCATTGAGAGGTGCAACTTTAACACGACTGGTGTAGTTAGGATGTGTCTAGCAATATCTAGCCAACACGGCGCCAAAGAAATTGTAAAACTGCATCCATAGTCACCCGTAAAGAACGTTGAAATCATTAAAAAAAAACAACTTGGGAAATCGCCAAGTCGGCAAGATTTAGACATAGTTAAAAACAGTTTGAGGTGCATATGCTAGAAAACGCGTGGAACGAAATTTGAAAAGATGTAGTTCTGGGATGAAAGAGAATGCGAGATAATACTGCAACATGATCATTGATGAATATAATGGACTTTAATTTGTATCAACCTACTTATCTATCAAAGGAAAAATTCCGTTCGATTTCAGTGGATGCGGACGAGGCAGTATTCAATGGTTTTTTGAAGGTTTTCCACTGTTGTTAATTTGACAAATTTACAGGAGTACAAGGTAAGGGTGATGTGGATCTCCATAAAAATTTTATTTCACATGGTTGCTGCTATATGAAGTGTATAAATTCCTTGTAACCAAACGCCAGTCGGTTTACCAATCACCAGTGCTCACACAAAGAAGATTTTTTAAGCGATTGAAGCAAAATTTCAAGATCGTTTGCACAATTCAACATGTCTAGCAACAATCCAAAGTTCGACGGAACTACAAGGGAGATAGGTATCTGGCTGATCGCCATTAATAATCACACAGTCCACGAAAAAAAAATTCACACAACTTTCGCCTGTATTCTAAAAGCTCACTCTCAGTGAGTGGGGCTTTAAAATCGCTTCGTATTGTTGAAAACACATCCATAATAATTCGAAACAAATTCGAGTTGACACAAACTTCGATTTCAATAAGTACCTACCAGATATAAATTAATTTATTACTAGTCCTCTAGCCGGATGTATCATTTTTAATGTAATGTGTTTAGTTATACCACGAACTAATTGTTAACTCTGATCATACAATAGGTAGATGCTGACCCTTTGGATTAGCCGTGTTGAACGGACGTCAATACTTGAAACCACGTTTTAGATGAAGTATTTCAGAAAATAGAATGTCAAAAGTATGCGATTATCACTTATCTGAATTGCGATTATCACTTATCTGAATTGCCATTGGTTGACTTGCACTCAGGCAATGTCATATCAGGGCTGGCATGGAGCATTCTCATTTATCCCTCCTTCTCTCATGGGAAGTTTTCCGCCCGTTTTCCAAAATTCTTGCCATCGATGGGGTAATAAGTTAGTCATTGATTAGAGGAAGCAATTGACAAAGCCGCCGCCAAGAGCAGGATTTTTTGCGAATTTCGAATCAAATTTCGAATCAAATTTCGATATTTTTGGAAAAACGGACTAAGTGATTCCGCTCTTTCGAGAGATAATTTGTGCCAGGCCAATGTTTAAATAAAGAAAAAAGAGCCTGGAATTGAAGATATGCAAATGTGCACTGTTGAAGATCAAAATCTAGCTAATTTCACCAATGGTAAGCTTATTTTGTTGTCTACATTGGTTGCAGTTAGGGTGTTTGATGTTTATCATCAAAATGTTAGATGTAATAAGAGTCTAATTATAGTCTTTTGAATTCATTATAAAAGTGCGAGCACATTTAAGTATAGTTTCATTTGGCACTCGATGAAGACCACCTTCTCTCCATCCTTAGCAAAAATAACCAATCAAATGAATCATGAACTTTGATCAAACGAACAGAAAAAGGAGAAAAGTTGCACAAAAGCCTTCGAGAGTTAAAAATGCTAGAACTATCATATGCAAAATATGGGAAAGCAAACAGAAATGCGGGAATTTCAGGTATTTGAAAAAACTTGGAAGGTCTGCATTGCATTGACATTTGTGATTAGAAATCCTCTTACTTTTGAGCAAAGCAAAAAAGATCACCTCTTGCGATCTCCTGTATGCCCCTTGCATATGCAGTGAACCCACAAACTGAGCCTTACGTTTGCCTACTTAACACAGGGTACGGGTAATACTCGAGCATTCTCGTTTAAGATTAAGATCCTCTTTCAAGCCATATGCACAGGAAGTGGAGGAAAAGTAATACAAACGTCTTATATAAACCATAAACAATTAAATTTTGTGTAATGTTTTATTGACCTGTGTAAACTCGGAAGATTTAGTCGTAAAATTTAAAGACGTTATGCAAACACAAATGCATCAATGGTGAAATTCTGCTAAATCTTGTCTTCTTACTGTCATGTAACGTATATGATTGCTTGACGATTTCCGGTGTGGCATACTTTAACTTGTTTATGTTGTCAATCCTCGCGTTCCGACTACAGGCGTTGTTGAGAAGACCATACTGATTTGGTTGAGTTTCATTTTACCGTCGTAATATTTCAGATAGGTGCAAAAATTTACTTGACCGAGGTAAGCGCAGTTTTTAGCAATGATATCGCTTTGCCAAACAATCAATTACATTGCCGATTACGTCGTCAAAATTAAAAATTTTCCACAGCAAATTCGATTTGTTCGCTGATATGTAAACGAATATGATTTCGAACAAACGCTTTTTTAAATTGAAGTCATTTGAAATCAAAAGTCTAGCAATATACAATAAACGCTCTCGCTTTTCAAGCTGATGTTGCATTATGTTATTTACCTCGCATTTTCCGAAATGACGCAACCTGCGCATGATTTCAGTGTATTTAACTCGATGACAAGCAGATAATCATTGAGTGACAACATAAGCTGAAGTTTAAGTGGCATATTAATAGTCGTGATAATTCAAATGATCTGGGGTACAACCACAAGCTAACTTGTGTCCCAAATACGCATTAAACATTTTACAAAGTCACAGGAAGGAGATAGGAAATCAACATAAACAACTATAAATTCCAAATGTATTTTGCAATGTTATACTGACCTTGAGTCCGTGACCTCATAATTTGGGTGTAATGCTGAACCTCTGTCTCAGTCCCTTCCCTCCTTTAAATGGATGTGAGTGCAACAAATAAAGGGCTGGTCATCAGTTTGTGTGTATAAAATACTCGACTTACTGTGTTACATTGCTTCATGCATATGAGCAAAGTATTAAATATGTCAAAAATATAGTAAAAATGCAAAGCTGCACTTTAATTCTTTAGTCTTGTGTTTAATTCATTTTCTAAGTTTTTATATTCATTGGCAAGTCTTGTAGTGAGTTAAAATTTTGTATATTTCAACAAATATTTAAAATACTTTAGCATGGCGCTCACTAAGAATGGTAATGAATACATATGTGAACACTTTTCTTAAATATAGCACACCTTGCCAAGCTAAGAATATCGAATTCTAGCTGGTCCTTACCATAACAGTGACCCATTTTGAAACATTAGATAGTTTACCTTTATAGCTTGGAAAAATTAAAACTAAAAGTATATTGTTGACAAAAGATCAAACTATATGGCTAAGTTCTAAAGGACAGAAGTGTTGTAAAAAATAAAAAATCAACATATTCAACAAAGTTGTGTACATGCCCAATTGCGGCCATTAATATTAAACTATTTCATGGTTGTATACCTTTTTTATCAAGATGGGTAACGACACATCAATGCCATTACCTCAAGTCAGTGTTGGCTTTTCCACCATGTGTATATCTCTTCAAAACACTGATTGCATCACTGTTCTTCACCATGATCAAGCTGCACTGTCGACCATAAGGCAGGCAATTTTGGAATCTTGGCCCCACGGCATTCAAAAGGAATATGCCATTTGTGGGACGGGTCATGCATTCAAAGTTAAAGGTAACTGAACAGATAAATTTTGATCGTAAACGGTGTACAATTTTATCTGAGTCGGCAATATCTCGCTATGTTTGTTTTAGGTAATCCATTTATTTCAACTGGATCGTTTAGCTCTCAAAATTCACGACAAATGATAGCGACAATCCTTCACAGATTATATAACATTGGGCGAAGAGTGGTGGTGTCATGTGACCTGGCACGCTTCAACGATAAAAGTGCGGTGTTTCTCACACGATCTCCCAGCCATTTCTCATCGGCATATCCATTTGCCTGCGTTGGCTTGAGCAGCACCGACAAACTTATGATTATCAATCTGCCAACCCAGCTCGTCGAAACCTTTAAGCAGACAGTCCGCCGCAATTGGACGAGAGGAATTCAAAATGAATCCTATCAAAATGGAGTGCTGGAGATAAAGATGTGCGGTAACCCTTGGGTGTCAACGGACGAGCAATCCATCATGGCAAAAGTGCTGCTCCAAAATTTAGTCGGTTTTCTTTATCAACACCAATATTCTTTCGCTGTCAACGTGAACCTCAAAAGTACCGCAGACTCTCTCTTCTTTCGCCACGATCCCGACCTGCCCGCAGGCTCGTTCCCCCAGCTTTGTACGATAAGCCTTAATCGTACCGATCGTCTCCGAATTATTCGCGCCCCCGAGCCGATCATAACAATAATACGCGGTGTTATACAAAGCGCATGGTCACACGGTACGATTCAGGATGAAAAAGACCATCATGGAAGCTGGGAATTCAAACTTTCAGGCAATCCTTGGCATTCTTCAAAGGGGGAGTCGGTGATGGCAAGGTACACGAAAGACAGCTAGACTGCCGTTTAGCGGACACCCGAAAAGCTTGTATCGGGAGCGCGGGCTCGTTTATAGGTTAGGGTTTGGGTCAGTGTCCAAGGTTTCCGCTAAACTGCAGTAGTCCCCAATAGACAATACTGTTTCGAAAGGTTTAAAAGAACGCAGCATCCTCAAGTAGGCATAGAAACGCACGTTTAGCTTAAAAGTAATAAATATTTTTTGCTAGAGTTAGCTTACGTACAAGTAATCTGTAAGTTACAATAAGGCTAACATTGCATGCTTGAGTGACCAAAACGTTAAAGTGCCCCTATCTGCAATAACTTTTATTAGCGATATCAAAACTTGGTGTAATATCTCACATATCGGTAAGAAAGTTTTTCAATTTGGTCAAATTGTCTTCTTGTTATGGAGGCTTAAAGTTGCCTTTCAATGGCCTTGTCCGTTATTACATGAAGTGTGGGTCTAGTCAAATTCTGACGTCATCCAAGGTGGTTGTTATATATATCTTGTATTGAGGAATCCCTTGCATGACGTCACAAAGGTAAGTCGTTCCAGACTTTTCTAACGACGGACAAGGTCCATTAGAAGGAACATTTTTGCTAACTTTAAATAGCAATAAAAATTGGACGATTTGGCAAACTTAAAAATTTTTGCGGAAAGGGGCGCTTTAGGATTGAAATTGGCCGTTTCACAGCATGACTATACATAACGTTGTTCTTTCTACTTTTTTTTAGGTATTTAATTCTCAAGATTTTGGAAGCAATGATGGAGCAGGGTTGGCATAACATAGCAGCCATAGATATCTCACGTCGCCCAACTGATAAATCCGTGTTGATATTTAAAAAAGGCGAGCCCAAACGCTGTCCGGTCATGTGTCTCAGTTTAACGGATTCGGATAAATTCCGTCTGATCAACGCGCCACCTGAACTGGACGACACGTTTAGGCAGATTCTTCTTAGCCGCTGGATGAATGGGATCCAGGAAGAAAAAATAATGAACCTTAGTTTTGGTGGCGTACGCCAATTGAAACTCAAAGGTTGTCCGTGGAACGGTGGAATAAACAACGATACGTGTCACGTGCGCAGCTTTCTTTGCAACGTTATAGAGGCGTACGCAGCACGTGGTTGGCGCGTGTTGATGGCAGGGGACGTCTCGGCCAAATACGTACATCAAGACAAGGGTCCTGACTACCCCATTGATGTCCACAGCTTTTGGTTTGTTTACGACGGAATGCAACCATCCCCACCTCCGACATATGGATTTCAACCTTCGGGCTATACGGTCGGCACGACGACAGCACATTATCCTACTTCCGGCTACGGCATCATGCCTTCTCCTTATGCAGAGAACCCACCAACCGCACCTTACCCACCAACCACTGGATATGGATTGTACCCTAACCCTAACCCAAACATTTCTCCCCACGAGCCTCCTCCTACATATGGTCAGGCCGTCGGTTGGGAAGCAGGAAGAAATTGAAGGAAACACGGCTTTATGAACGCATATTTAAGTATTTAGCCTGAATGATTGAACGTTCTGTTAACGCTTAAATGGTCTATTTTATCAATTCGAGAAAAGGTCCTTATAGCATGACGGTCATCAAGCGATAGATATTGATATTTTTCTATGTTATTGCACAATGCTTGTTGTCGCCATGGTAATTGGTGAAGCTGGGTAAAGCTTGTGTTCACACAATGATAAAATCAATCAAAAGACTCAAAAATGCTAATGGTGCATACTTAATACCAGCAAGAAAATATAATGAAAATTCTTGTTAAATTGTACATCAACAAGTGTAGACTTACTTTCGGCAGGAAAACTCTAATTTCGGTTCCCTTTGTAGTATTTAGTACGTGCCTACTTAACTCCCATCGACCGATAATAAACCGTAGATGACATACTCGTTCTTTAATCCAATAAGCAAGATTGATGTCCAGGAATCTGTACGGGCACTTAGCAAATGATCATCTCACGATACATCCATGTCAATAGAATCTTCGGCAACGACAGACATATCCTTGGAAGAAAATGGAATTGGAACCTGGGACAAATATTTTTAGTATCTGTATTTGATGGGAAAAGTTCACAATTTTAGCCAGATTGAACTTTATCATGGACCCAACTTTTTTTCACAAGACATTGTGGTGTCTTCCCCAACATTCACCCAGCAAACATCACTGCTTATCCTGTGCTCTTGAGCAGCATTTGCTATGTACTAACAAACCAAATTAGTTGTCTTTGGTTTCATCCTCAGGCTGTGCTGTTCACAATAGTCATTGTTAATTTCTCTCTCAGAAACTAACAATCACTCCAACTTTACGATAGCAAATACATAGGATTTAGCAAATGTGGATTGACTTTAAGATGTTTTAGTTTAGGAGAACATTGCTTTTCTGCCGGTTCAGTTTCCCATACATATTCTCCTGGAAGATAAATGTGTCCATCCCTTTAAGTCTTTTATGTGAAAATGGTCAAAGATGTTACAAGTACTAAGAAAAGTTTTCTGGGAAAAGACTTCTCCTTCTTGACCAGCGCAACGTGTGACGTGCTGTCCAACTTTTATAAAATTTTTAATGCCCGCCAAGACTTACTGAGACGTTGTTTTATACAATCATTTCTAACGTACAACATGTCGGAATATTTAGCCGTAAAATTTAACGACGTTATGCAAACACAAATGCATCAATGGTGAAATTCTGCTAAATCTTGTCTTCTTACTGTCATGTAACGTACGTGATTGCTTGACAATTTCCGGTGTGGCATACTTTAACTTGTTTATGTTGTCAATCCTCACGTTCCGACTACAGGCGTTGTTGAGAAGACCATACTGATTTGGTTGAGTTTCATTTTACCGTCGTAATATTTCAGATAGGTGCAAAAATTTACTTGACCGAGGTAAGCGCAGTTTTTAGCAATGATATCGCTTTGCCAAACAATCAATTACATTGCCGATTACGTCGTCAAAATTAAAAATTTTCCACATCAAATTCGATTTGTTCGCTGATATGTAAACGAATATGATTTCGAACAAACGCTTTTTTAAATTGAAGTCATTTGAAATCAAAAGTCTAGCAATATACAATAAACGCTCTCGCTTTTCAATCTGATGTTGCATTATGTTATTTACCTCGCATTTTCCGAAATGACGCACCTGCGCATGATTTCAGTTTATTTAACTCGATGACAAGCATATAATCATTGAGTGACAACATAAGCTGAAGTTTAAGTGGCATATCAGTAGTCACAGAATAGATACGTATGCAGAAGCGCCACTCGATGTCGGAGCCTTTGATGTTCGTGCCCCTTGTTTTGAGTTCTACAACCAGGTATTTTAAATGGCGGCCATGTTTCCAGCCAAATCGTAACATAATATATAGTTCTACGGATGGGTTTTGGCAAATTAACCCAAATATTTCTATAGATTGGCCATTTTTTTAATATTTTTTGTGTGGATACAGTTAACACATCAAGCTTTCAACAATTTATCCATTAATTCGACGTCCGTTTTGATAAATCAAGGTTTATTCGGAATATTTTCAAAGTAGATATGTGTATTTGACGAGATGCGTACTCGGTATATGGTTTGTCGTCAGTTTTAATTTTATCATATAAGAATTCTGCGGAGAATCTTGAAGATATTTGTTCTAACATTTGAAATCTCGGTCGTGGCTGAAACAAGTGATAAATCAAATTATCCTCCAGTTAGTTTATATATTGCAAAGAACGTTTGGCAGGACATTCGAATCACCACAATTGTCTACCCAGGTGTTTTAAAATATCAGAAGCGATGCTGCATGGCCACTATGAAGGTTGTCTGATGCCAAAATATTTTGTATTCATCACAGTTGTGACTTGTGAAGCTTGAATGACTTTTTGCGCAAGTTGGAACATCAGCAGCATGTTGGTCCACTAATAGAGTGCTTGAATAGCAATTTGTAAAACATATACTGTCATATGGTCCACATGACTTAACTTTGTTATTTCTGCCTTTTTAAATTCAATCAGGAGATTATTTATATACTTGACATAGATGCTTATTGATGATGTGAGAAGTGAACATAAAAAAGCTCCCTGAATGCTTTTGTGAATTGGATTGGTGTTGGCTTGGCACAGTTTCCCCCTGTTGTCAAATGTTTTAAAAAAGTTTTCTGGTGTATCTGTGTTTCACCTTTTGGTAAACATTTTACTGTGTAAAGTATTAAGATTTAAATAATGGCATTAAGAGTAACTTTTACTGGTTTTTGTCAGAATAAGTTCTGTTTGTTACATGATTATTTACAATAAAAAATTTAATTTATTGAATGAAGTTTATGGATTTTAGCAAAAATTGTTCAAGCCCTTTGTTGCAATAATTTCTCTCTGCTGGTTGATCAATGTGGTGAATCAAACATAATTCTAATCATTTTTCACATACAATTGTTAGTCACAACTCACAAGTGAAGGTTAACCAAAGAGCTAAGCTGTAGGAGCTTGACAATATGTTTGACATAATGACAAAGTTGTTGATTTAACTGAAACAATTTATCAATAACTTCATTCTTTAAAAAATTGTAATTTCATATATTGTTTATTAAAAATAAGACAACCAAAAAACATCTTTATTTGTAAGTTAATACAAATTTGACAGACATGATAGCCACAGGAACTCAATATACAATTAGGAATAAAAACGTTCAATTACAATTATGCAGACAACCTACATTGCAACTAAAAAGCCCGATTCAAGCATCAAATATAAATTAGTTTAGTCCAAATTCTATACGAATAACGTCTTCATCTAAAGAACGTTCTTTACGCACAGTAGGTCGTTTTATCGCTTCTATAAAATCCATTGACCATTCTAATAGGAAACTCTTTAATAGAAAATACAGAAATGGAATCACACTAAATATATTTATTACCTTTGTCCTAAATTATAAATTCTTAGGGCAACTGCCGTTCAATATAAGAGACGTTCTAAACATGGATCTCGCATACAATTCAAGGCAAAAAACTAGAAAACCCGTAAAATTATATTTGACGAATGTATTTTACAACAAAACTGTTTCTCACCTCATATGCTTGGTATCCTATCCGATGGCATTAAAAATTTTGTCCATAAGTGAATTTACATTCGTCAAATTTTCGAAAAACAACTCTTCATAATATTAATGCATAATTGCATATACATTCTGGCCAGTTTATCCATTGAGTTCTATAATAACTGGAGCGGCTATCTTTACTGGGGCGAGGTCGCCAATAAAATGGCGGCCAACGGACGTATTTCCGCTGAAATGATCGCTTTGCAGAAAAATAATATTCTCGACCTCCCCCGGATTGATGTTATTGATTTTCCCGCCTTCAGTTGAAAATTTCAAATTCAATTGCGAGCTGTATGATAAATAAACAATATTTTTCAAGGCCAAAACAATATTTTTTTCAAAAATGCCTAATCGATGTTCAATCGTAGAATGTCGTAATGTTGACAACACGAAGGACATCGCTTTTCACAGGTGAGTTATTCGCTTATATTGTTTGTTCCTTAAAGATTGAATCGGCATTTATACAATTGAAAGCCCCAAAATCTGTTAGGCCTTATGAAAAAAAAAATTCTCTTAAATACTGCATACACTGATGTTTTCATGGGTGTTTTTTTACAAAATTCAACAATTTTTTTTATTTATTTGTTGAATCAACGCATGAAGCAATAAATTTACTAATCTATTTCAAATAGTTTTCCTGACGAAGAAAAAAACCCTGCACTTTTTTCGCGGAATGGGTAAATAGTATAAAGAAATGGTCGCCTCTCACAGTTCTAACTAAGTGGAGCAGAGTTTGCTCAGATCATTTTTCCGATAGCATGAAGAGAACAACAGGTAACAAAGTGTGTCTAGAAGATAGTGCCGTGCCCACATTATTTCAACAGGTGCAGGATGTTGAATGCACGGAGAGCACTGAAAAGGTGAGTGGTCATTTTTCTATTCATGATCACTCATATTGTCTTAAGTCTCCCAGGAGACTGAAAAGACAATTGGAAGATGTTATAGACCGGGCAGAGTCTTATAGAAAGAGGTTAAAAGTGTCTAATAAGAAAAAAAGTAGACTGAAAAAGAAGGTAAATGATTTATTGTCAATCATTGATTGCCTTAAAGATGATAAAATGATCAGCTCTGATCAAGCTGAACTTCTTAATGCTTCACTATCTGGGGTTCCTGAAGATATTTTGAGTCGTTTAGTGGCAAACACTCAGGGTAAACAAGGTGCTCAATACCCCCCAGAATTGCAAGCTTTCGCACTAACTTTGAAATTTTACTCGCCTAAGGCTTATGATTATGTTCGTGAGAAGTTTAATTTAGCCTTACCTCATCCAAGAGTAATTCGATCTTGGTATAATTCCATGGATGGTGACCCTGGTTTCACCAAAGATGCCTTGAATGCTTTGAAAGTGAAGGTTCAAGAAGCAAAGAAAGATGGCAAGGAAGTCATATGTGCATTGATGCTGGATGAAATGTCAATCCGCAAACACGTAGAATGGGATGGTCAAAAAAGTTTGTGGTTATGTTGACCTTGGTACTGGGATTGATGATGATTCACTCCCTGAAGCAAAAGAAGTTTTGGTATACATGGCTGTTGCTCTAGATTCATCCTGGAAAGTACCAGTTGGTTACTTCTTGGTAGATGGCCTCACTGCAGAAGTAAAAGCAAATCTAACCAAGGAGTGTTTGATGCAGTTGCATGATGTTGGTGTTAAAGTTGGAAGTTTAACGTGTGATGGTCCATCCACACACCTTGCAATGATGAAGTTGCTTGGAGTGAAAATTTCACTTAATGATTTTCAAGCATATTTTTTACATCCATCTGATTTAATGTTGAAAATTCATGTATTTTTAGATCCTTGTCATATGATCAAGCTTGTCAGAGGAGCAATTTCTGAATTGAGAACTCTGAAGGATGAAAAAGATGGTTTGGTAAGATGGCAATACTTAGTTGAGCTAGAAAAACTGCAAGCCTCAGAGGGCTTGCGACTTGCCAACAAACTAAAGAAAGCTCACATAAACTGGAAGCCACAGAAAATGAAGGTAAATTTAGCAGTGCAAGCACTCAGCTCGAGTGTTGCAGATGCTTTAGAGTTCTGTGAAGGTAAGCTCAAACTTCCACAGTTTAAAGGGTGTGATAAAACAGTCAAATTCATTCGAGTATTTGATCGCTTGTTTGACGTTTTGAATTCCAGGAATCCAATTTCTAAAATTACAAAGCACCAATAAGGAAAGCGAATTACAAGCTGATAAAACCTTCCTGGATGAAGCAAGGCAATACATCTTAAATCTGAAGGGTGCTGATGGAAAGTCGATTTTTTCCCATAAGAGGAAAACAGGATTCTTGGGGTTTCTGTTGTGCATTGAAGCAGTGCAAGGGCTTGCTGAGGATCTTGTTATAAGTGACAATTCTCCCCTTAAATATTTGCTTACTTATAAGACAAGTCAAGATCATTTAGAATTGTTTTTTTCAGCTGTGCGAGCGTCAGGAGGTTGGAACAACAACCCGACATCTCGACAGTTCAAAGCAGCGTACAAGCAGCTGCTGATGCGACATGACATTAAAGGAGGTCATGGAAATTGTGTTGCTCAGGATGGTACCGAAATTCTAAGTAGACTAGAAGATCGGTGTGAGAGTGAACGAATGTCGGCAGATATTTCCGATGTAAATACTGCAAGAAGATACGATCTAGAACTGCGTGGGCCAGAACAAACTGACCACGATTACAGCGACACCTCAAACTACATTCAGCTTTCAGACTACAAGGAGGCAGCAATATTGTATATTGCTGGCTATGTCGCAAAAATGGTGAAAAGGAAGATCCATTGTGATGATTGTATGGATGCTCTGACATCATCTAAAGAAAGAGCACCAGAACTATTTGTGGCATGGAAGAGCAACGGTGGTTTAAAAATACCAACTGACGATCTTCTGAAAGTGTGTCAGGAAACAGAGAAATGTGTAATGAGGATGGTAAATTCCTGCCATGGTGGCTTGCCACATGCAGGAATTCACTAATATACATTACCACATTGACATAAATATGACTATAGAGTACTCTTTAAGAGTTAAGTAAAGAACAAATTCTGAAGAAACAAGACATCTTGAGATGTAAAAATGTGAATCAAAACAAGACATGAACTGTAAAATTTCGATTTATTTCAAAGTCATCCACAGACAGAATGATAATCGAAACCATGCATACACATATATTAAGAAATGGTTTCTTAACACGGGACTTAAGGCTAGCAAAGAATTACAACTCTTCTCTTAAATTACAATACACTCATTCCACCAGTCTGGTCTCTTGTTTCAATTCATCCTTTTAAAATATGACAGCTCTTCCAACTCCGCTTTCGTAAATATCAAACTATTTAATTTCTATTGCTTGACTTTCGTTACTTAATTCATTCATTGTAAATATATATGTGTATGCATGGTTTGGATTATCATTCTGTCTGAGGATGACTTTGAAATAAATCGAAATTTTACAGTTCACTTCGCGTTTTGTTTTCATTCACATTTTTTCATCTCGAGATATCTCGTTTCTTCAGAATTTGTTTTTTACTATCTTTTTTTAAATTGTCGGCTGGACATGGCTTTAAGACTTTCTCCTTACCTTGAAAAGAGACCACATCGTCCACATGTACATTAGACACGACGTTTAAAAACGTTCAAACGCAGCCAACAAAGAGTTCTTTCGTACATAGTTTATAGTTAATATCTTTCCTCGTAGGAGCCGATAACTGGAAAGCTAGGTTGACTCGCTGTTACGAATTGTAGGTTTTTATCGTGATTTTCATCAAAAAATTGCTTGCCGAATCCCAAATACACATATACATTTTCCTCACTCTTTCATCAGGAGGGAGTGGGAAATTGTGAAATTTTCGGAAAAGCGGTCAATTTCGGTAAATCTCAGCGGCAACGGACGAAATCCGCCATTTTTTTGGCGTCACCAGATATCTAAGGCCGCGCTTGAGATAGCCGCTCCAGTTATTATAGAACTCAATGAGTTTATCTGGCTGGAGTAATGGCGGACGCAAAAGATGCGCACTTAAGAACTGGGTACAAGTAGGGGACAGATTTTTCGCTAAGTGGCGCTTCTGTATACGTATCTATTCTGTGTTAACAGCAGGGTTGTTAGTTTGGCCTTTTTGAGGCCAAATAACTCGATTTTGGCCTTTTTTTTCTTTCTTTGGCCTCGAAATTTTTTTTTGGCTATTTGGCTACTTTTTGGCCTCTTTTTACTCAAACAATTTTTTTTAAATTTTTATTGAGCTTTATTTGTAAAAATCTCTTAAATGTACAAAATGCGATGGAAATACAACTAAAAATGATCATAAGGATCAAATTGAGCATTGAATTGTTTTCATCCAATCACAGCTAAGTATAATTCAGCCAATTGTCATGCAATTTAACCAGCTAATCACAAGCAAGCACACAGCTTTGTCTTCGTAGACGTCCGACATCTAGCTATAAATAGCACGTTCGACCACTACTAATACTAGTTAAGACTGATAAAAACGTTATTCGTTGCAATATTATGGCATCAAAATGGAAAGGAGCTTATGATAGCGGAGGAAAATATAACAAGTCTTGGGAAAGTAAATTTAGCTGGCTCACAAAAGCTTCAGACGGAAGTGAAGATGCTTTTGTAAATTGTGCCGTGCCACAATCAGACCCAAACAAGCAAACTTAACCAAATACGAAAAAACTGATAAACACATCAAACACATTAAAGTATCTACTACTACAAGGCCCGTCCAAGTCGTACGTGTCCCAAAAGTTGCAGAAGAAGTAAAGGTCGCCGAGATCGAGCTAGCTGTTACAATGGCTTGCCATTCGGCAATCTTGACCATGGATCATCTCGGAGGGATAATAGCCCGAAATGCTCATGGAAGCAAACTTGAGAACATTAAAATGCATAGAAACAAATGCTCAAAGCTATTGACCAAAGTTATAAGTCCAGCGTTGAAGGAACAACTGATTGCTGATGTCCAGGGTAAGAAGTTTTCGTTAATTGTGGATGAATCTACTGATATTTCCACATCGAAGCAGGTCTGCATTATCGTAAGGTATTTCAGCGAAGTTGAAAATAAGATCGTTACAGCGTTTGTTGACCTGGTTCCTGTTGTCCACACTTCAGCAGATGATCTTTTTAATGCAATCAAAGATTGCCTTGCCACAATTAAACTTGATTTAGTGAATTGTGTTGGCTATGCTAGTGACGGTGCTTCAGTGATGGTTGGGGAACACAATTCGCTGTGGACAAGAATAGCTGCTGTCGCTCCTCATTGCATCAAGATGACGTGTATTTGCCATTCGTTGTCCCTTTGTGTTCAGCATGCAGATGATGTGCAAGATGCACCGTTTGAGAAGTACTCAACTACGAGGTGGCTTGTAAGAGGAAAAGTTATATTTCGCATTCTCACAAATTGGTTTGAGCTGCAAGCTTACTTCCGAACAGCACAACCAGAGACGACGCAGGCAGCAAGATTCAAGGCTCGTATTCTTCTGGACATGCTCAATGATCCAGTCCTATATCTTTATTTCCATTTCGTTTCTCCTCTGGTCACAGAATTCGACAGGGTGAATGCCTTCTTCCAGGCAACTGATGGTGATCCAGAAGAAATGTTCACGGAACTAAATGTACACCATAAAAGTTTATATGGTAGAGTTTTCGACCACCAAGGAAAATATCTAGCCATTTATGAAGTTGACTTTGGTGGAAAGTTCTTGTCAGAAGCAAAGAAATACATTTCTTCCCAACAAGACAAACGACGTGCTGAAGCTGAAGTTTCTGAAGTGAAAAATAGGTGTCTAGAATTTCTTGTGGAAGCTGTAAATCAAGTAGAGAAACGTTTACCAGCTGTCCGGAATATCTTTAAAGGTTTAAGCACCCTGCATCCAAGCAAAGTTCTTGATGTAACAACGAGAGCCGATTTTGAGCAACTGCCACTTCCTAATCTACGAAAGGATCAAGATTATGCAATTGAGGAGCAGTACAGGAAGATCGTCCACCGAAATTGGAAAGAGGAACAAATTTTAACGGCATCATACCTGATACAGCAGTTGCATTTTGGTCAAAGATAGTTCAGTTCCAAACTTCTCTTGGGGTCAAACCATTCAAGGAATTGGCAACTTACGCCTTAAGCTGCCTGACAAATCCTGTAAGCAATGCAGTGGTTGAAAGAACCTTTTCCTTGGTGACATCAGTGAAGACAAAACAACGCAATAGGATGAGCTTAGAACTGCTAAATGCCATTATTCGTATTCGTTCCAGCCTACACTTTGCCTGGAACTGCTGCATTAACTTTAAGGTAACTAAGCGAATGCTTGAGCTGTTTGCCACTAAACACATGTATGAATGTGAGTAGAATAAACATTATAAGAACTATGCATAAATATTTATATAAATCTGTATATATGGAGAGCAGTAAAAATGACAACTATGCACGTCGAGATCTTATAGAAAGACAGATAAAATAGTTTATTCACTTTGTATTTTGACATGGCCTTTTAAGCTTGTAATGCTTATCAAGAAATTTTGGATGTGTAGTTCATTTTTCTCTTCATTTCGTCAACAAGCACCTTATATTTTTGCAACAGCGAATAAATTTTCAGTCTTACGTTCTGTATTCACCTCTTCCCATATGTCCTTTGATGTGAACATTAGGCGTTGGCATCGCTAGATTTGCAATGTATGGTATATATTTATGATAAATCCATATAGACTATAAGAAGCAATTAGAAAAACTTATTAAAACCGCATGCCATAAACAGTGCGGGCTCAGAAAACAAGTTTGGCCTCTTTTGTTGCCATTTGGCCACTTTTCAAACCATATTTGGCTACAAATGAGCGCTGGAGCCTAACAACCCTGGTTAACAGTCGTGATAATTCAAATGATCTGGGGTACAACCACAAGCTAACTTGTGTCCTAAATACACATTAAACATTTTACAAAGTCACAGGAAGGAGATAGGAAATCAACAACAATAAATTTTCCAAATATATTTCGCAATGTTATACTGACCTTGAGTCCATGACCTCATAATTTGGGTGTAATGTTGAACCTCTGTCTCAGTCCCTTCCCTCCTTCAAATGGATGTGAGTACAACAAATAAAGGGCTGCTCATCAGTTTGTGTGTATAAAATACTCGACTTACTGTGTTACATTGCTTCATGCATACAAGCAAAGTATTAAATATGTCAAAAATATAGTAAAAATGCAAAGCTACACTTTAATTCTTTAGTCTTGTGTTTAATTCATTTTCTAAGTTTTTATATTCATTGGCAAGTCTTGTAGTGAGTTAAAATTTTGTATATTTCAACAAATATTTAAAATACTTTAGCATGGCGCTCACTAAGAATGGTAATGAATACATATGTGAACACTTTTCTTAAATATAGCACACCTTGCTAAGCTAAGAATACCGAATTCTAGCTGGTCCTTACCATAACAGTGACCCATTTTGAAAGAATAGATAGTTTACCTTTATAGCTCAGAAAAATTAAAACTAAAAGTATATTGTTGACAAAAGATCAATCTATATGGCTAAGTTCTAAAGGACAGAAGTGTTGCAAAAAATAAAAAATCAACATATTCAACAAAGTTGTGTACATGTCCAATTGCAGCCATTAATATTAAACTATTTCATGGTTGTATACTATTTTTATTAAGATGGGTAACGACACATCAAAGCCATTACCTCAAGTCAATGTTGGCTTTTCTACCATGTGTATATCTCTTCACGACACTGATTGCATCACTGTTCTTCACCATGATCAAGATGCACTGTCGACCATAAGGCAGGCAATTATGGAATCTTGGCCCCACGGCATTCAAAACGAATATGCCATTTGTGGGACGGGTCATGCATTCAAAGTTATAGGTAACTGAACAGATAAATTTTGATCGTAAACGGTGTACAATTTTATCTGAGTCGGCAATATCTCGCTATGTTTGTTTTAGGTAATCCATTTAATTCACCTGAATCGATTAGCTCTCGAAATTCACGACAAATGATAGCGACAATCCTTCATAGATTATACAACATTGGGCGAAGAGTGGTGGTATCATGTGACCTCGGACGCTTGAACGATAAAAGTGCGGTGTTTCTCACACGATCTCCCAGCCATTTCTCATCGGCATATCCATTTGTCTGCGTTGGCTTGAGCAGCACCGACAAACTTATGATTATCAATCTGCCAACCCAGCTCGTCGAAACCTTTAAGCAGACAGTCCGCCGCAATTGGACGAGAGGAATTCAAAATGAATCCTATCAAAATGGAGTGTTTGAGATAAAGATGTGCGGTAACCCTTGGGAGTCAACGGACGAGCAATCCATCATGGCAAAACTGCTGCTCCAAAATTTAGTCGGGTTTTTTTATCAACACCAATACTCCTTCGCTGTCAACGTGAACCTCAAAAGTACCGCAGACTCTCTCTTCTTTCGCCACGATCCCGACCTGCCCGCAGGCTCGTTCCCCCAACTTTGTACGATAAGCCTTAATCGTACCGATCGTCTCCGAATTCTTTGCGCCCCCGAGCCGATCATAACAATAATACGCGGTGTTATACAAAGCGTATGGTCACCAGTACGATTCAGAATGAGAAAGACCATCATGGAAGCTGGGAATTCAAACTTTCAGGCAATCCTTGGCATTCTTCAAAGGGAGTCGGTGATGGCAAGGTACAAGAAAGACGGCTAGACTGCCGTTTAGCGGACACCCGAAGCGCTTTTATCGGGAGCGCGGGCTCGTTTTTGCCAATGATTATAGGTTAGGGTTTGGGTCAGTGTCCAAGGTGTCCGCTAAACTGCAGTAGTCCCCAATAGACAATACTGTTTCGAAATGTTTAAAAGAACGCAGCATCCTCATGCAGGCATAGAAACACACGTTTAGCTTAAAAGTAATAAATATTTTTTGCTAGAATTAGCTTACGTACAAGTAATCTGTAAGTTACAATGAGGCTAACATTGCATGCTTGAGTGACCATGACGTTAAAGTGCCCCTATCTGCAAAATTGTTATTAGCGATATCAAAACTTGGTGTAATATCTAAAGTTTTTCAATTTGGTCAAATTGTCTTCTTGTTGAAGGCTAAAGTTGCCTTTCAATGGACCTTGTCCCTCGTGGCATGAAGCCAGGGTCTAGCCAAATTCTGACGTCATCCAAGGTAGTCGGTAAATATATCTTGTATTGAGGAATCCCTTGCATGATGTCACAAAGGTCCGTTCTAACGACGGACAAGGTCCATTAAAGGAACATTTTGCTAACTTTAAATAGCAATAACAATGGAACGATTTGGCAAACTTAAAAATTTTTGCTGAAAGGGGCACTTTGAAATTGGCCGTTTCACAGCATGACTATACATAACGTTGTTCTTTCTACTTTTTTTAGGTATTTAATTCTCAAGATTTTGGAAGCAATGATGGTACAGGGTTGGCATAACATAGCAGCCATAGATATCTCACGTCGCCTAAGTGATAAATCCGTGTTGATATTTAAAAAAGGCGAGCCCAAATGCTGTCCGGTCATGTGTCTCAGTTTAACGGATTCGGATAAATTGCGTCTGATCAACGCGCCACATGAACTGGACGATACGTTCAAGGAGATTGTCCTTAGCCGCTGGATGAATGGGATCCAGGAAGAAAAAATAATGAACCTTAGTTTTGGTGGCGTACGCCAATTGAAACTCAGAGGTTGTCCGTGGAACGGTGGAATAAACAACGATACGTGTCACATGCGCAGCTTTCTTTGCAACGTTATAGAGGCGTACGCAGCACGTGGTTGGCGCGTGTTGATGGCAGGGGACGTCTCGGCCAAATACGAAAGTAACTGCTGCTGTGAACCTGACTACCCCATTGATGTCCACAGCTTTTGGTTTGTTTGCGACGGAATGCAACTATCCTCACCTCCAACAGCACATTATCCTACTTCCGGCTACGGCATCATGCCTTCTCCTAATGCAGAGAACCCACCAACCGCACCTTACCCACCAACCACAGGATATGGATTGCACCTAATCCTAACCCAAACATTTCTCCACACGAACCTCCTCCTACATATGGTCAGGCCGTCGGTTGGGAAGCAGGAAGAAATTGAAGGAAACACGACTTTATGAAACGCATATTAAAGTATTTAGTCTGAATGATTGAACGTTCTGTGAACGCTTAAATGGTCTATTTAATCAATTCGAGAAAAGGTCTTTATAGCATGATGGTCATCAAGCGATAGATATTGATATTTTTCTATGTTATTCCACAATGCTTGTTGTCGCCATGGTAATTGGTGAAGCTGGGTAAAGCTTGTGTTCACACAATGATAAAATCAATCAAAAAACTTCACAAGCTAAATGTGCATACTTAATACCAGCAAGAAAATATAATGAAAATTCTTGTTAAATTGTATATCAACAAGTGTAGACTTACTTTCGGCAGGAAAACTCTTATTTCGGTTCCCTTTGTAGTATTTAGTACGTGCCTACTTAACTCCCATCGACAGATAATAAACCGTAGATGACATACTCGTTCTTTAATCCAATAAGCAAGATTGATGTCCAGGAATCTGTGCGGGCACTTAGCAAATGATCACCTCACGATACATCCATGTCAATAGAATCATCGGCAACGACTGATATATCCTTGGCTTCCTTGATGCCCCTGGATCATCTAAAAGGATGATAACAAACATAGAAAAGTTTGGAAATATGTTACGTAACTCGAATTCGGTTTTAACAGGAAGGCGAGGTAGAAAGACCCATCGCAAATTTGATACACTTCGCATTTTAGAGAAGGGTGTTCGCCGTTTCTCATTTTGCTATTAAAATTTAAAAAGTTTGCGGAGATTTAATTGAGGACACAAATAAATATTCACCTTCCAACATTTCTTGTAGTTCGTGTATTGTATGAACGAGTAAGTGGAGCTGTTTCTTTCGAAGCTCGAGCTGTGGGGAAAATGATCACACAAAATATACTGAGAAAAACCGAGGCGATGCTGTTTTCTTTTAAAAAAATCGCCAAACGTTACCTTCGTTGTGAGAGTTTGCTGCGTTTCAGTTAAAGTCTGCAGTTCCTTTTCTAAGACATTTATCTCGCTGTACACCACAAGACATAAATGAAATATAGACATAGATTTCCATATGAATCAAATACATTTGGTTCGATATATATAAAGTAGGTACAGTACATCAGAATGACCTAGTAAAAGGACATTCATGTTAAAATTGAAAGGATGTTTTATCGACTTGTACTTTTTAACGACTTTATCAGTTTCGATAATTGTAAATGGAAAAGCACCGCACAGTAAAAGGGTCTGCACAGTGTTTTTTTAGGATTTTTCCACCTTTCCACGCACTGACTGTCTGTCTGAGAGAGCGTTAATATCTTAAGTAACGCAGCATGTGGCACATTTTACAACGATTACTGTCAGGGCACATTTCGCGCCTATTCAGGAGCAATATACGCCGGTTTTTGTCTGTCAGTATAAAAACTTAATCTCCACACGGAATTTTAAGACAGATAATTGATTTCTTTAAACAGACCACAGCCCATCTTACCTCGAAGTTTCTTTTCGATTTGGCTGTTTTGATATAACTTTTGCGAGAGCATCATACTCTAAACAAAATACAAAAAGCAACTGATCAGAATGTTGCATGAAAAAAGTTATTTTAAAGCCAGAGCAAAGTGACTTTATCATAATTGTAATCAATAAATCACTGTGGCAGACTAAATTATAGTTTTCTAACAAAATGTACTATACCTTGTCTGTTCTTTCGAACTGTTTTAGCCTCATCCAAATCTCTTTTACACTCCTTAATTTGATCATTGGCACTCTTTATGCTTTCCCCTAAACACAGAGGCTCAATATTAAGTCCATTTTATAACAATTCAACAGAAAACTAATTTTATTATATGACTGAACTTTTAATCCCAGTTCACATACGTCCATCATAAAGGCCAATTAAAAAAAAAACTCATAAAATATCACACCAATATTTTCATAAAGGTCCATGTAATTCTTCATTTCAACTTGATTCATTTCAAAGACTTGCAGCGTTTTACAAATGTTAAAGTCGCATTGCACCAGCAAAATCATCATTTTGTTGTACAAATGATCCCTAATATAACAAATCCATAATAAATTGTCATCTTGCAGGATTCATAAATGTTACTGCTATATTTTATAGTTTCCAAAACAATCAAACATCAATATAATCAATTCCTGAATACTTGAATGCATTGCTTTCTTTTTATACACTAACTAACGGCAATATAAACTTGATCGTTAGAAACGTTTAACCAGCAGACCAAAACTTTACAAGTTTACATATAAACCCAGCTTTATAAATGCTTGCCTATTTATTAATAATATAGGTATTTCGAAGGCTGAAAGAAATTATTTGTAATTAATCTGATCATTGGCTACCCCAATATGGACATGTTAACTCGTAAAGATCCTAACGACGCAAAGACAACTAGAGAGTCCACAGAATTTCAAAAAAGGATTCTTGCATATATACAAAGGACGGTAACTGAGCTACACCAGCGTTTTCCTAGAAATTGGTAATATAAGGTCAGACGTTGCTATCATTTCAATAAAAAACATACAATTTTGCGACATTTCTTTCTTGGAATTGCATTCAACATGTGTTAGTAGAATTCGCTGTTCACTACCGTCATTACACTGATCACACAGCTTAAATTACATAAAGTTGTGGTTTAATAGCATTGATGTCTTTGAACTGATTAATTTTGGAATACAATGAAACTCTCCGCAAGATACTGGACAACAGGAGTAAGAAGTAACTCTAAAACTATTACCTTTCGTCCTCGTTACCCTCGAAGTGAAACCACTTCAAAAACGTCTTCAGTAAGGTCTGAATTTTTCGATTATCCCCACTTCCTTCACCATCAATCAGCAATCTTCGTCTTACAATTATGTCTGCAAAACAACAGAATAACATTAAATGGAAAACGCGCTTAATTTCAAAATAAATATGAACGATATTTTGAAACACATACCGTCCGTGGAAGCCATGTTGGATTTGTGGCAAGAAGCCGCTGAGCCACTTTTCGTAGGCTCCTACAGTCGAATGCATGTTTCTAATTCGCAACCAAGTTTTCATTTTATTCGAAAATTGGTTGAAAAAAATTTCAAATTTCGCTACCAGTTTCGCTATCAAATTATAGAACTTTTCACATTTATTAATTTTCGGTTTTCAGTAATAAAAACAACAATTATTTACACAAATATATTGTTTAAAAAATCTCAAGTACTAACTTACTCAGTTAGTTAATACAATTTTAGTGGTAAAAGTATACGATAAGAATAATACAAATTTTTTATTTTTGTACAAGTTACAAATAAATTTAAGAGGGAAGTTTGATAAAAAATGCTCAGGTAAACACACCCACACTTATCGGGATTATTTGGTAACAAGTAAAGCTGTTGGCACCTCCCCATTCACAGATTTTTCGCTAAGTGGCGCTTCTGTATACGTATCTATTCTGTGTTAACAGCCGTGATAATTCAAATGATCTGGGGTACAACCACAAGCTAACTTGTGTCCTAAATACGCATTAAACATTTTACAAAGTCACAGGAAGGAGATAGGAAATCAACAACAATAAATTTTCCAAATATACTTCGCAATGTTATACTGACCTTGAGTCCATGACCTCATAATTTGGGTGTAATGTTGAACCTCTGTCTCAGTCCCTTCCCTCCTTCAAATGGATGTGAGTACAACAAATAAAGGGCTGCTCATCAGTTTGTGTGTATAAAATATCGGAATTACTTGGTAACAAGTAAAGCTGTTGGCACCTCCCCATTCACCAAACAGTCGCTAGTGTATGAGGAAAAATGCCATTAACATGTCGAGAGATGAATTGCATAATCTTGTTATTTATGATATGCTCATAATGCTCATGCAGTGAAATTTAATCAAGCCCTTCGCTTTTGTTTCGAAGAAATTCTTAACTAAGCGCCCTACAGGTGAATCACGTTTATCTCCTTAACCTTTCGAACCAGTATTTTTAAAAAGCTGGAATTAATAAATTTTAATTAAAGTATAACTATAGGAATTAAAGTCACGCAATCAAATTGTTAAAATTATGGGAACTGATTCGCGAGAATTACAAATCTAATGTTGTTTTCGTCTGCAAGCGTAACGTACCGACACGTACGTTTAAACTGATTTTAAATAAAAAATTTCAGCCAGTGCTTGTTGGATAATGCTAGTGCACAAAAAATACTTACTACAAACTACCTTTTTCCACAATATCTAAAAGTTAATTTTACAATTCACGAGCTTCACAACAAGTTAAGACCTGATATTTACAATCACACTCGTTAATAAGCTCTTAGCTGACATGATGACAAACATGATTTGGCGAGGGAGCACCACAAGCGATGGCTAGCCCCCTCGTACAAAAATTACGAGCGAGACACCTATCCAAGGAATCACGAGACTTTAGCAACTCGTATGCCGACGGCAATCGCTCGCTACCATTCGAAATACAAAATACTATGAAAAAGATTTGTAACTTTCACAAAATGCCACGATTACGGGACAGTTATGACAAAGCATGTTAATATTACGAAATACGAACGAAAACGGATAAAAACATTACAAATACTTCGAGCTTATGTAAAAAATTTTAAGAACTCCGAAAAATACAAAATATAAAAGAATTTTCAGATAGTCACCATATAATGACTGTAAAAAAGGATTTCAGTACAGTGCATGCGCATTTGTTAATTTCGCCTCTAGTCTGCATTATTTAAAGTGGTTATATCACGAATTTTAGCCCCCCTTTTTTATTAGCTAAATTGAAAGACCTTGTTTCAGTGATTTTAAACCTGCAATTATAATTGAAATTGGATTGGTGAAAGTGATTTTACGGACGTTCAAAGTCACGATTTTCAGCATTTTTTTTGCGAACTTTTTGATCGGTATGCTTATGAGTTGTGACGTAGAAAGTTGAACACATATATCAACATGGCGTATTCTACTAGTAATCTTAATAAGAAACGCGGAGGAAAACGCTGTGTTGCTGGCGGAAATAATCAAATTAGTTGCGCCAATGATTCAAAAACCGAAGGAATGTCGATGCATCTGTTTCCTAAAAAAGAAACAGAGCCGCAAAGACATAGAAAATGGGTAAATTTTGTGCGTAAACATAGACCGGGTTTTGAGGCTTCCTCTACCTCGTGTCTGTGTTCTGCGCATTTTGAAGATTCTTGTTTTGACCTTAATTTGAGTGTGTAAGTCAAGCTCAAAAGAAGGTTGAAGAAAGATGCTATCCCAACCATTGACGTGGCTGGGATTCCTGAACCATTACAGGACGAAATAACCGATCGAAAGCGAAGACAAGTAAGTTTACGCTTGTTTATGTTAATTTTTCTTTTGTCATATGTAAATTTGATATAAGTTTTGTAGATTATTCGACATACTCTCCATAAGCCATCGCTGAAGGAAACATGTTCTCTCAATGATGAAGTACCATCTACTAGTGATGAAGCTGAGCATGTTTGAGTATGCACTGGGGAAGCAAACGATTCGCCATTTGAACGGCTTGCTATTTTCCATTTTTACATTTATGCTATGATTTAATTTCATATATTTTTTCTTTTGTCTTTTTTCCCAGACTGACATTGAAGAAAAGATATTCTTTCATTTAATTCTTTCAGCTTAACCTCTCAGTAGTTGCACCAATTTGTTTTTATTGTTTACTCTTGTTTCAAACCATTAAACTGCATGTCAACTTATATAGTGCATCCATGTATCTCCTATTTGGTTTTCATCTAGGCATATATCCTGACCATTCCAAACTCAGAAAAGAAGGTCAACAGTCTCTACAGTGCACAAGTTAAAAGACTATTCCATCATCGCCCCTCTGATGGTATGTAACCTGTTGTGTTACCACTTGGATATGCTTTCCGAATAAAGTGGTAAACACAAGCAGGTAAAGGCAGTATTCTCCCATCCCATAGACCCACAAAACCATCGCATCAACCATCTGTATGCCACAGCTCTCAAGTACCTGAAGTAAATAAAAAGGTTGGACTAATTATTGTTGATGAAACAATGTTGATTATAACATTGTTTCTCATACAATTTACAATCTTACATATTTAGTGATTGTGATGCTTGGCGGCGATAAGCACGTCCATTCCTATCTCTCAATAGTGGCCCGACGTTTTCAAGGACAGCCTCATGAACTAAAGGCCCAAATTTGGCATGCTGTGTTATGCATGATATTTTCTCAATGCTGCCATCGAATGTCATTTTCTGCAAAGCTGGTCCAATTTCCTTACAGCATCTGTACTCTAATGCGCCTTCTAACAAATCGGTATGACAGCATTGACAATTACACCTGAAACGTGGGAGCATTCTGGTTTATAAAGTAACTTTATGTATATTACAAACAGGAGAAAACAACAACTTACCATTCACCAAGTGGAATTACGCCATCACTTCGTTGTTCTAATGTCGCAGGGAGATTTCCATCGGGATCATCTGGAGTATGCACTTCATCACCATCTCCTGCTAGCGGTTCATCGTCATATGCGAAGTCGTTTAAATGCTCGACATAACCCACGGATTCCGAGCTCGAATCAGATACGCATTCAGACATCGAATTCGAATTATCTGAGCACTGATTTGATGCCATACTTTCCGGACAACTTTTTTTTTAATATTTTATTGAAAATACTGTCATTATTTGTTTTTAAGACAAGAAAAACGACAACAAAATCACCTTCTATAATATAATATTATACTGACGGAAACAGACGTGTTCAACTATCTACGTCACAAGTATCAATATGGCGTCGTAAAAAATTCGCAAATAGTACCCGACTTTGGAGGCAAAATTAAGCAACTTATATTTATCTGTTTAAGTCCAGCGACATGTCATAGTTCTTCAAATAATCCAAATTTTCAATTAAGCTCGTAAAAAAGGGGGGCTAAAATTCGTGATATAACCACTTTAAGAAATAAAAGATGTTTACTGTGTTTACACGGGCTTTATACAAACCGAGGAGACCTTTGGGAGAACTCGAGAGCAGATAAGTGCAAGCCAGAGACCGAAGGTCGAGGGTTGTTCGTGCTCGAGAGTTCTCACAAACGTCTCCGAGGTTTGCATTCAGTGCAAACACGAAAACATCTTTATTTCTTTATAAAATAACAATAATGCGAAACAGACAAACATTTTAATTTTTCCTCTAAAATGTATTAATGATCGATTTGCAGATTCTCTTTGACTGAAATGATTGTTATTATTTATTTTACTGCTTGAGCTCAGATGTGTTTTGCACATGCTAGACCAATCAGCGCACGCGTTTCATTGTGTTAATTTTATAATCATAACTGAAACGAGGTTCACTTTTCGTTTTCATTCAAACGCCACTTTGACACAATGATTTGTTTGCAATTCAGCTAAATGTTTTCGCAAAAGGAGCTTCATTAACTATCGTTGAAAAATGAAAATTTACGAAACAATGCTAGTCGTACGCGTTTCATGCACTTTAAAATCGTATAATGAATATACGTGGGATGTAGCTAAGAGTCATATACAGTCCCCCATAAAAAATACAGCCATCCAAACCGTCTTGAATGAATCATAAGTATCATAACATCACGTTTCAAAGCCCCCCCGACTAAACAGAAGGCGCTTTTTTCAAACCATTTAAAAATTACGTAGTTTTACACTTCCTACTATCGTTCAATCGAATGCATTCCGCGAATAACTGGCCACCATACAAGCACTCGCATGACGGAGGTAACCAAAGGATGACTACTAACAAATGATCTTGAACAAAAACTACTAACCCATCATAAACGAAACAGATGTGGAAACTTGACCTTTGTAAATGAGAGAAAGTCGGAGTTCTGCCAAACTATGACGTTCATGGAGTATCTGTTACGGAAATGTTTTCACAACATGAAACCCCAAGCAGGGGAATGCCTGCATTATAAGAAACTCGCACATTCGGAGTAAAACCATCAACGCACACAACACACTGTCGAGTGAACATCTAAGTAAAGGTACGGAGAAGAGAGAATATAGAAGGTGCAAGACTTCCAGCAGAAATATCTTCAATCCTATTTGACTACAAACGGTGAGTGGGATGTCTTCTTTCGTATAATTTGATTGGTATTTCAAAATTATATGCATGTTGCTATACTAGTTTGTGAAATCTTTCAACATAGCTGGTCCAGTCTTTATAGGCCGATACTAAGCAACCAGCGATTTTTCGTGAGAAACATGTTTTCAGCGCGAATCATGCAAATTATGGTTTTTTTCAACAAGAAGGTAACACCTAGCTTCACTGTTGCGTCACTGATCCACTTTTATCTTGTATTATGATCAAATCGGCTGCAAGAATAGGATATATCACTAAAATCAGATGTTTTAAAACATCTATGACGTAAATGACAGACATTAATAGCAAAGCCATGTGTTCGATGATGAATGAGGAGTGAAATGTTCTCAGCTACAATGTTAAGCTCATTATCACGACCTTTAACCTGAGTTTTTTTTGCAAAAGTTGAAAGAAAACTGGCGTTTTCTATCATGCTGTTTTGTTTTGAAGGTTTCGATAATGTAACTGAGAAGAATATTTCCGCTGTTTCAACTTTGAAAGTCAAAAAGAGAGACGAATCGTTTTTAGTCTGACAACGCCCTCCCCATCATGCTGACCAAAAACTAAAGGAATAATTATGAAACTAGAGAACGATAACAAAGACTTTTACAACATTGCAACAGCTATTAGGAAAATAAAACACGTTTATAAAGAAATTTTTGTGTTTTTTAGAGTATGACGAAAGACATCGTGATTGTTGGTGATGGAATGAGCGGGAAAACGTCGGCTATAAAAGTCTACCTTGGTAAACAATTTCCAAGCAAATACATGCCTACTATCTGCGAAAGTCATACGAAGAAAGTTCGACTTAATGGGAGACCTATATCTTTGCAACTTTGGGACACCGCTGTACAAGAGGATATCGAAGTATTTCGACCAATGTTGTATCGAAAAGCATCGGTGTTTATTGTTATGTACTCAATTGACCGACCAGAATCCCTGGAAAACGTTTACGAGAAATGGACACCAGAATTAAGAAATTATTGCCCTAACGTCCCAATTATATTGGTTGGAAACAAAATGGATCGTCGACAGCTGTCGTCAGCTCATGGCCAGCGGTGGTCAAAAAACGACGAAGTGCCAGTGAGTTCGTCAACAGGACGCGAGATTGCAAGGAAAATAAATGCATTCGCGTACAAAGAATGTTCAGCTTTATCTGGGGAAGGCGTCAAAGAGATATTTCAAGTAGCCTTGCAAGCAACGCAAGAAAGGAAAGGACAGGATCCTTGGAAGCGATTGAAGGACGCCATGATTCCTAAAGCATGCAACAAAGCAAATAAAAGTCTCGCGTGCGAAAAAAAGAAGATTACTACAGAAACACACAGTCGAAACTGAATTCGAATCAAAGGGCTTTTCTCCGAGATGGATGAAAGAAAAGGAGAGAGACCAAAGGCCAAAGGTCTCAAGAAGAAATCACGCAATCACGTTAGTGAAAAGACGTGATGGAATGTTGAAGACATTCCTTTGATTGGAAACAAAGTCGGAAACAACGATAATTGAAAACACTCAACAAATTGTGTGCATACCATGGTACAGACAGAACAGTATTAACAAAACTGTGAAATGTTTTACAGTAAACTAAAGTAGCAAGAAGAAATTACTCATTAATAAACTTTGTAAACTAAAAACAGAAACTAGTTGAATGTTGAGCTATTGCCAACAATACTGATTTATTTATAAAATCAGATGTACATAAAAAGTAGAAAACGTGTAAACCACAGGAAATTATAACAAATGATTCATTTTTCGCATACTGCTATCGCGTGAAAATGCATTGAAACAATGAAATGAAATTACAAGCGAGGAGTTTCCCCAATAATTTAAATTTTGTCATTTCTACAAAAATGAATTGCTATTAAAGATGGCTACAAATCCATGTTACGAGCATGCGTGTATTGATGTTTGGCTCAGTTTACGGTCAGCGGTCAATAAATAGCAAAAAAAGTAGTGAACGCACGTAACATGAAACAGCAACCTTAAAATCACGTGAAAAGGTTTACCTAAGCTGGGCTTTTTATTTTTACCGACATTTCTCGTTTTTTAATGGGAAAGGAACAAAATGGCCTTTCTCTGATGATGATTATTGATTATTGATTGCATTGTCGTAGTCATGCAACAGGAGATCCTGAAATTCGAATAACGTTAGCTTCAACGCCTCGCGTACATCATCGGAGCTGCACGTAATACATTCGACGAGGCACGGATAGATGTCGACCACCTGAGACCACAGTCTTGGATCAACTGAAAATTGCAGTTTGGAATAATAATTTAAGACGTATGTAACTTGGAAATATTTATCGTCGGCTGCAATAGATAGAACAATCTTACCTTTGCAATTAGTTGAAGGCGATTTTGAATTCTTTTTCAATGACAACACTAAAGTTGCCATCGCCTTTATCACAAATGTAACCTCAGCCATACGTGTTCTGAATGAAAGGAAAAAATGGAAGCAAAAGACCTTTCACTAAGGATGACGAGAATTATAAATAGATTTGTAAATTATAAATAAATTTGGTTTGTAAATTATAAAAAGAACGACTGAACATCCATGTTGCTACAGTAAGTTGGTCATTTGATGAATATATGGGATTGGACAAGAACATATAAGGATGCAAATAAAAAACAGGAGATAGGCATTAACACATGGAGATGCAAACCTAAGTACGGGGGATAGACGTTTTCAAATAGGGATACAAAGAAAACTGCAGGAGATAGACATTAACACATTGGGATGCAAATAAAAATAAAAGGGATAAACAATGAAACATCGGGATGCAAATAAAATACATAGGATAGGGAATGAATGTGGACACATGCACGACATATATACACATAAAGGACATAAATTTGCGAGGATCGATGTGAGCATATGAGGATAGTTATGAGCACATGCACGATGGACGTAAATACACAACGAGACATATAAACATTTGGCTAAACCAGGAATGGAGCCATGATGGTTTCGTAGAAGGGGTGATTTAGTTTGTATTAGATTCAGATTGTTAATTCTTACTCTAGCAAGTCAGATTTATTTGTCAAGGTCTGTGAACTTTCATTATGATCGGAAGAGTTTCGGAACTGGGGTTCATTAAACACCAGTCGTGATCACAATTGTTTTTGCTTAGTTGTTTGGCACATTAGTATTTTGTAGCGATGTGGGCACGACTCCGCACCACTTCCATAAATCCATCTTTGAGTTAATCATACAAACAAACGAACCTTGGTAAGGGACATTTTCCGCCAAGTTTATCATCTTCCGAGTATTTGGAAAGAACATCCTTACAGCGTCCGAGAAGCGAGTCAATGGCTAATTGTGAGACCTTTCCCTCTAAACAAGGAACACAAAAATACGATAATGTTCGCATTGAACTAAAAGTTAAACTAAGGAAATTAATCTTTTCAAGTCGCAAAAGCATCTATGAATTAGTGGAAGTGGGGAATTTGGGCGAAGAATTGTGTAAATATATCAGATGAACGAGCCATGCTGAGTTGTGTAATGTTCATTACATTTTACATTAATAACTCGTTCATATAAACATGCCTGTACTTGCACAAGCGAGGTCAAGTCACGAACTTTGGCTCACTGTCGTAAATAAACCTTCTTTGGACTGGGCGTGGAAAGATTGGACTAGTTCAATTGCTACCTTCAAGGTTTGAAGTAGCATTCCAGTTATATTCACTTCTATGACCCATCCCTTACGAAAATTGTACCGTTAGCGATTTACCTTTCTGAATTCCCTTTGCATTGCCATGAGAGAATGAAAACTCCAAAAGAATTTCAAAACATGTTTTCGCAAACTCTTCACGAAGCGGGAATTTACTACCATCAAGACCTGAAATGGAAAAAAATAATACACGAAATAAAAATACACTAGCAGATACAAATATATGAACAGTTTGAACATCCTAAGATTGGGGACCGTTTCAAAAAATGATTTTCACTGTGTGCATTCCACACTGCTCTCGCAGTTAAATATCTTTGACGGCATCACAATGCAATCCTTCCTAATGTCCATCCCAAATTGCTGGGTCGAAATGCAATGGCTCCCATGAAGATCTTTCAGTTAAATTTTGTGTATTTAGAATGTTGAAAACTTGCGAGCAAACCTTCAAGAGTAGAGTTTGTAGCAGAATGAATGGAGCCTTTATTCAGTAGCGTCATTACTCTCGACAAGAAATCGCGTGGAAGAATATCAGAATGCGGCAGGATATCGTCGCGTATAATGCGAAGTATCTGAAAACAGAGAAAATTAAAAAAACCCGGGTACTGAGAACGAAATCGCGGAATATATATCTATGTTGGCAACGTTTTGTTGACATCATCTCTATTGACAACATTTTTATTGACCAATATCTCAATTGACAACATGTTCATTGCAACATATGTATTGACAACATCTCTATTGACAACATCTCTATTGACAACATCTCTATTGACAACATCTCAATTGACAAAATCTCTATTGACAACATTTCTATTGACAACATCTCTATTGACAACATCTCTATTGACAACATCTCTATAAAATCTATATTGAGGACATCACTATTGACAACATGCTTATTGACAACATCCTCATTAACAACATCTCTATTGACAACATCTCTATTGATAACACCTCTATTGATAATATCTCTATTGATAACATCTCTATTAATGGGTTGCAAGCTACGTCATAGTCCCCATGTTGGATGATTTTAACAAAAGCTTTTCCTTAGTACAATGTAAATTTTATCCAACATGGCGAGCATTCCATTGTTCTCTTACTCCCAGGGGATTGGTTGCAAGCCACCAATTGACAACATCCTCATTAACAACATCTCTATTGACAGCATATTAAATGACAACATCTCTATAGACAACATCTCCATTGAAATTATTTACATCGACTCATTAGAACTAAGTCCACAAAATCTGGCAAAATGTCCAGAGACAAACCTTTAAGTCGAGCTGTTCGTCGCTCAAGTGATCGTCTAAAGTCTGTGTATCAGGTGGATTACTGAAATGGAAGAGTTGGACAATAAAATTAAATAATATATACAAACTACTGGATAAGAAAATGCGTTGTAAGATGCGTTGTAAACTGTCTTTCGCACTGATTAGGTCAGCAATTACTGCGATACGAGGAAGTCGATCTGCCTCAACAAGCGAACACACTTTAAATATTGACCTAGCTTATTGGGAAAGTTGTCTTTACACCTGACTGTCACTTTTTTTTATTTTGAAGCTAGTAATTTGAAAATTATCATGGATATTTTAAACAATTCATTTTAGTTAACATTTTTTATATTTGTATGCTGTAGTTATAAAAGTTGTACCATTTTTATCATTAAATAAAATTTTCCCAATGGGGCTACTCTTAAAAAAAAAACTGGATAAGAAAAGAAACATGTAGGTGAATACAAACCTAATGGCAAACAAAAAATCCTCAAACGTAGAGGCGATTTCTTCCCACATTGAATGAAATAGCTCTGAAAAGAAGAACTTGACTTCGTTATTTTTGTTCTTTTCAAGGAACAAAATCACACATGTTATTTCCCACAGTACACGCAGGTTAACAAAGAAAACAACTCGAATCGTGAGTGGAATACGGTCAAGGGGGAAACGTGACGAAATATCAAAGCGTTAAACCTGTACGAGTATCCTTATAAGCAACAGGTAACGCGAGTTGCAATATCGTGATGAGAGAATTGATAGCAAGCTTCCACGTAGATTGACGTCCACACTGATACTTCAACTTCAATGGCTCATGTAACGACTATAAATTGATAACAACAAGTCGGTGACTGACGAGTGCCTCAAAGGATCCGCATGTTGCAGTCCTAAAAACACTAACCGACTCACCTTAACAATGCTATAAATCACGTGATCTTGGATCACATTATCATTATCGGCGCACTCTCGGTACAAGTCCACCACACGTTCAACACAACTCTCAGCAAACGGTACCAAAGTTATGACGACCCAATTCTTTCTTTCATCCTCTTCAATATCCTCCAATGCCGGGGGCTTGCAAGCGAAATTCACCACTTGCAACAGCGTTGAAAAAACTGTTGGATACATTGGTTGAGAGCTATTGTCCAGAACTGAGCCACGGTCCGGAATCGGTTCCCGGAGCATGTCCAGCGCATTCGAAATGGAAAGTTGCAGGGGTGTAAGAGCAGACTCGTGTAAGGTAGTGAGAAACGGTGCTGCATCTACATGCACAGGCATTCTAAGAGAGCTAACCAAAACGTGCGACAACTTTTGCAAGTCTGCAAGGCCGAAACGCGAATAAATACGCGGAAACAAATACGGGAACACGTCTATCAAAGCGGAGAGGAAGGGCTGAGTAGGATAAACACGGTATTTCACCACTTGCCCATTGGAATCCTTCTTTTCCCTTAACGTATGCGAACTGGAAGTGGATATGAAGCCAATACTATGCCAGACTCTCCAAGCGTTCACCCATAGATTAACATCTTCGCTTGCCTTGCAAAATTTCGGCTTCACTTTTAACTTTGATTTACCTTTACTGACAAAATTGCCACTTTCAGTGTTATAAACAGCCTCGGGTTTTTTCACCTCGTCATCAGGCGTGGGATCCTGCACGATGTCCAAGAAGCTCTTCAACGCCGCCAGCGATACTTCAGCGGATTTACTTAAAGCAGAGGCTTCGACAAATTCCAAAAGTAGTGCCCAAGCCCTTGGGAACTCGTCAAGAGACGCAAGAAGCTGCCTGCGAGTGTTGAAGACGCGGGCAACGCCATTGAGGGAGAGTACACGTGTCTCGTCCCATTGTTTCTCCGCCGTATCACGTGAATGATGCATGAGAATCTTTCCTTGGTTTGCAGTGTCGCTAGGCGGTGGGACTGAAGCAGCACTGCTCGACATCGTTTTGACGCGTTCCAAAAGGGGAAATAAAACCTAAAAAAGCCCGAATTATATTGGAAATTTTTTTTATCAAATCCAGTCCTCAAATAGCAGTTAACACTAGGCTGAGGCGGTTATTCGATTAACCAGATTGAGTGATCAGTTAGTCCGGTTACTTTATTTTTTTATAACCGACAAACCAAATTACCTTCAAAAACGACTGGCTTTTTATTCTTACATCACAATCGATAAAAGAAAACGTTTGTAAAAAAATCAATTCCAAACAGCAATAACTACCTTCGCCTACATTGTAAATTTCAAAAAATGTTTATTGAAAGCTTGATTGACAAATCCGATCGCTGAATTGCTTGATACGCTGGTTTTCTCACTGGAACTTTATGGACATTATAGTTTCCATAATTTCGTAGTAGCACCAAAGTCCCGAGACATTTAAAATAAACGACAAAATTTTTTAAGGCGAACATGTTTCGGCATACTTTATGCCATTTTCAGTGCGAAATGGACTGTCAACTTCCTATTCACTTCGTACTGAAGATTGCATAACGTATGTCGAAACCTGTTCGACTTGAAAATCTTGCCGTTTATTTTAAACGTCTTAAGACAATAGTTCACGTTACAGAAACTTTGCAAATTAAACAGGCGATATTTTCATATAAACATGTCGTATACATCACAAGCTTTGTATTGTACAGAGCACAAGTGTCGGTTATAATTTATATACTGTTATTTTATGGGTTTCGGTCATATGATCAAAGATCACACGCGGGAGAGGGGGACGGAGAAATAAATTTCTCACCTGCCACAACACGGTGTACCATGTTTGTTTTTCTAACAGTGAGCCATGAGCACTTATTGTGGAGAACAACGTCTGACCAGCACTTTTGCGAATCGCGGGCCTAGGATCGACACAAAGTTCGCCCATTTTGGAATATAAAGCCATCCATAGCCTGTCGGAGGGAGATAACGCGGGCTCTTCTCTGGGAGTCTCGCCCTGAGTCTGCGCCTCATGTTGCTTAAGAGCTTCTTCAATGGTGACGCGGTTTTGATTCAAAAAATCAGAGATGTTCCACTAAAAAATTTAAGAAAGATCATGGCATGTAACAAACGATGTCGCTAACAAGCCAATTTAGGGAAATGTTAAACAACAAAGTGCATGGAATATTAAACAAAAAAAAGCGAGATATCATCTTTACAGCGATAAGATCGACAATGAAAGTGAGATGTACAACCATCAATGTTAGACTTATACACATTAGCAGTTTTCATACATCCTCCTTCCTTACCAATAATCCAACGGCTGTGAGGCTTATGTTCAACTCTTGTGGTTGAAGGCCAAACTTGCTGACGACATCGATCACCAATTTCAAATTGGAATAATGAATCATGGGAAGGTAATCGGTAACGATCAGATTCAGACTTTGAAATCCATGTTGAATTATTCCCGAGCTGAAAAACAAATTTTCTTAAATGCTTCACAAACGGTGCTAAGTACCACAAAATTAACGTTAATTTAAAGGTGAGAATAAGTAAATGGCTTACCTTTTCTGATTTGTAGCAGCTCCGATAACCTCAACGATCACAGGCCACCCTTCTCCCAAATTAGGACCATTTGATTGAAGAATCTAAAGAAAAAACAGTTTCAAGCAATCCAAAAAATCGGAATAATAACACGAAGTAAAATATTTACATATACCTTGAAAACGCATTCCAGTTGCTGATTGCGTACATCGGCATTGCCATTACGCGACATATCACGCAACGGTGACAGAATTGTCGATTGAAGAGACTGAAACAAAAGGAAATAAAAATCTTAGATCTTTGTAAATGAAATGTGAGCAAAAAAAAACAGAATTACGTTCATACTTTGAACGTGGGCTTCAATGCAAATGCTCATTTTTATTCCGTAAAGATAAAAAGATTTAGGTAAAGGCAATGGTAGAGACGTGCAGGACACAACTTTGTCAGGTTTCGGATTCGAAACCTGACAAAGTTGCTGACTTGATCATATCGGATAGTATTTATCGAATTGTGAGTTATACATACAATTACTAGTAGCTAATAACTGACAAAAATTCAACACTAGCAAACTAGGTAGGAAAGATTGTAAGTTTTTTTTCTCATTAATATCTTTATGTCTTTCTCACATCTTTATGTGAAGCGTATTAAGAGACTTTAAAAGCAATTAAGACATTATTCCGCATTAACAGAATGATTACCAGCCGGCCGCCTTGTTGGTTTTTTAATTCCTCAAAATGGCGGGCAATAAAGCTTCTTCGTGTTTTCGGAATTGGCGGAAAAGAAACGCACAATCTTATGCCTGATTAGATTCGTTGAATATATACCGAATTTCGAATACTGCCAGATACAGTAACATGTGCACACCTAGTTTTAGAAACGCTCAGCCAAATTTCAGACATTGGTCAGTTTGTCTCTGAGAACACTCTTCAAGAGAGGTTAAATTTAACCATAACGCAAAGACAGTCAGACAGAGAAGATATAAATTTATCAAGTGTTGACTTACCGCGTTGGCGACCAAAGGAGGCTTGTGATCGAAATTCAATGCCTCGCAGATCAGCAACGTGACAGCCTCGGCACCGTACACGCGCATGCGCCCGTGACGACTTTGACAAATCTATATATAACGAATGTATGAAGAACTGGATGGCAAAACTAAAGCAAGAAATGAAAAGAATTTTCCAACAATTCAAAGTACCTCCAGCAAGTGAGCTGCCAATGGCTTCCATAGTACAGGAATTCTGTGAAGATTGTGCAGACCCGTCTCTAGCAATTTGGCGATGGGGAACAAGGAAGGATCCTAGAGGGATATAATGGTACACATCGTTAAGATAATAAGGCAAACAGGTAAGTAAACCCACAGTTCCAACCTTGTTCGTCTCCGCTTGCTCTGCTGACTCATTCATAAGACGACACAAAGCGTCTATCAAATGATGCACCGCTACATCGTCCAAAAAACTATAAAAATAATGTATAAATATGAAAATTTTCGTATATAAGTCACAGAAACATATAAAGAATCACGGAAGTGTAGAAAATCATATCAAATGTTAAAACACATGAAAAAATAAGTGAAAATATAAAAATTTTACACAGGTATGTATGCATAATTTCACAATAACTGGTGTAATTGGACAGTTTATTGGTCCCGCTACGCAATTTTTCTGTGTTCACTCACGGAGAAGTAAAGAAACTTCCAAAGAATTCAGCAAAGATTTTGTGAAGTTTGCAAGGCACAAAAACATGTAGAAGTTCAATAAACATTTACAAAACCATGGTAAAACTTAAAATAATATTTACAAAACCCATGCAGAAAGCCACCTATTCGTGTAGAAAATGACCTAAACAAGTGGAAAGTCACGAGAATATTTAGAAAACCAAATCAACATGTGCACAATCACACAACACTTAGATAGTAGAAAATCACGCACACGCATAGAAAGTCATAAGAACATTCGGAAAATAAAATGAACACGAAAAAAATCGCACAACACTAATACAGGGGGAAATCATACACAAAAAGGGAGAAAACAAAGTAGATTTATAAATACACGAAGTTCAAACAATCATATTTCTTTTACCGCGAACTTTCAAACAATCTCGAGAGCATAGCAGAGAGGACAGGTACTTCATTCTTCAATGAGGAGCTGACAACCTTTAAGCACACGAATACGAAACGTTTAAAAAATAAAAACGGAGAAAAGAGTAATGAAATGGCCTGATAAAGTGCAACGAGCACTGTGATTTAACAGTGACAGCAAAATGATGGGCTGATGAGAAACAATGAGTTATGATCGACTGGTGAGAAATAATGTAATTGGCTGGTGGGAATTATATTGACAATATCCCTAACCAATCATACTGCGAAAAATGGCCACGTACCAAATTTGGAATTTCGTTAATTGGTCCGGACTTCAAACTGCCATTTTCAGCTGGAATTAGGCCAAGCATCCACGTCAGATGCTGAAAAACAATGAACCAAATAAACACGAGAAAAAAGCACATCGCGTCTAAACAGAAGTACAGAACGCTACCTTCAGGGTGGCAAGCAGAATGTACCACGATGTCCCCAAGATTCCACCATGACAATGGGCCAGATTCAAGATTGCCCGCATGCACATGATATTTTTCGACGACAACTGAAACAAAAGGCATCGTTGGAACGTCTCGATTTATACTGGCGTTTTCATTGCAAATTAAACTAATCTACGAGCCCGTTTCGAATGTCAAACTTTACATGAGCTGAATGCATTTAAAATAAAAGATATAACGAGGAGTTTTATAAAGAAATTTTTCTCTCGAAGATAACGTGAATTTAAAAACAGGACTAAGTGGAAAATTCGGCGTCACTGCGTCAGTCACAACAATTTCGAGCAGTCAATTTTCAATTGAAAAATCCTTTATTACAACACTACTGGATCATCAATGTATGTCCAAATGAAAAGTTTTTCCCATGACATAGCTTTTTAAAGAAATTTGAAATGTAATTGTATCCCACAATTAGTTGCTGAAATTATTTTGATTCATCCAAAATCCTCAACGTTTGCAACCATTATTTAGAAAAGAGCACTTGTCTCATAAACTAGTCGACTAGCTGTTCCCGCGAGAAGCGTTGATCTTCAGAACGAAAAGCACGCTATGGGGTTTATAAAAGACAAAGATAAGGCGATGTTTAAATAAGGTGCGAGCCTATAATAAAGGAATTTAAAACTACGTGAATTGGCATTATGTTGTGCTCCACTATATTTGAAGGTATTTTTAAAAAACACAAAAAAATTGAATTTTAAAATCAAAACTTGATGAATACTGGGAGAGAGGGTATGTGAAAGAGGATTTCCGAGTTCCAACATAGATTCAAAGGAATTTTATCAAATCTAACGATGTCAAACAGTATCCAAACAGTTTATTCCAGATCAAGAAAATGATATTTTCGCAGCATGAATTCTACTAACTACGTGCTTAGCACGTGGCCTTTCACGTGAATGCACGACTTACCGTTACTGGTCCATTTTGAGCCCCAGGAGCTACTCCAGCAACCATTGTGGGAAAAGTGCCAGTCTTATCAGATGACTCTGAATCTTTGGACAACGCAAGCCTTGGGTCGGCGGACGGGTCCAAAGAGGGAACACTGAGTACAGAGAGAGAACATTGGGATGGCAGCGAGGCTTTGCACAAGGACATGATGAAAGCGTCTCGAGGAAACGTCAGTCCCAGTAAACCAGAACAATTTGCAAGTATTTCATAGCATTTCAAGATCCCCTCAGTCGCTGATTCGTCGTTGCTGAATAATGAAGAGGGAATACTCGATATATTGTTACTCTTATACCACGATCGGGAGATTTATACCAGATTTGAAATATGCTTCATTAAACACAAATCTCAATGGGGGTGAAGGTGAGGGGGGTGTGAATATTCAGACGTTCAGCTCTGCCTGACTAACTTCTTTCAAAACTACAATCGATTTCAAAACAACCTCCCCCTGGCCTGATTCGTGCTGAATACAATATATAATTTGACGACCTGTGTTAGAATAAAAAAGTACGAACACAGACCTTGCTTCCAATAACAAAGACAACGCAGCTAGTAAACCACACCAAGAAGAGTTTAGCATTTGTTTCCAAACTTCGTTCAATGTTTCCCCTATAATGTGAACATAAAACGTCATTGAACTCGCCCACGCAGTCACAATTCAACGAGAAAATCAGAGACCTTCAGTAGTTTCGTTATGCTCAACAGCCTCTGTACCTACTCCAGTTTGATCAGGGGTCTTTGCTTCCTCAGCTGGCTCGATCCAGCCCTCAACCTGTGGCGCTGCGTCCAGAGTCTTCATAGTCGACTTTACTAAAGCGTTGATACTGTTCACCAGAGCCAAAAGGGTTCTAAACGCGACTGTCATGGCGTAAGCCTCTGTTACGTTTGGAGTGTCGACCCTGTCGAGATGATCTAGGCTGGAGAAATTAAAGACTTTATGTTATTTGGGGAAAAATTAATCTATGAGCAGAATTATTACTCTTTATTTACTAATTATTACTCTATCCAAATCTTACATAGTCTACCGGTGTAAAACAATTACATATTTTGCGTAACTTCGACGACTAAATATCTAGCAGTTCGGCTAGCAACTGTCAACGGTCTTATAGAAAGACGAAATTAACTGTGAAATGAATAATGGGCCATTTTAATCTGCAAATTTTCCCATTTCTAATAACACTTACTACACAGGTTTTGCTTTGCCTGCAGGTAATTTGACCAGCGGTAACCATACACCATGATACTGGAAACCAGAGACAGACTGGTTGCCATTTCCAGACAAGTTTGCGTTGGCATTTTGAATAGATGACGCATTATTAGAGGAGGGAGAATGGGGAGGGCTCCCAGTGGATGCTTGCTGACCGGCAGCGGAGTACAACGATTGGATGAAACTAGCCAATGAGTTAACGAGATCATGAAAGACTTTAGTCGAGTGTTCTTGCATGTCGTAGTATTGACAAAATGACCTGTCAAAGAAGAATAAAAAAAAATATGGAGTTCAAGTGATCAGGAGATTGCAGCAAAGTGATATTGCCATAGCCATAACAAAATACCCAACCGTCCAATGTAGAGCTTCAAGTTTCTAATATTACATAAAACCAAAAAAAATCTCTCTTTTACCTAAGAAGTTGTGGCTGAAGGCAAAGAATGTGAAGAACTTCCAAGGCCAAAGAACGTTGCCAAAATGGCTTGTCGATGTCCAGAAATTTCACCAAAAGCGATAGAAAAATTTCACACTCCGTCACCTAAAATTAACGAAATTTCTCTCAAAAACCTCGCACTCTCGTCGTAGTTGACATAAAGAGAAGTTGACATTTCAACTTCCAGTAGAGGACACCGCTACCATTACAGAAAAGTCGATCACAACAGTTCAAAAACCTCATATTATAATATCTCCCGGCCAAATTATACATAATTCAACTAGCAATATGAACTCACCAGTAATGTATAAAATTGTTCAATCAACACTGACACGATTCGCAGCAATCGCATCGAAATAGGAAACACCGGTTTTTCCAAAGGAGGATCGCCCGAATTACCAGAAACTTGTCGGAATTTGATACTCGGGGAAAATAACTTGATGACAAGAGGGCAAACTCTTTCCTTGAGAAGAAAACTGAATTCCGGATGCTACGAAGACAAAATAATAATTGGTCTTATCGCCAGGATGCATTTTAATAATGATGAGAACGTTTTAATGTAAAGATAGAATGCAAACTTTGCACTCAACATAAATATTGCAGACCTCATGAGAGACGTGTATAACGTACAACAATCTATCTGTTAGAATTCCTTACCTTAAGAAATACATTAGGAAAGCTCTTGAGAATACTTTCAAGTAATTCAAGACCAAATGTTCGTATCATTCCGTCAACAGCAACCAACCAATATGGTTGCTCGCCATTCGTCAATTGACACAGATCCTACAACGACATATTATTTTATCTTGTAGGCAAATTATGAACGTATCGCTGTTTTGTTGTGTTTTTTTTTGTTCAAAACAAGCCTGGTATTCAATAAACTTAATCAAATTAAAATTCATGGACAACTAAATTAAACAAAGAAATATTATCAGTACAATTCCAAAGGAGAATGCACTGTAATAGAAGACCGTTTGTTTCGAAATGTCGAAAAGTTTCTCTGCATTTCCACCAATAATCAAATAAACTTCCTACGTTAACATAACAATAAATTGCTTTGAAGAACTTTGTAAGAATTCAGTTGCGTTCAAAGACAACGTAATTACCTGGAATATGAGATAGGCATCTCGTGCAAACGGTTTTAAGCTCACAGGACAATTCTTATGTCGAGGACTATTTGACGGCATTACTTCGGGTTCATTATCTGCAACAGAGAAGGAGATTTCAAGCGTACTTACTGCACGTACGACTTATTACAAAACTCTTCAAAAACAAACTAAATGATTGTTTAGCGATAACTACTATCTTTGGTGTGACCTCTTCTTCGGGTAAGTCGAATTGATTACATGATTTGAGTCCAGTTTTTCTAACGTGGATCGTTACTATCCAGGATTTGAAGATATCTCATTAAATTATCGAAATATCAACCGAACCGAAGTTTAAGTTAATCATCTTAATCCACGTTACAAGTTATTTTCTATTGAAAGATGAATGAAACTGAAGTTTTCTAAACATTCTTTGCTTTGAAGATTTGCCCATATTGAGCAACTTCACGGAGATGTTATGAAATTAAAAGACTGGTAATCTCAAATCTCCCATTGAAGTTTAAATAAACGCACATGGGTAGCTACGTACGTTAAGGCTGTTAATTCAAACATTGGGTAGCAGTGAAACCTATCATAATTTATGATGCTTTCCTATGCTTCAAACGTTTAAAGTTTAACAGCGTAGCCGGAGAATCATTTTCGGCAAAATTAACGGACTTCGGTACATATTGAATTTAAAGTGCTCAACATTTTTTCACAAACCGACCGTTCACCTTGCAAAGCTTAGAACAGTCTATCAGTTGAGGGCTGGAAAAATAAACGTAATGATATATCACCTTCGTTCAAACTGTCTTCATATACAACTCTATCAAAAGCAGCAGACACAATTTGCCTAACACTCGCAGCTGCAGTGATACTGACTGTTGGGTCTTTGAAAAAATACAGCTTAAAACAGAGCATGACTGCCTGAAAACAAAAAACATGTATGCAACTGAATCAATATACTTCCATAATAGACTTCTTGACATTATTGAGAGGTGGTTGTAAAACAGTTTTGCTACCAAATACTCCCAATTGAGATATGAAAAAGATTTGTTGATAAATGAGTTTGCAATGAATTACCTTCGCAAACGAGTCCCCCCTTACAATTCTTGTAGTTGTCAATATCAAAAGCAACGTCTGCAAGATCCTCAATTCTTCAAGTCCACTCTCCATAATGAGCCACAATGTGTCAATCAGATTCTGCGCAGAGGTCTTAAGGGAAATTTGAAAGAGGGAAGAAAAACACTAAAGAACATTGACTGTATCAAAAAATCAAACATATGATTTGAAAATGTGAGACAAATGTAGTGAAATGTGGTTCAGCCCTCAATAGCTTGATTACATGGAGGTTTTTTCACTCAAACAGTTTCCACTGACAAAATGCATGCATTGAACATAAAATTCTCATCCTACATTCTGCAATTACAACACACAGTGTTGTCTTGAATACCTCTGATACAGCCTGATGTGAGATAAGCCTTTGCAATGCTGTTAGCGATATTTGAACAACACGAAGACTCTTTGTGTGTCGCATCCCAGTATGAATGGTTGAATAATATCATTCTCTTCCGACAGAACTGGATAGAAATTAGATGGAATGTTTGACATTAAAATAAAAATAAAAATTGAAGCTTTCTCCGTAAGGAAATCAGATAAAGAGTAAATTATAGAGCAATATACCCTAATGCTTTTGCTTTCTGATAAAAAATGATCTTCTATCTAATAGGTACATAAAACCTCACTTTTGTATGAATGATCATACATATTCTTAAAATGTTTCACCTTAAAACTGGGTATAAAATGATAGTAAGACATTAGAATGAATATTTGGTTAGTACATCAACCATGTTGGTTGTATCACACGAAAGCATTTGTAGGGATGCAAGCCAATGCAGGCAAGCATCATCGTTTTCTAAAATAAAGGAAACTTAACCACATCCTATGAAAAGAGTTTATCCCCATACCTCTGTAGATATCTTTGTCTTTCTGGTATATTGCAGGTAGATTTCTCAGCTTCAGAATTCCCGCTTCTGATGCCTACATTAAAAATATGAAAAATTGCTTAACAATTAAAAAGCAAGTTTTTCCTCAAACGAGTTTCATTGTGTTGCATTATTATTGCCAATTGACGACTATGCTGTATAGTTGGTTAACAATGAAATAACAAATATGGTGAACATTGAGTGGTAACTGCTGGGTAAAAAGCCAAGGCTTTCATCATATTTGAATCAAAATTAATAAAAGATCAATAAAACTCCATGGTATTAAGCAAAACAAAATCAGGAAATCCTTCTCATGATCTCATGTTAATAAGTTGCAAATACTGACGTCGTTAGCACGTTTTATATCAAGTAAGAAAAGATCAATCAATATTTATTGACAAATAATTGAGTTCGATAAACTGGCAAAATAACTTACACAAAAGACGCAACAATGAAATAAATACCCCCGACAAAATGCATGCACGTCAAACATAAAACAAAAATAAAATGGCCACGTATCAAATTCACAATCAATGAATCAAATGACCATTCCACTAAAAATTACATACTTACTTCTTTCACTGGTTGAAATTTCTTTTTGGTTTCATTAGACAATGCTCGAAAGTCCGAATGAAGAGCCTCGATGAACTTTTTCGAGCGATCATTCATGATTGTACAGATTTCACGCTTTCAATGATTTATTGACAGTATTGTCGACGTTGGCGAATTCCCGTAAGTTGATTAACTCTGTAAATTTAGTATATATTACGGCGTTACATCTCTGCCTTCAAAGCCCAATTTGGAGTTTCAACCATCTATATCTGACGCTGTCCCCAAGAAAACGTCAACAGTTTATGGAAACAATATTTTAATGCGAGAAAAGATTCGAAAGATAATTGCAACATTTCTCCATATTGAATTTGACATTCCAGAAATCTAAACTTGTTTCCATCCATCAAAATAACACGCGAGCATTTGCTTTACGTTAGCTCAGAGTGCAATTGAGTGCAATGCTTCCAAATAAAAAATACACGCAAACACAGAGCCATTCAAGGGGAGCAGTGGAGAAAAATTAAAAAAGTCGTCATTTCATGGGAGCGACATGAACGATATTTCAAAAAGACGACGTGATTCAGACAATTTAAAATTCGTCGTTTCATAGGTCTCGTCATTTCAACCTTCTTTTGTCTACACTTTTTGTCTACTTTAGTGTCAACACTTTTCGTAATATTTCTCTGAACGAACCTGGTCATATACTAGTTGATATAAAATCAAAAGAAATTAACACAGAATGTAGTTCAGAACACAAAACTGAAATAACGACTTCGCAACACATTGAAAAGCACCTGGAGATGTAGCTTATAAGCCCGGACATTTGGGCTCATTGAGGCATTAAATGATTTTGATAGATTGAATTGAACTGATAACATAGCACACTGGCTGTTTTCAAATTTGTGTTCCTATTTTACTTGACTTAGATCGATTTCTTTCAATGTCTCAAAATCATATCACACTTTAAACATTACCAGGCTGGCCGGGCTCACGCGAAAAGCAAGAATTCGCAGAATTTATTCGGCGTTTCAAAAATGCAAGTCAAAAGTATCAAACAACTGCGCATATGCACATGGCAATAATGGCAAATTTGCTGTCATAATTTGAAAGGGAATGCCAGTGTTTGGTGGTTGATGTTTATCCATAAAAACTGACAATTAAAAAAAATTAAAAAACAAGCGAGCATCTTCAAAAGTTTTCTTATTTCTTTCCAAACCAGATAAAAATGGCAAAAAAATACTTATGAAAACATGTATTTTTAATAGAATATTTATATACTACTACAACTGTTTCGTTAAAATACCTCGTCAAGATAAAGATACCGTACTCTGCTTATTCTTCACAGATACGAACTATCAACTCCATTGGCTAATGCTATTAAAAAACCTCACATATAAATAATTTTATACACAGTGAACAATGTTATCGTGAAAATTACTGTTCGTTAGATCAATAAGCTATTTTCGCTCGAGTCTTCTCGGCTCTTCTTCGTGAAATTGGCTTGGAAACGTCTCTGACTATTCTCCATGCCTGCAGCACTTCCCCCGGTATCCTACGCTTCTATTGTTTGTGTTCGACTTTCAGCACGAGGAATTACTTGAAACACTCCGGTATCTGTTGTAGGTGTCGCAGGCCGGCCTATATGAAGTACTTGATGAGCGGCCAGAGGTGCAAGAGACCTTTCCACAACAAGGTGTTTGCAGCACCGCGAGTGTTTGAGGCGAGAACGAGTTACCGTGCGTGATTGGCTGAAGTAACGTATATGAACGACAACCGCACAACTCTGAACCACCAGCAAGCGTTGTGATTGGCTGAAGATAAACTGGAGTTGTCGTCACGGTATCACCGTGTGAGCTAAGGATGGGCTTACTTTCATACAACGCAACGGTGCCGGAAGAGGTACTTCGAGATGTCTCGGACGTATTCGGAGGAAACGAGAACATCTCTTGGGTGAGACTATTTACGGGCGGACTTTTTGCAACTTCAGAAACGCTTTTAATGACAGACATTTTCGTCGCCATCGTAGGTGGAGCCGTTTCCACGTCGTCACTCTTGTTGCTGACGTCGACACATGTATTTGCAAGCTGACGTAACCGCGTCGCATCCAGTTTTTTGGATGGCGTATAGTCACGGGGAAGGTTGACAAACTTGTAAACAAGACGTTGTCCGTTCACCTACAGAAATTGCCACATAAAACAAAACATATTCACTTGTAAAGTTTGCTAAAGATGTACAACCTACGAATGACGACGTCACTTGGGAGACAAGTGTTTCATTGTTTATCAACTCGGGATTAATTTCTATTGAAGAAATGAACCAGCTATGAGGAAAAGCGTAGGAAGATCGACAATTGAGGGGGCTTGTATTAATATATACATGATATTCCGAACTGAATAAAGTCCTTCGAAATCCATTTTCCCCTCTGATTATAAATTGAATATGAATACTAGCCCCAATTATTGATCTTCCTACGCACAGGATGAAGACAAGTTTCTCCCTCCCATTTAATCCAGGTTCAAGCTTGCATTCAATTGCACATTCAGACGCAAACGTAATGATACCTTTTTAATGATGTTTTTCTGATAATAATATCGCAAAGCTCGACTTAGTTTGTCGTAATTCATTCGCGGTTTCTGTTTCAGATTACCCCATCGTCTTGCCACCTCTTCCTGGTTCATCAATTTGAACTCGAAGTCTTCGGCTTTCGTCCAACAAATCAGTGATTCGCACTCCTTGTCGTGCAGTAATTCCAAGAGAAATTCCCATAAGTGAACCGCATTCTTTGAAGTCCAAGGTTTTATCGCTTTTTTCACATCTTGTACTTCGTTTTTTTCTGAAAATAGGAAAAAAGTCAACGTAAATAGACAGTTCTATTGAACACGGCTAGAAAATTTTAAATTCGGCGTTCTTTAAATGACCAGAGCCATTGTGTGTTAAACCTTTATTTTTAGCGATGGAACCGGTTGTTCAGGATCAATTTCCTTATTCCCTCCTACGAGTTCAATAAGATCCTTACGCTCATTTGCCTTTGCATTTCCCAGCTTGTTTTTGTAAGTCATGGTATTAACAATAAGGAATAAATTTAATATTCAAACAGGTTTCCCTGTTTCATGAGTTTTAATTATCGTGCATTTGAACAGTAGATCGCACGGTTTTCAACAGCATAAATGGTCTAAATCAAGAACATTCAACTAGTCCGGAATGGCAAGAACCAAAACCTAATTATGTCTAGGTACAACGGACCTCTCGAAAGCCCGGGCCTGTAGGCTTCAGCACTGAGTAATCCGCCACAGCTTGTCTTATAATCGTTTTGATCATAATCAACTAAAAAGGCCTGAGGTCACCGACATATAGATATGACGTAAGAAGCTTAACATCCTACGTGGGCAACTACGAACATGCTATAATTATTCTAATTTTAAATTTGTAAAGGTGTTTCTAAACACAATTCAACCCCACAAAGAATTCAAAACGCATAGATGAATTTGCGCACGCTTCGACACATCCATCATTCTAAATCGAAACTTTTATCGGATATTTTATCGCGTCGTAGCACTATCGGCCTCTATTTCACTTTAATTAAACATTGTAAGGATTCATTGTAGTCCAGGTCATTGGCCAATATCACTCCTTGTACACAAATTACAATGACAAAGCAAAGAACAGAGCACAATCTAGTCCACTCACATTTAAATAAGTGGCAAGGTAATTTTTTAACTATTTTTTTCTTCTTCATCAATGTTCGGCTGTATGAGCGCTATTTTGTTATCACAAGACGTTCACAATTGTCGCGAGGGACACACTATTCGCTATTTCACAAGCTGCAAACCGTTTTGGATTGTTTAGTAGAAGAATTAAACGACTACCATTAACGTGATTCCTGATTCTATGTATGTTTATTTTATGCCACCGTCTGCATAACACTGTGTAACGTTAAAGCATACAATACATTTTAAATGAAATCATTACTAATAGCAAACCAAATGACAGATCTGTAACGGCCTTCGCTAGGGGGGGAATAAAGACTGAGAAAAGCATACATTCCAACAAAACAAAATTGCTTAAACGCCAAGTTTTACTTTGAAATTCAGTGGTGTTACACGCAAGACATAACAACGAATAAACGAACTAATGTGCTACTTTTGACTAGCAAATTGAACCATTTACCTTCTTCTTGCATCGTGATCTCTTTAGCCACGTCCATGTTATTGCGCTGTTCTGTTCAAATGAGAAAATGAGTTGAAGATACGAAACAGGAAGACAATAAATCCAATCATTATATGCGGAAGTTATAATGCTCGTCTTCCGCGACGCCTTGAAAGCTGAGACGTAGCTCGTATGAAAAACCGGGATGAAAACGGACTCAAGACAAAGAATGGATTAGCATTAGCGATATTGAATAATGGCACCAAAAGCTTTATTTCAAAACATCGAACGTCTACTTTGCTTGGCATACAAAAATTTGCATATTCGTGGATCTTATTTCCTCGATCATTCATCATTTACATAACTTTTATTTGCAATTAATACAACTACAGATTCTAGGCAGCAGCACGTCATCTAAATTTTTCCTATTTACTTTGGGCCATCATAATGAATGCAGCTTCAACTGTCCAGTGTGAGAAAAACTATTGAGTTGAAAACGCTCGTACACCGTGCTCGTTATACTTCAGACCTGTCAAGAGCTTCTCAGGTTTTGTAAAAGGTCTAACGAGAAACACTCAAGCTTGGCAAGAATGAAAGTTGCTTTTTCGGCCCTTTTCTAATTACGACAAACAGAAAATAACTCATTCCTATTACTTTCATGACGGAAGCTTACACAGCAGGAATATAAGATGATATGACAGGGTTAATATTGTCTCGATGAAATCAAACAAAAGCACGATAACGATCTTAGTGATTCATTATATTTCCTGCAGTGGAAGTCTTCGGGACAAGAATACGGAAATTAGACCGTTGTTGATGTATCAGTAATAAAATACATCAGCTAAAAAATTCCTTTTCTATGAGTTCATTAGTCAGTTTCAACAATGTGGCTATGTTCAAAAAGACAACACGAATAGCACGAACAATTAATTACACGAGTGCACATGAAAATTAAAGTATAAGAAACGTAAACTGAAATCGAAGTTTACAGAAACAATAATGTCTTGTTGTTTTAATGTGATCTTTTTATCATTTCATAATATCATTTTGTTATGTTAGAAAATGCAAGTAAACATGCACTTAAAATGAAGACAAAATACGTTATGTAGTACATGTTTTGAATCTTGATGGAGGGCACCGCCATACAGATTAAAATGAATGTAGCATACAAATTTCCTTGTTCACAATATAGTTACAAGGAAAACATTATATCTTATAATATCTTGATACCTCTTCACAATTGACAAAGCACTGAGACGATCGAGGCACGTTCAAGCCACGATCGAGTTGTCTCGTTATAACAAGTTACAAAATAGAGATAAAAGTAATTCTTAAGGCAAACATGTCTCGTACAGAATTGTAATGTTAATCGATTATAAAATCGTACGATGGTAAATGCAAAAAATAAATTACTTTATCGTTTAATAGTTTATGCAATGATATCTTTTAAAATTCTCGAAAAATTTATTTCAGGTGACGAATAGAAACGAAACCCAAGGAGACGCCATTACTAATATCATGTATAATTACATGCTGATAAACCTGTGTATATGACCGATTGCTATCTGCGACAGGTTGACGATTCGATTAAAGTTCACGCTTTACACAAGTACGTATACGTCAAAGAAATTACCTTCTTTAAAAAAGTTGTCATTTATGAAAATTGAAAAAAATGGGTCAGTTAAGTCTGGTTCCATTTAATCGAATGAAATCTTTGCAGGGCTTTCATACACAAATGATGCATTAGATGTTCATAAAAGTAATCTGAGAAACAAATAAAATGGTAAATTTTACCTTTACAAATTCAACTGTTCCAATCAGAAAAATTCAACAAACACATTCCGGGTCTAATTTATAGAATTACAGCCATTGTTTATCGAAACTGTGTCCCAACCAATGCACTATCGCTTTTCGGCCAAATGGTATTTAAGACACACTAAAATAACTCATTCAGTTAAACTGAACTCTTTTAAAATTAAACAGCATCCGGGCTCGTAGTAGAAAAGTTCCGCTGGTCAAACGGTAAACATTATCGCTGTTCACAGCACATTTTGTATTTATTTATAGGAACATTTCGTTAGTCTTCCTGAGTTAGACAAAACACTTTTGTAGGTGTATGATGTAGCTAAATATAACTTTTATAAGTTTACGTTCGATTACCTATAATGCGTATAGTCCAGAATAATCTCTACTCCAATATGGATTAGTCTAAATTTAAATGCACTGCCGATTTATTACGTAAAATAGTGCTTCACACCATGTAGAAGATTATATATAAATATAATACATACACACATTTCAAGTAATCATGTAATTTTTGGCATTGAGAATGAAAGAATTTTTCGTCATACATACTCACTTAAACAATTTCAACTCTCATAAACGCTGTTGTTATGAGACTGATATAACTGAGATAACAAGAAAGTGTTAATGTTATAAAAAAGCTAAATGGTAGCAACTTTATTTAATCAAGAAAAAATTTAAATGGAACGAATTTTGTAATTATATTATCGTGAGAAACGTGTGCCTACCAAGCGTTCGTTAACGGCAAAATCGACTCGGTCTTCGATCCACGTGGCAGGAACAGAAGTGTCAAATTTTCCGCTGACATGCAGCAAGATGTTTTCATATTCAAATGTTGCGGATTGCAAATAATAAGAAAACAAAACAAGATAATGCCCCGCAGTTTACAGAAGAAAAAAAATCATTATGTGCGATGTCAATTATAACCTAAGCCAGCCCTATGAATTGAATGAAATTACTCACCCAAATACATCTGAGTCTCCAAGTATGACGTGTTTGTAGCTAAACCAAGCTGTCGTATGGTTTCTGCATGCGATTCAAAATGGCTGACTTAGTAGTTTACAACTTCACTTAATGAGACCACGCATTCTTGACAGCCTGTTGCGAAAAAAGCGGAAAATATTTTCTCCACACGCAATTGTGACGTAATCGTGACGCACACGCGCATGTTAGTCACGGATACAGGAAGTCGATCATAAATAATATTATTCACATCTAGCCAAAGCCACATAAGTCGTCATTCAAACACCTGTACACACATTTATATTTATAAAACATTCCGCCTAACAAGGTCATACACCATGTTACACACACTGATAAAAATAATTTCACTCGTACATGTGACTTCACGCATGCGCACGATTACATGACTAAGTATTATAAGACGTGGCACTGTGCTGGGTTAGAAAATAGAAAACGCGAGACTGCTTTAGAGAAGCACTTTGCCACTATCAATTTCGAGTGCAAAATTTTGCATTTATATTTTTATTCGAGAGGTTCTTCATATATATATATAAAATCAAGGAAGAGCCGAACGATGTACAAACAACAATTGTGTTTATTTAAGGAAGAAAATCATGAAGTCGGACCCAAGGTCATCTCTTCAAGTTCATTTCCGAATGTAAATTTTCCATCTCTCTTTCTTTAATGACAGGAAATTTGCCAGATGAGAAAACTTCCTAAACCAAATTCCACGACTAAATAATGTCGTACTAACAGCGTTACAATCCTTTTGGCCGCTTATAAGTTGTTGATTCAAAAGTTACCGAACGGATATGAAAAGAGCCTTGTCTCGTCGATATGAAATACAGTCAAGTACAAATCGATTCATTCAACTTTTTCCCCCTTTTCTTATTTTATATCTTTTTAAGGCGGTATAGTACAGCGGCATAGTTGATCCAACAGGCATGGTGAAGAATATTCTATGTATCTTCCATCTCTTAGCGTTTTGTGAATGATACTTCGACGTGAGAAAATTCTCCTTTGAAATATCTTGTGTAGATGGCACAGGGATGTGAGATCTATCTCGGTAAATTAAACTTTCGCGCCATACTGGCTTTCCATGTTCATCTTCAACCAAAATGACAACTGACCCGGCGAGTTCAACGTAAAAAAACGCACAATAAAACATAGATAGCGAGCTAGCAATTGAAACCATAATTGAATTGTTTTATTTGACGAGCAGTCAAACTCCTCAAAAAAGATCTTTCAGTTCACGTTTCGTTCACGACGTATGAATATAACTTTTTCAACATCCACACAAAATCCCAGTTGCTTCATCTCCTCTGAAAATATATGTTCTTTGAATAAAAGGACTGAACTTTTCCTTATTCGCTTAAGGTCGTAGCTTTAACTGAACGCCAGTGAAGCGTTAAAGGCTTGGCAGGTAGTCGAGCCTCATTTGTATCTCACGAGAAGCGCATTACAAGTGAAGCTGGACGCAAATATTTGCAGATCCAACATAAGTCACGGAACACACTACGGTTTTGTTCTAATTTAAACAAAACTCTGAAAGAACTTACTGTTGAAACAAATTGTTCTTCTCCAAATTATTGCTTAAAATATCTTTTTATTCAAGCTGATTGCAAAATGGCGAATAAACGCATTTTGAACTTTAAATACATTTCATAAGACAAAATAAAGTTATAAAGAAGTAAGCGCCGCAGAACATACGATTAGACATAAAACTTCTTATATTATCTTACATTATTCAATAAATAAAACAATTGTTATGTTCACTACGTCGATTTATGCCTTTGGCAATTCGTCATTGAGCTGAATCCTCGAATAAAGAAAAGCAACGATTGGATCATTGCTTACTTCAAGGAAATTTATACAATGAAATTGAAAGTTTATAGTTTAGTTTCACTTATACAAAATGCAATCTTGTTTCGTGCAGTGTTGAAATCCTCTCCTGAAATCAACGATACTTGAAAATGAAGAATGCCATAATTGGCACTTGTCAAAATCTAAAATCATGGCCTGCATGTAGCAATATAAAGTCTACATTGTGTCTGAAAATGCTATCACATCGGTCAACGCCGAAAAACTAGTGCTACATCGCACTTCTCGCAAATTTTCAATGTCAACTAAAATTATCGACCGAAATGGCTTCGTCTACAAACGTATAATATAAATAAATTTTCTTGATTGTTATCAATTCCATGTTTCACGAAGAATACTAGTTCGTGAAATCTACAAATTAAGCATCAACCAACGATGGTTGGGCAAGCAAATGGAATTCTGTTGTCAGGTGAGCGAAGAATCTCCCTCAAATCATTGGTCAACTAAGCACGATCCCACGACGACGTGTAGCAAATCACAGATCGCCTTTCCACGATGGGCGGCTCTGACCGCTTCGGTAAAACTGGGTGGTTGTAGGGAAGGTGCAAAAACTTGTACACGAAATGTCTTCCTTTCACCTAACGCAAAACAAAACGTTTAATATACATCATTTTCAAACATAATTACGTAGCTCATCAAAAAATACAATCCTAACACACAAAGTGAAGCATCTTGGTCATTCAAAACTATCAAATAACGACAGGCAACCATTGATAAACGACACGAACCTTATGAATGATATCTTTTTTGTAATAATATCGCATAGCACGACACATTTTAATCTTATCCATGTTCGGTCGGCGTTTCACAATTCCCCATTGCCTCGCGACCTCGTTGATGTTCAAAAACTCAAACTCGCCTTTGGCCTTGTCCGTCCAGCAAACGATGGACGAGCAGTTAGGATCTTCCAGGATCTCAAGGAGAAATTCCCAGAGATAGATCGAAGTTCTCGCAGCAAGAAGACGACGAGACTGACTGGCTGCGATCAAAAGGCGTGTTTTAATGAAATATTCGTATGTGTAGGAAATGAAATTAAGTGTTTTCCGCACGTTGGACTCAGTGACTCATATAAGGTAGAGCGCGCTTAAAGTTTAGCAAAAACTACAAATGAAACGCTTTTCATGTAACGACACAACGCATGTAAAGAAGTAAAAAACCATTGTTTTACCTTGTTTAAATAAAATTCTCTGTCGTAGGGCATGGCCAGTGACCATCTTGGACTTCTATAAACGAAAATTTGAAACAGGCAATCAAAAAAGGTTCACGAAGGAAAATCAAAAATTTATAAGCAAAAAATGCAACTCGTTTCGGCTAAAATACAATGAGACTACTAATACATCGCATGCGAAAAAGAAATTGCTTAACAGAAAGAAGTTGACTCACAACTTTCCTTCTGTAGCTAAGTCAGTTCATTCATTCATTTATACTCAATAGAAAAGTTATCAAAGATATTTATACTTGGAAACAAATAAATCAAACGTAATTAAAATATTTGAAAAATACAAATGCTTTTTTCGAACAATCTTCCCCTACGCATACTTCTCTCAAAAACGTCGAACTACGTAATTCTCAGTTTCGTTTTGCGTAATAACTCATTCCTTTAGACCAATTAAAAAAAATACTTGCAATTACCGTTACTAAAATATGGGCAATTTGCCCGTTTGCACATAGCTTCAACATATCTGAAATGAATGGTGAGCCGAGTCACAGTTAACTGTCTAACTGATGGTATAATAGCTTGCTTATAGCACGAAACTCTTTCTGATCAGTAAGGGGTCTTATGAAAAACAATAAAGATTTGCTATATAAGGTAACGGGTGCACTTGACAAACTTCCCTTCGATTTCCTTTTCAGATCAAGTTCGACAGAAACTAGTCAAAACACTTATGTAATTTACCCTGAATTCAACCGATGACGTTCTAATTCTCGGACGATCAATGTGCGCAGTGATCCCCCGAAGACAATAACTAAAATTTGCACGATGAGAGTTACACGTTTGAATTCAAACCTTTTCACCAGTGTCATAGTCGAGGCATTTGATGACGTGTATCAAAATGAGCTCAACCGCAAAAAGTATTTCACAAATCTTTAGAAATAATTTTCTTATCGTAATTGGTAAAGGACAAAAGTTCGAAAAATAGCGCGATCCTCATGACTTGCACGATTTGAGTACAAAAATCAAGAAACAATTTTCTTCAAACTTGTGAACAAATGATGAAGACCCAGCTCGGAGGAAATTATTTCCTCATGCAAATAACGAGAAAATAGGTATCATACATCAATGTCAAATACAGCGATGTATTTTAGAAAATACAGTATTCGCCCATGATCGGAGATTTCGATTATTGACGATTCTGCTTGAAGCAAAATACACAATGTTTTGAAACACTTTGAAACATAACACCAGGCATGCTTAATCATGTGATGATGGCGGAGCAACAGTATCGCAAGAATCTATTCTACGACAAATTCTAGTGCATTTTTATGATAGCAAATAACGAGTGCAACAAATGAATGCCTTGAATCAGCAGCGTTCGGAGTCGATCTAACGATGACATCATACCGAGATGACAAGCACATACGATCACCCGATGCTTGTAATTTTAAGCTTCAAATACGCGCGCTAGTAGAATAATTGACTCCGCACACATCACAAGCCACTGTCGTAAACTTATGGACGAATAAAAGAGATGATACAAACTACTTACCTCGTACATTCTAACTTAGTGCGCCGCGTTAAACGTCCGAAATATGTTGATGCGAGAAGAAGTTTTTAGTTGTGAAAACGGGAAGTCTCACTACATCACTTCCCGTATTTACGACAATGGGCAATTTAAATGCAAAACATGGCTTGCGGGGTCAGACGTCCTTTAATTTATTTCCCTTTAGAGTCGAATTACTGATCTAAAACAGCGGCATGATGCAGGATGAAATGAAATTTCTTATCATGGTGACTAGACAACGAAGAATTCGACCGACAGCAATAATGAAATTTATCGTAAAAGGCCTGCTGTAAACACGGCAGAAGAAATGAACCGCGACGATCCTGTGGATAAATGTCTTTCATGAATTCAACGTAACCTAGGAAATAAGCATCAAATTAATTTCTCATTTGGTGCAGTTATGACCAGAAAAAAAAATCAGGAAATAAGCAATGCAATGACAATGAAGGATCGCAACGTTCTTATGTGCTGGAAACAAAAGGTAGTCAAAAAACGTTTTTTAAAACATAATCAAAACAAGTTATAGTTTTGTGTGACGTCGATGTGTGACACCGAGCAAAACGTTGGTCATTATGGCAATTCGCACATGCCTTCAAAAACGCACGCGAAATGAAACTGAAAACTAAACTCCCTCACGCAATGCATTTTCTTCAACTGTGTACTATGCGCGCGCACGAATAATTGTTCTAGACCCATTCCAAACGCAGGTCTTCAATAACAGGCGTGTGATTTAAAAAAAAAAGCGACCTGCGTATTTTGCTTTTAGCTGAACTGACTTAAGCTAAAATATGAATAAGTTATCAATTGTTTCGCTGAGCTCAAAGATTAACTTGAACCATTTATATAACGTGTGATGTCCGAGAGATACATGATTGCCCACAAAAGGCATTTTCTTTTACATCTACCTCAATTTTTTTGTCATGAATTGTATGCATCAAGGTAGAGGAAATGCTATATATTTGGAGTTGTCTTTGTTCCCACTTCTCTAACTCATGAAATTTGAAAGCCAGTTGATTATTATTATTAATATTATTATTATTATTATTATTATTATTATTATTATTATTATTTATTATTTATTCATTATAAAAACTATGCACGATAGTTTCGAGTTTTCGCACGAATAAAGAAGTATAAAATAAAAATAAAACGTGCAGTGATTGGTCTACAGCCGTGTTTGCATTAGCCTATGCAAAACACATCTGAGCTCAACCAATCAAATCAATCAAAACAATCAATCAATCAAAGAGAATTTGCAAATCGATCATGAATGCATTTTAGGGTAAAATTAAAATGTTTGTCTTTTTCATTATTGTTATTTTACAAAGAAATAAAAGATGTTTTTCTTGTTTGCACTGATTTGCACTCGAGTTCTTCCAAAGGTCTCCTCGGTATGCATAAGCTTGTGCAAAAACAGTAAACATCTTTTATTTTTTAATTAACTTATTCTTAATATAAATATTAAAGCCCAGCAAAGTGCTTTTAAAAGAGCCATTTGCTGGGCTTTAAAAGCACTTTGCTGGGCTTTAATATTTATATTAAGAATTTGCTTCCCGCTCGGTATATCACTGGTCACAATTCTTAATTAACTTATGCATTAATCGTATAACATTGATGTTATTTATATCAGCAAAAACACCCAAATCACATGGTCCAGAAATATCTTTTTTATTGATTAGTGAGGTAAAAGCTGTATCTTGTTCATATCTTCACTCTAAGTGACGTCATCATGGCAGCAATCATTGCACGTTCGCATGAACAGCCCGTCGCATCAAAACTAAAATGGCTTTGATTTCCTTGTATGGCTGACAGACGACCTAAACATGGCGAGAAATGGCAACAAAGCTCAATTGCAAAGACTGTTGAAAGACTGGCACGATGTCGTGACTGGCTCGCATTACTTACGATAGATTTTTGGCATTATTTCATGACATAGGGCCAATGGCATCATTTAATGACATTGACTATGAGAAAACGGTTTTGATTACGCTGTTTATTTTAAGGTTGTCAAGATGTCATCTCACGACCTCATTCGCAAATGACGTTTATGAAGCGGTTCAAGTTCGAGCCGGGTGTTTAAAGGGCATAAGACTTAAATATTTTACAATTTAAATTATATTTTCATTTAACAGAACTTTGAAAATGACAGTGTATTTTATGAAACAGTTTGTGCATATCTCTTCGTTCAAAGATACTGAAGTTTTTGTAATGTCCGATTTACACAACTTTTACGTCAATTTGTATAATGAGTGACTGCAAAATATCAAACATCCTCTGAATTCAGGGCCACTTTTGGTTGAATAGATCAGGCAATTGTTTATACCATTAAATCTTCACAGTGAAGGAAGCTCTGATAGGCTGAAGTAACGTATCATAAATTATATCTGCTATTTCAAATTCTCATTATGGAAAATGACGTAGACAGATGTGTAAATCAGAGACTACAAAAACTTCAATATCTTGGAACGAAGAGAGCAAAAACTATTTTAGAAAATACACTGTCATTTTCAAGGTTCTTTTGCATGAAAATATAATATAAATAGTAAAATTTTCAAGTCATATGACCTACAAAGGGCAAGCTAATGAAGCTATGCCAAGGTCATTTTCAAATAACCCTTCAATTTCTTGCAAGATAATGATATCTACAGGAAAAATCAATAGGACGCAGATAAAATCATTTTTGGCAAAATCAATGTGCGGTATTTTTACCAGAACAATCCGTTCCTCACCATGCAATGGAAAAGCTATACAATTTTGGTACTCCACCAACCAATGGAATGCACTGTTTATTTTAATCTTAAACGTTGGTTTCGCCTCTTATTCGAGATTTTTCGTGTTGAAAACAATTCACACAGAAATCGCTTATATGCATTGGCTGTGATACGTCAAGGGGATGCAGTCAATCTTTTGGAATATCATATGTGTAATTACCAGCAAAGCAAATATGCATAAATTTATATATATTTCTTTGGATCGTAAGAACACCAAGTCGAGAAGTGCGGACAAAGTTTTCATTGCACTAGTCGGAGCTGGAATTTGCAAATGAGGCGATTAATTACTAATATGATAAAAAATGGGAAGAGGAACAGTTTGTTTCACGTCACAGAACACAAATTTAATATGATTTACCAGCGGATTTACTACAATTGATTTAACAGTTCAAGGTCAATTTGAGCCGTGCCTTAATCTGATAATGCCCAATGACGACATTAATTCAGAAATAGACTGTGTTGTCGTCTTATGCTTCCTTTCAACATGTTTCGCGCCTGTTAAATGCGACACCACATTACGCCAGTCAGTCCCATACAAGGAAAACAGCATTTGAAACTGATTCAAAGGTATGTTATTTACACAAAGTTCGTCATTGTAAAGTGTGTTTTTTTTGGTTGGACAAATTGACCAATAGGAATAACTCAGCTGATAACAAAATCCCAGCTCATCCGAAATGTGAATTTGATTTTTAAGTTTTTCATGTTTTAAGCCTTATGCAAAGGTCCTAGTTAGAATCTTGCAATAACGAGGCATTTTGTAAGTGAAATAGAATCTATGGCGAACCATGTTGTCTCATCAGCGCTGTGAAAGTTGTAATTGATTGAAAAATACTAGACGTGACTAATTCGTTCACTGCATGTTCATTAATAAACTTTGTATAGCCCAGTTACTTATGTATATGACAATTGACTTTTAATCGCCGCTATAAAAAATTTAGATGGTTTAGTATGGGTATAATCTTATTAGCCTGCGTACAGACATATTTTCTTTGCAACAGCCCAAAATAATTGGTTGGGCACAAAGTACGGAATGTCATTATGGTAGCAAAAACAGCATATTATCCTTTAGTTACTAATCATAATAACCATAAATTCGTCTGCATGTACAATTTATCAAAACACATCCAATGTTGATAAAAATTTCGCTCATATCACACTAAATACGGATGTTAGAGGCTGAGAGCCAACAAATCCATTATAGACAAACGGCGTCGCCAGAGAGGGAGCTGAAGAGACCCCCATCCCCACCCACGCTATTTCAAAGACCAATTTTGACATCTTTCAAAATGTGAAGAGAAAGGAGAGTGGTCAGGAAAACAGCTATAAAAGTTGCTTCTTAGCATTTAACGGGCACATAGCCAAGTCAACATTATAAACAATAACCTTTGAATACACTCCTTGACATCTAACGGAAAGCTGCCCTTCTACAAACGTGCGGCTTTCAGATTACATTTAAGACCTTGGGAAAAAGCGTTTCTTTGAGTACCTAAAATAAACAAATTGTCAATGAGGTCTAACCACAGATATGTATAATAAACTGGATTGCGCACTGCAATACAACGCCCAATCAAAAGTTGAAGCCAAAATAATCGGGTGCCCACATTGTTGTCATTGGTGAAACCCAACTTTAATATACGACAGGGCTTTGATGACGACGTATTTCTGTTATTTTGGAACTTAAAGCTATGTATAAACATAGCAGATTTTGTGGAAATATGATTATGATTAATATTATGATTACTTTTTCGTATCAAGTGGGACCTCTTCCAATATGGCGGCTCTGGCTTCACAGAAATAGCGGAGAGCGTCTATTTTCAGATCAGTGGGTCCAACACCTTTGCGCCTTGCATAATCCTCCCGGTCTAAACAATCCGACGACGGCACTGTTAGTTTTTGAAATATTCCTAAGAACCACAAACACATAGCATATTTTATCATTGTGTCAGGCTTCAGAACAGATCGATTGACATGATCTTTTCATGGTGAATTGTTCGTCTGTGGTTTAATCATTCATGGCGACAAGTTGACAACGGTTTCATGGGGTTTTAACAAACAATACTTCTGGACGTGTCTGGCGATGAATGTTTGCAAGCAAATGAAAGAACGTTTGTAGGTTTTACATGCAAGCTACAGGCGGCATGTTTTGACTCATGAATCAACTTCTTACAGCAATGACTTGTTAAACAAATATTATATTACTTAAACGCCCACATGATGTCTGGATTGAACGTCGGAACGATCATTCACGGTCAACCATTAAAAAATCGTACGACGGAAGTCGATCCTTATCAAAAGCATATATTACTGTGTACATTCGTGCTATGCACTTTACTATGCTGAATAACTCGATTAACGATTGGTCGACAACAGACAAACTATACTTGACCTGCAAGAGCAGATGATTGTTAATTGCACTTTAATATAAAATGTAAATTAATTTATCGAAGGCGACACCTTCAATGACACAATTTTCATGCATATAAAACGTCTGTTGCAATCGGCGACATGGCATAAACTAAAGCAAAAAACATAGAACACATCGCAATGTGCCCAAGAGTTGCATCGGGGAAAGCATGAAAAAATACATTAAAAAATACAAGTTTCGTGTAGGGAACATAAAATCCAGTTTAAGTAAGTTTTCAAGAGCTTTCAAAAGTCAAATGTTATTTTCTTGTGTGGGGGTGGGATGGGTGTGGATCTATGTGATCAGTATTTGGATTTACAGTTTGTCAGATAACCCTTTAGTTTCCTACTGAACAATTGTAAGATGAAATCAGTGGCTTCGCCAGGGAGGGAACTGAGGGGGGACTGCCCTCCAATTATTTCAATGATCAATTTTGAGATTGAAGGAAGAAATGAAATAAGTTCAACTTCGAACGGCAATAAAAAATTCGCTTTCTGTAAACAGGCACATAGCAAAGTAAACAGCAATCTTCAAGCATTGTTGTCAGAAAGATTGACTTGACTTGAATGCACTTGTTGATACATCTAACAAAATGCTACTATTCTGAAATAGATTATCATAAATCCTGCCTGTGAGAAATAGCGTTTTAGAGAACATAAAGTCATACAATTCTCTAAGGGTGAATGCCTCTGAATCTCCACTCAAGTCTTGCACATTAGACGGTTACTTTGCCTCCCCAGTCTGAACAACCTGGCGACACCACGGGTTGAAATTACCTTAGGGCGGGACTGGGAGCAAACAATAAATTTGGATTGGTAAATCCTCCTTTGCCCCCCCTCAGTCACTGTAGTTATTTGAACACATACCAAGTTTATTTAATAAACCTCGGTCGTCTACAAACTTAGTCTAGTGGGAGTGACACTCGCCATTTGCAAATATGCTAACTTTCCTAACCTCAAACACAATAAAACCAAGTAGAGACATCATGTTAACAAAGTTAAGTACGAAAGCAGGCGTACTAATGATAAAACAGCTTTAGAAATTGAATTTCGATTTAATATTTATTGTAAGCTAATTGTTTTCATTCGAAAAGTTTTCTGATTTGAAAAAATCCAATCATCAGTCACACATTTTGCTCATTGACATTGCCCATACGGCTGTAACTGACGCTACATAAATGATAAATTCTTATTCGGTTCCAAAGTGAAGCTGAGGGAGATAACCGAGTCTGAATAATTCATATATTTGCTTAGCCCGTTCAATATTAATATATTCGACAAGATAATGGCTTTGGTGCTTTGGTTGTAGAGCCACACTCACACTTAATATAAATATTTATTTAAATATAACATGCGTACGTACCTATAGTAATAATATAGTCATTAACTCGTTTAAGACGGTCCAAAAGATAGTTCTGCATTGACATTCACAGAATTAGCAAACCCTTTGACTACGTTTTACATAACTCAACTTTGTAATACGTTATGTAGAATTCAATAGATGTGATGTATTGCTAGATACGAACAGTGATTATTGCCTACAAGAAAGTACCTATCTAAAATTTGCTGAGTTGCTTTTATTGACGCCATGTGCATAAGTTAAAGATGAACATTTGAATTTCATAAATCGTGAATTTGAATGGAGCTAGGAATTTATTTATACACATTCAGTCAATAATCCAATTTCAGTTCAACTGAATTAGTGAAACTCCATTCCTGAAGATTTCAAGCTCATCACTCATTCCGATTAAATTTTGTGTATCGTTCCATGCTTTTTCATGTTCTAGAATCATTTATGAGTTATGACGCATGTCTGAAAAATATCATTGTCGACAACACTTTTCCTGTTTTCTCCATTCAATCGGAACGGACGAACCACAATATAATTGAATTGACATTTGCATCTTAAAAATTGCTTCACTGAGCAGAAGTCCTATTGTCCTCCTGCATACGCGCGCGCGAACTTTACAAATGTATTTGCGTTTATAACACTGCGGATCATTAGCAACAACTGGTCATCTGAGTAAGAACAAGTCACGATCACCACACACAATAAGGTTAGTAAATGTGAAAGATTTGCAATAAAATAATCATGTAGTTGATACCTTTATGCATGTTAAATGAGAGTATTTGATTCAGTCATGGAAATTTCACTGCTACAATAAGGCTACACGAAACTAGATTTTTTGGAGTTGTTTTGTGCTCGTTGTTTCATACAGCAATAAACAAGAGATGGTGTGTGTAAGCTGACCCAATCGGTATTTTCAAGGAGGTCGAACAAAAATATTACATTACTTCCAACGTCTTTATACGTATAAACACCGATTATATTGAAAGCGTATGAGGGTATATTTGCAGAACACCAGGGAACCTGCAAAAAATCTTTGGCGGTGTTGCTGAATTTGCCTTTGTTAGTTCCGCAATGTTAGGAAGTAGGGTTGGGCTGGGGTCAGGGTTTGGCTTTAATGAAAGTTAAATGAGAACTGATTTTCCTTTTGTCTACATACTATGAAGTTGGGTGACTCTGTACCTCATGTAACAGGGCATTCTGCAGCTGGTTATTCGTTCGACTTACATCAACAACTTCGATCAATTAAGTATGCGCGCGTACAAGTATCTCCCCCGTGCACTTGTGATGTGAAAATGCGTAAAAACGACGAGCCACCTAAAATCAATAAAAATAAACAGAGAAATTAGCTAGTGAGCAGATGGATCGTCTCCGCGTAGCCTTAAAGATAGCTTGCTTGCGTCAAATGTTGAAGGACAGTAGGAAAAACAACAAACAAACACGACAATACAGCCACTCAACTTTACCGCTGAAATATCAAACAAAGAGCTTCAAACGAAAATATTGAGTCATTTGATCGAGTACTTTTTTGTCGAAATTATTCTCGCTGCTCTAACCAAGTATTGCAGTAACCTCACAAACGTTACTGCAACATTTCTTTGTGCAAACTATTTTTTCCGAGCAAATATCTTGTTTGAAATCGATCACTTTTCCGCACTTATAAAGAATAGTTATTTAATGCTTATAATATATGCAAATCACACAGACACTACACTGCTCAAAGAAAAACTTCGCAGTCAATTTTAGATTTCATTTCACAGACACATCTATTTTGAATGGATTCCTACGTAAACAAAAACTTCAGAAGGACTATATCGCTTCGGCACTCACTGGCTGCAGCAACTTTCTCGCTATCGCTATTAAGCATTGCAAGAAATTTTACCCATGACATGTAACATGTAGTGTTCTCTCATTTAAGGTATTGCCACTTCTAATCCTAACACTGACTTCAAAGACTCTGGAGTGGTATCACAATGGAGAACGGAAAAGTCATTAAAAGACGTATCCAAGCGTATCTGTGGGAATTTCTTGTGGGATTGCTGGAAGACGAGGAGTGCGTGCCTTTTATAAACTGGACAAATAAATTTGAGAGAGAGTTTGTGGTTCAGGATCCTGACGAGGTCGCAAGTCTTTGGGGGATGTTGAAAAATCGCCCTAACATGAACAAGACAAAGTTAAGACGCGCTATAAGACAGTACTACAAGCGAGACTTAATAATGAAGGTAAGCGAAGATCTTGCGCAAGTGTTTGTGCGCATGTCCATTTCCGCACTTAGTTCATAGTGAAAGGTAATTTGCAAGTTTTTATTAGATTTGCAATTTGCACGACATGAAAGGCAGCCAGGCAGGTAAACATAAATAACGACCAGCACGTAGAACGCAAAGAATGATCACCAAAGTTCGATGTTAAAATGATTCGAAATGCACTTCATTGCTGTGCTTCTTTTTGAAATGAAAACACGATTTCTTGCTGTCGGTTTGCTTTCGTCTACGATCACAATACTGAGGTTATTCGTTTTCGGTGTTCAGCTAATGTAACTATTTTCTGAAATTTCCGAAGCATTCTCGAAATGCTTGTTGAAATTATTGGTCTCAGCCACGCAGCAAAATCTTATAGACATAATAACAGCTTGTAGACATTTGAAGGCGGATGAAGGGTGTGGCGCTATAGTCTAAATAGTGGATTGAAGACTCTTCAATAGAAGTCAAACTAAAGAAATACATAGCAGGAGATTTTCTGCTCTCTGCATTTCCATTTCATTACGAGACTGCTAAGCCAGTGTAGGTCATATACATCAAAAGTTCGACTGCTGTATTAGTTTGGTGCATGCAGTTCTGTAAATAAAACTCGTGGTGACGTCATATAAATTTTTGCAGCTCCATTATGCCATGTTGTAACTGGATATCAAATCTCAACTGCATAAAACAAGTGCAAATATTCTTGTTCGGATACGATTTAATTTACAAAGATGTAAAGTAAATTATATTAAAGATTTAATATACAATCAATGCATGTAAGTATAAATGACATAATTTTGTCTATCGTTGGCTGATATTTTTGCTTAAGATATAGATTTAGTGCACTAGATATAGATTTAGTATAGAATTAAGTGGGAGAGTCCAAAATGGCAGCAGTCATTATGAAATGGATTAGTAATTTCACTGCAAGCACATGTAAATAAGGTTCTTAAGAGCACCAATGCACTCTTAGAGACTTGAAATTTTCAAGGGTTCTACTTTTGGGTGCATAAAAAATTGCACGCAATATTTTCAAAATATATAAAGCCCATATGTCAAAATTAAACCAGGATAGTGATAAAAAAGACTGTTTTACATCAATTTGATACAACTTGTATATTACGAGGAAATTATTTTGCCAATTTTCGTTCAGCTTGACGTTCGTGACAACGAGCATCTTCTTGAACTATCTACGACCGCTATTTTATAACGTGAAGCCGAAGATTTGTTTTCTATAACCTCGAATGTATGTTGAAGATTTGTTGTGCACGTTTAAGGAAGTTTATCTAACGAAGCAAGACGATAAAACGGATGAGACATAATTGAGTACAAATTCAAGAATGCTCTCAACACTCGCAAGACAAATAACTAATGTCTGCCAACTATGTACACGAAGTATATTTTCACCAAGACTATACAACTACTTAAAATTTTTGTCGTCGGATGCCGAAAGAAGTTGATTACATCTTAGTGTTACCTAATGAGTGTTAGCAAACCACAGAGAAAACATCTAATAAAAATCTATTTATAAATCCTCAAAGGTATTTGATAACGCCGGATACGACTGTTGAAATTATAAACGAGACGCAATATTGACTAGAATAAAGTCTAAAATATCTCGGACAAAACCGACCGATTTCCTTAAAAAATATCCAAGAATGACCAATGAGTCATTTCTCGTTTTTTTATGTAACAGGTCAAAGGAAGAGTTGGTGTGTACAAATTTCTACATCTGCCTTATGATCCAATCGGCCTGAACGCAGGTAGACAGAAACCAGAGTACTACGTGGAAGCCGAAAGCTGCAGCAGTCCCGAGGTTGAAGTGAACGACGACAGTGGCGAGGAAGACCGGCTGAATAACGCAACATCCTAACAACAAGTTGCTGAAAAACGTTTGCTTCGGATAACAATCGAAGATAAAACTACAAACTATAACCTCGACCAAGGCATTTATAACATCGTGCTACAGAGAGCCTTCACTCTAAGTTACGCAAAACCTGCTTAGCTTAAACCGTACATTAATCGTTCGTAAATGTTATGAATATGTTATAATAGTTTGGTTAATGCACTATTAAGCTAAATGGGCTTTTGTACAAGCAGCCCTTGGTCACATGCAAGCGAGATTTGTAAATTTCCGTAATGTTTTTTGTCGACAGCTGACAATCAAAAATCGTTCATGAGCCGACATCCTTCCGTTAGTGCTGGCCGATTTTAGCAGCTTCACGAAATCATCTCACGAATTAAGAGTGATATTTTGCTTATTAATAAAATATGTATAAATATATGTAGAACATTGAGGGGTAGGTTGTAGTCTGTGTAGGTCATTAGAGGGATAAGTACTCGTCTGTAGGTCATTGGAGGGTAAGGTAGTAGTCTGTAGGGCATTGGAGGGTTAAGGTAGTAGTCTGTGTAGGTCATTAGAGGGGTAAGTAGTCGTCTGTAGGTCATTGGAGGGTAAGGTAGTCGTCTGTATGTCATTGGAGGGTAAGGTAGTATTATGCAGGTCGTTAGAGGGGTACGTAGTCATCTGTAGGTCATTGGAAGGTAAGGTAGTAGTCTGTGTAGGTCATTAGAGGGTAAGGTAGTATTGTGTAGGTTATTAGAGGGGTACGTAGTCGTCTGTAGGTCATTGGAGGGTAAAGTAGTATTATGTAGGTCGTTAGAGGGGTAAGTAGTCGTCTGTAGGTCATTGGAGGGTAGGTAGTAGTCTGTAAGTCATTAGAGGGGTAAGTAGTCATCTGTAGGTCATTAGGGGTAGGTAGTCCGTAGGTCATTGGAGGGGTAAGGCAGTAGTCTGTGTAGGTCATTAGAAGGGTAAGGTAATATTGTGTAGTCATTAGAGGGGTAGGTAGTCGTCTGTATGTCATTGGAGGGTAAGGTTGTATTATGTAGGTTGTTAGAGGGGTAAGTAGTCGTCTGTAGGTCAATGGAGGGTACGATAGTAGTCTGTAGGTCATTGGAGGGGTAGGTAGTAGTCTGTCGGTCATTAGAGGGATAGGTAGTAGTCTGTAGGTCATTGGAGGGGTAGGTAGTAGTCTGTAGGTCATAAGAGGGGTAGGCAGTAGTCTGTAGGTCATTGGAGGGGTAGGTAGTAGTCTGTAGGTCATTGGAGGGGTAGGTAGTAGTCTGTAGGTCATTAGAGGGGTAAGTAGTCATCTGTAGGTCATTGGAGGGTAAGATAGTAATATGTGTAGGTCATTAGAGGAGTAAGGTAGTCGTCTGTGTATGTCAATAGAGGGGTAAGTAGTCATCTGTAGGTCATTGGAGGGTAAGATAGTAGTATGTGTAGGTCATTAGAGGAGTAAGGTAGTCGTCTGTGTATGTCAATAGAGGGGTAAGTAGTCGTCTGTAGGTCATTGGAGGGTAAATACTTGTATGCGGGTAAGGAAAGAACATTTATAAGCAACGAAAAAATCAGACCGCACAGTGTTTTCATGGAGTCTGAATGGATGATCGATTAGATTGGTGCAGCTCTAATCAGTACCATAGTTAGCAAAAGTGGGGCCAGAACCTTTCTCACATTGAAAAATATAGAGGGTCAATAGGCCATAAGTTTCATCCTTAATTGCAATACATGGCAGATGTATCGGTGAGGTGGGGTAACTGAATAAGTCTATGCTAAATATGGTGCTTTTTCCAACCTTGTTCCTCATTTGGCTTATGCAATCCATGATACAATGTTTCATCCTTAGAGGCATATTACAAAATAGATATTTTTCACCATTTACATTACTGCAAGATGAAACAAATTTTGGAACTCGCGGTAGTGGCAGGTATGATTCTTGCATTTTTTTGTAAACGTTTTTACTCATTTGAACTTCGACAGCAAGAATTTCAATGCTACGTGGAAACTTGAAAAGAAAACGACAAAAACAAATAACAAGCAGCATTTGCTGTCGTTTGGATAACTATAACAATATGTTAAAGACATTCAACTGAGAGCAGAAAAATATCAACTGCACATCGTCTCATTGCTCGTACTGAGTCCTGTTATTTTGTGGGGCTTATGACCGAATTTTGGGTTTTATTGATTGCAATGGATCTTCAAAAAGTAATCTACGTTAGCTACTGCGTAAAAAGCTTATTTTCTGAAGTAGAATGGATTAACACGGACTTAAAAAGGTAGCAAATGCGAAGTCGTGGATTCCAAGAATACTTTTCAATATGAAGTTTATAATACGAAAAATATAATGCATTCAGACGGGCAAATCGGGCAGTGTAATCGAATTCTTCGCTTTCTGGTTGAGTTAAAGATAATTTTTTTAAACACATACTGTTTTGTTTGTTATCGATTAATACATGAAATGTAAGCATGATCAAGTCAATTTGATATTATACATATAGAGAGTTTAAAAAGATATATGGAGAATAGTTATAAAGAAAAATAGAAATTGCATTCTTATTTTTCAATGAGGATAATTAGGAGATGAAAATTTCTCAATGAGATAAGTGTGGCACAAAAAAATTCAATGGAGTGGCTCTACTGTATGTTCTCTATATTGTGACACAGGTTTATAGTAAAACATGAATGTTTAAAAAAGTAAAACTAGTCGGACGCTATTTCCTACTAAAATTTCACAATATTTTACGCAGCGAATGTGTTTTCCTGATTACGTCACATCCGGTACAGAGTCTCCTACTTCTAGGCCCAAAAGTCCATTAAGATGAAATTTTCGACCTATCAAATATGTTGAAAATGTTCTTTAAATCATCTAAAGAAGTTATTTTCCTGACACTAGTGTAGGCACTTCAATATATTCCTGAAATATGCTTCGTCTTTGGAGAGTTTAAAATATCTGAAATATCAGGAAGTGGGTACTGATAACAAAAAGCGACTGTAAAATGTTACAAGTGTGTTAACTATCTTCATCCGCTGGCTGGATTGTTCGAAGATGCACGCGCTGGAAAAGAAGGAACGCGCTCGTTTTCCAAACTTTATAAATGAAATTGAAGGAATTCGTAGTTTTGGATCTTGAAGTTGCAAATCTTTGGGATGTTGAAAACTCGCCCACATAGTGAACAAGACAAAGACACGTACGTCAGTAGCGCAGGCAGCAAGGGGCTTAATTTTTGTTTCGATTGAGAACCGAAATTAATTAATATTATTTCTTGGTCCAAATTTTACCAAGGCATTCTTTCGACTTTACTTCAAATTATTATATTATTGATAAACGCTGTGTTTGATGATAACATATCTTACACACAAAGACATTTTGTTTTCTGCATATATATGCAAAGGCTTTTGTGCTGCAAATCGAAGGGATTTTGCCTTTCACGACATCATGCTAAACGAGATAAACTTTCTCGGATGCATGTATGCATAAATCTAGTTAAGCTATCTCTGTACAACTGATCAAAAAATGAGAACGAACTTAAATTCGAATTATGATGAATGCATAGCATGCATAGCAGTACATTTGGACCTTCCAACTACTTAATGTTCTTAATCATTGAAATACACGTTTTTATAAAAGCTAACACATACATAGTTCTAGAACTGAAATATATGGTCGACGAATTTCGAATTTTGAGCTACGAATGCTAACGCCCGACAATGGATTTGTTTTGAATCGATGGTTTAAGATATAGGAAGTCTATAGCTATGGAGTGCTAAATTTCCTTAAAATCTTTTTCATAGAGCGTGCTACATAGCTACTTAAGATACAGAGATCAGTAACTTATTTCAGGTTTTTTATTTATTCTTGCAGCTGTACATTTATATGGTATTAACTGCCTGAAGATACAATTCTACACAAAAGTGTGTTTTGAAAGTACCGTTGAAGCTCTAAACAAGCTTGTCGCCACCCTTACGTGAATTTCAAATGATGACATTCAATGAGAACATCATGTCAACTGGAGCGATGCTTCTGCATGTGTCTTAAGAACAACTTCTTCATACGAAATCCAAAACTCTCAAAATCTACCCTGATTGTAGAGAGTTTGTTTTAAGACAGGAAGTCGATACTAATTACACCAAATGACTCTAGATCTTTACACGTTTGACTTGTCTCCATCCGCTGACTGTAGATGTGCGTGCAATTTCGCACTGAAAATATTCCATTCATTTTTAGCATCTAATGACATTAAAATACGGCAATTCAAACAGAAACGGATGTCTTATCCGAACAGTGCATCGTATACATCTGCAAAGTTATTGTATAGAATGTCTTTGGATGTGTTCGAATCAAGCTGGCTATTTCTACTTGCACAGACTGAGAGCATTCGAAGATAAATGCCCAACAGTACAAATTGTACAAGTCGACCGGATTCTGAAAAAAACAAAGTCCTTTTCATCTTTTTTTAGCACAAATAGGCAGGAATACGAATGAAGATAAAAGTGGGACGCGACTGACCCGTAAAATTCGACTTCCTTTATGGTAGAAACAATAATGCATTGAATATTATTGTAATTATCGACATATATGAGCTGCAAAAGAAACAAGATGGGGCATCGGCAAACGTTTAATGACGATGATGTAGCTATGTATGCTTGGTATTTTCTTCCGAAAATTTGCTCGTGCGTTGGCGTAGATGCTGCTGCGGAATATCTATAGAGCAGCTATCACCGATACAAGAACAGAAACGATAGATAAGATCATACCAGTACAACGTGGCAAATGAAATGTTAATGTCTGGAAAAAATGGCCCAAGCTAAAAGTAAGTGAATTTTCTGTGTACTTATAAATCTAACCAGTATCCATTATATCTTGCTTGTCAATTTGCTGGTAAAAACTGAAACAGAACGTTTTTTAAAAGGTAATAGGCACAGTACTTTCTTGTATCTATACCATACATTATATACATAATCCTACAGTTGCATCTCTTTCACCAAACAGTGGGAGAAGAGCGATAAAGTTATGAAAAACAATGCATATCTACTTTGTTCGACCTCGTCAATGTATTTACACCAGCATCCACGTGCAACACGTACAGAAACAACAAAATTTACCAGCGCCATTTTTCGTCAATAATGGCCAATAACTGTAGCTACTTCATTCACAGTGTTGGACAAAACACGGCAAGTCTATTTTCAAGTCAAGCAAAATATCTTCTCAACAATGTTAGTTGTCGTAAATATAAACAAATTCAATTGCACTAATTAATAAGACCAAGGTATAAATGTGTAGCTACATTTCAAAATGAGCTGTGGTAATTTATTATAACGAACATTATATCTGCTATTGCTATAATACATTTATAACATAGTATATCTTTTTCATGTCAATCTAAGAGTATACCTTCCTTTCACACAAGAAAATTTGTTCAAACGGAAGTTCAGAAATATTCTCATTAAGTACATACAAGTACAATGAGAAGCAAGATTTATGTCAGGAATATATTTCATTTTGCTTATTTAAGAGAGTTCAACTCCTCCTTGACTGAGAAACTTACGTTCGTTTTGAAATCAAAGGACCCCATTAAGGTTGTCTTGTGTTAACTTTGCATTGCATGGAAGGCTCGACAACATTAAAAATAAAAAAATATCTTTATAGGTTTACGAGGCCCTACAGTGGCAATTGAAATGCATCATATAGCAATAGCTTTTGAAGATTATATTTGTAATTGAAAAGCCAAACGCAAAGATTACTTAAAGCATGACAAGTTAAGTGTTGATTCCTTTCGTGTATAGTTGGAGAAAATGAAAAGAAAAATATGATTTTCCACAGAATACCATTCATCTATGGATCATTTATCATGATTAAATTTATTGTTGTTGTTATCAAGCATTCTTACATGTTGACTTCTGCATTAAATTCTTTTATGTCATCTTACAAGAACCTAATATCTACCAGTCATGATAAATTTACAAATGCAAACATAAACATTAAACAAATAAAACTACATAAAACGACCATATGAAATTTAAGACTCCCAGTTTGTAAGGACTTAACTTTTCTTTTAATCACAGAGTCAACTTGATTTTGGACATCTCTCATTAATTCATTAGGTATAGCTTAAACCAATGGAACCTAATCTAGCTTTAGTTTTGACTCACGAAGGGTATCTGTCGCCTCTAATCCAACATTCTTCAAATGATTAAGAAACTTAAAATGATAGTGGTGGAACACACGAGAGATGAGGGAGGGAGGGGCGTTGAATTACTTCATAAACATCTAGAGTAGATTTTTCAATGAGAACGAGTAAATAATTGTTTTATTATTGTGCATATAGAAAGTAAACGTAACAGCAGCAGAAAATCGCTGTATTTGTGGGAGTTTTTGTACGGACTGTTAGAAGATGAGGAGTGTAAACATGTGATAGAATGGACGAATAAGGAAGAAAGATTATTCTCAATCAACGATACGGAAGAACTTGCCAAGTTGTGGGGAACTGTAAAGAATCGACCAAAAATGGACCAGTTCAAGCTATTTCGAGCCATGAGAACCTATTATGATAGAGGATTGCTCAAAAAGGTATGTCTAACAATGAACGAGCTCCAAATTCAAGTGTGTACTTCTTCAAGTGTTTATTTAAGCGTGTGAGTTTATAAGTGTGTAAATTTTCATTGTTGCCATGGTGTGTATGACGAAGGTTGATACAAAGTTAAGTCATATTGAAGTGAATTCCCAAGAATTCTTACCTTTCGCACAACAATAATTTTAGTACGCTTTATACATGCTGGTCTAATTGCGCATTTGACACTTTCTTGAATTTATCAATTCCAAGAATGCCATCACCAAAGAGTATCAAGTCAAATTGTATGAAGCCATCAGTTTGCTTATGAATGGTGTTTATGCAAAATACATGTCTAAATTACTAAAAACACTCAATGATCTTTACACGCCAAAATAACCAAAATGACGAACACTTCAAATAATTGCCATTAGAGATTTCAACACACATCAAACATATTCTTTGTTGAGGTTCTTGTCCTGACAACTCTTTAAAAGTTGACCAGCCAGTCGACTAACATGATCAGCATGTTCAAAGTTTTTCTGATTGATTGTTATGAATGTTTTCTCGTAAGATTGATGCACATGTACATCGAACTGTTTTTCTTGCTGAAGCTTCAAACACCTATCATTACGAAACGTGAAACTATTACAAATGCTTTACTCGTTTTATAGATAAAGGGCTACCATCGTGTCTATAAGTTTCTTTCCATACCATACGAGATGGACGGGTGTGGACAAAAAGCTGAATTACCAAACGAGAACACCGATAAAGACATGATTTCAACGAGTACAAACGATCTTTTTGACCATCTGAAAAGTTCGGAGGTTGACGTAAAGAAACGTCAATCATCGGAAGACCAATCCCGTTCATGGAAGTGCTTTCGCCCTCGAGTACAAAGCTCCTCGTCGTTTTCTAGTGAAAGTAGTTCCTCTAGTATGGACGATCAAAGAAATGATTCTTATTCAATATCCCTGATGAATGATGATGACGACATTACAGTGAATTCTTTATTGGACTCAGTTGACTACTCAAAATCCGTCATGACCAATCATAACAGACAAAACCTCATACCTCCAACAGACATCGACGACATTACAGTGAACTCTTTATTAGACTCAGCTGATTCCCGAAAATACGTTACCGAAAATTTCCAAGCGTTAACTGATTCGTCTTAAAAATGAGAACTGCCCAAGGAGATTTTGCGAGACAAAAACTTGATCACTGGTCCTACGACACAAGAACGCATTTTATTTTAAATATGGTTAGCACCTGTGTGATCACGTATCATATATTTTTTAACGGACTCGGTCGAATGAGCTTCCACTTTGATCTGGTGAAAACATTTTCATTTATGGCAACACTGAAATATTATGGATTTGGATTTATTCATTTTATCGAATTGCGGAATTTATAACAGCAATACGTAAATCTCGTTGCGATACCAAGGCTACGGTTTTTATTGTCGACGCACACGTCATACATATGTACGACAGTAGGAATTATTTGTTGGTACTTGAAGTGGCATAAAAAGCTACGAAAATCATTACTGACACATGACTTTAACAAATTAAAGTACGAGATCATTTAGGGACATTCACTCGGTGGTTTAATAAAAAACTAGTTCAAGCTTAAAGAATGTGTGAACCAAGATACGTTGAGCACTTTTGTTCATGTTTACATCGTTACTTTTGAGCTTGCGGAACACTGAATTCAATTTCGTCACCAACGTCGCCAACTTTATTTGAAAGTTAGCAAATTGACTAAAACCTTATTTTACATCAATTATTATCGTTTGACTAACTTGCATAGGCTGCAATAACAAAATCCGCCATTTTCTCGACACTCAAAATGGCCGACACGCTGTGATTAACGCGAAATGCATCTTGGTCGACACACATTCTTTAAGTTCATAATGCGAATATAAAAGCAATTGAAAATTGACATTCAAATACAAATTCTCTTCATTGTCCAGCATATAAGTATAACAAGAAATTTTCGTGTATAATATATATTTGCTGCATATGAATTGAATGGAGAAGTGTTTTTTAATAGTTTGACTGTAACAATGAATGTACTTTAAATAACCTTTGTCATGTACTTGCTAAAATCTGCGTTCATCATCAGCGCTGAATTCAAAGACAAATGATTTAGCTCTCAATCCTCTAGATGTCTAACTACCGTGTCAAGGTGAGACAAGGATGTCATCTTGAAAGGGTGGCAAAAAGCAAAACACAAAATGAAAAATCAGCTGAAAGAAGGTTTAAAACTCAATCCTATCAAACATTTTGAAAATCAAACCTAGACTATCAACTTTGCAACTGTCTATTAGCTCAGGAAAAGCAGATATTAGCCTTAAATATCGTCAGTTTTGCCACCTTTCAAGATGGCGGCTTGCCTCACTCGTAACTATGGAATTTCAGCGGAATCAGCTATCTAGATTGGATTCTAGGTCATCGAATAGACCATAAATTTTAATTTAAGATTACAACGATGACTATCTGTGCACGTGATTCGTTCTTGTAAAGACCACAGACCGAAATCGATGATTCTTTGAATCATTGTTACCCAATGACCTTGAACCCAATCTACTAGATATCTGACTCCGTTATAGAGGGCTCTGATAGTAATGAGTGAGGCAAGCCGCCATCTTGAAATGTGGTAAAACTGACGATATTACGACTAATATCTTCTTTTGCTGAGTCGATAGACAGTCACAAAGTTGATAGTCTAGGTTTAATTCTTGAAATATTTGATAGGATGGGTTTTTTAAACTTTGTTTTAACTGCCTTTTCATTTTGATTTTGCTTTTTGCCACCTATTAAGATGGCGTCCTTGCCTCACCTTGACACGGTAGTAAGACATCTAGAAGATTTGGATCTAAATCATTGTTGTTACCACGCTAATGTACGAGGGGGTGTTGTAACCATGGCGCCATTAACACAAACATACTCCTTGCTGTTCGGTCTTTGCAAGTTGGAGTCGGTCGAATGAATGATAAAACTGAGCTACGATTAATCAAAAAGTAATTCATTGTTAATGTGATACTGTGAGAATTTTGTGATACAAAGTAGTTGTTTTCTATTACTACTTATACTAGTTGATACAAAGCATGTTTGTAATTCCCAATAATTCCAATTATCTTCCGAGCATAATCAGACACAACGAAACCCTTTTAAAACTTTCTGCATTGTCTTATCATTTTCATCTGCATTTGATCCGAAGTGGAAGTCGCCCGTTTCCGACTTCTCACATTCAGCTCCTCTTTAAGTCGTTTATCAGCGGCAATCACACAATACATGCCACTTCAAAACAAAACAATAATCGGGAGCAATTACCTACTACATGTTGATGAAATTACACTTGGCTTTGAAAAATGAACGGGGTGATAATATTATACGCAGTTTCACAATATTATACGCTGTTGATATTTTACGCAGCGAATTTGTTCTCCTAATTACGTCACATCCGGTACAGAGTCTCCTACTTCTAGGCCAAAAAAGTCCATTAAGATGAAATTTTCGACCTATTAAATATGTTGCAAATTTTCTTAAAATCATCTAAAGAAGTTATTTTCCTGACACTAGTATAGGCACTTCAATATATTCCTGAAATATGCTTCGTCTTTGGAGAGTTTAAAATATCTGAAATATCAGGAAGTGGGTACTGAATACAAAAAGCGACTGTAAAATGTTACAAGTGTGATAACTATCTTCATCCGCTGGCTGGATTGTTCGAAGATGCACGCGCTGGAAGAGAAGGAACGCGCTCGTTTTCCAAACTTTATAAATGAAATTGAAGGAATTCGTAGATTTGGATCTTGAAGTTGCAAATCTTTGGGATGTTGAAAACTCGCCCACATAGTGAACAAGACAAAGACACGTACGTCAGTAGCGCAGGAAGGTAGCGCTACAAGGGGCTTAATTTTTTGTTTCGATTGAGAACCGAAATTAATTAATATTATTTCTTGGTCCAAATTTTACCAAGGCATTCTTTCGACTTTACTTCAAATTATTATATTATTGATACACGCTGTGTTTGATGATAACATATTTTACACACAAAGACATTTTGTTTTCTGTATATATCATGCAAAGGCTTTTTGTGCTGCAAATCAAAGCAAAGGGATTTTCCCTTTCACGACATCATGCTAAACGAGATAAACTTTCTCGGATGCATGTATGCATAAATCTAGTTAAGCTATCTCTGTACAACTGATCAAAAATGAGAACGAACTTAAATTCGAATTATGATGAATGCATAGCATGCATACATAGTACCATTTGGACCTTCCAACTACTTAATGTTCTTAATCATTGAAATACACGTTTTATAAAGCTAACGCATACATAGTTCTAGAACTGAAATATATGGTCGACGAATTTCGAATTTTGAGCTACGAATGCTAACGCCCGACAATGGATTTGTTTTAAATCGATGGTTTAAGATATAGGAAGTCTATAGCTATGGAGTGCTAAATTTCCTTAAAATCTTTTTCATAGAGCGTGCTACATAGCTACTTAAGATACAGAGATCAGTAACTTATTTCAGGTTTTTTATTTATTCTTGCAGCTGTACATTTATATGGTATTAACTGCCTGAAGATACAATTCTACACAAAAGTGTGTTTTGAAAGTACCGTTGAAGCTCTAAACAAGCTTGTCGCCACCCTTACGTGAATTTCAAATGATGACATTCAATGAGAACATCATGTCAACTGGAGCGATGCTTCTGCATGTGTCTTAAGAACAACTTCTTCATACGAAATCCAAAACTCTCAAAATCTACCCTGATTGTAGAGAGTTTGTTTTAAGACAGGAAGTCGATACTAATTACACCAAATACTCTAGATCTTTACACGTTTGACTTGTCTCCATCCGCTGACTTTAGATGTGCGTGCAATTTCGCACTGAAAATATTCCATTCATTTTTAGCATCTAATGACATTAAAATACGGCAATTCAAACAGAAACGGATGTCTTATCCGAACAGTGCATCGTATACATCTGCAAAGTTTTCCTGTATTGTATAGAATGTCTTTGGATGTCTTCGAATCAAGCTGGCTATTTCTACTTGCACAGACTGAGAGCATTCGAAGATAAATGCCCTACAGTACAAATTGTACAAGTCGACCGGATTGTGAAAAAAACAAAGTCCTTTTCATCTTTTTTTAGCACAAATAGGCAGGAATACGAATGAAGATAAAAGTGGGACGCGACTCACCCGTAAAATTCGACTTCCTTTGTGGTAGAAACAATAATGCATTGAATATTATTGTAATTATCGACATATATGAGCTGCCAAAGAAACAAGATGGGGCATCGGCAAACGTTTAATGACGATGATGTAGCTATGTATGCTTGGTATTTTCTTCCGAAAATTTGCTCGTGCGTTGGCGTAGATGCTGCTGCGGAATATCTATAGAGCAGCTATCACCGATACAAGAACAGAAACGATAGATAGATCATACCAGTACAACGTGGCAAATGAAATGTTAATGTCTGGAGAAAAATGGCCCAAGCTAAAAGTAAGTGAATTTTCTGTGTACTTATAAATCTAACCAGTATCCATTACATCTTGCTTGTCAATTTGCTGGTAAAAACTGAAAGAGAAAGTTTTTTAAAAGGTAAAAGGCACAGTGCTTTCTTGTATCTATACCATACAATATGTACATAATCCTACAGTTGCATCTCTTTCACCAAACAGTGGGAGAAGAGCGATAACGTTATGAAAACAATGCATATCTACTTTGTTCGACCTCGTCAATGTATTTACACCAGCATCCACGTGCAACACGTACAGAAACAACAAAATTTACCCGGCGCCATTTTTCGTCAATAATGGCCAATAACTGTAGCTACTTCATTCACAGTGTTGGACAAAACACGGCAAGTCTATTTTCAAGTCAAGCAAAATATCTTCTCAACAATGTTAGTTGTCGTAGATATAAACAAATTCAATTGCACTAATTAATAAGACCAAGGTATAAATGTGTGTAGCTACATTTCAAAATGAGCTGTGGTAATTTATTATAACGAACATTATATCTGCTATTGCTATAATACATGTATAACATAGTATATGTTTTTTCATGTCAATCTAAGAGTATACCTTCCTTTCACACAAGAAAATTTGTTCAAACGGAAGTTCAGAAATATTCTCATTAAGTACATACAAGTACAATGAGAAGCAAGATTTATGTCAGGAATATATTTCATTTTGCTTATTTAAGAGAGTTCAACTCCTCCTTGACTGAGAAACTTACGTTCGTTTTGAAATCAAAGGACCCCATTAAGGTTGTCTTGTGTTAACTTTGCATTGCATGGAAGGCTCGACAACATTAAAAATAAAAAAATATCTTTATAGGTTTACGAGGCCCTACAGTGGCAATTGAAATGCATCATATAGCAATAGCTTTCGAAGATTATATTTGTAATTGAAAAGCCAAACGCAAAGATTACTTAAAGCATGACAAGTTAAGTGTTGATTCCTTTCGTGTATAGTTGGAGAAAATGAAAAGAAAAATATGATTTTCCACAGAATACCATTCATCTATGGATCATTTATCATGATTAAATTTATTGTTGTTGTTATCAAGCATTCTTACATGTTGACTTCTGCATTAAATTCTTTTATGTCATCTTACAAGAACCTAATATCTACCAGTCATGATAAATTTACAAATGCAAACATAAACATTAAACAAATAAAACTACATAAAACGACCATATGAAATTTAAGACTCCCAGTTTGTAAGGACTTAACTTTTCTTTTAATCACAGAGTCAACTTGATTTTGGACATCTCTCTTAATTCATTAGGTATAGCTTAAACCAATGGAACCTAATCTAGCTTTAGTTTTGACTCACGAAGGGTATCTGTCGCCTCTAATCCAACATTCTTCAAATGATTAAGAAACTTAAAATGATAGTGGTGGAACACGAGAGATGAGGGAGGAAGGGGCGTTGAATTACTTCATAAACATCTAGAGTAGATTTTTCAATAAGAACGAGTAAATAATTGTTTTATTATTGTGCATATAGAAAGTAAACGTAACAGCAGCAGAAAATCGCTGTATTTGTGGGAGTTTTTGTACGGACTGTTAGAAGATGAGGAGTGTAAACATGTGATAGAATGGACGAATAAGGAAGAAAGATTATTCTCAATTAACGATACGGAAGAACTTGCCAAGTTGTGGGGAACTGTAAAGAATCGACCAAAAATGGACCAGTTCAAGCTATTTCGAGCAATGAGAACCTATTATGATAGAGGATTGCTCAAAAAGGTATGTCTAACAATGAACGAGCTCCAAATTCAAGTGTGTACTTCTTCAAGTGTTTATTTAAGCGTGTGAGTTTATAAGTGTGTAAATTTTCATTGTTGCCATGGTGTGTATGACGAAGGTTGATACAAAGTTAAGTCATATTGAAGTGAATTCCCAAGAATTCTTACCTTTCGCACAACAATAATTTTAGTACGCTTTATACATGCTGGTCTAATTGCGCATTTGACACTTTCTTGAATTTATCAATTCCAAGAATGCCATCACCAAAGAGTATCAAGTCAAATTGTATGAAGCCATCAGTTTGCTTATGAATGGTGTTTATGCAAAATACATGTCTAAATTACTAAAAACACTCAATGATCTTTACACGCCAAAATAACCAAAATGACGAACACTTCAAATAATTGCCATTAGAGATTTCAACACACATCAAACATATTCTTTGTTGAGGTTCTTGTCCTGACAACTCTTTAAAAGTTGACCAGCCAGTCGACTAACATGATCAGCATGTTCAAAGTTTTTCTGATTGATTGTTATGAATGTTTTCTCGTAAGATTGATGCACATGTACATCGAACTGTTTTCTTGCTAACTGAAGCTTCAAACACCTATCATTAGGAAACGTGAAACTATTACAAATACTTTACTCGTTTTATAGATAAAGGGCTACCATCGTGTCTATAAGTTTCTTTCCATACCATACGAGATGGACGGGTGTGGACAAAAAGCTGAATTACCAAACGAGAACACCGATAAAGACATGATTTCAACGAATACAAACGATCTTTTTGACCATCTGAAAAGTTCGGAGGTTGACGTAAAGAAACGTCAATCATCGGAAGACCAATCCCGTTCATGGAAGTGCTTTCGCCCTCGAGTACAAAGCTCCTCGTCGTTTTCTAGTGAAAGTAGTTCCTCTAGTATGGACGATCAAAGAAATGATTCTTATTCAATATCCCTGATGAATGATGATGACGACATTACAGTGAATTCTTTATTGGACTCAGTTGACTACTCAAAATCCGTCATGACCAATCATAACAGACAAAACCTCATACCTCCAACAGACATCGACGACATTACAGTGAACTCTTTATTAGACTCAGCTGATTCCCGAAAATACGTTACCGAAAATTTCCAAGCGTTAACTGATTCATCTTAAAAATGAGAACTGCCCAAGGAGATTTTGCGAGACAAAAACTTGATCACTGGTCCTACGACACAAGAACGCATTTTATTTTAAATATGGTTAGCACCTGTGTGATCACGTATCATATATTTTTTAACGGACTCGGTCGAATGAGCTTCCACTTTGATCTGGTGAAAAACATTTTCATTTATGGCAACACTGAAATATTATGGATTTGGATTTATTCATTTTATCGAATTGCGGAATTTATAACAGCAATACTTAAATCTCGTTGCGATACCAAGGCTACGGTTTTTATTGTCGACGCACACGTCATACATATGTACGACAGTAGGAATTATTTGTTGGTACTTGAAGTGGCATAAAAAGCTACGAAAATCATTACTGACACATGACTTTAACAAATTAAAGTACGAGATCATTTAGGGACATTCACTCGGTGGTTTAATAAAAAACTAGTTCAAGCTTAAAGAATGTGTGAACCAAGATACGTTGAGCACTTTTGTTCATGTTTACATCGTTACTTTTTGAGCTTGCGGAACACTGAATTCAATTTCGTCACCAACGTCGCCAACTTTATTTGAAAGTTAGCAAATTGACTAAAACCTTATTTTACATCAATTATTATCGTTTGACTAACTTGCATAGGCTGCAATAACAAAATCCGCCATTTTCTCGACACTCAAAATGGCCGACACGCTGTGATTAACGCGAAATGCATCTTGGTCGACACACATTCTTTAAGTTCATAATGCGAATATAAAAGCAATTGAAAATTGACATTCAAATACAAATTCTCTTCATTGTCCAGCATATAAGTATAACAAGAAATTTTCGTGTATAATATATATTTGCTGCATATGAATTGAATGGAGAAGTGTTTTTTAATAGTTTGACTGTAACAATGAATGTACTTTAAATAACCTTTGTCATGTACTTGCTAAAATCTGCGTTCATCATCAGCGCTGAATTCAAAGACAAATGATTTAGCTCTCAATCCTCTAGATGTCTAACTACCGTGTCAAGGTGAGACAAGGATGTCATCTTGAAAGGGTGGCAAAACAAAACACAAAATGAAAAATCAGCTGAAAGAAGGTTTAAAACTCAATCCTATCAAACATTTTGAAAATCAAACCTGACTATCAACTTTGCAACTGTCTATTAGCTCAGGAAAAGCAGATATTAGCCTTAAATATCGTCAGTTTGCCACCTTTCAAGATGGCGGCTTGCCTCACTCGTAACTATGGAATTTCAGCGGAATCAGCTATCTAGATTGGATTCTAGGTCATCGAATAGACCATAAATTTTAATTTAAATTACAACGATGACTATCTGTGCACGTGATTCGTTCTTGTAAAGACCACAGACCGAAATCGATGATTCTTTGAATCATTGTTACCAATGACCTTGAACCCAATCTACTAGATATCTGACTCCGTTATAGAGGGCTCTGATAGTAATGAGTGAGGCAAGATCTTAAATATCTGACGATATTACTATATCTTCTTTGCTGAGTTGATACTGATAGACAGTCACAAAGTTGATAGTCTAGGTTTAATTCTTGAAATATTTGATAGGATGAGTTTTTTAAACTTTGTTTTAATTGCCTTTTCATTTTGATTTTGCCATCTTTCAAGATGACATCCTTGCTCACCTTGACACGGTAGTAAGACATCTAGAAGATTGGGATCTAAATCATTGTTGTTACCACGCTAATGTACGAGGGGGTGTTGTAACCATGGCGCCATTAACACAAACATACTCCTTGCTGTTCGGTCTTTGCAAGTTGGAGTCGGTCGAATGAATGACAAAATGAGCTACGATTAATCAAAACGTAATTCATTGTTAATGTGATACTGTGAGAATTTTGTGATACAAAGTAGTTGTTTTCTATTACAACTTATACTAGTTGATACAAAGCATGTTTGTAATTCACCAATAATTCCAATTATCATTCCGAGCATAATCAGACACAGCGAAACCCTTTTAAAACTGTCTGCCATTGTCTTGTGATTTTCATCTGCATTTGATCCAAAGTGGAAGTCGCCCGTTTCCGACTTCTCACATTCAGCTCCTCTTTAAGTCGTTTATCAGCGGCAATCACACAATACATACCACTTCAAAACAAAACAATAATCGGGAGCAATTACCTACTACATGTTGATGAAATTACACTTGGCTTCGAAAAAATGAACGGGGTGATAATATTATACGCAGTTTCACAATATTATACGCTGTTGATATTTTACGCAGCGAATTTGTTCTCCTAATTACGTCACATCCGGTACAGAGTCTCCTACTTCTAGGCCAAAAAAGTCCATTAAGATGAAATTTTCGACCTATTAAATATGTTGCAAATTTTCTTAAAATCATCTAAAGAAGTTATTTTCCTGACACTAGTATAGGCACTTCAATATATTCCTGAAATATGCTTCGTCTTTGGAGAGTTTAAAATATCTGAAATATCAGGAAGTGGGTACTGAATACAAAAAGCGACTGTAAAATGTTACAAGTGTGATAACTATCTTCATCCGCTGGCTGGATTGTTCGAAGATGCACGCGCTGGAAGAGAAGGAACGCGCTCGTTTTCCAAACTTTATAAATGAAATTGAAGGAATTCGTAGATTTGGATCTTGAAGTTGCAAATCTTTGGGATGTTGAAAACTCGCCCACATAGTGAACAAGACAAAGACACGTACGTCAGTAGCGCAGGAAGGTAGCGCTACAAGGGGCTTAATTTTTTGTTTCGATTGAGAACCGAAATTAATTAATATTATCTTGGTCCAAATTTTACCAGGCATTCTTTCGACTTTACTTCAAATTATTATATTATTGATACACGCTGTGTTTGATGATAACATATTTTACACACAAAGACATTTTGTTTTCTGTATATATCATGCAAAGGCTTTTTGTGCTGCAAATCAAAGCAAAGGGATTTTCCCTTCACGACATCATGCTAAACGAGATAAACTTTCTCGGATGCATGTATGCATAAATCTAGTTAAGCTATCTCTGTACAACTGATCAAAAGAATGAGAACGAACTTAAATTCGAATTATGATGAATGCATAGCATGCATACATAGTACCATTTGGACCTTCCAACTACTTAATGTTCTTAATCATTGAAATACACGTTTTTATAAAAGCTAACGCATACATAGTTCTAGAACTGAAATATATGGTCGACGAATTTCGAATTTTGAGCTACGAATGCTAACGCCCGACAATGGATTTGTTTTAAATCGATGGTTTAAGATATAGGAAGTCTATAGCTATGGAGTGCTAAATTTCCTTAAAATCTTTTTTCATAGAGCGTGCTACATAGCTACTTAAGATACAGAGATCAGTAACTTATTTCAGGTTTTTTATTTACTCTTGCAGCTGTACATTTATATGGTATTAACTGCCTGAAGATACAATTCTACACAAAAGTGTGTTTTGAAAGTACCGTTGAAGCTCTAAACAAGCTTGTCGCCACCCTTACGTGAATTTCAAATGATGACATTCAATGAGAACATCATGTCAACTGGAGCGATGCTTCTGCATGTGTCTTAAGAACAACTTCTTCATACGAAATCCAAAAACTCTCAAAATCTACCCCTGATTGTAGAGAGTTTGTTTTAAACAAGGAAGTCATACTAATTACACCAAATACTCTAGATCTTTACACGACTTGTCTCCATCCGCTGACTTTAGATGTGCGTGCAATTTCGCACTGAAAATATTCCATTCATTTTAGCATCTAATGACATTAAAATACGGCAATTCAAACAGAAACGGATGTCTTATCCGAACAGTGCATCGTATACATCTGCAAAGTTATTGTATAGAATGTCTTTGGATGTGTTCGAATCAAGCTGGCTATTTCTACTTGCACAGACTGAGAGCATTCGAAGATAAATGCCCAACAGTACAAATTGTACAAGTCGACCGGATTCTGAAAAAAACAAAGTCCTTTTCATCTTTTTTTAGCACAAATAGGCAGGAATACGAATGAAGATAAGAGTGGGACGTGACTGACCCGTAAAATTCGACTTCCTTTGTGGTAGAAACAATAATGCATTGAATATTATTGTAATTATCGACATATATGAGCTGCAAAGAAACAAGATAGGGCATCGGCAAGTTTAATGACGATGAATGTAGCTATGTATGCTTGGTATTTTCTTCCGAAAATTTGCTCGTGCGTTGGCGTAGATGCTGCTGCGGAATATCTATAGAGCAGCTATCACCGATACAAGAACAGAAACGATAGATAAGATCATACCAGTACAACGTGGCAAATGAAATGTTAATGTCTGAAGAAAAATGGCCCAAGCTAAAAGTAAGTGAATTTTCTGTGTACTTATAAATCTAACCAGTATCCATTATATCTTGCTTGTCAATTTGCTGGTAAAAACTGAAACAGAACGTTTTTTAAAAGGTAATAGGCACAGTACTTTCTTGTATCTATACCATACATTATATACATAATCCTACAGTTGCATCTCTTTCACCAAACAGTGGGAGAAGAGCGATAAAGTTATGATAAACAATGCATATATACCTTGTTCGACCTCGTCAATGTATTTACACCAGCATTCACGTACCGTACAAAACAACAAATTACCAACGTCAATAATGGCCAATAACTGACTACTTCATTCACAGTGTTGGCAAAACACGGCAAGTCTATTTTCAAGTCAAGCAAAATATAACAATGTTAGTTGTCGTAAATATAAACAAAAATTGCAAATTAATATGTGAGGTATAAATGTGGCTACATTTCAAAATGAGCTGTGGTAATTTATTATAACGAACATTATATCTGCTATTGCCATAATACATTTATAACATAGTATATCTTTTTTCATGTCAATCTAAGAGTATACCTTCCTTTCACACAAGAAAATTTGTTCAAACGGAAGTTCAGAAATATTCTCATTAAGTACATACAAGTACAATGAGAAGCAAGATTTATGTCAGGAATATATTTCATTTTGCTTATTTAAGAGAGTTCAACTCCTCCTTGACTGAGAAACTTACGTTCGTTTTGAAATCAAAGGACCCCATTAAGGTTGTCTTGTGTTAACTTTGCATTGCATGGAAGGCTCGACAACATTAAAAATAAAAAAATATCTTTATAGGTTTACGAGGCCCTACAGTGGCAATTGAAATGCATCATATAGCAATAGCTTTGAAGATTATATTTGTAATTGAAAAGCCAAACGCAAATTACTTAAAGCATGACAAGTTAAGTGTTGATTCCTTTCGTGTATAGTTGGAGAAAATGAAAAGAAAAATATGATTTTCCACAGAATACCATTCATCTATGGATCATTTATCATGATTAAATTTATTGTTGTTGTTATCAAGCATTCTTACATGTTGACTTCTGCATTAAATTCTTTTATGTCATCTTACAAGAACCTAATATCTACCAGTCATGATAAATTTACAAATGCAAACATAAACATTAAACAAATAAAACTACATAAAACGACCATATGAAATTTAAGACTCCCAGTTTGTAAGGACTTAACTTTTCTTTTAATCACAGAGTCAACTTGATTTTGGACATCTCTCATTAATTCATTAGGTATAGCTTAAACCAATGGAACCTAATCTAGCTTTAGTTTTGACTCAAGAGAAGGGTATCTGTCGCCTCTAATCCAACATTCTTCAAATGATTAAGAAACTTAAAATGATAGTGGTGGAACACACGAGAGATGAGGGAGGGAGGGGCGTTGAATTACTTCATAAACATCTAGAGTAGATTTTTCAATGAGAACGAGTAAATAATTGTTTTATTATTGTGCATATAGAAAGTAAACGTAACAGCAGCAGAAAATCGCCGTATTTGTGGGAGTTTTTGTACGGACTGTTAGAAGATGAGGAGTGTAAACATGTGATAGAATGGACGAATAAAGAAGAAAGATTATTCTCAATTAACGATACGGAAGAACTTGCCAAGTTGTGGGGAACTGTAAAGAATCGACCAAAAATGGACCAGTTCAAGCTATTTCGAGCCATGAGAACCTGTTATGATAGAGGATTGCTCAAAAAGGTATGTCTAACAATGAACGAGCTCCAAATTCAAGTGTGTACTTCTTCAAGTGTTTATTTAAGCGTGTGAGTTTATAAGTGTGTAAATTTTCATTGTTGCCATGGTGTGTATGACGAAGGTTGATACAAAGTTAAGTCATATTGAAGTGAATTCCCAAGAATTCTTACCTTTCGCACAACAATAATTTTAGTACGCTTTATACATGCTGGTCTAATTGCGCATTTGACACTTTCTTGAATTTATCAATTCCAAGAATGCCATCACCAAAGAGTATCAAGTCAAATTGTATGAAGCCATCAGTTTGCTTATGAATGGTGTTTATGCAAAATACATGTCTAAATTACTAAAAAAACACTCAATGATCTTTACACGCCAAAAATAACCAAAATGACGAACACTTCAAATAATTGCCATTAGAGAATTAAACACACTTCAAACATATTCTATGTTGAGGTTCTTGTCCTGACAAATCTTTAGAAGTTGACCAGCCAGTCGACAAACATGATCAGCATGTTCAAAGTTTTTTCTGATTGATTGTTATGAATGTTTTCTCGTAAGATTGACGCACATGTACGTCGATCTGTTTTTCTTGCTAACTGAAGCTTCAAACACCTCTCATCACGAAACGTGAAACTATTACAAATACTTTACTCGTTTTATAGATAAAGGGCTACCATCGCGTCTATAAGTTTCTTTCCATAGCATACAAGATGGAGGGGTGTGGACAAAAAGCTGAATTACCAAACGAGAACACCGATAAAGACATGATTTCAACGAATACAAACGATCTTTTTGACTGTCTGAAAAGTTCGGAGGTTGACGTAAAGAAACGTCAATCATCGGATGACCAATCCCGTTCATGGAAGTGCTTTCGCCCTCGAGTACAAAGCTCCTCGTCGTTTTCTAGTGAAAGTAGTTCCTCTAGTATGGACGATCAAAGAAATGATTCTTATTCAATATCCCTGATGAATGATGATGACGACATTACAGTGAATTCTTTATTGGACTCAGTTGACTACTCAAAATCCGTCATGACCAATCATAACAGACAAAACCTCATACCTCCAACAGACATCGACGACATTACAGTGAACTCTTTATTAGACTCAGCTGATTCCCGAAAATACGTCACCGAAAATTTCCAAGCGTTAACTGATTCGTCTTAAAAATGAGAACTGCCCAAGGAGATTTTGCGAGACAAAAACTTTATCACTGGTCCTAGGACACAAGAACGCATTTTATTTTAAATATGGTTAGCACCTGTGTGATCACGTATCATATATTTTTTAACCGGACTCGGTCGAATGAGCTTCCACTTTGATCTGGTGAAAAACATTTTCATTTATGGCAACACTGAAATATTATGGATTTGGATTTATTCATTTTATCGAATTGCGGAATTTATAACAGCAATACGTAAATCTCGTTGCGATACCAAGGCTACGGTTTTTATTGTCGACGCACACGTCATACATATGTACGACAGTAGGAATTATTTGTTGGTACTTGAAGTGGCATAAAAAGCTACGAAAATCATTACTGACACATGACTTTAACAAATTAAAGTACGAGATCATTTAGGGACATTCACTCGGTGGTTTAATAAAAAACTAGTTCAAGCTTAAAGAATGTGTGAACCAAGATACGTTGAGCACTTTTGTTCATGTTTACATCGTTACTTTTTGAGCTTGCGGAACACTGAATTCAATTTCGTCACCAACGTCGCCAACTTTATTTGAAAGTTAGCAAATTGACTAAAACCTTATTTTACATCAATTATTATCGTTTGACTAACTTGCATAGGCTGCAATAACAAAATCCGCCATTTTCTCGACACTCAAAATGGCCGACACGCTGTGATTAACGCGAAATGCATCTTGGTCGACACACATTCTTTAAGTTCATAATGCGAATATAAAAAGCAATTGAAAAATTGACATTCAAATACAAATTCTCTTCATTGTCCAGCATATAAGTATAACAAGAAATTTTCGTGTATAATATATATTTGCTGCATATGAATTGAATGGAGAAGTGTTTTTTAATAGTTTGACTGTAACAATGAATGTACTTTAAATAACCTTTGTCATGTACTTGCTAAAATCTGCGTTCATCATCAGCGCTGAATTCAAAGACAAATGATTTAGCTCTCAATCCTCTAGATGTCTAACTACCGTGTTAAGGTGAGACAAGGATGTCATCTTGAAAGGGTGGCAAAAAGCAAAACAAAAAATGAAAAATCAGCTGAAAGAAGGTTTAAAACTCAATCCTATCAAACATTTTGAAAATCAAACCTAGACTATCAACTTTGCAACTGTCTATTAGCTCAGGAAAGCAGATATTAGCCTTAAATATCGTCAGTTTGCCACCTTTCAAGATGGCGGCTTGCCTCACTCGTAACTATGGAATTTCAGCGGAATCAGCTATCTAGATTGGATTCTAGGTCATCGAATAGACCATAAATTTTAATTTAAGATTACAACGATGACTATCTGTGCACGTGATTCGTTCTTGTAAAGACCACAGACCGAAATCGATGATTCTTTGAATCATTGTTAACCAATGACCTTGAACCCAATCTACTAGATATCTGACTCCGTTATAGAGGGCTCTGATAGTAATGAGTGAGGCAAGCCGCCATCTTGAAATGTGGTAAAACTGACGATATTACGACTAATATCTTCTTTGCTGAGTTGATACTGATAGACAGTCACAAAGTTGATAGTCTAGGTTTAATTCTTGAAATATTTGATAGGATGAGTTTTTAAACTTTGTTTTAATTGCCTTTTCATTTTGATTTTGCCATCTTTCAAGATGACATCCTTGCTCACCTTGACACGGTAGTAGAGATCTAGAAGATTGGGATCTAAATCATTGTTCTTACCACGCTAATGTACGAGGGTGTTATAAGCATGGCGCTTATTACCACAAACATACTCCTTGCTGTTCGGCCTTTGCAAGTTGGAGTCGGTCGAATGAATGACAAAACTGAGCTACGATTAATCAAAAAGTAATTCATTGTTAATGTGATACTGTGAGAATTTTGTGATACAAAGTAGTTGTTTTCTATTACTACTTATACTAGTTGATACAAAGCATGTTTGTAATCGCCCAATAATTCCAATTATCTCTCCGAGCATAATCAGACACAACGAAGCCCTTTTAAAACTTCCTGCATTGTCTTATCATTTTCATCTGCATTTGATCCGAAGTGGAAGTCGCCCGTTTCCGACTTCTCACATTCAGCTCCTGTTTAAGTCGTTTATCAGCGGCAATCACACAATACATGTACCACTTCAAAAACAAAACAATAATCAGGGCAATTAACTACTACGCTTTTGCGTGGAAATGTTGATAAAATTACACTAGGCTTTGAAAAAATGAACGGGGGTGATAATTGACGTCACGACCAATTATCGATGTATGCGCTCACCAGCATACACACGACCACACCACGTGTTCGAACACTGTTCTATCTCTAAATGTGCGTAACTGGTCTATTGCGTAACGTATTACAGCAGTATCAAGGTTGCAACTTTTTTGACATATCAACAACGATACAAACGTAACACAAAATTTATTCAATATGAATAATCATCAACCATAAAAGTAATGTTTTAATATTATTCACCGCTGCAGTTTCTAAATACCAGGGACAAGGTGAACGTTCTCATAGTCATACCGTACTCACATCTGGGAAGCTACATCTGGGAAGCTACCGGGCGATACTAAAACACCTTGTAACTCTATATGGAATGTTTGCAATACGTTTCTACAGCAAAGCAGTCGCTGCTAGGCTATTTTTGCTTCACACGTTATAACTCAAAACAACAAATAATGAAGTAATAGTATAAAAAGGCAAGTTACCTATTACAATCAACTTCCCCAACAAATATTCAAAAGATTAAATACGGCATGAACTAAGAAATCGAGACGTTTTTGAATAAAACGACTTTCTTTGTTAAATTTTTCTTCTCGTTAATTCACGACTGACTATCGTTTATCAGTTGCCTTAGACATGAGTCAGGAATGTTAAGATACTCGCCATTTTATTTACGTAACAATTACATGACAAATTGGAAAGAATGCGCTATCATCGAGATAAAGCTTTGCCAGAAAACGTGTAAGCAGCTTAGACTATCCAAACCCAGTGACGAATCAAATAAACATCCTATAGCAGTTCAATTTGAAATTTTAAAATTATTTCACAACGTCAACTTCTAAAGAATAATCTCTGACCAATATAATTGGGATAAATTAATGTAAAACTATTCAAGAATGAGCTGTTTAACGTGCGCTACATCCGTTTCTTTGCAGGGAATCATTTCTCAACAATAACTTGTAGACCTATATATATGTTCTAGTAACTATCGTCATAATTAAGAGTGAACGAATAATTACAGAAGTACAACAACCAACAAGTGAAAACATGTTTACAGCAACGAAATTTGCAAAAACTAATGAAATGGCTATCCACTCGATTTGTAAGTCAATGTTTATTTTATGTCAACAACTGACTTGAAAATCCTGTGAATCAGCACTCAACTACTTTTAACGTACATATATGAATAGCTGTAATATTCTCCTTAACATAAAGATACTATCTCCTCAGAACGATTGAAATCGTCTATACACTTCATTCTTCGAAACGAAACTGTAAAATGAACGAAAATATCTATAATACAACGTGATCTTTTTAGCTCTTCAGGTAAAAAAAATAACAAGAAATGTTTGAACAATGCCTTCGTGGAAGAATTAATCCAATGCCAATGAAAAGATACTGTTTGGGTAAAAGTATCCCAATGCGTAAAGGAACTGTCCAATATTAGTTTTGTTTCCTTAATTTTTGTAATTTTTCCGGCTCTCCTTATTTCGTTTGAAAAATATCGAGTATCATGTTCGCTATGAACGTAATCATTCAAGTTAGACGGAAATCCTACAAATTACGTCAGCCGACGGTGTCTCGCGAATATATTGACTTGGGGTATCGGATTATGAATAATGACCACACATGCAACAAATGAGAGTCGGTGAAAGCCCGATTTGAAAAAAAAAGCTTCGCAAGCATAAAAATGGCAGAGGCAAAATCACCAGAGGACACAAAAGCACCGAAGCAACGTATGTATAACACACACTTATAGTTACACGTCTCTATAATATTAGTAACAAATCAGTACTTTTAGAAGAAGCTATGTTACTTCTAAAACCTAAACATTTATATAATCATCACATCAATTTCATGAAAAATTTTCTCAAGACTAGATTGCGAATGCTGTGAAAATTGTTTAATGTACATAAAATAGTTCTAGAAGAAATTATCAAGCATATAATTGCTTTGTCATTGTCTCATTACTATGCATATTTGTAACACTACAAGTAAAGCTAATGAAACTGTCTTTCCATTTATGCGAAATAATCATCATGCATGTAGCTACGTTTGCCGTGATTAAGTTACGATAGTTTTTAAAAAATATCACTTCATTCTCTGACAGAAAAAATGGGGATGCTGTCATTAAAGTTTTGTAAAATTATCTCAAACCAAAGTACTCATCTCCCACACAATGTGGTGCAAGACACTCCCAGACATTTAACTCTGTAAAACTAAATAAAATTGTCATGAAATCTAACGTTATATAATCTATTTTCAAGGCTGTTTCAACTACTTTAACTGCTTAACTAGACAACAAAGTATAAACTTTGTCAATATTCTAAATTGATTTGCACTTCATGTAGTGATGGTTTAATGTTAGATACTTTTAATAGTAATCCATTTCTTACTAGTAAAACAGCATGGTTTTCTGCAATGTATGTGAAAAATAAGTTAAAATGTTGTTTCATGCTTCATAGTTGAAACACAAATGTCAGTTCTACATGTATAATTCATAAACATTTTACACACATCTTTCATCAAAATTACGCATGAAATTCCTCATATTCATGCGCTAACATGAACATAGATAAATATATGATAAATGTTTACATCACCATACAGGTAAAGCTAAGCCACCCCCACACATTGATCTGCATTTTATGCGTGTCAACATGTCGATATTTTTCAAGATGCAGCAAATTATGTGTCATTCGTCTATCGCAAAGTGAAATTTATTTCCCATATACTAAGTTATCGCTTGAATCTTTATATGGATTAACTAAAAATCAATTACATTATTTCAGCAATTAAGTCAACCCCAAAAGGAATTGCTTGTCATAAAGCATAACATTCAGCATCGAACTTAAAATACTAAATCGTTGACTGAAACATGCAGATATTGAGCTTCGCATTACTTATTTTAACTTGGGAGCATAAAGTTTACTTTAACATTCTTGTGAATGCAACTCCACAACAAGTCTCTCGGTAGTCATAAGTACGTATAACCGTCTCTGTATCTTAATATAAACCGTCAAAAATAGATTTCCTTTGCTACAAGAGATGACCAATTACGTAAATCCGAGAATTAAATGACCAATCCTATTCCTGTGTATCAATGGTTTTTACGCACATTATGACAGAGACAGCTAAACGAACGATATTACATATTGACAAAATATAAAAGGTCTTACAGTATCCAATGTTTACTTCTAAATTAAGAATTATATATACTTGAGGTTAAATATTTATTATTCATTATTCAACGAAGAGCTATTCAGAAAATAGCTTAGTCATAGTCTGTCACCTAAAAACATAATTCTTAACGTTCCTATCAGGTTATCAACATGGCAAATTGTGTAGCTTACTATATCGCCCACAACAACGTGGGTAAACAGCGACATGTAAATTACACTAAATGCGTCAAAAAAACACGAAAAACCAAGAGCTCTTTGTATAAATGTCGGAAGTAAATATGACTTGCACTGCGTCACATTGGATTTAACATTTTAGTAGTTGCAAATGTAGTATGCAGCAGCAGTTCATTGCTTGCGAGTGCAATGTAACGAGCACTACTGACGTCTTTCAAAAGAAATTAACACACTTGAACGAGTCATGTCGAAAAGTAAGTGCTTTAGATATTCATATTACTGTTTACTGTTATTATTGTTGTTGTTTATGTGTACGTTGACATGAAAAAACCTATAAGCGTAAACTGTGACTCGGCTTACAAGAAATAGAATCTTAGTTCTCAACTCATTAATTCACTATTCTGGACTTGCTTTAATTCTTTCCTACATTGTTGATAGACTGCTAAACAGGAATATTTTAGCAATTCTTTTCGCTCTACGGCAACGTGGGCGAGCGACATTGTTTGATAAATCCCAAGAGGTCAATTTTAAGTGAAGAATAGGCTGTGAAGCGATTCAAAAGACAACTCGAGTCGCTTTATTTTCTTTTTTCACCGCAAACATTTATTGAAGCAGTACAGCTTAATTAAGCGTATATAGCTGCTAGCTATAATGCCTAGGTTGATGTCAAAATGGTTGACCTCCAATGCAAAACATTTTGAAATAAATTCAGAATTCAATGCGCATTCATCATCTAGCCAATAATTTGGCTGAGTTTGAAAAAGTGAGCGGTTGATGCTGATCCCTTTCAAGGAAGTCCAAATTTCTGTGACATTTTATTACCAGCAAAATAGTTGTGGAGCAAGTGCACGGTGAAACGCCATTCCCACATATGGAATTCTAAGCAGTTAAATCAACCTTTACGCATATTATTTGTTTTCTTCAAAACAATTAACATTTCATGACACATTGTTACGTTCTCGTACGAAAGATTTGCGTGTAAATAATTATACGTCGTATTTGACGAGAACGAAGTCAATAAGAAGGCAAGAAAAATAGGATGATTTTTTTATGGTATACGAGTCTCACTAACTCAAGTCACGACGGGTAACAGTGCATAACCGTAAACAAAATGGGGTGTACATGCATGTAATATCCTTGAATCCATCCAAAAATTCTTTCTTTCTCTCTTCATCTCATGCAATTGTACATGCTTTTGAGAAAACGCCTGACATGCAAACGAAACGAAGTTAGCTGTTCCTTTTAGATTGTTCTCCGGGTTTTTGATGATTAGCCTAGCATCAAGAATTCCTGATTTTCACATAGTACTCCAAGAAGAGTTTGGCTATTTTTCTGGTTTTTATCCACCTCTATTTAGTCTGCCAAACTCCTAAATTCGTCATAATTTTTTTCAAATTTAATGAAATTCTTCATTCAACTTATCCAACCAGGTGTGACTCCTCGCGATTTCAAATTTCAATGGATGAGTGATACGGGTCCTATATTTCAATGAGATTTTAAAGTATCGTTGGTGTGAGTTCTTTCGTGTAGCTCAAATGATACATCATTTTTTCATTTTTCCAGTCTTTTTTCCGGTGTTTTCCATCAAAGATCAGATACACTTATGGGCGTCTGTGCTCAGCTATGTGAGCAGTGCATTAGTTTCATGTAAGCTCTCTTGCATTTCATATGAATAGAAGTTGAAACATGTGGACATCTTTCAACACAAATTGTTTTGTTGTTACACACACTTATACTTGCTTGTGGAAGAATAAAAATTCTTCTAATCTTCAAACTTTACCTGTCTTATTTCGAACATTTGAATATAATTTAGCGTCGCTGGACGAAACAATTGGATTTGAGAATAAACGCTGCCTCCAGAATTGCTTCCCTTAAGTCACAAAAAACGTTACTGCTAATTTTCTTACACAAGCCACCATCTAGAAATTTAATGTCACCGCATTAATAGTCGCATTTGCATGTAGTTTCACCTCCTTTATAACAGAATTTCGTCGTTAAACAACAACTCCATCATTTATCGACGTCAAAACTGCAATATCACTTGCGATGCATACTCCTTCATGAGCCATGGGAGAATTTGATCTTGGCAATAACTGTACAATGATAGCGTTTTTAGAAATAACAATGCATTGCTAAAGGGTATGTCTTAGATGTTGCTTTATGTCTGTATTGTTATTGAGGTCTTCATACATAAAGACTATTGAAAACAAACAACTAAGAAACTAAACCTTTTTCCTTTCCATCACTGATTTCTCGTTCATTTTAAAGTCAGACACGTCATCTTTGTTTTTGTTTGATTTCTTGGTGCTTCCTTAAAACGTCTAGGGTTTTTTTATTGAATGTCCAAGTGCGTTGTTTTATCACCTTTGGCCAACCTTGATTTTTTGTTTCAAATTTTATGTTATTCGTAAAACCCGGATTCAATTCCAAAGGTTTCAGTCTTGTTGGAAAAGCTTTCTTTCCTTCGAGTTTGGCATCTTCAATATCGTATAAAATTACATCAACCATTTTTTGGGAAGACATTGTTCGTTTTGACGTTATCTGGGTTGGGATGAAATCAACTTTGGTTGAACAACTTTGTCTGTTCTCATTTCTTATATCAAAATTCTCAAAAGAAACGCCTTAATTCAACTTTTAAATAGACATGGACCTGAAAACGAACAACAAACTTCGTCACTTTCCACTTATTGCTTGGCAAATGAACGTGTTTTCCATGTATAATGCTAGCATACAATTTACAAGTAGCATTGCTCAATGCATGTACCACACAGTTTACAACATGTTTCACTACACAGAGCATACAGTTTACAACATGTTTCACTGAACAGAGCATACAGTTTACAACATGTTTCACTACACAGAGCATACAGTTTACAACAAGTTTTACTGAACAGAGCATACAGTTTACAACATGTTTCACTGCAAAGAGCATATAGTTTACAACATGTTTTACTACACAGAACATACAGTTTACAACAAGTTTCACTGAACAGAGCATACAGTTTACAACATGTTTTACTGCAAAAAGCATATAGTTTACAACATGTTTTACTACACAGAGCATACAGTTTACAACATGTTTCACTGCACAAAGCATACAGTTTACAACATGTTTCAATGCACAAAGCATACAGTTTACAACATGTTTCACTGCACAATGCAAACAGTTTACAACATATTTCATTGCATCTAGCATACAGTTAACAGTATGTTTTACACCAGTTTATAGTTTGTTTCACTGTTTGAAGCTTATAGTTTAATATGCATGTTTCACTGCATCAGTCTACATGCAGCATACAAGTTCAAAACATGTTTCACTACAAGCAGAATTCAATTTACAGCATGTTACATTGCATGCTGCATACAGTTTACAACATGTTTCACAGCTTAAAGTTTTCAGGTCATTACATGTTTCACTTCAAGCAGCATGCAGTTTGCTTATCTCTCATTAACTTCAGTGTTCAATATTAAAAATTGCTTTAAACTTTGATTTAAGATTTAAGATTGTTCCAAACAATTCGAATACTCCAAATATGCCTAATGTACCTTGTTAATGACTGCTAGACTAAAAATTGACCTGTTGGAAAAAAAACAACAATGAGCCTCGGAGCTTTGCAGCGACACCAAAATTAAACACAAAATATTCAAAATAACTTGTGAAAATTAATAATGAATCGAAAATAAAATTATATTACACAAATCACAGCCAACTATGCAAGCTATGCCCAGTTAGTTGAGAGGCATTGCATTATTAAATATTTTGTAATCGTCTTGGCGAAATGACCAGTATTAATTTTTTGAAAGCACATTTAATAAAATTCACCCTTGCTTGCTAAAAAATTTAATTTTCAATAGATTGCTCAAAAATGCTTTTTCTGTTCCAGCGAAGGTACGATAGCCCTGGCAGAGTGCAAAGTTCACAGTATACCTATGGGAGTTTCTATACACTTAACAGCATGTTCCGCTTCTTACAGCTTATATTACAATATGTTTTATAGCATGTAGCATAGTTTACAGTTGGGTTTCACTGCTTGAAGCTCACAGTCTACAATATGCGTCATTGCATGTAGCATACAGTTTACAGCATGCTTCACTTGCTTAAAGCTTACCTCACAGTATGTTTTGTAGCTTACATTTGGATTTCACTGATTGAAGCTTATAGTCTAGAACATGTTTCACTGCATGTAGCATAAAGTTTACAGTATGTTTTACAGCATACAGTTTATAGCTTGTTTCACTGCTAGAAACTTACTGTGTACAACACGTTTCATTGCATCAGTTTGCATGCACGAACAAGTTCATATGTTTCACTGCATGCAGTATATAGTTTACAGCATCTTTCACTACTAAGAGCTTTCAGATTACAGCATGTTTCATTGCATGTAGCATACAGTTTACAGGATTTTTTCAGCATACAGTTTATAGTTTGTTTCACTGCTAGAAACTTGCATTGTACAACACGTTTCCACGCATCAGTTTGCATGCACATACAAGTTTACAGCATGATTCACTTCAAGCAGAATTCAGTTTACAGCATGTTACACTGCATGCAGCATACAGTTTAAAACATGTTTCACAGCTTAAAGCTTACAGGTCATTACATGTTTCACTGCATCAGTCTACATGCATCATACAAGTTCACAACATGTTTCACTACAAGCAGAATTCAATTTACAGCATGCTACACTGCTTGCTGCATACAGTTTACAACATATTTCACAGCTTAAAGCTTACAGGTCATTACATGTTTCACAGCTTAAAGCTTACAGGTCATTACATGTTTCACTGCATCAGTCTACATGCAGCATACAAGTTCACAACATGTTTCACTAAAAGCAGAATTCAATTTACAGCATGTTACAGTGCATGCTGCATACAGTTTACAACATATTTCACAGTTTAAAGTTTTCAGGTCATTACATGTTTCACTGCAAGCAGCATGCTTATCTCTCATTAACTTCAGTGTTCAATATTACAAATTGCTTTAAACTTTGATTTAAGATTTTTTATTTATTAAGTGTTCCAAACTATTCAAATTCTCCTAATATGCCTAATCGTAGTTATTAACTGCTTGACTAAAAATTGACTTGTTTAAAAAAACAACAACAAACGAGATTCGGAGCTTAGCAGTGATGCTAAAATTAAACACAAAACACTCAAAATAACTTGTGAAAATTAATAATGAATCGAAGGTAAATTAGATTACATAAATTACAGCCAACTATGCCCAGCTAGTTATGATGCATAATATATTAAATGTTTAGCAATCGTCTTGGCGAAATGCCCAGTGTTAATTTTATGAAAGCACATTTAATACAATTCTACCCCGCTTGCTAAACAAGTTGATTTTCAATTGATTGCTCAAAATTCCTTTTTCTGTTCCAGCAAAGGTTCGAAAGCCTTGGCAGAGTGGAAAATACACAGTATATCTATGGGAGTTTCTATACAGTTTACTACAAGATCATGAATGCCAATCGCTTATTTCATGGACAAACCAGGAGATTAAGGAGTTTCGAATGAAAAATGTCAAAGAGATTGCGAAACTGTGGGGAACTGCGAAAAATAGGCCAACTATGGACGATAAAAAACTTCTACGAGCTTTAAGATACTATTACAAGACGAATATATTGAGAAAGGTAGATATAGTTTCCATAAAAATGCTTCAGTCTGCTCTTTTCTGTTAAGGCTGTAAGCTTTAGTTGCAATAATATCAAAATTCCTCAAGTCATTTACCAAAGAATAAGATGTAAAATTGTTTAAAATGTACTAGTTGTAAAATATTTTCACCGCTAAAGACGACTTTGTCTTCTTTGAACAAAAATTAGCACTTAGGAAACAACTTACAAAAGAAGTGCCTGCCTCAGGGAGGAGAACAGTCAAACGACTTTTAATCGTTTTAACCTGACCATGGTTAAAAGTGTATTTCATTTGCCTTGTTTTAACAGATCAAAGGACAGAAAGGAGTGTACCAATTTCTTTCACTACCGTATGAAGTGGAAAAAAAGAGCGACGACCTCAATGTAGAAAACGAACTTGAATCCGAAACATGTGAGCAACCAGTTGAGAGCAACACCTGGGAAAATATGGGGAGTGGAGGAACAGACGATTTATCATCAATTGAAGAAGATTCTCGTGGAGAAGTTTCAAAGACGGGTGATCCCTCGATCGCATGTCGTGATATAATAGCTGTAAAAGATGAACAGACCGTTTTCACCAATGTATATGTTGCAGGGGAAAACAGCAGCTCGTCATCGGAGAGTACAGAATCAGGAAATGAAAACAGTGCGAAATATATGGAAGATATTAAAGCGGACATTATCGATGTTGACTTTCCGGACTCAGCACAAGAAAACATGGACTGCGTTTTTGAAAATGAAAGTTTAATGCACGGAGACTTTTAAATATTAAATCTCCAGGTTTAATCGTTGTCAATCTAAAGATGCAGATGAAGTCTACATGAATGATTCAATGATCAAGAAAACAATTAGGAAGCATTTAGAGAGAGAAAACAAAGAGTCTCTTTATAATATAAAAGGATTGATGAAGGGCTCAAGATTTCACTATTGGACTTTCGAAGCTAATATTGGATTCAACTGCAATGGAGAAATAACATGCACGATAACCTTCAAGAAAACTCTCGTGACTTGCAATATGGCAGTGAATTAATACCTGATCACAGATTCATAGAGGCTCAAATGTCAATTCACATCGGAACTACTTATTTTTAGTGTATGATAGACGTTTGGACATCTTCAATTTTAACCAAATTTAAGGAACGTTTGTTCGAGCAACGTTACATTTCTATGACCACATTGATTGAGCACGTTTGAAAACACATATTCTGGTCAAAACGTCAATTTAAGTAAAGTTGCAAAACAACGACGTTCTTCACCTGCAACCGAGTCCAGAGAGTTGATGGGAAAAACCAAAATTCGTTAAATATAAAGCAGCTCGGGTCGTTTCTTCCTAAACGGGAGTCAGCACAGTCACAATAACAACCGAAAGAGTATTGCTGCTTTCAAAAACAACGACTAGTCATTGGACCTACGTGGGCTCAATGATTGCAGCTGCAGAAATCAAATACAACACAGCAACCCAATTTCAGCGAGGAGTCTATAAATCTACTTCCCCATCAATAGTGAAATAAAAAGCGGTCATGCACGTGGGCGTTGCTCTAGTCACAATAGACGTACGAGGCCATTACGCAATATTTGTTTGCAGCCGATGTTTTGCCAACTGAATTGGTTCACATCGCACACACCCGAAAACATTTGTATTGCACGAGTGCAATTGATATAAAACTACTTCTTATAGAGATCACTATTCACCACACAAGTGCAAGCACTGTAGAGCGTACGCTAGACTGCACTTTTACTATTAAATGGTGATTAAATTGAAATATTATTCTATCATGTACATACAGACTACAGAGTGTCACCGGAAAAAAACGAAACCCACATGAATTATTATGTATACGCTAAAGCTATCATGCACATTAATTTTACTAGCATTCAAAACTGTTTAATGACCTTGACAGTTCTGTGCCTCAGGGATTTGTTAGGGTTTGTGCAGTATTAGTAAAAGCAAAACACGTTAAAACTTAAAACTACAGACATAGACTGATTTTCATCGCAAATTTATTACGCAAATGCTTTGTCAAGGCAAAGCGACATCAACTGAGTTATAATAGCCACACAAACTTGATCATATTTTCCATAAGTTGCAACGAACGTCGAACATTACATGGACAAGCGTATGAATACATCTAACCGGGCGGAAAAAAGAGCTATTAACTATTGTCTTACGCAGATTTCAATTTAATGCATACATAAGTATTTGTGCGGGTTACGGTTTTTTTTGGGACACCAGATGCAAATATAATATTAAATTAAAGGTAATATTGTTTACGTAAAATTGACTTGTTTCATCTATTGCATTAATTCATTAAATTTTAAGTCGCTAATTTTAGTACTTTATCATTGAAAAAATTTTGTTTTGCCACCTAATGTTATTGCGAAATAGCAGTTGGCGGAGGCCACTTACTTTTTACAATACGAATAAATTATACGGATATCTTCAGTTTGTGCAGCGTCACCAAAACCGGAAATAGCAACTTTCCATATTTGGAAATCGATTTACGAGCGAATCCATGGGTGTCCATGGTTTCACAAATATTGCGAAATGCAACAACACGATCATCGATGCATGTGGAACACTCCTGAACAACGACATAAATCAGAACCAAAATAGAAACGAAGACTTCACATCAGCGTGATATAACACACGCAGTATCATTGTGAATAAGAATTATTTACAAATTTGCGAGTGCTCTTCCAATTCACGTTTCCATGTGACACACTCACATGGAGACCGGGGTGAAAATTAATACACCGCGAAATTCAAACTAAACAGGAAACCTAGATGGTCTACCGTTTAGTGAAAACATAAATAGAATTATCAGTAAAGTTTGGAAAAATGAATATAAATGCCAACGAAACATGAGCAACAGTATAATTCGTAGCCATATATGTCAAACAATCCGAATGCGAAAATACTCCAAACAACATGTTGTCAATATGTTTGACTAGTGCAATATTCTATATACTTTAGCTATACCTGCACAATTGTGCCAAGTGTCAAGTAATTCAATTCAATTAGGACGTAGAATACATCCTTATTAGTCAACTATAATGGGAAATAAACCGAAAATCTGTTTCGAATACACCTACGCTGCAGAGCGACTCAATTTTACAATGTGTGCATATGAAATATTACGGAGTCGGAAGAGGATGCAATTGAAGGAATTCGTTGTTTTTAAGTTGAAATCAGAACAGGATACGATTACTTTCAAAAGTCAGGTGATCTACTCCAAGAACCATGTTGTAGACATAAAGTGACAATCTTAGTTTGTGTCAAGCATTTACACCAAGGAAAGACCATAGTGAGAAATTACGAAAAGATTACTGGACGTGAAGAACGAGACGAAGTTTCTAAAATTTCTACAATATAAGAAAATTAGAAAGTCTCTTGCCCTGCAAACTGGTAAGTTTTTGATGCTTTAACGTTGTTTCCATTAACTCGACAACCAAAGCACAAGAAATTGGTCTAGGTAGGTTTATTATGATTGATAAAATAGAAATTACAAGTCTTATCATTTTGTTAAGACGCAAAAACTGATTTGGAATGACTTAAAAATAATAGCGACGATTTGTAATGAAAAAAGAGCACACGCCTTTAGATGTTCGAGGAAAGTGCACGATATATTAAACTGTAACTCAGGAAAACCCTTCCAATTAGCCCATACAAATTTATCAATACTAACGGTCGATCTAGACGAACAACACAGGCTGATGAATTGATTTCACGATGTTTCGAAAGCTAACAGCACATTTTACTTTTCACTTTTCTAATTCAATCATAAACTTCAGCGTACCGTAGGATGTACATAGATAAAAAAGATCTTAAAACAAATTTTAATTGTGCTATTTTCTTCTTCGGAAATTCACAACGACTAAATTCACAGTTAAATTCACAACCAATGAGTTTGAAGTCAAAATTAAGATACACAAAAGAGTGTAAGATAATATTGAAATTCATAAAAAGCTAATGCGTTTATTATTTTGACCAACCCAAGCCCTTTCAGGATATTTCGCAACAAATTTCGTCCCCATTTTCTTGGAATTACTGGCGCGTGTACTTTAAATCAGTCACATTATATAATTTATAAAAGATTTTATTGAATGTTATCTAGTATCACGGAATGGAGAGCAAAATTAGCGAATTACAATAATCGCACGTGATGTACTTAGTATAATGTACGACAAAACAATACATTTTTAAACAAGAAATATATTTATAGCACGCCAGCTGCCACAAAAATCGAAGATGCTTCACACGTATCATAATTTACATTAATATACATCGAATATACTTCAGATAACATTTTTCCTTTGTACAAATCATACAATAATTACTGTTTCTTTATTAAAATAAGCGATGGGATCGCGAATAATCACTCTTTGATACTTATTCTTTTCATCGGAAGATGCCATATTAGTCGTCGATTGACGTCAACCAACGACTCAAGCTCGTGTTATAACAAGTACCCGAGTACAAGCCGAACAATTAATCCATTTAAATCATCAAGTTTACGAACGTCATACGGCGTTTAACGAGTTGCACAATCGGCTTGTACACGTCAACATGCAAAGCATTGCTGTCTTCTATCGCGATTAAAGATAAAACCGACATTAATACCGCACAGAAATAAGCAGAAAACTCACATAAATTACATAAAAATGAAACTTATTCCTTACTTAGCCAGTTAACAAAGAAGAACTGATAATATTTCGTTTTGAGTTTCTGTATTGTGCAATGTTTAAATACAATGACGTCTGTGAGCCGCCGTCGACGTAATACATACTGCGGGGGTCAATTACGACCAAGCCCTTTTTTCTCGAACATTTATATAACAGACTAATTCAAATGGCAGGCAATATGGGAAAACTTATTAGGCGAACATTCGCTGCTGCTTCAGAATCGTTTTACACGTACGAGCTGTTTCTCCACTCAACTCCCTCAAAACGGAAGTAAGTAGCTCTGGTGTTCTAAATTATAAAGAATATTTCAAAAATGCTATTACGTGTTTACATTAGTAGCGATCGGTTGAATGGAAGAATCCAGTAATGTCTAGAGATATCATATCTTACTTATTATACTTGTAATTTCTCTCGTTATTTTCTTCTCTGTTGAATATATTTACGTAGATATAAACCTATTTATCGCGAATGTATTCTATGCTTTATAATATATTAGATGCTTGCAACAAAGGATTATTGAATCATTCAATTGCGTTGTATGATAAAGTACGCATGTAAATTTCGTCTCAATGTCCACAGGCACTTCGCTTAACTTGAAATAAGCCATTAAATTCTATCGCATGTACGCACATATTCTCACGCTCGTATGTCGATCGCTACATTGTTGACAATATTCGCCTGTATGAATTACAAGAGTGCAATTCTTCCCGGGGATTCGATCATCGAATCCAGGAGCAAAACGCTTCAAATTTCAATATAGCTGCGGTTTTCAACAATTGACAGGAATCGCTTAATCGCTTTAAGTGAAGCAAATTGCTGTTATGTTTCGACAACTAAGGAACATTCTAAGACAAAACAGTTGTGCGCGAAATTGAGCTGTTGGTAACTGCAATCGACATGGAAAATTTAACAGCGTAAGTTCAATGTTGGCAGTGCACTAGCAAATAATTACACCTACTCGTCACGAAGCCACCATAAAACCTTACCTTGTAAGCAAGAACTGCCATATAAATATACGGAAGATACTGAGTACTACGTTTTACAAAAAGGTCCGAATCACTGGCTATTAAAAATGTACTGGTCTTGGTAATGTTGATATGTACAACAGACGTTATGTTGTCAATGTCTTATATACTTACTGGTACTTTTGCCGTTCTCATGCTGCTGTTACACAGAATTTATTATTGGAAATGTTGTGAATTACTATCTTAGAGGTTCATCAAACAATTAAATTACAAATCTTTCCTGAATAATGCAAACCAAAAACACATGTTGCACAGCGCTATGTTTACGAATTTTAAAAGATAACCAGCCAACTAGTTACCATTACACGCAAGTCGTTTACAAAGATTTCTCTTTTTAGAAACCCGAAGAAGCGTAATTCAAAACAAACTTCTACAATGCCAACAGTTCGACCAAGGACAACTATCTACTTGTGGGAATTTCTCTTACAACTACTAGACGGTGAAGAGCATTGCTCCTCGATTTCATGGTTAAACAGAGAACGTGGTGAATTTGTTCTTAAGGACCAAGGCGAGATCGCGAAGTTGTGGGGAATAGTGAAAGGCCGGCCTCGTATGGACAAAATAAAATTGGGACGTGCTATGCGATATTATTACAAAAAGAAACTCCTGGCAAAGGTTAGTTCAACGATGCGATCTTTTCATCACTTCACCATCGCAGCACGATCCTAATTCAGCATGCAAAAACATTGCACTTAAAATAATGTACAGCCCCCTGTTGATTACGAGGAGAAAATTTGAACTCTGACACCCACTCCCAGTTTCATTCATGCAGACAAGTGGCTTGTGTAAACGATCGATTTAACATATTCTTCTGCTTGTAGGTACCGAGGCGTAAAGCTGTATATCGTTTTGTGAAATACGATTGCCTCAAACAAAAACAATCCGAAGTTGTACGTCAGGAGGATTTTACAGAAATTGATTTCACCGAAAATCCGCTAATTGATATGATCGATAAAGGCAAAAACGGCGATCTGTTACTTCCGGAAAAAGTAGATCCCGACAATGACGACATGCCTTTGGGGAAAATGCTTGCAGGAGGCAAAGAGAACACGTTCACAAGAAAGGAAGGGTGTGATGGATCGGGTATGTAGGAAACACGTTTGGAAGCATGGACAATATTTCGGATGCTTCATGCAGTTTCTATGATCAAAATCAGAACAATTTCAACATGCCTATCCCGACTTCGGATCATTATGTTCCATGTTCTGAGCTGCCATGTATATCACAGCAGAACTATCTTAACTGTTATAAGAACGAGATGCCAGGGCCTATAACAAGCTACAGCATGGCGCAAACTTACAACCAAACATTGCATTCTAATGGAACGTATGCGAATACAACACCATACAGTGTGGACAACGGTGGACCATTGGCCTCGCTGTTACTAAACAGTATTTTGATGAGCGACCAACAAATTACCGAGGACCAAACTAGTTATCAAACGGTACCCTCGGCGTCTTTGTTAACATCTACGGGAAACACTGCACCTATTTTATCCACAGGCTATTCACAGTTTAAACAAGAACCATCACTTCAAACTAATTTTAACCCTTCTGGACATTTTCTCGACGAAAACGAAGAAACCTTAAAGTCGTTGAGGGAGTTTGAAAGATTGCTATCGCTGAAGGGAAGTTTTTAGTTCAAAGATTATATCATATAGATTTTTATGCCATAAAAATGTAAATATTTTTAATAAAGAAATAAAACTATGAAACTATTGATTCGGTAAACGTATGGCTTAAACTTGCTTTGAGAATCGCACGATATGATTGACTAGTGATTGAATTGACATGTTTTCCTGTTTAGCCCAGGAAGGAATTGCGGTATTCGTACTGCTCTGTTCACGTATGCATAGAAGCTAATAATTTCCTCTTATCTTGGGATTCCAAAAAACTCAAAGCTTCGTACAATTTTTGAATGGTCATTTAATACAACAAGGAAATCATATTTAACGCACCACACGAGCTCTTCTAAAAATTTCAAATTGACATAAACAAGACAATTCCGAATTGTTAAGCAATGTGCTGTCAAGCAATGTAAACATGACTATATAACAGTCGTATAGCCTGGTATATTTATAAACAAGTTCCGAATATTTGAGACTTCAGCCATTAGGCGAATTCAGCTCTCGAGTTCGACTCTTTTCGACTTTGCCCACGTTGACAACGTGAAAAAGCATATTTGCTTTAGACAAATATGAATTTAAGCTTGCATAACTATGTACTGATAGATAAAAAGTACACTTACTTTCAAATTGATAATCCATGTGGTGTATGGTACTAACGTTGATTGTTTACGAATTTAGTCCTCAAGCGTGTCGATTGTTCATCATTGAAGTTTTTAACCGCTCATGTAGTGCGTTCAATCTCTGTCCCTCATATGAACGTGTTTACTTCACTTGACACAAGTTTTTTGTTAACTTCATGTTTAAATATACTGCAATAGCTGTTCAAATTTACCAAACTGACTTTCTTCTTCGAAGTTGAGGGAGATTGAGAAGTAAAGTATTACAGCACGTGGATACCATTTCTTAAAATACACGACTTTTGATTGGTCAGAGATGACAGTGGCACGTGAGAAATCAAGTACGATTGGGTACGATTGTTGCGACATGTACGAAAGAACTCATTGGTTTAAGTTTAGAAACATATTTTAATTTATGACAAAAAATGGATCCGGCTGCAAATGCAATGCTCAGACTATAAGAAAATCGTCGTCATTATTTCGCAATAAAATGAAATAAAAATTACCCACCAGAACAAAACAACGCCTTTTATTATGTATCACATGAACATTGAATAGCACAGCATTGTACAATATATCCAATTTATTCCAATAAAATTTGTACATTCTCTTTCCCCGAAGCTTGCTTCGTTGTCGCATAGATTTCCCGACTGACTTTTGACATGGAAATCCGCATTCTCTCTCAAAGAAATTTAAGCAATTGCTTGCAAAAAAATTTTGGAAAGAGCTTAGAATGGCAACTTTGTGCGGCCGTCCCTTCCTAAGACCGGATCTTTTCTTTCCCTTCACCGGTTGGGTGCCCACAACTTTCTTGCACCAAATGAAGTTCAACCCTTTCGTAGAATGTGTTGAAGATCTTGTGGTAAGGTATCCAACACTTGTTCCATCTGAAGACATAGCTTTTTCAAAACATCGTCTGTGACTTGGGTTTCGAAATGCCTAGCACTTTTCTGCAAGGTAAAATGGTTGACATTGGAGGCATTTTCGATGGTCTTGCTGAATGTTTCGTGCACAGGGGACGAAACACAGGCGAGAGCATAAACACAACAAATGCAAATCATCATATACGTATGTTTAAATCGGGAAACTTACATGATGCCGTTCATGTATAGATATATGTTTAAACTTATCAGCTATACGAACTTTCATCATTCAATTGTGACAGTTATTAGGTATACGAACCATTTTTTCTCGTGTTTTGAGGATAAAATCCACAATTTCGACCTCATTTTTCGCGGTCATCCATGACGACATATCCTGAAAACGCGTAAATAAGTATTTCACGAATGCATATGAATGATAGCATTGAGGGTTTTCACTAGTCGTCATAGCCGCCATGTTGGCGTATTACTGAACACAATGTTAAAGAATTTCTTTATTTTGAAACATCAATAAAGCCGGTTCCTAATTTTTTACATGTTGATCACTTTGGGAAAGATGAGAAGACTGTACAAGTCTATAGACGGTAAGTGATAGTACGTATTGATCATCTAGGTTACCATTAAATTGAAGGAATTTTATACATGGCAATTATAACTATAACACTTAAGATTCAGTTAAGTTACTTTGTGTAAGTCTATGTGTCGTAAGTGTATCTCTGTGAATGAAAAATGATTGGAATCAAAGTGAAACATATATGTACATACAGCAACGGCCAACGCTTCCAAATGGAGTAAGAGTAACTTCTGCTGAATTTGGTGTTGTCTGTTTCGAAACCATCCTTCGAAGTTGGCTGACCTGAAAAAGTCTTGAAAAAATCAAAGTCATTAAAATTAAAGAATGTAAAAAATACGATTGGAACAAAGCAATGAACGAACAAGGGTAATGATAACGAAATGCAAGTAACACAAAGATATTAACGCAATCATGTAAGTATATTTTCACCTGTAAAGTCCTTTCCAGTCTCCTTTAATCCAGTCGTAAGTTGGGGACCAGAATGTTCAACTGTTTTCAAAAACTCTTCGGCATCGAAAGACTTAAGTTTTGGGGGTAGCTGTCAAAGATATGTAGAAAATTTTAGCGCATGTCATGCAGTGACAAAAAACCGCAACATAGTGAAGTTTCGTGCACTGGAAGATTTCCCATTGGGTACGTGAAAATTGCGGAGATTTTACACAGGGTTATGCACGGTTTTACACGGTTACGTGACTTTATACTTGGCATGACTAAAATACGGGAGTTGGCCGATTAAAGAACCAAAAAGTACAAGACAAATTTTGGACACTTGGCTCATTGAAAATTGAAAATCATAGGGGAACCTGCCACACAGCATATGGGCGAGACCAAATTTCGAGACTTCAATAACACTAATGAAAGTCAAGAACGTAATACTGCATGTACACTGATAAATATGTATGGGGATACCAAGCATGTAACTGTATGTACACATATGAATATGTATGGGATACCAAGCATGTAAACTGTATGTACACATATGAATATGTATGGTACCTTCCACGGAGAAATACTTCTTTGTAAAGGCATCAAACTAGCAGCGTAACGTTCCTAAACGAAACAAAATCAAACATTTTGAATCTCAAATTTTAAAAGCTTGTAAATCTTTAATTCGAAGCAGCCGCAATCGCCAGCAATCCTCTTACGTAATCCTGGATTACGTATGCATGCATTCTGCCTTTCAAGAACTACCATTAAGGATGTAGCTAGCTATGGCGGATAATCTCAAATGTATTTGGAAAAATAGGATTTTTACCAATGGTATAATGAAACTTTGCGTGAGTTCCCTCATGTGCTTTCTCAAAATAGCATTCTGTAATACAAAAATTTTTTGATCAGATCAACTTCACGAAGTGCATGAATTAAACTCGACTTTGTCGCCTTCCTTAAAGTGGAAATAAAAAGGCATTATTTTTAACAAAACCAACTCTAAATGGTATCCTTATACATATGCCATATATACGCAACGCAGATATAGGAGATCTCCGTTCTCCCTACGTGTGTTTACAATTAAGAAAATTTTTTTATATAACATCGTAATTAATAATGATCGATGACGCCCCACATGGTATCAAAGGGGCGAATATTTTAAAGATAATTAAGTTAAAAAGGCACATAGTGCTTTCTAGTTGTCGTGACCTTCAAGGACCACGCCGTGTGACCTATCAACACACACAGCTTTAATTTATGAACACAACATCCACGAAATACAGGAAATAATGAAAACCCCAGAAAACTGCAGAGAAAGACGACACACGACCTGAATAGTCTAAATACTGTTAATAAAAACATCTGTAAAATTCAAATGTTAATGCAGTTTGCCATGAACCATTGTATGCACGACATTTCGGCCAGTGTATCGACAAACCAGACGTAATACGTAAAGTAAAAATGTCACGTGAGTATCATTTATACTGTTTCGTTTTAGTTTCCCGGGCAAATTGTTGACTGCAATATATGACTATAGAACAAAAACTCGTATCTACGTAGTACAAATTCATCGTACCTGAGCTTCTGCAGGTCGTTTCTTCTGCCCTCCCTAAACAGTTAAAATAACATTCGTATTTCACTTGCTCTCTAACGTCGGCGAATTGAATTTAATGATTTTGAGAATTTCACCACAGTAAGGTGACAAATATACGACTACGAAAGCATAACGTAAACACAAGATCAAGGAGATTTTGCAGCCATATAGCAGATGTGAGGGTGACAATCAATTATACCTTACACAACGAAACTCTCCAAACTAATTTCAGATCAATTTTATAGAAACACAACACCATAAAACGCAATACCCTTTTATAGCTTTGATGAACAATTTATCTCTCTGTAGATACTGTTTATAACGGGTGTAAATACCTAAAAATTTGAACCAATGTTATTCACGTGATACACGCTGGACAAAATCTTGGAAACAAGATGCGGTCCAACGTTATGCATGGTGATTTTAAACTATTCATGAAATAAGTTGAGCGCAATCCATCTTATGGTATATTGAAATACCTGGCTTTGCCTCGAAAGATCTTTTCTCGTTCCCTAGAGGATTCCGGCCACCAATAACTAAAAAGTATACAAATTACAAATTATATAAAACTAATGAAACAGCTTAGTTGCTTTCAAATTAGATTTGAGAAATGGTTCAACAAATTGTTTGCATGTGAAAAGTAGGCCAAAACAAAAGGAAAAACACCTTCGTTTTTTCTTCAATATAAACATACGTGTATACGGCACCCTTAATCTAAACAATCACCATAGAGGAAAAGGTTCATGTAATAGCTCAAATGAAGCTAGAATTGACGATAATATTATGTCTGGTCAGGATATGCGTAGGACGTTAAAAAATGGAAGGTCCCTCGAGGTGAGTTTGGGTTTAACAACTTGATATAGTATTCCGTCCATCGAGTAAACTCAAACGTAAAACTACCATTGAAGTCTTACCTATGTTATTCATTGCTCCCATTAAAATTACCATTGAAGTCTTACCTAAGTTATTCATTGCTCCCATTAAAACTACCATTGAAGTCTTACCTAAATTATTCATTGCTCCCATTAAAACTACCATTGAAGTCTTACCTAAGTTATTCATTGCTCCCATTAAAACTACCATTGAAGTCTTACCTAAGTTATTCATTGCTCCCATTAAAACTACAATTGAAGTCTTACCTAAGTTATTCATTGCTCCCATTAAAATTACCATTGAAGTCTTACCTAAGTTATTCATTGCTCCCATTAAAATTACCATTGAAGTCTTACCTAAGTTATTCATTGCTCCCATTAAAACTACCATTGAAGTCTTACCTAAATTATTCATTGCTCCCATTAAAACTACCATTGAAGTCTTACCTAAGTTATTCATTGCTCCCATTAAAATTACCATTGAAGTCTTACCTAAATCATTCATTGCTCCCATTAAAACTACCATTGAAGTCTTACCTAAGTTATTCATTGCTCCCATTTAAACTACCATCGAAGTCTTACCTAAGTTATTCATTGCTCCCATTTAAACTATCATCGAAGTCTTACCTAAGTTATTCATTGCTCCCATTAAAACTACCATTAAAGTCATTACCTAAGTTATTCATCGCTCCCATTTAAACTACTATTGAAGTCTTACCTAAGTTATTCATCGCTCCAATTTAAACTAGCATCGAAGTCTTACCTAAGTTATTCATCGCTCCCATTAAAACTACCATTGAAGTCTTACCTAAGTTATTCATTGCTCCCATTTAAAACTACCATTGAAGTCTTACCTAAGTTATTCATTGCTCCCATTAAAACTACCATTGAAGTCTTACCTAAGTTATTCATTGCTCCCATTAAAACTACCATTGAAGTCTTACCTAAGTTATTCATTGCTCCCATTAAAACTACCATTGAAGTCTTACCTAAGTTATTCATTGCTCCCATTAAAACTACCATTGAAGTCTTACCTAAGTTATTCATTGCTCCCATTAAAACTACCATTGAAGTCTTACCTAAGTTATTCATTGCTCCCATTAAAACTACCATGAAGTCTTACCTAAGTTATTCATCGCTCCCATTAAAACTACCATTGAAGTCTTACCTAAGTTATTCATTGCTCCCATTAAAACTACCATTGAAGTCTTACCTAAGTTATTCATTGCTCCCATTAAAACTACCATTGAAGTCTTACCTAAGTTATTCATTGCTCTTTAAACTACCATTGAAGTCTTACCTAAGTTATTCATTGCTCCCATTTAAATTACGATCGAAGTCTTACCTAAGTTATTCATCGCTCCCATTTAAACTACCATTGAAGTCTTACCTAAGTTATTCATTGCTCCCATTATAACTACCATTGAAGTCTTACCTAAGTTATTCATTGCTCCCATTAAAATTACCATTAAAGTCTTACCTAAGTTATTCATTGCTCCCATTTAAACTACCAATGAAGTCTTACCTAAGTTATTCATTGCTCCCATTAAAACTACCATTGAAGTCTTACCTAAGTTATTCATTGCTCCCATTAAAACTACCATTGAAGTCTTACCTAAGTTATTCATTGCTCCCATTAAAACTACCATTGAAGTCTTACCTAAGTTATTCATTGCTCCCATTAAAACTACCATTGAAGTCTTACCTAAGTTATTCATTGCTCCCATTTAAACTACCATTGAAGTCTTACCTAAGTTATTCATTGCTCCCATTTAAACTACCATTGAAGTCTTACCTAAGTTATTCATTGCTCCCATTAAAACTACCATTGAAGTCTTACCTAAGTTATTCATTGCTCCCATTTAAACTACCATTGAAGTCTTACCTAAGTTATTCATTGCTCCCATTAAACTACCATTGAAGTCTTACCTAAGTTATTCATTGCTCCCATTAAAACTACCATTGAAGTCTTACCTAAGTTATTCATTGCTCCCATTAAAACTACCATGAAGTCTTACCTAAGTTATTCATCGCTCCCATTAAAACTACCATTGAAGTCTTACCTAAGTTATTCATTGCTCCCATTAAAACTACCATTGAAGTCTTACCTAAGTTATTCATTGCTCCCATTAAAACTACCATTGAAGTCTTACCTAAGTTATTCATTGCTCCCATTTAAACTACCATTGAAGTCTTACCTAAGTTATTCATTGCTCCCATTTAAATTACCATCGAAGTCTTACCTAAGTTATTCATTGCTCCCATTTAAACTACCATTGAAGTCTTACCTAAGTTATTCATTGCTCCCATTAAAACTACCATTGAAGTCTTACCTAAGTTATTCATTGCTCCCATTTAAACTACCATTGAAGTCTTACCTAAGTTATTCATTGCTCCCATTTAAACTACCATCGAAGTCTTACCTAAGTTATTCATTGCTCCCATTTAAACTACCATTGAAGTCTTACCTAAGTTATTCATTGCTCCCATTTAAACTACCATTGAAGTCTTACCTAAGTTATTCATTGCTCCCATTAAAACTACCATTGAAGTCTTACCTAAGTTATTCATTGCTCCCATTTAAACTACCATTGAAGTCTTACCTAAGTTATTCATTGCTCCCATTAAAACTACCATTGAAGTCTTACCTAAGTTATTCATTGCTCCCATTAAAACTACCATTGAAGTCTTACCTAAGTTATTCATTGCTCCCATTAAAACTACCATTGAAGTCTTACCTAAGTTATTCATTGCTCCCATTTAAACTACCATTGAAGTCTTACCTAAGTTATTCATTGCTCCCATTTAAACTACCATCGAAGTCTTACCTAAGTTATTCATCGCTCCCATTTAAACTACCATTGAAGTCTTACCTAAGTTATTCATTGCTTCCATTATAACTACCATGGAAGTCTTACCTAAGTTATTCATTGCTCCCATTAAAACTACCATTAAAGTCTTACCTAAGTTATTCATTGCTCCCATTTAAACTACCATGAAGTCTTACCTAAGTTATTCATTGCTCCCATTAAAACTACCATTGAAGTCTTACCTAAGTTATTCATTGCTCCCATTAAAACTACCATTGAAGTCTTACCTAAGTTATTCATTGCTCCCATTAAAACTACCATTGAAGTCTTACCTAAGTTATTCATTGCTCCCATTAAAACTACCATTGAAGTCTTACCTAAGTTATTCATTGCTCCCATTAAAACTACCATGAAGTCTTACCTAAGTTATTCATCGCTCCCATTAAAACTACCATTGAAGTCTTACCTAAGTTATTCATTGCTCCCATTAAAACTACCATGAAGTCTTACCTAAGTTATTCATTGCTCCCATTAAAACTACCATTGAAGTCTTACCTAAGTTATTCATTGCTCCCATTTAAACTACCATCGAAGTCTTACCTAAGTTATTCATTGCTCCCATTTAAACTACCATTGAAGTCTTACCTAAGTTATTCATTGCTCCCATTTAAACTACCATTGAAGTCTTACCTAAGTTATTCATTGCTCCCATTAAAACTACCATTGAAGTCTTACCTAAGTTATTCATTGCTCCCATTTAAACTACCATTGAAGTCTTACCTAAGTTATTCATTGCTCCCATTTAAACTACCATCGAAGTCTTACCTAAGTTATTCATTGCTCCCATTTAAACTACCATTGAAGTCTTACCTAAGTTATTCATTGCTCCCATTAAAACTACCATTGAAGTCTTACCTAAGTTATTCATTGCTCCCATTAAAACTACCATTGAAGTCTTACCTAAGTTATTCATTGCTCCCATTAAAACTACCATGAAGTCTTACCTAAGTTATTCATTGCTCCCATTAAAACTACCATTGAAGTCTTACCTAAGTTATTCATTGCTCCCATTAAAACTACCATTGAAGTCTTACCTAAGTTATTCATTGCTCCCATTAAAACTACCATTGAAGTCTTACCTAAGTTATTCATTGCTCCCATTTAAACTACCATTGAAGTCTTACCTAAGTTATTCATTGCTCCCATTTAAACTACCATTGAAGTCTTACCTAAGTTATTCATCGCTCCCATTTAAACTACCATTGAAGTCTTACCTAAGTTATTCATTGCTCCCATTATAACTACCATTGAAGTCTTACCTAAGTTATTCATTGCTCCCATTAAAACTACCATTAAAGTCTTACCTAAGTTATTCATTGCTCCCATTTAAACTACCATTGAAGTCTTACCTAAGTTATTCATTGCTCCCATTTAAACTACCATTGAAGTCTTACCTAAGTTATTCATTGCTCCCATTTAAACTACCATTGAAGTCTTACCTAAGTTATTCATTGCTCCCATTAAAACTACCATTAAAGTCTTACCTAAGTTATTCATTGCTCCCATTTAAACTACCAATGAAGTCTTACCTAAGTTATTCATTGCTCCCATTAAAACTACCATTGAAGTCTTACCTAAGTTATTCATTGCTCCCATTAAAACTACCATTGAAGTCTTACCTAAGTTATTCATTGCTCCCATTAAAACTACCATTGAAGTCTTACCTAAGTTATTCATTGCTCCCATTTAAACTACCATTGAAGTCTTACCTAAGTTATTCATTGCTCCCATTTAAACTACCATCGAAGTCTTACCTAAGTTATTCATTGCTCCCATTTAAACTACCATTGAAGTCTTACCTAAGTTATTCATTGCTTCCATTATAACTACCATGGAAGTCTTACCTAAGTTATTCATTGCTCCCATTAAAACTACCATTAAAGTCTTACCTAAGTTATTCATTGCTCCCATTTAAACTACCATTGAAGTCTTACCTAAGTTATTCATTGCTCCCATTAAAACTACCATTGAAGTCTTACCTAAGTTATTCATTGCTCCCATTAAAACTACCATTGAAGTCTTACCTAAGTTATTCATTGCTCCCATTAAAACTACCATTGAAGTCTTACCTAAGTTATTCATTGCTCCCATTAAAACTACCATTGAAGTCTTACCTAAGTTATTCATTGCTCCCATTAAAACTACCATTGAAGTCTTACCTAAGTTATTCATTGCTCCCATTAAAACTACCATTGAAGTCTTACCTAAGTTATTCATTGCTCCCATTAAAACTACCATTGAAGTCTTACCTAAGTTATTCATTGCTCCCATTAAAACTACCATTGAAGTCTTACCTAAGTTATTCATTGCTCCCATTAAAACTACCATTGAAGTCTTACCTAAGTTATTCATTGCTCCCATTTAAACTACCATTGAAGTCTTACCTAAGTTATTCATTGCTCCCATTTAAAACTACCATCGAAGTCTTACCTAAGTTATTCATTGCTCCCATTTAAACTACCATTGAAGTCTTACCTAAGTTATTCATTGCTCCCATTAAAACTACCATTAAAGTCTTACCTAAGTTATTCATTGCTCCCATTTAAACTACCATTGAAGTCTTACCTAAGTTATTCATTGCTCCCATTTAAACTACCATTGAAGTCTTACCTAAGTTATTCATTGCTCCCATTTAAACTACCATTGAAGTCTTACCTAAGTTATTCATTGCTCCCATTAAACTACCATTGAAGTCTTACCTAAGTTATTCATTGCTCCCATTAAAACTACCATTGAAGTCTTACCTAAGTTATTCATTGCTCCCATTAAAACTACCATTGAAGTCTTACCTAAGTTATTCATTGCTCCCATTAAAACTACCATTGAAGTCTTACCTAAGTTATTCATTGCTCCCATTTAAACTACCATTGAAGTCTTACCTAAGTTATTCATCGCTCCCATTTAAATTACGATCAAGTCTTACCTAAGTTATTCATCGCTCCCATTTAAACTACCATTGAAGTGTTACCTAAGTTATTCATTGCTTCCATTATAACTACCATGGAAGTCTTACCTAAGTTATTCATTGCTCCCATTAAAATTACCATTAAAGTCTTACCTAAGTTATTCATTGCTCCCATTTAAACTACCATCGAAGTCTTACCTAAGTTATTCATTGCTCCCATTTAAACTACCATTGAAGTCTTACCTAAGTCATTCATTGCTCCCATTTAAACTACCATTGAAGTCTTACCTAAGTTATTCATTGCTCCCATTAAAATTACCATTAAGTCTTACCTAAGTTATTCATTGCTCCCATTTAAACTACCAATGAAGTCTTACCTAAGTTATTCATTGCTCCCATTAAAACTACCATTGAAGTCTTACCTAAGTTATTCATTGCTCCCATTAAAACTACCATTGAAGTCTTACCTAAGTTATTCATTGCTCCCATTAAAACTACCATTGAAGTCTTACCTAAGTTATTCATTGCTCCCATTTAAACTACCATTGAAGTCTTACCTAAGTTATTCATCGCTCCCATTTAAATTACGATCGAAGTCTTACCTAAGTTATTCATCGCTCCCATTTAAACTACCATTGAAGTGTTACCTAAGTTATTCATTGCTTCCATTATAACTACCATTGAAGTCTTACCTAAGTTATTCATTGCTCCCATTAAAATTACCATTAAAGTCTTACCTAAGTTATTCATTGCTCCCATTTAAACTACCAATGAAGTCTTACCTAAGTTATTCATTGCTCCCATTAAAACTACCATTGAAGTCTTACCTAAGTTATTCATTGCTCCCATTAAAACTACCATTGAAGTCTTACCTAAGTTATTCATTGCTCCCATTTAAACTACCATTGAAGTCTTACCTAAGTTATTCATTGCTCCCATTTAAACTACCATTGAAGTCTTACCTAAGTTATTCATTGCTCCCATTAAAACTACCATTGAAGTCTTACCTAAGTTATTCATTGCTCCCATTAAAACTACCATTGAAGTCTTACCTAAGTTATTCATTGCTCCCATTAAAACTACCATTGAAGTCTTACCTAAGTTATTCATTGCTCCCATTAAAACTACCATTGAAGTCTTACCTAAGTTATTCATTGCTCCCATTAAAACTACCATGAAGTCTTACCTAAGTTATTCATTGCTCCCATTAAAACTACCATTGAAGTCTTACCTAAGTTATTCATTGCTCCCATTAAAACTACCACTGAAGTCTTACCTAAGTTATTCATTGCTCCCATTAAAACTACCATTAAAGTCTTACCTAAGTTATTCATTGCTCCCATTTAAACTACCATTGAAGTCTTACCTAAGTTATTCATTGCTCCCATTAAAACTACCATTGAAGTCTTACCTAAGTTATTCATTGCTCCCATTAAAACTACCATTGAAGTCTTACCTAAGTTATTCATTGCTCCCATTAAAACTACCATTGAAGTCTTACCTAAGTTATTCATTGCTCCCATTTAAACTACCATTGAAGTCTTACCTAAGTTATTCATCGCTCCCATTTAAATTACGATCGAAGTCTTACCTAAGTTATTCATCGCTCCCATTTAAACTACCATTGAAGTGTTACCTAAGTTATTCATTGCTTCCATTATAACTACCATGAAGTCTTACCTAAGTTATTCATTGCTCCCATTAAAATTACCATTAAAGTCTTACCTAAGTTATTCATTGCTCCCATTTAAACTACCAATGAAGTCTTACCTAAGTTATTCATTGCTCCCATTAAAACTACCATTGAAGTCTTACCTAAGTCATTCATTGCTCCCATTAAAACTACCATTGAAGTCTTACCTAAGTTATTCATTGCTCCCATTAAAACTACCATTGAAGTCTTACCTAAGTTATTCATTGCTCCCATTAAAACTACCATTGAAGTCTTACCTAAGTTATTCATTGCTCCCATAAAACTACCATGAAAGTCTTACCTAAGTTATTCATCGCTCCCATTAAAACTACCATTGAAGTCTTACCTAAGTTATTCATTGCTCCCATTAAAACTACCACTGAAGTCTTACCTAAGTTATTCATTGCTCCCATTAAAACTACCATTGAAGTCTTACCTAAGTTATTCATTGCTCCCATTTAAACTACCATTGAAGTCTTACCTAAGTTATTCATTGCTCCCATTTAAACTACCATTGAAGTCTTACCTAAGTTATTCATTGCTCCCATTAAAACTACCATTGAAGTCTTACCTAAGTTATTCATTGCTCCCATTAAAACTACCATTGAAGTCTTACCTAAGTTATTCATTGCTCCCATTAAAACTACCATTGAAGTCTTACCTAAGTTATTCATTGCTCCCATTAAAACTACCATTGAAGTCTTACCTAAGTTATTCATTGCTCCCATTAAAACTACCATGAAAGTCTTACCTAAGTTATTCATTGCTCCCATTAAAACTACCATTGAAGTCTTACCTAAGTTATTCATTGCTCCCATTAAAACTACCATTGAAGTCTTACCTAAGTTATTCATTGCTCCCATTAAAATTACCATTGAAGTCTTACCTAAGTTATTCATTGCTCCCATTTAAACTACCAATGAAGTCTTACCTAAGTTATTCATTGCTCCCATTAAAACTACCATTGAAGTCTTACCTAAGTTATTCATTGCTCCCATTAAAACTACCATTGAAGTCTTACCTAAGTTATTCATTGCTCCCATTAAAACTACCATTGAAGTCTTACCTAAGTTATTCATTGCTCCCATTTAAACTACCATTGAAGTCTTACCTAAGTTATTCATCGCTCCCATTTAAATTACGATCGAAGTCTTACCTAAGTTATTCATCGCTCCCATTTAAACTACCATTGAAGTCTTACCTAAGTTATTCATTGCTTCCATTATAACTACCATGGAAGTCTTACCTAAGTTATTCATTGCTCCCATTAAAATTACCATTAAAGTCTTACCTAAGTTATTCATTGCTCCCATTTAAACTACCAATGAAGTCTTACCTAAGTTATTCATTGCTCCCATTAAAACTACCATTGAAGTCTTACCTAAGTTATTCATTGCTCCCATTAAAACTACCATTGAAGTCTTACCTAAGTTATTCATTGCTCCCATTAAAACTACCATTGAAGTCTTACCTAAGTTATTCATTGCTCCCATTAAAACTACCATTGAAGTCTTACCTAAGTTATTCATTGCTCCCATTAAAACTACCATGAAGTCTTACCTAAGTTATTCATTGCTCCCATTAAAACTACCATTGAAGTCTTACCTAAGTTATTCATTGCTCCCATTAAAACTACCACTGAAGTCTTACCTAAGTTATTCATTGCTCCCATTAAAACTACCATTGAAGTCTTACCTAAGTTATTCATTGCTCCCATTTAAACTACCATCGAAGTCTTACCTAAGTTATTCATCGCTCCCATTTAAACTACCATTGAAGTCTTACCTAAGTTATTCATCGCTCCCATTTAAACTACCATTGAAGTCTTACCTAAGTTATTCATTGCTCCCCATTTAAACTACCATTAAAGTCTTACCTAAGTTATTCATTGCTCCCATTTAAACTACCATTGAAGTCTTACCTAAGTTATTCATTGCTCCCATTTAAACTACCATTGAAGTCTTACCTAAGTTATTCATTGCTCCCATTAAAACTACCATTGAAGTCTTACCTAAGTTATTCATTGCTCCCATTAAAACTACCATTGAAGTCTTACCTAAGTTATTCATTGCTCCCATTAAAACTACCATTGAAGTCTTACCTAAGTTATTCATTGCTCCCATTAAAACTACCATTGAAGTCTTACCTAAGTTATTCATTGCTCCCATTAAAACTACCATTGAAGTCTTACCTAAGTTATTCATTGCTCCCATTTAAACTACCATTGAAGTCTTACCTAAGTTATTCATTGCTCCCATTTAAATTACGATCGAAGTCTTACCTAAGTTATTCATCGCTCCCATTTAAACTACCATTGAAGTCTTACCTAAGTTATTCATTGCTTCCATTATAACTACCATTGAAGTCTTACCTAAGTTATTCATTGCTCCCATTAAAATTACCATTAAAGTCTTACCTAAGTTATTCATTGCTCCCATTTAAACTACCAATGAAGTCTTACCTAAGTTATTCATTGCTCCCATTAAACTACCATTGAAGTCTTACCTAAGTCATTCATTGCTCCCATTAAAACTACCATTGAAGTCTTACCTAAGTTATTCATTGCTCCCATTAAAACTACCATTGAAGTCTTACCTAAGTTATTCATTGCTCCCATTAAAACTACCATTGAAGTCTTACCTAAGTTATTCATTGCTCCCATTAAAACTACCATGAAAGTCTTACCTAAGTTATTCATCCTCCCATTAAAACTACCATTGAAGTCTTACCTAAGTTATTCATTGCTCCCATTAAAACTACCACTGAAGTCTTACCTAAGTTATTCATTGCTCCCATTAAAACTACCATTGAAGTCTTACCTAAGTTATTCATTGCTCCCATTTAAACTACCATCGAAGTCTTACCTAAGTTATTCATCGCTCCCATTTAAATTACGTCAGTCTTACCTAAGTTATTCATCGCTCCCATTTTAAACTACCATTGAAGTCTTACCTAAGTTATTCATTGCTCCCATTAAAACTACCATTAAAGTCTTACCTAAGTTATTCATTGCTCCCATTTAAACTACCATTGAAGTCTTACCTAAGTTATTCATTGCTCCATTTAAACTACCATCGAAGTCTTACCTAAGTTATTCATTGCTCCCATTTAAACTACCATTGAAGTCTTACCTAAGTTATTCATTGCTCCCATTAAAACTACCATTGAAGTCTTACCTAAGTTATTCATTGCTCCCATTAAAACTACCATTGAAGTCTTACCTAAGTTATTCATTGCTCCCATTAAAACTACCATGAAGTCTTACCTAAGTTATTCATTGCTCCCATTAAAACTACCATTGAAGTCTTACCTAAGTTATTCATTGCTCCCATTAAAACTACCATTGAAGTCTTACCTAAGTTATTCATTGCTCCCATTAAAACTACCATTGAAGTCTTACCTAAGTTATTCATTGCTCCCATTTAAACTACCATTGAAGTCTTACCTAAGTTATTCATCGCTCCCATTTAAATTACGATCAAAGTCTTACCTAAGTTATTCATCGCTCCCATTTAAACTACCATTGAAGTCTTACCTAAGTTATTCATTGCTTCCATTATAACTACCATGGAAGTCTTACCTAAGTTATTCATTGCTCCCATTAAAATTACCATTAAAGTCTTACCTAAGTTATTCATTGCTCCCATTTAAACTACCATTGAAGTCTTACCTAAGTTATTCATTGCTCCCATTTAAACTACCATTGAAGTCTTACCTAAGTTATTCATTGCTCCCATTAAAACTACCATTGAAGTCTTACCTAAGTTATTCATTGCTCCCATTAAAACTACCATTGAAGTCTTACCTAAGTTATTCATTGCTCCCATTAAAACTACCATTGAAGTCTTACCTAAGTTATTCATTGCTCCCATTAAAACTACCATTGAAGTCTTACCTAAGTTATTCATTGCTCCCATTAAAACTACCATTGAAGTCTTACCTAAGTTATTCATTGCTCCCATTAAAACTACCATTGAAGTCTTACCTAAGTTATTCATTGCTCCCATTTAAACTACCATTGAAGTCTTACCTAAGTTATTCATCGCTCCCATTTAAATTACGATCGAAGTCTTACCTAAGTTATTCATCGCTCCCATTTAAACTACCATTGAAGTCTTACCTAAGTTATTCATTGCTCCCATTAAAACTACCATCGAAGTCTTACCTAAGTTATTCATTGCTCCCATTAAACTACCATTGAAGTCTTACCTAAGTTATTCATTGCTCCCCATTTAAACTACCATTGAAGTCTTACCTAAGTTATTCATTGCTCCCATTAAAACTACCATTGAAGTCTTACCTAAGTTATTCATTGCTCCCATTAAAACTACCATTGAAGTCTTACCTAAGTTATTCATTGCTCCCATTAAAACTACCATTGAAGTCTTACCTAAGTTATTCATTGCTCCCATTAAAACTACCATTGAAGTCTTACCTAAGTTATTCATTGCTCCCATTAAAACTACCATTGAAGTCTTACCTAAGTTATTCATTGCTCCCATTTAAACTACCATTGAAGTCTTACCTAAGTTATTCATTGCTCCCATTAAAACTACCATTGAAGTCTTACCTAAGTTATTCATTGCTCCCATTTAAACTACCATTGAAGTCTTACCTAAGTTATTCATTGCTCCCATTAAAACTACCATTGAAGTCTTACCTAAGTTATTCATTGCTCCCATTTAAACTACCATTGAAGTCTTACCTAAGTTATTCATTGCTCCCATTTAAACTACCATTGAAGTCTTACCTAAGTTATTCATTGCTCCCATTAAAACTACCATTGAAGTCTTACCTAAGTTATTCATTGCTCCCATTAAAACTACCATTGAAGTCTTACCTAAGTTATTCATTGCTCCCATTTAAACTACCATTGAAGTCTTACCTAAGTTATTCATTGCTCCCATTTAAACTACCATCGAAGTCTTACCTAAGTTATTCATTGCTCCCATTTAAACTACCATTGAAGTCTTACCTAAGTTATTCATTGCTCCCATTAAAACTACCATTGAAGTCTTACCTAAGTTATTCATTGCTCCCATTAAAACTACCATTGAAGTCTTACCTAAGTTATTCATTGCTCCCATTAAAACTACCATTGAAGTCTTACCTAAGTTATTCATTGCTCCCATTAAAACTACCATTGAAGTCTTACCTAAGTTATTCATTGCTCCCATTTAAACTACCATTGAAGTCTTACCTAAGTTATTCATTGCTCCCATTTAAACTACCATGAAGTCTTACCTAAGTTATTCATTGCTCCCATTAAAACTACCATTGAAGTCTTACCTAAGTTATTCATTGCTTCCATTTAACTACCATGGAAGTCTTACCTAAGTTATTCATTGCTCCCATTAAAACTACCATTGAAGTCTTACCTAAGTTATTCATTGCTCCCATTAAAACTACCATTGAAGTCTTACCTAAGTTATTCATTGCTCCCATTAAAACTACCATTGAAGTCTTACCTAAGTTATTCATTGCTCCCATTTAAACTACCATTGAAGTCTTACCTAAGTTATTCATTGCTCCCATTAAAATTACCATTAAAGTCTTACCTAAGTTATTCATTGCTCCCATTTAAACTACCAATGAAGTCTTACCTAAGTTATTCATTGCTCCCATTAAAACTACCATTGAAGTCTTACCTAAGTTATTCATTGCTCCCATTAAAACTACCATTGAAGTCTTACCTAAGTTATTCATTGCTCCCATTAAAACTACCATTGAAGTCTTACCTAAGTTATTCATTGCTCCCATTTAAACTACCATTGAAGTCTTACCTAAGTTATTCATCGCTCCCATTAAAACTACCATTGAAGTCTTACCTAAGTTATTCATTGCTCCCATTAAAACTACCATTGAAGTCTTACCTAAGTTATTCATTGCTTCCATTAAAACTACCATTGAAGTCTTACCTAAGTTATTCATTGCTCCCATTAAAACTACCATGAAAGTCTTACCTAAGTTATTCATTGCTCCCATTAAAACTACCATTGAAGTCTTACCTAAGTTATTCATTGCTCCCATTAAAACTACCATTGAAGTCTTACCTAAGTTATTCATTGCTCCCATTAAAACTACCATTGAAGTCTTACCTAAGTTATTCATTGCTCCCATTTAAACTACCATTGAAGTCTTACCTAAGTTATTCATTGCTCCCATTTAAACTACCAATGAAGTCTTACCTAAGTTATTCATTGCTCCCATTAAAACTACCATTGAAGTCTTACCTAAGTTATTCATTGCTCCCATTAAAACTACCATTGAAGTCTTACCTAAGTTATTCATTGCTCCCATTAAAACTACCATTGAAGTCTTACCTAAGTTATTCATTGCTCCCATTAAAACTACCATTGAAGTCTTACCTAAGTTATTCATTGCTCCCATTAAAACTATTGAAGTCTTACCTAAGTTATTCATTGCTCCCATTAAAACTACCATTGAAGTCTTACCTAAGTTATTCATTGCTCCCATTAAAACTACCACTGAAGTCTTACCTAAGTTATTCATTGCTCCCATTAAAATTACCATTAAAGTCTTACCTAAGTTATTCATTGCTCCCATTTAAACTACCAATGAAGTCTTACCTAAGTTATTCATTGCTCCCATTAAAACTACCATTGAAGTCTTACCTAAGTTATTCATTGCTCCCATTAAAACTACCATTGAAGTCTTACCTAAGTTATTCATTGCTCCCATTAAAACTACCATTGAAGTCTTACCTAAGTTATTCATTGCTCCCATTTAAACTACCATTGAAGTCTTACCTAAGTTATTCATCGCTCCCATTTAAATTACGATCGAAGTCTTACCTAAGTTATTCATCGCTCCCATTTAAACTACCATTGAAGTGTTACCTAAGTTATTCATTGCTTCCATTATAACTACCATGAAGTCTTACCTAAGTTATTCATTGCTCCCATTAAAATTACCATTAAAGTCTTACCTAAGTTATTCATTGCTCCCATTTAAACTACCAATGAAGTCTTACCTAAGTTATTCATTGCTCCCATTAAAACTACCATTGAAGTCTTACCTAAGTCATTCATTGCTCCCATTAAAACTACCATTGAAGTCTTACCTAAGTTATTCATTGCTCCCATTAAAACTACCATTGAAGTCTTACCTAAGTTATTCATTGCTCCCATTAAAACTACCATTGAAGTCTTACCTAAGTTATTCATTGCTCCCATTAAAACTACCATGAAAGTCTTACCTAAGTTATTCATCGCTCCCATTAAAACTACCATTGAAGTCTTACCTAAGTTATTCATTGCTCCCATTAAAACTACCACTGAAGTCTTACCTAAGTTATTCATTGCTCCCATTAAAACTACCATTGAAGTCTTACCTAAGTTATTCATTGCTCCCATTTAAACTACCATCGAAGTCTTACCTAAGTTATTCATCGCTCCCATTTAAATTACGATCGAAGTCTTACCTAAGTTATTCATCGCTCCCATTTAAACTACCATTGAAGTCTTACCTAAGTTATTCATTGCTCCCATTAAAACTACCATTAAAGTCTTACCTAAGTTATTCATCGCTCCCATTTAAACTACCATTGAAGTCTTACCTAAGTTATTCATTGCTCCCATTTAAACTACCATCGAAGTCTTACCTAAGTTATTCATTGCTCCCATTTAAACTACCATTGAAGTCTTACCTAAGTTATTCATTGCTCCCATTAAAACTACCATTGAAGTCTTACCTAAGTTATTCATTGCTCCCATTAAAACTACCATTGAAGTCTTACCTAAGTTATTCATTGCTCCCATTAAAACTACCATTGAAGTCTTACCTAAGTTATTCATTGCTCCCATTAAAACTACCATTGAAGTCTTACCTAAGTTATTCATTGCTCCCATTTAAACTACCATTGAAGTCTTACCTAAGTTATTCATCGCTCCCATTTAAATTACGATCGAAGTCTTACCTAAGTTATTCATCGCCCCATTTAAACTACCATTGAAGTGTTACCTAAGTTATTCATTGCTTCCATTATAACTACCATGAAGTCTTACCTAAGTTATTCATTGCTCCCATTAAAATACCATTAAAGTCTTACCTAAGTTATTCATTGCTCCCATTTAAACTACCATCGAAGTCTTACCTAAGTTATTCATTGCTCCCATTTAAACTACCATTGAAGTCTTACCTAAGTTATTCATTGCTCCCATTTAAACTACCATTGAAGTCTTACCTAAGTTATTCATTGCTCCCATTAAAATTACCATTAAAGTCTTACCTAAGTTATTCATTGCTCCCATTTAAACTACCAATGAAGTCTTACCTAAGTTATTCATTGCTCCCATTAAAACTACCATTGAAGTCTTACCTAAGTTATTCATTGCTCCCATTAAAACTACCATTGAAGTCTTACCTAAGTTATTCATTGCTCCCATTAAAACTACCATTGAAGTCTTACCTAAGTTATTCATTGCTCCCATTTAAACTACCATTGAAGTCTTACCTAAGTTATTCATCGCTCCCATTTAAATTACATGAAGTCTTACCTAAGTTATTCATCGCTCCCATTTAAACTACCATTGAAGTGTTACCTAAGTTATTCATTGCTTCCATTATAACTACCATGAAGTCTTACCTAAGTTATTCATTGCTCCCATTAAAATTACCATTAAAGTCTTACCTAAGTTATTCATTGCTCCCATTTAAACTACCAATGAAGTCTTACCTAAGTTATTCATTGCTCCCATTAAAACTACCATTGAAGTCTTACCTAAGTTATTCATTGCTCCCATTAAAACTACCATTGAAGTCTTACCTAAGTTATTCATTGCTCCCATTTAAACTACCAATGAAGTCTTACCTAAGTTATTCATTGCTCCCATTTAAACTACCAATGAAGTCTTACCTAAGTTATTCATTGCTCCCATTAAAACTACCATTGAAGTCTTACCTAAGTCATTCATTGCTCCCATTAAAACTACCATTGAAGTCTTACCTAAGTTATTCATTGCTCCCATTAAAACTACCATTGAAGTCTTACCTAAGTTATTCATTGCTCCCATTAAAACTACCATTGAAGTCTTACCTAAGTTATTCATTGCTCCCATTAAAACTACCATGAAAGTCTTACCTAAGTTATTCATCGCTCCCATTAAAACTACCATTGAAGTCTTACCTAAGTTATTCATTGCTCCCATTAAAACTACCACTGAAGTCTTACCTAAGTTATTCATTGCTCCCATTAAAACTACCATTGAAGTCTTACCTAAGTTATTCATTGCTCCCATTTAAACTACCATCGAAGTCTTACCTAAGTTATTCATCGCTCCCATTTAAATTACGATCGAAGTCTTACCTAAGTTATTCATCGCTCCCATTTAAACTACCATTGAAGTCTTACCTAAGTTATTCATTGCTCCCATTAAAACTACCATTAAAGTCTTACCTAAGTTATTGATCGCTCCCATTTAAACTACCATTGAAGTCTTACCTAAGTTATTCATTGCTCCCATTTAAACTACCATCGAAGTCTTACCTAAGTTATTCATTGCTCCCATTTAAACTACCATTGAAGTCTTACCTAAGTTATTCATTGCTCCCATTAAAACTACCATTGAAGTCTTACCTAAGTTATTCATTGCTCCCATTAAAACTACCATTGAAGTCTTACCTAAGTTATTCATTGCTCCCATTAAAACTACCACTGAAGTCTTACCTAAGTTATTCATTGCTCCCATTAAAACTACCATTGAAGTCTTACCTAAGTTATTCATTGCTCCCATTTAAACTACCATTGAAGTCTTACCTAAGTTATTCATTGCTCCCATTTAAATTACCATGAAGTCTTACCTAAGTTATTCATCGCTCCCATTTAAACTACCATTGAAGTGTTACCTAAGTTATTCATTGCTTCCATTATAACTACCATGGAAGTCTTACCTAAGTTATTCATTGCTCCCATTAAAATTACCATTAAAGTCTTACCTAAGTTATTCATTGCTCCCATTTAAACTACCATAGAAGTCTTACCTAAGTTATTCATTGCTCCCATTTAAACTACCATTGAAGTCTTACCTAAGTCATTCATTGCTCCCATTTAAACTACCATTGAAGTCTTACCTAAGTTATTCATTGCTCCCATTAAAATTACCATTAAAGTCTTACCTAAGTTATTCATTGCTCCCATTTAAACTACCAATGAAGTCTTACCTAAGTTATTCATTGCTCCCATTAAAACTACCATTGAAGTCTTACCTAAGTTATTCATTGCTCCCATTAAAACTACCATTGAAGTCTTACCTAAGTTATTCATTGCTCCCATTAAAACTACCATTGAAGTCTTACCTAAGTTATTCATTGCTCCCATTTAAACTACCATTGAAGTCTTACCTAAGTTATTCATTGCTCCCATTTAAATTACGATGAAGTCTTATCTAAGTTATTCATCGCTCCCATTTAAACTACCATTGAAGTGTTACCTAAGTTATTCATTGCTTCCATTATAACTACCATGGAAGTCTTACCTAAGTTATTCATTGCTCCCATTAAAATTACCATTAAAGTCTTACCTAAGTTATTCATTGCTCCCATTTAAACTACCAATGAAGTCTTACCTAAGTTATTCATTGCTCCCATTAAAACTACCATTGAAGTCTTACCTAAGTTATTCATTGCTCCCATTAAAACTACCATTGAAGTCTTACCTAAGTTATTCATTGCTCCCATTAAAACTACCATTGAAGTCTTACCTAAGTTATTCATTGCTCCCACTAAAACTACCATGAAAGTCTTACCTAAGTTATTCATCGCTCCCATTAAAACTACCATTGAAGTCTTACCTAAGTTATTCATTGCTCCCATTAAAACTACCACTGAAGTCTTACCTAAGTTATTCATTGCTCCCATTAAAACTACCATTGAAGTCTTACCTAAGTTATTCATTGCTCCCATTTAAACTACCATCGAAGTCTTACCTAAGTTATTCATCGCTCCCATTTAAATTACGATCGAAGTCTTACCTAAGTTATTCATCGCTCCCATTTAAACTACCATTGAAGTCTTACCTAAGTTATTCATTGCTCCCATTAAAACTACCATTAAAGTCTTACCTAAGTTATTGATCGCTCCCATTTAAACTACCATTGAAGTCTTACCTAAGTTATTCATTGCTCCCATTTAAACTACCATCGAAGTCTTACCTAAGTTATTCATTGCTCCCATTTAAACTACCATTGAAGTCTTACCTAAGTCATTCATTGCTCCCATTTAAACTACCATTGAAGTCTTACCTAAGTTATTCATTGCTCCCATTAAAATTACCATTAAAGTCTTACCTAAGTTATTCATTGCTCCCATTCAAACTACCAATGAAGTCTTACCTAAGTTATTCATTGCTCCCATTAAAACTACCATTAAAGTCTTACCTAAGTTATTCATTGCTCCCATTAAAACTACCATTGAAGTCTTACCTAAGTCATTCATTGCTCCTATTCGTAAGATATGAGGCCAATGTTGTAAGGTTTTAGCAAAAAATGGATTGGTCACTCCAATTATAACTGGTGGACTAAAGGTGAAAAAGTACATGATCGAATATTACGTAGGTACGTAGATGGGATTTTGTATATTCACGAATAAGAAACACATTTTTTTCCTTACGGAGAGTGCGTTTTTGTTGTGTATTCTTTGAATTCACTATCATGTATTGTAAAAAATGGGCGGAAATCCGAGTTGAAATGCAGTGGATGGATCAAGCTAAAAGAAAACATATAATTGTGATTGAATGTATTAGTTGTGGGTTGCAAGATTCAAGACACTCAAAAATTCAAGACACTCAAGATTCAAACAAACAAAAAACTAAGTTAAAGTAGACTACACATAATGGTCACTCAGAAATACGACACAGCTAGGAAATGAAAAGACTAACAAAAATTCAAACCGAATTAATATTTAAATTCATCATACGTTATCAAAGTCTGGACAACGTCCGAACAGAGAGATGGAGAAGGAGCCATGACAACAATCGGCTGAAAAAAAACGCAAAAAATGATCGACTAAAAATCGCACTATTGCAATCCAAAAACAGAATTTATCTAAGTACAATTGGAAAATACGTAGTATAGCAAGATTAGTACCAGAGAACAACAGATTACCGGTTTACAGGCCTTTGAATTTAGGCTGGACGGAAGAAAAATTGTCAACATGTGATTCATTGATTTAAATTCTGTTACTAATGTATTACTATTTAAGGTCTATTCGATGTTTAATACTTAATTACGCATGCTAGATTTAATCAAGTCATTTATTTTACGACAGCGCAAAAGATAATTTTGAAGTTTCCGAACTGACTTTTCCTAATTCAGAGGCACACGACTACTGTCAAGATGCATGTCTCGAAAATGTACTTTGCAACTCTACTTCAACATATCATTTTTCATTCATTCATTGTGAACAACGGAATAACGAATAATTTAAATTATCTAAATGGAAAGTAAATAAATGCAAAGAGCGCCAAACCTCGTTCAATAAAACAAGTTCCCAGAGCAAATGGATGCTGTTCAAAACAGGAGAGATGCACCTATAGTTTTGAAAATACTTACAAATAAAATCTTCACAATATTGCCATGACCTGCATCATATTTCATGGTGGAGATATTTCAAGAGAGTAAACAACCAATCACAATTTATAAAATTTTACCTATACATATCTGTTTCTTTAAGTAAAGGAATTGAAATCTGGATTGGAGGAGCTGGCTAAATAGACATGGTACTAAGATTCAGTTCAGAAATTATTATATTGTAGCATTTCTATGCGCAAAGTGACATTCAATTTATGTCACAAAAAAATAAGGGCATTATGGCATTCATCAAGAAAAATGCAGTTCACTAATGTAGACCTGTTTCAAACTTTGAACTATGTGTGCTGCAAATGCATTACAGTAGAAATATAAGTACAGTACAATTGTGAAAAAATAAAGCATTTAAACCCACATGTTGTCTTCAATGAATTTGTCACACAAAAAACTCAATCTTTAAAATAAATCTCACATTGGTTGTCATTAAAGTCAGCAAGTGACATCAATATGAGAACGAAATGATATACAAAGTTTGAGGATGTTTGACACAAAAAATTTAAGCATTTAATTTGTTTCAACTTACAATGGCATTTGTGTTTTCAAGACTTGAACTAGGTGAGAGAATTGTTCCAGGTTTGTCTTTTCCTGACGGTAAATGAACCTAGAAGAAGTACAAAGACAGACTTCAATTACTAAACAAATTTCGGTTGGTTACCACAAGTACGCAGTATAATCCACAAGTTTTACAAAGAAACCTGTATCAAGGAGCCCATGATTGGTAGTGAAAGCGTTTGACCAGGAACAGGGTAGGGCCAATGATCAATGTCATTACATGATGCTTCAAGTGCCAGCTCAAGTATGTTGAAATATCCAGGAGCAACAAGTTTTACCTTGATTAAAAACAAAGCTTCTATTCTATATGTTCCATATATCACAACAAATTCAAGTTTAAAAAACATTCAAATCCCTCCCAAGAACGTACTTGTAGAGCATAAATAATGTAGAAGCATTATCATGCTTAGCATAATGTAGTATGCATGCCTTCATCAAAACCAATTTTAAAACATACAACAGATTATTTGAATAAAACTGTTTCATTGAATTGTAAACAGTTAGAGATTAGTAAGCAATGGATTACTTGGGTGTATGTTAACAATAAGCAATGGATGATAATAGTAATTTCCCTATCTACAGACATTGGGAAGTTGAGTTTGACACACTTACCACAGCTGAAAAAAAGTTGACATAAGGCAACCTGGTGATAAGCACTATGGACTGAAAAAATAATCATACTGAATTAAAAAATATTAAGGCACGACAATGTCTCCATCTTTGTAACCATGACAATGAGCAAGGCAATCAAATGCGCATCATACTGATCTAACCTTTTGGAAATAGCCTCGTGGTATGGAAGGATCCTTTACTTGACGAAAATACACAAAGCCATAATAATGCCCAAAGTCACTCTAGGGAAAACAAATGGTTCACTGTGTCAGCATCCTATTTGTTCAACAACACTTAGAGCTGGGGAAAATATGTGGTGGAAACAATGCAAACTTTGACTTCTCTTCCTTCGGCTGACTTTAATGTAAATTTATTGGACAAAATGATGCTGACGTGAATGTGTGCAACATGCAGTTATTTTGAAGGTTTCTCGTGAATATGCTCTTTGTGTATACAAACACTGTTACTTTATCATACTTTGTAACCAAATGGCAAGCCATTCTCATTGGATCGACAACAGCTTTTACTCTTGCATGAACCAGATTCTGATCTCATTCGAAAGTGAAACTGGGTATCCCCCATACATCCTAAAAAGAAAACAGAAGCTTTTCAATACAGGTGCCAGACTTCATCATCTTTATTGACAAGAAAACTTGCCTGAATTGGAATCAGGAAATGCTGAATAACATATGCTCATTTTCTGCACAAAAAGGAGTAAAAGTAAGCACTATCCATGCTGTTCCATTCTAAGACATTAATTACATAAAACAACTCCCTAAAACTTTACCTCTTTCTCAGATAGGCGAACAAATCGTGGATATATCAACTATTAAAAGCAGAAAACGAGAGAATTGTCAAAATGACTATTGACAAAAGCTATCATAAAAACGGAAATTGAACATCCAATACAAGGTCTTCTCAACATCGGAGAGTGGAAAATATCCAAAACAGTCGTGCACTAGCAAGCAGATGCAAAAAAGGCAGTTTGAGGGTTGTTCTTCAAGTAGCACAGCTGGAGTTTATCAGTACACGAGAAAACTTCAACGTTCCTACATTAAAAAGATATTTTTCTGTTCTTCCTCTACCTCCATCGCTTGGCCCAACTCGAGATCAAATGTGACCACACAGAAGCATGTAATCCATCGATTGAAACGATCCCATGGCAGAATGTTCTTGTGGAATCCGTCCAAAAACCGCGGACATGCCCGATCGTCCAAGTTCGACGCCATACCATTTCTCTCGAGCTAAGTCTTTGTAGCTACGTTCGTTGTAGTTCTGACAAATCATTCACTCGCCGCAGTATATGAACATTTCATAATGTTGCACCAGTTTTCCAAAGGCTTTTATAAAAGATGTTAGAAAGATTAAAGGACAAATCACCGAGGAAACGTAATTCAATCATTATGTAAGATAACACGACCAAATGATTGTCTGTTTACCACCCGATTTGGAAAATTGTCACTTAGACAAAAATTATCGCCCAGTCAGCAAATATCACCAAGATGGCGGGCAATATTTTGGCCTAAATGTGATAAATGATTGGATATATGTGTTGTTACAACAATACAACTTGTATTGTATGATTAACTTGAAGTTACTTCTAAGTGGAAACTCGAACCCCCTGCTTTGTGCAATTGCTTTACTTTATAAAACACGGAATGCATTTTTATTTAGCTTCCGTTCTTTATTGCATTGTTTGGCAGTCCCTAGAGCAGGGGTGGGCAACTTCTCCAGTCGGCGGGCCAGATTTAGGAAAATGAAGTTATTGGTGGGCCGGATTATCACATGAATAATATTCAGAATTCAATGGTCGGATACAGTCGGCGGGCCAGTCAAAATCTCTTCAGGGGCCGGACCCGGCCCGCGGGCCGTATGTTGCCCACCCATGCCCTAGAGGAGACGTCAATAACAATTTCACTACTACCTCATCAAAAATACTTTAAATAGAAGCTTTGTCAAGCGAATTTTCGTCTTTGGTTTTTTTAGTTTATCAAATGCGCTTGCTAAAATTAAAATATTTAGTTTTAGGGACGCAGGAACGCTTTTAATATTAGAGAAGGGGAGGAGGGGTTAATTGAGATGCAAAATCTTGAGAAGATTTCATACTTTCAGATCCTATAGAGGGCTTTAAACGGCCATTTTATAGTCAGTTGACAAGAAATTATTTTAGTTTTCAAAAATACTTCACTAACTTTGCACGAGGATCCAATCCCCCGAATTAAACATTGTTCCAGCATCCTTCATTCGCCCAGTTCCTACTTTCCTGTTTAGTTTAACTTTTGCTGGCTTGCGTATTTGGTAACAACTCTACTTGGACACATTGAATTGATTACCTCCCATTCAGTTGGAAGCACTTGAGCAAAAATTTGCAGTTTGATGAGTACATGGGTAAGATTTCGCAGGAACAATTTACTAATCATTTTAAAGAGGCAAGAAATAATAAGCATAGGTCTTTTTCTTCTTTATCTTCTTCTTTATCTTCTTCTTCTTCTTCTTTTTCAATTTCGCCTAGTGACAATTCTTTATGTCTATGTTATTGATGACATGGGCATTATTTTCTCATTCAAACCAGTCTTCAATAGTTAGTACACACTACACACGGTACACACCATATCAGCATTTTTTTTCGCAACTTTCCTGTTTGCGATCAAAGACTGTCCAAGAGCATGAGCGCATTCATTATAGCTGAGCTCATTTATGATAACAGTTTGTTGATGAAAATTCCTTATGTCAAATGCTCAAATGACACAGCCCGCCCTGAATGAAATCGTGGATCCTCTGTTGAAGTGCTTCTCTTAAATCATCAACTCCTCTCCATTTTTCATCATCTTTTCAGACACACTCTCTCTCTAGACATTTCAAAAGTTTCTCTTGCTGTTAGCCATAATTGTTAGTTAAGTCTTCCGCAAAAGAAACTCTTAGATGTTCTCTGCTTAAAGGTGTTACGATACGACGTCGACGACAAATTGAGACAACCACAATGGTCTCAATAAATTCGTCGGTGTAGTGCGTAAATAAAAACGGAAATTTTTCGTCGACTATAAGCAATGTTTACCCCAAGACCAATTCAATTGACGATAAAATGGTCAAAATCTAAGACGTTAGCTGAAAGCACAAGCTTTTGACAGATTAAGTGATATATTTGACAGTTTGTTTGATAAAGACGTCTCGTCTAGTGTTTTAATCATGCAACTAAACAGACCAATAATGATTATTTCATTAAAGTTTAGTGTATATTTACTATTGAGATCGCTCATTACTTGCTTCTAAAAGCAACTTTTGAGCATTGGTTAAAGTTCTAAAAGAACGGCAGGAGAAAAAACTCAATTTGTTACATACGATATTAATAGACTTTAAATTAGGTGACACGCTTTGGATTAGTATACAAAGGTACCCAAACGGTGAATATTTACAACTTTTCCTTGTCAATATATATATAAACTTTCGCATGAGCATTAATCAAATATCAAGCAATTACAAACAAACAAAGTAAACCAGAAGACACCATCGTGAAATTTACAAAAATGAGAGACAGAGAGGAAGCGCTATGACATTTATTTAATTTTTGTAGAAAACTCCTATTTTTTTCCTTAATTTGCACTCCTTTTTCCGACACAATTCAAGAATACACGAATGGTCATAAAAATTGTAAAAATGAAACTGCTACCACTAACTGGGTAGCATTTACAATACCAATGATAATTGTACGTACTTAGAAACAATTATCATTATACATTTCAGTGATGCCACGCGATTCTTGCGTGAAGGCGTACGGGACAGAGTTCATTAATCTTATCTTGTGTCACATCACTTTACGATTACGTTATTGTAAACGCTTTTGGCTTCTCCTAACACGCAGCCCGGCTTTTAGTTGCGTTGAAAGCAGATTTCGACATTACTATGTCGACACTCAACATCTACGCTGGAAACGCCTTCGCTTAGAGAGTATAATTGAGCTTAGATAAATATTAAAGAACGAGAATAGACTGAAGTTGAAGTGTTGAAATCACGAGACTGCAACTTGAGTCATGCTGAAGACCGCCCCTTACTTAAACAACCGAAACTGAAACACAAAAGAAAGACATAATTTGTCATTCGAGCACCGTCTAAACTTGTCATAAGAATAAGCACTGAAAACAGGAGTTTACAAAACGCTAGCAACAGCCAACCGATCCAACAAATACTTCCTTTATATGAAACTTGAGAAGAGGAAATGGAAATACTCAAAACAGTCAAGTCAATATTGACGAAGAATTGAAAATGTTGATGAAGAACATTCTTTTAATTCTGTAATGAATCATATAATTCATTTTGACCCATTGTGAATTGCATTGTAGGAAAGTACCTCAGTCTGGTGATCGTTGGTAAGATGTTCCACACTTTGTATAAAAAATAATGTACGTCTAATTACTAGAATTCTGCGAATGATGAAAATGTGATGGACTGTAGTATCTCGCACATCCTGATGTACTGCAATACCACATGTTTCAATTGAATTTTTTTCTTCACCAGTCAATGATGTCAGTGAACAACTGGCACCTACAGTCTATTCTCATGACTTCGTGGTATCTACAGTTCGGTCTTGCTGCCATGACCGGCCAAACAACCGCTGTTTACAGGAACGCTATCGACAGCTTTTATGTCGGAATCAATGGCTGCAAAATTGATGCAAATGTGTGCAGCAGATTTTCCCGATGTCAAAAAGATGGTTCCTGTTTGTGCACATTTGAAAATCCTTCTTTCTATAACGACGGTGTTCGATATGGATGTGTTGCCAACACGGACAAGCGCTTGACAACAATAGCTACAGGTTGTACAAGAATTATGGATATCCAACGCATATATGCCTTAATGATAAACGAAACGATTACCTAATCATCAGGGCCATTATATGTGGTCCTCATGATTAGGAGGGGGAAGTTTACGAAAGGCATTCGATTTTCTAGCTTAGGATAAAAACATAAGATCTTCCTAAATGCTTGTAAACATTGCAATTTCAAAACGTGTTGTCGGAGACGGAGTTCATCGTAATATACAACGTTTATTGGAAGGAGTGTGTGTGGGGTGGATTATCAACTCTGCTCGATTGATCTGCCTGACTTTGAATGTGCGATTGTACTTTGAAAAGAAATCCGTTGGTCCTGGTGTTCTTCGGTACAAGCTATTACGAAACTATCGGCTATATCGATTGTTGCTTTATAAGTATGGAGGCGTAGCTCTTCAGCGTATGACGTCTACATGAAATCATTTACTCGCATGCTTTCTAGAAATCCAGGTTGATTGTAAAACGTTGCGACTAATGCGATAAATAGTTACTTTTCCTTTAAAGGCAAAGGGCAGCTGTTTAATATACGTCCATATGCAGTTACCATCGAATCATCATAGCAACAGATTGCGTTTGCTCCGCCATTTTTTACCAAATATAGATTATTTTTCTTTGTTTTCAAGATCCCCCAAAGGAAGAGAAATGCTTGCAAGTGCGTGGTCATATAATGACACACAATCCAAAACATCGGTCGGCACTCAACACCCACAGGAATTCAATGAGGAACTGTCGCTTCGAGAGAGCACTGGTGAAGTTCCCGGACATAATCCGTGACAGCGAGCAATCTTGGCTCAACACGTCCTACGTTGAATTAAGAGCACAAAAAAATAACGTAACTTTAAAAGTGCGTGATAATTACATCACTTTCGTAAATTTCACATGAAATATCACTAGTGAGATCACGTGATCCGATGTGAATACATAGAAAATTATTTCGATCATTTGCATTAGAAATTTACCATGTAAAAGGATGTCACGAGTGTTGACATATGCAGTAAGTTCACTTGCCCTGAAATCATTATGCACGATTCAAGAAAAAAACATGAATATAATCTGACATATGTAAAACATCGTGAAATTCATATAATTATTACCAAAATTACTAATAGTAATACACGTCGAATCAAACTTCACAGATTACGGTCATGTACACCATGTACACCTAATAGGTGGTGGTCAGTAACAAACACTAGCGTTTGTCGCAAATTGCATTTTCATCCAAATTACATAGAGTGCTTGAACATAAATTTCACAGTAATCGTATGTTTATTTTATTTTTACATGTTGTTTAACCATTTCCCATGGAAAGTTTACAAAAGCTTCACATGTAAATAACAAACTTTAACAAGTGTGAAGTCTTGTGCAGATCTTACAGAAGACCTTCTTTCTGTTTTTTTCGACAGGGCTCGCCCCGTAAAAGCAATGGCGTACCAGTTAAATGGGGGCACAAATTCATATATGCATCTGTTAAAAACAATGGATTCAAAGGAATTTAATGCAGCAGAACATGAATATATGAATATGTGCCCTCCCAAGTAAAGAGTCTGCTACATCACTGTGTATAACCAGACGATTTCTTGCAGCAAAATATAATGATTATTTGGTTCATAGTGTACAATGTGTGTTTCATAATGTATAATGAGAGTTTATTTTCTTTAGTGGCTAAAACCCGTACCTCAGTTGAAAGGCACGATCGTTACATTACAATTCATATGTCCTTCAACTTCCGATCGCACAACCGACCAGTGTGTGAAAGCAAAAGTTTTAGGTGCATGGCATAAAGGTACGTGGAGGATGTTAACTTAAAGAACGATGTTTATGAGCTGGCTATTGAAGAAAGCTCGTCTAAGTTTTTTGTACGAAATACTGAATTGTGCAACCTTTGACAAACAGCATATTGGTTCTTGGTAAAATATTCCGTTTGCCGGGATTGGGAAAACGGTTCTCAGCTGTAAGCTGGCCAAAACAATCCATCAGTTCATCTCATAACCTCATTCAGTTGAAACAATGACTGTTTATGTAAAGAGTTCTAAAGACAGAGAAATAGAAAAAGTGTCTTGAGGATGATAGTCTTGTTAGAGAATGAATAGTTGTGTAAAGGGTAGCGCTACTGAGATGAACAATAACTGCAGATCAGTGACTTAGAAAAGGAATGACTTTGTACACTTGCCAAGTGTAGCACTACTTATTTGAATGATCACAGAAGGTTTATATTGACTTCGAGAAGGAACAATATAATGCAGAGATTACTTCTTGTTGAAGAAGTAAGTTTCTAGAAAAGGATGGTGGTATTCGGAAAGTATTCCATCAGTAGCTTTTTTCGTAATGGTACCACTGAGAAACAACGACGGAGAGTGGAGAAGTGTCAGTAAATAAAAGATTGTTTAGAGGGTCTCTTATGACATAAATAAACAAACACAATTGTGTCTTTTTTAGCAAGCACAAGAGAATGTGCAAATGTTAGCTGGAGGTTGAGTTTTGACTCGAGAGGCTGGTCCATATGCAAGAACAAATATCATTTCATCACCGGATTTCGTCGTAGCACTGCAAGAAAAAATGATCCCATTTATCTTTTGGAGGATGCAAGGTGCTGTGAATCAACACAAACATACGATAACGAGCCTGGCGTGTGCCGGATAGCTAATTGGAGTACGTCGCTTAACAGGTACAATTCCTACTACCATTTTGGATAAGAACGAATTACGATGGCATATCATTGATCGCCCATAAAACTAATTTAGAAATGGAAAATGGAGCGAGTGTCCTCGTGGGCACTTTTTAAGTGGATTGTATCGCAGCAATAGATCAACGTTGAGTTCGATTGATCGCGGTCGTTGCTGTAGGCCAGAATCTCACCCTCTTCGCTATGGGTTGTGCTATGATGAAAATATAGCAAAAGGCAAGTGTTTCTTGTACCAAACTGCATTATGGTGAAAATGGAATTATGCCAAAAACAATTTTTTCTTTTTTGTTGTGGCTATATTCATATGTATGATCGTGTAGGAACAATAAACTTTCACAGGCATGCAAAGACTTTTTAAGAGATTTTCATCTTTTTGCACGACGAAGATGGTGGTTAACAAGCTGTTGATTAGAGGAAAGCAGGAAACTCGTTATTCTTGTACACCAATAATATTTTAAATGTGAACAGACCTAGGCCTGAAATATTCAAGCATATTTCATAAAAGCTCATCACTCCAATTAAATGGATGATATAAGGCCTGTTTTTGACTATCATCCAGCACCGTTTTTAAGAAAGTTTTATATTCACAAAAGAACAAAATTCTAGTGTTTCTGCGCACGTTTAGTAAGTGCAGCTACTAGGACAAATATATTAATTCAAACCTCTGCATTCTTTAACAGATTTTAATAGAAAAGGCTGGTCCATTTGTAAGAGAGTGGGTTATTACATAACAGGTCTCTATCGTGGAAATGGTAAAAATGAGTTGAACAATATCGATAAATTTCGCTGCTGTCAAATGGCATCAGGTATGTCAGGTGACTGCAATACTTGTTTTTACAGATGTACAATGCACTCTTATATATATGACCGTGATAATAGATTTTCCATGATATGTCACGCTTTATACACCACGTTCAAACCTTACAATATACCAAAAGTGAATTCCTAAAATTTCAGAGAAAACGTCGAATTCCGTGATTTCCAAAACACCTTTCACATATCGAGCGTCAAGAAATATATCAACAACTACTAATGTGAAAGGTTAGATTGTTAAATTATATTTGATTCCAATTGATAAAAAAGGTAATGCACCATGAAGTGAAACAATCCACTTTATAAAGAGTATGTACAACGATCTTGTGTTTAAAGTCTATAGCTTCTATACAACATTTAACATAAAACACATCCAAAAAAAACCATCTTGTTTACTGAAGAACGGATTTCAACATGTTCGTTGGTGTAACGTGAGCTAACCCATGTTAAGATCTGAGCCAGCAAGACCATTTGTGCAGAAAACATGGAATGCCCACCATCTTCTCAAAATTTGAATTGATCTTGAACGTCTTGCATTGGCTTTTTCTCAATATTTACTTATTGTAAAGCATCATGCAAGTATATACAGCATAATAACTACATAGCTATGTCTTAAAACCAGGGAAGCTGGAACGTCGATAATGGGTCAGGGGGTAAATATTCATATATGCATTTTTTGCCTGATTACTTTCATTTGAAATCAATTGTTTTGTACGAGCTGTGACTACGAATATACGACTAATTGCTGCCCCCCCCCCCAATTATCGACGTCGAGGAGCCCTGCATAAAACTATTCTGGTGGTTGTGAATACAGAATGCGTGAGATCAACGTGCGTTGTGACCAGACTTGGTAATTTTTACTACGAGATCCCCACTGGAGAGCTTACACAACCGCACTTGCTTTAAATAGTTGAAAACATTTGGAACAGAGGGAAGCAGTTTGCACAGATCAACGCATTTTTGATAATAAATTATAAAATAAACACAAAGAAACGCGTGCGCTGATTGGTCTAGAGCTGTGTTTGCATTAGCCTGTGCAAAACACATCTCAACCAATCAAATCAATCATAACAATCAATCCTTAAAAGAGAATTTTCAAATTAATCGTGTATACATTTTAGAGGAAAAATTAAAACGTTAACTTTAAACTTGTCTGTTTTGCATTATTTTTATTTTATAAAAGAAATAAAAGATGTTTTTCGTGTTTGCACTGGCTTAAAAAAAACCTCAGAGACGTTTGTGAGAACTCTCGACCTTCGGTCTCTGGCTTGCACTGATCTGCTCTCGAGTTTCTCCCAAAGGTCTCCTCGGTTTGCATAAGCCTGTGCAGAGCAAACATCTTTTACTTAATTATACATATGCAGTTACACGAACGTGGCACTCACATTATACAACTTTGTCTTTAGCAATGCAAAGAAAACTACAATGAAAAGTACAGGAAAAGCAAAATCATTTATAAACGACAAATCTTTCGTAGCCCTCGTCGTTACGTTGGCGTTTGCTGTAATGGTTATCGTGGCTTTGATAACTGTTATTTTGTTTTTGAGGAAAAAGATAGGAAAGTGAGGGAATTTTTGTATTTGTGTAGAATATTGTCCAAGATTAAACGGTGAATAGGTTACAGGGAATAAAGGCAACACTATACTGCATGTCATTGTAAAAATTTAATGGGTAAAAAATTGGTTGCCAGTAAGTAACCAACCTACGTTGTTGGTAAAATCATTCAAGTGCTAATGAATCATAAGTTTTCCATCTATTATTGTAGTCTAGGAATGCTGCCTGGAAGTGGCTATCACTGAAATATAATAAATATAATCAGCTTATGAAAAGTATAAATAGCTACATCATATAGTAATAATCATGGTGACATGGTGCAGTCGCCAAAAAGTTAAATGTACGTTGATCATTTTTATACCGCTCTAAACAGCTGGCAGACGTTGACATCTGACGAGTTGTCTGCCTAAATTCATAGCGTCTGAATTATCTAAAATAGTTCTTTTCAGAACTTTTCAATTACTGCTCTAACTGTATAAAACAGTTCTTTTCAGGACTCTTGAGCTTTTCATGGATTTCTTGGGTTTTAGAACTTTTGGGCTTTTATTGGTTTTCGGAACTCTAAAAACTTTTGGCTGTTCACCATCGCAAATGTGCCTTTCACAACGACAAACTCTCTGTTTTATACGCCACTTTACTTTGTTTAGTGTTTATCTTATTGCATTTATAATTGCAGTGTTCTCGTGACAAACTCTGAGAAGCCAAAAGATTACATCGTAGAAGATGACTATTCACCATATGTGATAATGACCACAGATTCGGGGCAACAAAGCATCCAGGGCGACAAAGAAAGTTCATCAGGCGAGTTAAATTCTGCGATAAACATGTCAAGCAGCATATATCCAACAGCAAATTATACTATATCATTTTATTCATTCACAGATAACTATGAAGACCCAGAAAATTACCAGAGTTTAAAAGAAACCCGTTAAAAGAACAACAATACGAGTTGAACTACTATCAAAGTCTTACCAAAACAAAAGCAAAACTGAAGAATCAAAGAATTAGACAACATTGTACATTATTCTATTGTAATATACACATATGTAACATAATGTAGTTTTTTCAAACTCACACATGTGAACACCCTAATTAGAGGAGAGCTTATATTGTTTGACCATAACATTGCGACGTAGATGAATAACACCGCAGGCATGCCTATTTTAGTACATGTCTGAAACATAGTATTAGTTTATAATATTGAAGCAATTCTTTGATTCCAATACTTGCACTGATGGATATTGGTTTGAAGTTTTTCAGTGCTATAGTTTTCCATCTTGAAAATTTCGTTCTTTGCATTTGCTTTCATTCAATTGAAACGTACAAGTGAAAATGCTGCTAGCTGAATTGTTCACTTGATTTTGTAAAGTACTGATTTAATTTTGACAGTTATTTTAGAGTGTGTACATATTTAGCAACTTGGTAACCACAGACAATAAGAAATAGCGACGACCCTATAATCCATATTCACCTCAATTTGTTATGATACTTTTCAAACCCATTTTTGCGTACTTAGGTTTGAGTCTGGCCAACACTGACTGGCGCCTATGATCTTCACTGGCCTGGCAAAACTGGTTTGACATAAAATATCTTTGAGAAAATCGTTGTAATCGATATTTTATCATTTTCCTAAAAAATCTTATTGGGAATCCCCTTTGACAAGCAGAAAAACAATATCTTGAACGCAAAACAATTGGTGAATAAAATTAGTCTCGAGAAATATATTTCTTGTCATTAATAAGCTGGTTTCATCTGAAATATTTCGATACAAAAGCGGTTCACTTTCAAAAAAGTTCCCAGAGCAATATTCATAACTCCAACAACTAATGACTGTTTGTCATCGCTTTCCTTTGAATGGGTAATATAAAAGCCACCACCTTAAAGCTCTTTGACTGAATGACGACAAAGAAGTTCCTTCAAGTAATGCGCGTGAAGAAATTTCACAAAGGCAGCCATCAAACAGTCCTATCAATCCTGTTTTAATCATAAGATCGCAGGAACCTTTACACGCCTTGGAAAACGTCCACTACTTATAAATATTCATATTTCTAATCATGTAACTTTGATGAAAGAAACTGGCGACATGGACGAAATATTATTAATGGTTATTACCAATTACCAATAAAACTGATCTCATAATTTCTGTTGCGCAATTCTCGCTGTAACTATGTTTCACTTTTGCTATATGTTTACTTTTTGCCTAAAATGTTGCGACTTGTGTACTATCACGACACTTAATGGCAGTCGAACACTCATCAACGGTGCGCTAACATCTTCATCGAAAACTCCGTTTCATGTTTTAAAACAAAGTAACATTAGAACAGACAGTACGCTAGTGAAAAGCACCGCTTTCGTGTCGTAACATCCTGCCTAAATGTCTTTCATAGGAATGCCTTGATCTTGACTTTATAAGCACAACTTCCGCGGTTGTGTTCTAATTATCTATCAATACAAGCGATCAATACCACGAATGTTCATCAAGTTTTCGTCATTCGAAGTATAAGACAATGATAAAGACCAAACGACCACAGAATAATGCAACGTGAGAGGTTCGAAAAGCAGTTCTCATCGAAGAAGTAGAACGATATTCACTCTTAAAGGTAAAGAGTCGCTTCACTTTTTGATATGAGATTTCCAGAATTTAAGTTGTCATGATATATGAATATTGAATTGTGGATGAAATTAAAATATGTTTTTTCTAAACTATAATTTTCTACTTTTGTCAGATAGTATATTATTTGCTTACACTCCCTTCTTAAAAATATTTTAATAGTGAAGCTTCGTGTATCCTTATATGTATCCTCGTGTATAATCTTCGAAAGAAATGCGCAAAAACACCAAATGCATGTCTCAAAAGTATGCTTAATTTTTACTGCGAAGTTGAGAACGTCACAAGAAAGCAAGTTCTGTCGTCTCATTTTCATCGTATCAAATTTAAATTTCTCAATTATAGATCATTTAAAATAACATATTGTATTGCATTTACATAATATGGGGGCTTAAACGCGTAAGCATTTCAAACTTCCCGTCGTCTTAGTAACATAGGGAGGACTCAAGAGCCTTAAAAACATCGCATCAATATAGTTCATTCGTGGGCTGGCAATGAAACAAAAGAGTCGACTGTGATATTACTTCTAAAAGATTTGCTTAAAGACTTTGAGTAAAAGGAATTTTGTTGCCATAAACTGTAGTGCATTTATTTGGAAAAAAACTCGATAGAATAATCACGATTGCACGCAAACTCAGATGAGTAGGTCATATTGCAAAAATTTTAAGTCAAACACATACCAAATTAATGATTCCTGATCTTCCAATATTGCACGATCAAGTTTTCTCTGAAAAATAAAATGAAAAAAATGTCATCATCAAAAAATTTCATCAAGGTTTTCACAAGTAATCCCGACTGCAAGGGCTACCAAATGTCTTTGAGCAATAAAAAGATAGCGAACTAAAATAACGACCTCCCAAATTTCAACTTTAATACGTGTTCAATAGATAATAGACACATGAGCATGAAAAATAGAAATTTGTGTGTTGAGCAATGAGTGCTCCATCAAACGCACTTGCTTAAAATTTCAACGGACTTGATTGAAATTCCAAGAAGTGAAATTGACCAAAATGTTTTATTAAAGACTATTAAAGTAATATTAAACAGCAGTTAACAAATTATAGATTGTAGATGTCGGATTAAATAACTGTTGAAAAATTGATGAAAATCATCTTGTGCACAATGGTGTGCACATCGAACCGCTGCGTTTTGATATTCTTTGAAAAATATATCCTAGATTTCTTTTTTAAACATAACTTCAAAGACTTAATGCCACTGTGTAAAAAAACATACGCAGCCACAGAAAATGTTTAAGTACTGCTAACAGCCGACCCACGAAAGCCTGATACTTGTGACTACACCAACAATTTCTTTTTTTTCTCAGCTAAGGCTTACAAAGACAATTCAAAAGGTGAGCGTGTTTAAAGAAACAATGACCAAGAGATGACCATATTGAATGACGTATCTCGTCGACAAGAAATTACGCGTGATATAAAAGAATAACCAGTTTACTCAAAATAAAATGAATTCCAATAATACAACAGCGAATGAAAATGAAGACAAACGAGGAAAAACATTTTGGATTTTGGTTTACACTTTCATGGCGTTTGCGATATTTGAAGTCTTCTGTATAATACTCTTCCTCGTTTACAAACATCGAAAGAAACAAAAAGAAAAGTTGAGGTATGCGCATGCGTACAGTAAATAATCATGACCATCGCTTCTCGTGTTTATACAGGAGTTGTGAATTTATCTTTAATTTCTTGTATGCAGAAAGCGGTTGGAGAATATTGCAACGTCAAATTATGGTGAGTTAGCGAGTTATGTTGATTCAAAACCAGCAGACATTCACTTTTCAACAGTGATAATTTTGCAACACTTGAGTTCGAAACAAGTTTTCGCGTCTTTATACGAATCACAATTCACAACATTGCTAAAATCAAAGAAAATTGTTCGCGAATGATGTACAGTATTTTCACCAACTCCTATTTTAACCGCGAATGTAACGCAGTAACTAATGATTTAATAAAATAAAAAGACCACGATAGTCCATGTAAACTTCAAGCTCGAAAAATTCAAATCCCAAAAAAGGAAGTTTTTCAAAATTCTCACTGCAAACATGAAAATTTGTCAGTTAGCTAGCAGAGCTAAAATTCTAAAAAAAGATAATTCCTAAATACAAAAAAAACTCGTGACAAATTTTCCTCCATTGAACAGTCAGACATGTTTGGCGACCAATCAGATCAAATAGCTTTGCTATTTCACATTAGATAATCATGGCATGCAGGAAGGAAGAGAAACACCACCGCCGCACTATGCAGAGAATCTCGTGACGAGGGAAAGAGTAGACCCGATATATAGCAGTATACGTGTGCATGACTCAACATTACACTCAAGAGACAAGTTTAGTGTAATCGAAAATGGATTCCAGGAAAATTTGGTAAGATTTCGATGAAAAATTTTGTTTATAGGTTTCACTCTTCTGTCGGTACTTGAAACCACTGCTGTGTGTATTTCAGTGAAAAGTCGTTTTGTTTTTTGACATTGCCATGCTATGAAATCTACAGATAAATATTTCATTCACCTGGCATTTGCTCATTGTAATTTTACTTATTTGTTAAACAGATGGCCTCAAACACACGCTCGTGGTCACAATCTTCCTGCCCGATTATTTTGCTTCCAAATGATTGCGTGATTTTCCACGCGTCGGACTCCGAACATTACCATCATCGCGTCATTCATTAGATAACACGCAATCTGATACGAAAAAGAACTACGTGGGTGTCGTAAACAACGCAGGACCCGAAAATCACAACGATGATCTCCAAAGCATGTCCTCGTGGACGAGTTGTTCGAGCGGGGAGCTAACAATCCCGGATGAAGATCACGTGTCCAGTAACGTTCAGGTCACTTTGGAAGAAAATATTTTGTACGAGGAGCCGGATAAGGTTTTACAGAAATACAAATCACATGAACACCCTACTGAAAATGACAGGCCTTTTGAAACGCAAGAATCAGTGATTACAAGCATAGAATACCTTTGTATCACCGAAGCAATCCCTAACGATCAAGAAATAGAAACAACTGATAATTGCGTACAAAGTGCAAATGAGACTGACAATGTTAATGCGAATGATGGCGATAACCGTGGCAACAAGGACGGCGTATTCGATAATAGAAAGGTGAATCACAACAATGCAGACGTAGAACATATTTACGAGTCGCCAGACAGCGTGATACAAGAGGCACGACAGCCTTGCACCGAATACTACGAAAACGCCTATGACTTGCCAAAAGATATGCTTACGAAGTGTCTAGAGAAGCCAAATAGATACGCGCTTAAGCACGCCATGCTTCATGTGGATGAAAACGACAGTCCTCAAGAAGAGCCAGGTATCAATTTAGGAATGGAGTTTGTGAACAACAGCGAGATATTGTTGGAAGGAGAGGATGTGAAGTTGTGGCCATCGAAGAAAAGCATTTTATACTTGCAACAAATGGAAGAAAAGTCAAATGAGCAGGGTTCGAATTGTTGAAAAAGAGTAAATGAAGAAAAACAGTAAGATAGAATACCAGGCTGTTGGCTTAGTACCTACATGTACAGTACAAACATACAACATCTATAAAGAAATCTTAGCACGATTAAATCGATTTGTAATATTGGCAGTTTTTGTGTAAAACTTGACTCAACATTTTGAGTTCTGAGTTGTTGGTGTCTGTTCTTGTTTGTTTCGAGCAATCAAAACTCACAGCTTCAGCATGAAAGTGACTGTTAAGATGAGCCATAAGTCACATTTATTTCATACAAATTCTTATGCATTCTCCAATACAATTGTCAAATACAATTGTCGAGAGCAACGTGTGTATGCGAAATAAAGCTGCAATTCAGTGAAAGGGAGTTCAGCTAACAGCAACAGTGATGTTTTTGAGCAAAAACTCTTGAGTTTGAATTTTTGTTATCTTCAAAAAATCACAGGCAATAAAGGAATTACGAGAGCCAAGTTAATTGAGAATACATGATGCAGGTTTCTGATTGCTTTTCTAAAAATATTTAAATTTCCTCATCTGAGGATCGTTCCAACATCATCACTAGGATATTACGTTACTTCATTAGCTCTGACAAACAGTAGTTTTCATCAACAGTATGCATCGAACTTTAGCAACCTTGAACACATATCAATGGAATAAATATTTTAAGCATTCGAAAAAAATGATGTTTTAAAAAAATGTTTTCGTACCAAGTAAAGTCATAATTTGATTATGAGCAAAGTAAAAGTCTCCGAAAGAACTAACGCAATTCAACTGAAGACATCGCTACATCAGTTTAGAAGGATTTTGAAAGGCAATCAGAAAACTGCAAGGTGAAATTTCGTATCTCAACACTGTAATTGGAGGTTTATAAGCACGTGGTATTAATTATTTTCGGATAACATCGAAAAGGATAACATCGGCAGTCTTAGGTAGAGTTCGAAAACGAAGGCTCACATGATGTCTGTATGAAAAAGAACGCATGCAACTGTAAGGCTGAAACACGCTGTGCAGTCGCTTTGGTCGCGCTACTAAAGCGAATTGATGCGCGCGCGTTAGTCGCTTGAACGTCAGAAACACACATGCAAAAGCGAGCATTGCGACCACATTGCGACTATCAACATGGCGTCTAGTCATCATGCTAAGTTACTAGCATTTGTTCGCATTTTGTACGAGCTGGAAGAGGTTGAAAAACGGAAAAATAATAATAAAATGAAAAGGTGGTGGGTTCGTCAATTAAACAGGCAAAGGAGAGCATAAGGAGATTTTCTGCACTTGGTTCAAGAACTATGAACCGATGAGGAGCAGTTTAATCTGTATTTTCGTATGAGCCCTCAAATATTTGATGAGCTGCTGGCTTTGGTTGGTCCATCTCTTCGTATGCAAGATACTCAAATGAGGCAATCAGTTGGACCTGCTGAAAGACTAGCAATCACATTAAGAAGATTGGCTACATGTGATAGCCCACAGTCTATAGCATTTGCTTATCGTCGGGGGGCTAGCACAGTTCGTGAGGTTGTTTACGATACGTGTAATGCACTTTGGAGAGTCCTGGTCCCCACATACATGAACGCTCCTTCGCAACCAAGTGACTGGAAGAAAATATCTGAAGGGTAAAGTTAAAACATGATTATGAGAAAGGGTTATTATAACAAGAACAAACTTCCTTCACTTTCTCGCAATAATCTTGTATATGAAATAACTTGCCCTGGCTGTGGTAAAGCCTACATCGGCATGACACAAAGATGCCTGTCTGTACGGGTCAGAGAACATACAACCAGACTCTCTTCTAGTTCAGTTGGCCAGCATTTCTCTTAGTGCGAAAACGCTTAATTCCTGACTACCCTACAAAACCAGTTCTCATAACTCAATGATTTCCCTCCACCTCCCAGAACCCCCTCTCCTATAGAAAACCTTATATTCAACAACTATAAAATACTTCACTCAACCAAATCTAACAACTACCACATTCTTGCTTTTCTTGAAGCACTTCTCGTCAACAGCGTAACGAACAACCCTCCAAAAGTTTTATGCCCTGTACTTTTCTTTACTGCCAAAGTTGAACAGAGATTTACTTTAAAGTCGATTGCTTTTTCGCGCACTTAGCAGGCTTTTGTTACACGCTGAAACATTATTTCGGACCAACAAAGAAAAAATAAACCCATCATATCTATAATATTACCCATTTATTATAAATAAAATAAATACAAAATACTTATTTACAAAGTCGATTTGGAGCCAATTTATAACAAAAAAACTATGACTCTTCACTGCTGTAGGCAGAATCGTTGTCGTTATCAATGAACTGAAAGACGGCCTTCAACGATAAATGATCAGACGGAAAGTGCATGTTTGGGCATGCGCAAAAAGGTTTAATCAACTCCTCGTCCACTATTTCCAGAACAGCGTTGGCCCGAAGTAGGTCAGATGAGAACCAAATGTAATCTAGAGTATCGATCATTTTATCGAAATGAAAAACGCTTGGAAAAACATCATCACATTCGTAATGAGTGAATTTTGGCTCGCAACCCTGCAAAGAAGAAAAAAGACAAAATTTACACCAAAGTTATTAGTTACTAATTGAACTAAGGTTATTGATGACTTTTAAGTTACAGAATTTCAAATAAAAATAAGAAATGACTTATTTAACAATAAACACGTTGTTTTTGATGTAAATTTACGTCTAAAATATCCTTGAAGAAAAGTATGACTTATTTCACAATAGACATTGTTGTTTTCCAAATTTACACTTAAATCACCCTCAGTACTTAAAGATGAAAACCTACCCGCACTGCTTTATATGCACTGCTTGAAGATTTAAATGGATGCTTGAGTTCTTTCAATAACATTTCGTGTACATCTTCGTCTCTTTCTAAGGCTCTGTCGTGTTTTGTCGTCTAAAAAGGTATTTAAAATCTTAGAGATGTTATCACTTTAATGTGCAATTAGAGTTTCTGAAAAATTCAGTACAATTCAGACTCATCATGACTTAATGTAATTGCAATTAGATCATTTTCCCACCAAGGTAAATATTTCAAAAAATTATATCATATGACATTACATAGTTCGCTCGCTCTGAAGATGACGTTATTATTATTAATAATATGTCCATGCATGCACGTTTGCTCTATGAACTTACCGTGATATTTTCTGTTATCTCCGGATATTTATATTCTCCTGATCGTAATTTTCTCGCATCCAACTCTGATAAGCAACCATTTTTATCAGTCTGTATATGGGAAATGAGGTTGCATATTAAAGTCACCGCAGACAACCCATGGCGTACTGTGTTTGGCTTTGTTCGGCAATAACTCGTAAAGTTGTCGGAAAAAGACGGATGCTTGCGCTGCGTGAACATCTGGTTCGCGCCAGAAATTGAATGTCAAGTGAACATTTACTAAAAAAGCAAAAATAAAAACAGATGAGCGAAAAATAACGCGCGGCAAAGCCAGCCAGAGCAAGTCCCCCACCCAAGAGCACTTGTTATAGGAACTAAAGCAAAAATATACTCAATATGTTCATCCACATATTCTCGTACCTACAACCATTTCTTTTTGTGATTTAATATCACGGAGAGTAGTGTACTGCGCAAATCGTTGGTTGTGCTTGTTCCCGTTGGCTAATTTATCAAGATCTATTGTTTTGCCAAGGACTTCATTGAAGCCGACTTTTCTATAATCCACTAACTCGAACTTTCGAGTTTTGAAAAATATCGCCAAGCCATCGCCTTGTGTAGTGTGCTGTTGAAATCTTCCGTCGTAGCCTTTCGGGGCTAGTTCTTGTAACAGGCATGGGAAATAAAACGGGTCGACCTCTTGAAGACAGATAACGTCTGCGTCTAACCAATGCAGCTAAGATGGAGAAACAGGAAATTTATAAAATCGGAATTGTGCAATGTGGTAAAGAAATTGGAACATTCAGTTAAATGAAGTCACATGCAGCCCTTTGTCTCGACATGCTCCAGTATTAGGGACCTTAGTCAAAAGTCTTAAATAGCTTCTAGGGCTTGAAATATGTGCAAACTGAAATAAAATACATAAAACAATTGTTTTAAAGCACGTGCATTCTGCCAGGCAAAGCGCCCTTTTTCAACTGATGAGCAATTAAATATTTTTAACACATAAATTAACATATGCAATCTGAAAGAGGATAGATCGATCACAAGAAAGATATGCTGCCGCCAGACTTGAACTCTAAGTTTTCCAATTACGAAATACAAGAAACTAAGGAACTCGTGAACAGAGATTTGTCCGGCGGAAAGCGACTTTCATCAAAGGATATAATGATAGCCCAACATAGGAATAAGAAAAATACAAGCTAACTGAGGCGTTATTACGTCATTTCAACGGAAGAACGGAAATGTGAATTGAATGGGACGGATTAGTTGATTGTGTTGCTGTGAAATAAAAATAGTGACAGTTTCTTGCTGGCTTTAAGCCTATTATTAAGTTCTGGTTGGTATGATTTATATGTGTAGTTGTATATTTAGAGGGTGTTAAATTACATAGGAAGAAAGTACGAAGCTTGGATGACTGGAAAGAAGTCAAGTGGCAACATATTAAAGAAGGTTAAGGAGAATGTAGTTACCTTGGGCGTTAATAGACGGTTTAAGCTTGGATATGAGCTAATATTATTATTAAAGAAATCTTTTTTTCCAACTCATTGTCGTAATGATTCAATCAAAACTCTCATGTTGGCCTATCATATTCAACATGAAACTGACAAACTGTATGAAAATTGAAACTAGCCAACGAAGACGAAACAGGATATGCGTTATAGTCGATTGAATTACACGCGTTGATTTGACATTACAGAAATGACAGAATAAACATGCGCAAACTTCAATAGGCATTCAGGAAAAGATTATGCGCCGGAAGAGCAATTTAATCATTTAGGTGTTCTTTGGGTAATTCTTTACATGAAAATGATAAAATAAATTATAACGTGGAACACCATTGACACATACACATGGGGATTAGGTTGACTTGGGGGTTATTGTGTCCGGGCGAGAAACCAAAAACTCAAAACTGTCCGAGACTCGCATCTCGATTGTGAGAGCATGTACACATGCTAAATCCTTTCTTTATATTACTATATACATATATTACTATCAAGGAGGTGACGAATAACAGTTACCGGTCTCTCCTTCCATGAACACAACGAATAAATTAAAAAGGGTCGTAGTAAATACTCTAAATTTCTTTTATGTGGAGGGGAAGTATTGATGCCCAGAGAAGACATCATTGATTTTATGACTTTGTAATTCGGTAATCTTTGCCAAAGATGCATCCGTGGTTAATAATTATAAACATAGAAATATTTGACACGCTTTCAATTCACATAAATAAATGCAACCGGCCGAAGATTCTTACCTCTTTAATAAGTTGTGTATGTCTGGGACTATCGTTTGGTAATGGACCACGACATTTTACATCCACAGCAAGATACGAATACAAGTTCGGATTTTTCTCAAATACATCATCACAAAGTATATTGTGGACACGACTGAAAACTCTTTGTCTTTAGATGTGGTAGCGACGCGTGTTAGGCTTCGTTGAAATATCACCTCTCCTTTGCCCATCGCAACAACAAACTTGTAAAAATTTCTTAACCGTTAACGTTGTCTTTACGAGGAGAACGTGTCCCACAAATGATGAAAAATTAGAAAACTATTAAGCATTTTATCTTCCATTTGCATCCGTTGTTCACGTGAAAGAATTGTTGTGCGTTCGTGAAGACGGCGTGTTGGCTGCCTGAACTTATTGCCTTGGCTGTCTGAACTTATTGTATTATTAAATTTGGTGGCCATATCAACCAGTTAACAATTCCCTTGAACGTTTGTAAAAAGTTTATTCCAAATTTTTTTACTTCATTTCAAAAAGCAGATTGTAATACATTCTGTTTAGCAGCACGTTGGATCGTTTCGCGCAAACGCATGCTGAGCACGTGGCACAATGATGTTCTCATCATGACATTAAAGGACTTCCGACTATATGTTTCGACGGTTCAACCGTGCGAATGATTTTCAATTGTAATTATTTTGCTGATTACTCAGTCTATTTCCTTCAGCATCAAATTCTACAGTCATCAGTCAAAAGTTGAAAATGATTTTTAGTGAGTTCATCCATCGCAAATAACAAAAATCAGAAGAACAATATGGGAATACAAAAAGATAATACAACAACTGTTGAACGCAAATATTACTGACATACGCGTGGCAGGTCGTGTGCATGTGCATCACCATTGCAAAGCACGTGAAAATTGCTACGAATGATAAGCAGTTACAAGTTACTACCACTGATCTGATGATAGACTGGATATAGCTTCTAGGTAGCAAAAGTGCAGCCTAATTATATATGCAAAATGCACTTCCGGGTACCACAAGAAATTCAAATTACTATAGAAATGTATGGCGGATAACGTTTACATACGAGGATTTTCGAATATTTAAGGCATTTCGTGACCTTTTACTAATCTCAAACATCTGTCATGGATAAAACAAGTTATGTTAATCAATTTAACATCAAAATGATACCAATATCTGCAAAATATCGGCGCTCGTGTTCAATTGAAAATTGCGCGTGCAGAATCGAATATGACCCATCGTTGCAAAGGCAAGATAATTCACAGCTCATTTTCCAAGTTCAGAGCAGTTATGATCTATAATGAGTTTCGATGCTTAAAAATTCGTTTAGTACCTTTCTTTATCATTCTTTATTATCTAGACATTGTTTTATGTTACTTTTGCCGTGACTTCATTAGGTGGGTACTCTTGTTATAGGAAAAAGACAAATTTACTAAGCTTTCTTCCTCTCTTTATTCTTATTTTCATTTCTGTTTTTATTTTGCAGATATAATTTAATCACCATGCCTTGCTAATACATTTGGACCTGGTCTTCATCAATGAGTGAGTAAAGTTGTTATTGACATAACATGTGCATCAATTGCATTGTATACAAAGATTCGGCAACAGAAATTGTATTTCCATGTAATAAACTACCATCAGAAGCTGAAAACACCATCCTGCCTTGTTTCATGTTGATATAACAATAGCTGTTGGTTTGAAACAAATTACTTCTGTTTGTAGACAAAATATATACTGTGATGATTATCAAGATTATAGTAGTGCACACAGCTTTTCCATTGTTTCTGAATTTAAAGTGATTGCAATACCATACATGGCTAATTTTGTAGGCAGATGCTGCCAAAGAAAACCACCTGCCCTACTTGTTAAGCTGTTGGTTGAAAAAAATTACTAAAGTGAATCTGCTTTTCTGCCTTTAAAAGACATGAGTACTTTGATTCAAACCAACAGCTATTGTTATTCAAGTATGCAATAAAACAGAAAGGTGCTTTTAACTTCAGATGGCAGTTTACCACATGGGAATACAATTCCTGATGCTACGGTATAGACTGCAATTGATAAAAATGTTGGATACTTTTGTCAATAACAACCATACTTACTCATGGCTATATACAAATGCTACAGCAAGGTGTGGTGATTGTATTATTTTTATAAAATAAAAACAGAAATGAAAATAAGAATAAAGAGAGGAAGAAAGCTTAGTAAATTTGTCTTGTTCTTACAACAACAGTACCCAGCTAATGAAGTCACGGCAAAAGTAACATAAAACACTGTCTATAGAATATAGAATAATAAAGAATGATAAAAGAAAGGTACTAAACGAATTTTTTAAGCATCGAAACTCATTCTAGATCGTAACTGCCTCTGAACTTGGAAAATGAGCTGTGAATTATCTTGCCTTTGCAACGATGGGCCAAATTCGATTCTTGCACGCGCAATTTTCAATTAAACACGAGCGCCGATATTTTGCAGATATTGGTATCATTTTGATGTCAAATTGATTAACATAACTTGTTTTATCCATGACAGATGTTTGAGATTAGTAAAATGTCACGAAATGCCTTAAATATTCGAAAATCCTTGTATGTAAACGTTATCCGCCATACATTTCTATAGTAATTTGTATTTCTTGTGGTACCCGGAAGTGCATTTTGCATATATAATTAGGCTTCACTTTTGCTACCTATAGAAGCTATATCCAGTCTATTATCTACGGTGGCTCACAAGGGCCACCACATAAAATAAAAATATTAATACACACACAAAATAAAAATACACACACAAAATAAAAATACATACGCAAAATACATTATACACACACAAAATAAAAATACACACACAAAATATGATTGCGGGCGCTTGCACTGTCGGCTTACTCGGAATTGCTCGTAATTGATCGTTTTTGTTTTCAAAGTTCTAATGGGTTCCAACTTCCAGAGTACATAATAAAATTCATTGATTTCACTGTGATCAATTATTTCAAAGTTGCTTACGATATTGCTCCCCGTATTCTGGTTAATATTAAGGTTAATGTGTTGTCCTGGTTGCGGCAACAATTCCGGCTCAGTCTCGGAATCAAACACGTACTGTGATGATTGCTTATCAAAGCAAAACATAACACGCTTGATAACAGGTTATTTCAATCGTGGTTATCCGTATGGGGCAATCGTCAGACTTTTGCAAACCTCCGGTATTCTGATGTCTATACGGACGTTGAAGCGCCGCTTCAGATCTTTGGGCTTAAGACGAAAAGGACAAGTCTGGACGACTGTCTGGCTATCGAAGTATTTGGCATGCATTAAGACTTCGTCATGGTATAAATGTGAGTCGTCACGTAGTAGCCAGAATTATGAAGGAAATCGACCCAGATGGCGTGGAAACAAGAAAGGCCAGACGATTACATGGTAGGGTATATAAAAGCCTAGGAGCAAACGCTTGCTGGCACCTCGACGGTAAGATTACATTAATGTAGTTTCTATGAACCTAGAAGTAACAAATACCCCCGACAAGAACTTGCACTTATGCATTGGAGGGATTATCTGCAAGATTGCGAAGGTAATGTAAGGTAGTTCATTGACTATATTTCTAGTTTACAGTATTTACAAAATCCTGTAGTACTAAGATGTTAAGTATGCATTATTATTTCTGCAGTTGAAAAATTGAAGAAATTAAACACTGCTAATTGCTACATCAACACGTATATTGCTCTCTGTTTAGCTGGACGATGTGGTGCTACTTTGGGAGATGTACTAATCTTTGCAACAGGAAGTGATGACATCCCACCTCTTGGCTTTACACCAATGCCTTCACTATGCTTTTGGGAAGATGTTCATCCAAGATCAAACACGTGTGATACCACACTTTATCTCCCTCTATTCCCTGGTTCAAAGGATGAAGTGCAATATGATACTTTTAAAGAAAAAATGGATGATGGAATTTTAAATTCTCCTTTGGGGATTCCATAAAGTTTTTTAGCAGTTTTTTGTAACAAGTACATATTCAATTAGTTCAAAGTTCTTATAACGTGTTTATAACATCAAATTTTAAGTTTAGTGGCAGAATGCTACGTTTTAGCATAATGGTATTCAACAATTTACAACAAATTATGTTTCATAATATGGTTTTATTTGCTTTGCAATTGGTTGCAAAAACCTTTTTGCAACAGTATATTTTTATTTCATCTTTGTGGCATGGGTATCATTATGCCAAATACTTCTTACATGGTAACTTTTCATGTTTGTAGATGTAGATTGTCCAGGTTAGTAGAGTCCTGAGAAGGACTATTGTTGTTGATGTTGACTGACATTTCGATTTGACTCTGAAGATGCCTATTGCTAAGGTTGTTGAAATGTCAGTCAACATCAACAATAACAGTCCTTCTCAGGACTCTACTAACCTGGACAATCTATATCTACAAACATGTAACAATACTCCTGGGTTCAAACCATTTACTTTATTTAACTTTTATTATGTTGTGTGATAATCTATATAATTAACACTAACTTCATTGTGGTACATTAATTAAATGTTGAAAAATTTCAAATCCTTCATTTATGCCTTCAGGATATGCCAAATTTTTGTTTTCCAAGACATAATCAAAATATTCTTTGTAAATGTCCTCACAAATGCATGGGTCAATTTTCTCTTCCATTTCACTCAGCTTATCAGCAGAAATCTCTATTAGGCAGTTTTCACCCCCATAGTATTCTGGCAGAAAGAACAAAATGTCTTGGACTCCTAATACGGTTTCATGTTGCGACCTACAAATGTAGTGGCTATTCCAGTAATCTTTTACTTATGTTAAATCTTTTTGCAATAACATGTTAAAACAAAACCACAGTGCCTCCATGTGGTAGGTATTACCCAACTCTAACAAACCTTATTGTGCCATATCTTGGAAAAAGTCAATCCACCAGCCTGACCTAGTTTGTCTCAGGAAAGACCACCATGCTTCAATTCTTTGATTTGAAAGAGAGGATCCATAAACATGAGCTTTCTCCCCTGCCCATTCATCATCTCCAGCAGCTCTCAGGTAGCATTGCATTGCAGACAGTAAAATATTTTCTGTCCCACAATGTGCAGCCTCCAAACTCCTTAACAGCATTAAGAAATATTTCTGCAATTACATTTGGATTTTTGTTTGGTCTGACAACCTCAAGCCACAGAATTCTTCTGCTGTAACCACAAACAGCACCATGTACTGCAAACCCATATGGTTTGAGTTTGTCATATCCTTAAAAAGGGAAGAGTTTGTTAGACATTTGCACTCAATAATGTGCTACAAAAAAGCTAGGTTTGGGTAACTGTTCCCCATTATCTATAAGTTTGATTAAAAATTCATAGAAACTACATTAATGTAATCTTACCGTCGAGGTGCCAGCAAGCGTTTGCTCCTAGGCTTTTATATACTCTACGATAATCGTCTGGCCTTTCTTGTTTCCACGCCATCTGGGTCGATTTCCTTCATATTCTGGCTACTACGTGACGACTCACATTTATACCATGACGAAGTCTTAATGCATGCCAAATACTTCGATAGCCAGACAGTCGTCCAGCACCTTGAATCTCCTGGTTTATAGCATTTCTTAAATTTTGTTCATCAACGACTTGTCCTTTTCGTCTTAAGCCCAAAGATCTGAAGCGGCGCTTCAACGTCCGTATAGACATCAGAATACGGGAGGTTTGCAAAAGTCTGACGATTGCCCCATACGGATAACCACGATTGAAATAACCTGTTATCAAGCGTGTAATGTTTTGCTCTGATAAATAATCATCACAGTACGTGTTTGATTCCGAGACTGAGCCGGAATTGTTGCCGCAACCAGGACAACACATTAACCTTAATTTTAACCAGAATACGGGGAGCAATATCGTAAGGAACTTTGAAATAATTGATCACAGTGAAATCAATGCATTTTATTATGTACTCTGGAAGTTGGAACTATTAGAACTTTGAAAACAAAAACGATCAATTACGAGTAATTCCGAGTAAGCCGACAGTGCAAGCGCCCGCAATCATATTTTGTGTGTGTATTTTTATTTTGTGTGTGTATTTTTATTTTGTGTGTGTATTTTTATTTTGTGTGTGTATTTTTATTTTGTATGTGTATTTTTATTTTGTATATGTATTTTATTTTGTGTGTGTATTTTTATTTTGTGTGTGTATTTTTATTTTGCGTGTATAATGTATTTTGTGTGTGTATTTTTATTTTGTGTGTGTGTAATGTATTTTGTGTGTGTATTTTTATTTTGTGTGTGTATTTTTATTTTGTGTGTGTATAATGTATTTTGCGTGTGTATAATGTATTTTGCGTGTGTATAATGTATTTTGTGTGTGTATTTTTATTTTGTGTGTGTATTAATATTTTTATTTTGTGTGGTGGCCCTTGTGAGCCACCGTAATTATCAGATCAGTGGTTACTAGAAATAATTAGACTAGTTCTAAGAAAAAATAATTGCAGTGTTCTGCATAAATATTAGCATTTGAAAGATTTCCTGTTCAAGCAGCAGCCTGGTCGTCACTTCTAACATAAACACAATCATACGCACAAGCATCCTCACTTGCAATGAACTGCAATAAGCACAAGCATAAAAAGAGCGGAGATTTTTGGCAATCTTGTGGTTATGGTCATGTCGCAAGTGAGGGTAAGACGGTGCATATCACTGGTGCATTCATGTTTTTCTCGTTCGACACAAATTGACTCCTCATAGTATGATGGGTATGAAGTATAACTCACCGCCGTTTTAAAATGACATTGCAGGCTCGCAAAGATTATCTCGTAAAAATGATTATATTCGAAATGATAAAAATGACTGTACCTCGATCCTAGGGTTTTCTCTCAAAGATTTGAAGTTTATTTCAAGTCTTTTCCCGAACTAACGATCCTACAGAAAAATTCGAGGAAGTTTTTAAGAATTACAAGTGCCGACGAAAGGAGCCATCCACTTTGAGCATACATACAACATAGAAATTATATTTCAATTTTCTTTCACTAAAGGGGAAAAAAAGATGTTTACTGTGTTTGCACAGGTTTATGCAAAGTTTTCACAAACGTCTCTGAGGTTTGCACGTGCCGGTGCAAACACGAAAAACATCTTTTAATTCTTTTATAAAATAACAATGATGCAAAACGGCCGACAAATTTAAAACAAGCGTTTTAATTTTTCTTTCAAAATGTATTCATGATTGCTTTGAAAATTTTTCATTGATTTATTTATTAATTTGATTGTTTGAGCTCAGATCGGTTTGCACAAGCTAATGCAAACGCATCCATGGACCAATCAACGCATGCGTTTTATTGCGTTTGTTTTATAAATTAGTTTTGATAAGCAGATTTCACAACGACAGGAAATGAGAGAATGAAGAACTAGATGAAAAATAAAATGTTGAGCCACTTTAAAAAAGGAAAAGGACTCTTTTGTTCTTAAAAAAACGAGTCAGCGAGAGATGCCACACTAAAAATATAGAATGTCGAATGGCTATAACTTAATGATCAGCACAAGAGCGCTTTTGTTTTTTAAACTGCTTCAACGAGCAACTCGGTAATTTTGCAGCTCAATTTGTAAACCGAAAAGAAATTTTTTTCACGTTTTATGAAATTATTATAGAACACGACCGAGTTAATTCGCCTAAGTAGCCATAGCAACTTGCTGCACTTCATTATACCCTTAAATGAAGTTTACCAAATGCGTTCAGTTCGGTTGACTTCACATTGCTATAATCTGTGTTTTTTCTTTAGGATTTTTTAAGGAATATCGCGAGACTGGAGTGAGAAACTGGGACTAACGATACAGTTAAGCATAACGTGCGTAAATCGAAAAAAAGTGCGTAATAATACGAATAAACAGTTCGATTTTATCTGCCAGTTACGGTGTTCAAAAGAATGGTTGGATATAATATAAATAGAAGAAGTGTGGACTTTATTTTTCGTAGAGAGTGCACACACATAACTTTCTTTATAAAACAGGGGCGTAGGCCAGGGGAAAGCAACGGGAGCAACTGCCCCCCCTCCCTTTCATGACAACAAACAGCTATAAATTGCTTTTTTCGGCACTTCCTAAGTGATTTGCCCTCCCCTGTGAAGCTATAAGGGCAGGCAAATTTTTGTTGAATGCGACAATTGATAAGAAGCTCTTCATACAACTTAAATATGCATAAGTCCATTTTCTCTCTGAAGTAATCAGTTGAATAATTGAATAAACGCATGACATAAAAATTAAGCGGAAAAAAATCCAAACTTCGAAATTTGCTGTCTTGCATGGACAAAAATTCATGTTTGTTTATATACAGTTTGTTTTACGCTAAGTGACCTAATTCTTTGACAAAACGAATGCCCATTAGTCATATTTTCATTGGCTTTGCCTTATTTGCGAGCCAGCTGCTGTTCACGCTACGCATGGCGAAAATATATTAATGCATGCATGTACGCCAGCTGTTTCATAATTTATGACCCGCAAAAAGATTTTGGGAATTTGAGTGGAATTTAAGTATTCAACCACATGCGGGGGTTAGACTAAAATGACCATTACTAACAAAAACAAGAAAACACAACTGAAACTCAAAACATGAAAATTATTAAATAAAAAATTTAAGAATGATCTAAAACAACAATGGGAAAATGAAACCTTCTGCAGAAGACCCAAATGAAATGTCGGAAAATTGGCAGAAACTACTCTTCAAGATGTTAGGGAAGCATAGCCCCTCCCCTTTGAAAAAAACCATCAGGGGGCTGGTTGTATAAAAATACAGTATGCGCTAACTACTTTTTTACACATTTTGACTTAACTGCGAGGTTGAATTCAACTACTTTTTAACTTTTCTTCAGAATTGTGACCGGGATATAACTACAAAAAGTGTAGTTAAAAAGTTGTTAAGAGCTTCATAAAACCGGCCCCAGAACTTAAAATCTTGCATGCATAGCATATGGCACAAAGGACTTAAGCGACAGTTTGCAAAGGAAAACCGTCATCCGCCATTACTAACCTATATATAGAAAAAAATTGGATTGGCTTGAAATCAACTGAGAACAAAGAAATGCTATGACTGAACGCAACTACTCCACAGAAATTGCTGGTCAAAAATCAAAACGCAATCCTGCCAAGGAAACATAGAAACTTTAAAGAATGTTCTAAGAAGACAAACAACTTACATGTCGTTGCAGTTAAATGAATAAAAACCAAAGAACTCAATTTGACTAATAGCAAATTTTATCGTAGAGGGTTTCATGATCATATTAACATCGACCCTGACATGGCAACTGGAAAGTAAAATTGATAGTTCACGCCTCAATTTTGAAAATTTTTACAAAAACTTCATCAAAGTTTGCTGCTTTTCCCACAAATATTTTCTGCGAAATAAATTACCATAAACTATGAACTACGAAATATTTCAAGCAGTTTTAGCATACCATGCATACCAAAAAACCTTTTCATATAATGGAACAGAACTTTGCAAGCGTATCAGTACAAATAGGGTTTTAATCTCATTTTGTATCCATCTCGTTTCTAGTCAGTATAACAAATAATAGCTTTCATAGTTAACAGCAGCATGATAGTTTATTTATTAGATATTTATTGTAGACGAATAACTGATATTGTATACGACATATTTTTTGAAAGCAAACATGTTTCGGCATTCTTACGCTCAAGCAAATATTTATCATAAAACATTTACATATATAGCTTCTTGATATGTAAAATACGCAATAGACGCGGAAGTTTATTTATATTAGCGCGTAATGTTTGTAATTAGCAAATAAAAAGATAGCGATGATGGTTTAGAAATTAGATTCGAGTTTCTTTGTATGAAGCGACTCTTTGCGTATTAAAGAGAAAGGAGTGTGCGCTGCGTCTAATACAGGAAACCAGGACTCTGAATTGCGGTTATTTTTGCGGCGGAGAAACATGCTTGAGCTCTTGCCAGAAATAGCATTTTCTTTTGAATTCTTTGATGGCGGGTGAGACAGTCTCGCCAACGTAGCGAGACTTACATCCCGCACGAAAGAGCACGTTAACCACACAAGATAATGAGAAAAACAGAATGGGGTTTTAAAGCTGAAAGGTTTTGACTAAGTGTCTGATAAGAAATTTTAAAAATTCCAAATTTAAATCAACATATTTTGTGCTTACTTATGCTTACGTTCAACTAAAGTTTGCTAAATGTTTGCTATATGTTTGCTAAATGGGAACACAGCTGATTTAACGGTCGCAAATTAGAAATTATACAACTTAATTATTGTCCTAATTGGTACTGCTACTTCATAGTCTTGAGAGGACATGCTAAACACAAATTACACAATATTTCGTAACTTTGCATGATCCCCACAAGAAATCGTTATTTCAAAACCTTTCATCTGAGATTTGTACTCAAAACAAAAAAGTCAGCAATGACTAAAGACGATACAACCGAGCTTTTTCAATTTTTATCGAATGCAACAATCATTCTTCACCGATTGGCAATGCCAACTTCTGTACAAGATGTCGTACATTACTTTCGTGTTCAATCTGAGCACAGTTCAAACAGTTCAACCGAACATTTGTCATCGTGTTCTAAGTGTTTATGTCAAAGTTCGAAAGGTCGCGCCAGTGATTTAAAAAAATCGCTTGTTGATTGGCTGGTACATCAAGATAACCAATCAGAAACAAATGTGATTAGTTGCGCTATTATTATAACTAATCTTGATTAGCTTTTCAACCGTGTCTTTGTACATCCTTTCAATACATGTTGAAAGCAGTTTTTACATTGTAAGTTGTGCTTGTTTATACAGTAAATCATAAACAAAATTCGATTCTTTTTGCTATAGAGAATTAACGTTAAACTATATAATGTCTTCAAGGGCGTAGAATTCTGCCATTTGTGTTAAATAAAAGAATTTCTATAACTAGAGAGGATGTGTCATTGTTCCCAGAAAATAACGTGAACATGTTGAATCATACTATGCAATAACGATAACATAGTATGTTTCTCCCAATAAACAAGCGTATCACTTTACAACGAAATAAAATAGTGTTGAAATATGGTCGTTGAACTTTTCATCCGCAAGCATATCCAATTACAAATAACTTCAATTGTTTCGTTCATTGTAGGTAAGTCTGTTATTTGAGGAAAATGTTGTCGTATTTTAAATATTATAGGAAAAAATAGCGAAACTGCATTGTGACATCCTTTTTTAAGTGAGAGCAACGGCCTATTGGAGCCTACAAGCGTTCTGGTACACACCCAAGGTATTTACTGCTCTATATTCAATATAATTTAATAACAAAAACTATGCACCCTTTTACAATCATATGAGCAAAACACCAATTTTCACATTTGACAAACTGATAAAACTTCTTCAGCATTCTATTAATATTTTAATTTGAGGGTTTATTTAATAGAAAGACGTGTAAACACAAAATCACAAATCTTTCATGGTACAGCCAATTTCCATCTGCAATTCGTTATGTATATATAGCGACTGAGAGGTGAAAATTTTTCATAAAAATTAATATCTCTCATGGAAGCCGTGCCTTCTGCAAAATCAAGTGTCTGCCCAGTAGATGACGTTTTCAAAAATATGCAAATTTAGCAAAAACGCCTTTTCATCGTATTCAAATGAGCGAATCGATACCAGACCGATATATTGTTTTGAAACCTTCTATAACAACGTTCTATTCATTTCTGTTCGAACCTCAAGTCAGACGCATACGCCGTTTTAACGTGGCTAACACAAATAAGGTGCACAAAACAAGAGCTATGAGGAAGCTATAGACAGAAGCCATCTGCCGACCAACTCTTTGTTCGTTTGTATCAACTTAATTATAAAGAGGGATTTTATTGCATCTTACCTGTGCATTGAAAAGATCCGACCACTCTCGGAAAGCAATTGGACACTAGAAGGTAAACGAAACTTGTTATCACTTAGGCAGAAAAAAAATGCGCCGAAAAAAGCGATTCGGTGACACACTGCCCGCTCGGGTGACTTCGTGTGACATGAAGACATTTTTGAAGGAGAAATGCGAAATTAAATGACGCAAGACAGGTACAAGTGTTTAAAAATTGCAACAAAACAAATAGAACAACAACGAGATCAAACAAATGGAAAATTTTCAACGTTTGAGGATTGCTTCGGTTGTCATGATCGCTACATCTTACAAAGCGTTGATTTGTGACGCCATACGGCAAATTAGCATTTTTCCATTTTTCAAACACAAGGCGTATTTCAAGATGATTGTAAGTTCAACGCGCGGTTTTCGCATCTCTTTCTTTAACGAGGGCCTGTCATTCAGGATTTACATACATTCATAATACACTAAGCTAATTTCATCCCAGTGTTTACATTTTAAAATTACAAACCGTGTGATTAGTAAGTGTTCTTAAACAGACATTATCGCACGCAAACATAAGTTATTATGGGTTCAAGTGTTTGGTCATATTTAAGGCAGAGACAGTTAGAACAACTGAGATATCAACCAAACTGGACAAGGGTTGGGTGCAGTTGTCTTACGTAGCTACGAAGTTAGCTTTACGCTGTACTGTGACGTATGTTTGTCACGTAACAAACTACGGAGCTAACCTACACCTCAAATTTTACAAAGGTTTGGTTCTCACAACACAATCACATCGACACACATGTTCACACATCGACATATGTGTTCACACATCGACGTACAACCAGGTCATCCAGTGCCGATTCCTATTTTGATTAAAAAAGCATTAAGCCCCATTCGATGAGCAATTTTGTCCTTTCCGCGAGAAAAGTTTGTTTTCGTGCACAGCGAAAAGGAAATTCCAAGGAAGTCCAGAAGGATCGTTAAAAAAAAGCATGACGAAACCAATCACAGCTCTAGGTTTTCAAAGAGTTGAAATATCTCGGTGTTTGGATAATCACAGCTCTAGGTTTTCAAAGAGTTGAAATATCTCGGTGTTTGGATAATCACAGCTCTAGGTTTTCAAAGAGTTGATAATATCTCGGTGTTTGGATAATCACTTTCTCTTCTCGTTTGAGCGTCACACTGTGACAAACCTTTTATTCGTGGCAGCAACATGGTGAGTGGACAATTAATTTTTAGTGTGTGGCAAAACTCGTAACTTTTGACACGCAAAACTAGCATCAAGCAATGACCCCACCCGACTTTGCGTTTGAAAAGTACACTTTATTTTAATTTAACGTCTGCCTGGCAATATACACTAATGCCTGCCAATATACATTAATCACCGATTAATCATCCATTTCTATACGCAATACGTGAGCAATTTTATTCTTTTATTATTTATGGGAGTAATCATTGACTTAACGCCTTGAACGACACCTTGAACATACTGATAGCAAGGTAACAGCACGATGACAGGCCCGCAACTTTGACAACTTAATGCGCGCAGTGTGTGCATATGAAAATTTCAAAACAATAATCGGGCTAATTCGAGTGTGACAGCGTTTTGAAATCATCAGTAAGTCGTGATGTTTTCGACGACTGTAAGGACATTAAAGCAAAGTTGTCTGTCTTGAAAAGTATGCTCTAAGCCAAGTTAAACAAAAAGAAAAGATCCTAGAAGTTACCTCTACTGAAATAACCTTGAAAAATATTGATATTTTGCTTCTCAAGCGCAGTATCTTGAAACTAACCTAATATTAATAGCGACAGGTCTGGGACACTCTTTCTTTAGGAAAAACGCTCGGAAGAACCACAACTAACAAGAATTGATGACAGCTGAGGAAGTCCTGCAGAAAAAAACTCACCCACTAGAAGAAAAATACTGACGGGATATCCTTCTGATGTATGATACACCATCGCTAAAGACTGCTCAAATACCATAGTCAGTTGCTCTGTGGCTTATCTCTCAACAACGTTTGCTTATTCTATCGTCTTGAACTGAAAAATTCATTAACAAATATGAAATCACTGACTATTGTTGTCACGGCTGTGTTGCTGTGTTACAAAATACACACCGGTAAGGAATAGTAGTACTGATATGTAAATATTAGGCCCCGTTTGCACTATACCGGATTGCTATTGAAGCAGGTTGAATACTCTTTTTATTAAAAGGTAGTGAAATTGTTCAACGTCAGAAACACAATTAAATAGACTAAATCTATCAGCTTAATAAGCTTTTACTCCGAACAGTTAACCTTTTAAAGCAAATGAAGATGTCGTGATGAGCGAATCCGGTATAGTGTAAACTCAGCCTTACAATGTGGAAGGAATGCCACGAATATGTTACACACTTAACAAATAGTGTGTATCACGTGTTACACGCGTCACATGTCAATGTTACGTATATGTTACATACTAAACAAGTAGAAAAACAACATAGGTTGACCACGTCAAAGTATGGCGAAAAAGCATAGAAATCAACAATATTAGTTTTATTGTTGTATTCACATTGTGTTTATGTACATCCTAACATGTCACGGTGTTTTAGAGATGAAAATGTTATGTTTTGTGATCAACAATATTAATTTTTATTGTTTTATTCACATTGTGTTTATGTACATCCTAACATGTCACAGTGTTTTAGAGATGAAAATGTTATGTTTTGTGATCAACAATATTAATTTTTACTGTTTTATTCACATTGAGTTTATGTACATCCTAACATGTCACGGTGTTTTAGAGATGAAAATGTTATGTTTTGTGATCAACAATATTAATTTTTATTGTTTTATTCACATTGAGTTTATGTACATCCTAACATGTCACGGTGTTTTAGAGATGAAAATGTTATGTTTTGTGATCAACAATATTAATTTTTACTGTTTTATTCACATTGTGTTTATGTACATCCTAACATGTCACGGTGTTTTAGAGATGAAAATGTTATGTTTTGTGATCAACAATATTAATTTTTATTGTTTTATTCACATTGAGTTTATGTACATCCTAACATGTCACGGTGTTTTAGAGATGGAAATGATATGTTTTGTGAAGATCTTTAATGATAAAATCTACATCGCGTTTTCTATCAATCCCTAAAAAATACTCGAACAAAGTTTTAACATTATTTATTTCTCATTTAGTCGAAAGTGAACCTCGTTTCACGAACGAACCAACGGATTATCGCGTTTTGATGAACAATTTCAGGGGTTTACGAAGCACGGTAGTGGGGGCAATAGATCCAAAGTATCAATGGTATCACAATGGAAGCAATATCGACAAGAATACGATGCTGTCATTAGGGCCCAGATTAATACTCCTACAACAATCATTAGCAATGCAAGGAGTATACCAGTTGTTTGTTACAGCACAAATAGGAAAGTTTTTTGGGCGCGAAATTAAAGTGGAGTTCATGGGTACGTAAGAGAACGTTAACGTGCTCACTATTTTTATCGTATATTGAAGACTGTATATCGGTCAAATCATTGCGCATGCTCATTATGAATCATGCATGATTATGTAACGGCATATGGCTATATAAGAACGGCATATGAGGCGATAAACTTGACTTCTTCAGTGGCACTTGAATTTGACACGCATCTCAATGTCCGCCGTAAGCAAAATTTACGTTTCTTTCGATTCCTTTGCAAACTATGATATCATTCCTTGCAGTTGCTGGCAGCTTTTTCAACGACAACGATCAAACACTTAATGTTACTGTCGGACAACAACTAACAATAGATTGTCCACCTCATGGCTACACCAAGTATGCCATTTACAAATGGGGTGGACTCACTGCTTGGGGGACATGGCTCTTTTCCGACGTCGAGAACGCATTGGTCATGGGAGATGGTAGACTGTTTTTTTCTCACGTCACCAAAGCTAATCTAGCATCCATTCAACAAAACCGTGGCATAAGATGCCTGATCGAAGCCAACGAAGGCGGCTCAAGCTTAAACTTTCAAAAGTCTGGAGTTTTTAGATTCAAAACTACAGGAGGTAGGTATATCTTTTTTCAAGTAGCAGCCCAGGAGGTCACAATACATATAGTTAAAACAATATGCACAAACGATTTTTTGTTTTCCCAGAGAACATCACCTCGTTTGGTCCTGACGTTCAAAAAATCCCAAACCAAGAAGTTGCCCGGGGAGATATAGTAAAATTAAGATGTGTTGCCGCTGGATAGTAAGTTCGCAGTTCATCACTTTCTTTACTCGCTACGAAACTAAGCTACAATATTTCTAATGGAAAGGTACAACTAGTCCTCAATCGTATCTGATCACCAACTACCTCCAACATTATAACTAAGTTTTTCCCAGCCCAAATCCAAAAGCACGCCATATCTTCGTGCCAAACCACTTTCCTTTGACAATTGGTAGAATGGGGGATCAGCAAAATTCAACTAATTTTAACGTCTCTTTTAAAATCATCCAGTCCAACTCCAAAGTATCGTTGGGAGAAGACGGATTTGCAGGGTAAAAAGAGCCAAGTGTTTCATCAAATTGACGGCGTCGCTCTTTTGGAATACAACAGAGTATTGTTGATTGAAAACGTGAAGTCTCGTAACGCGGGAAATTACACGTGTCACGTGACCATTGACGAAAATAATATCAAGAGAACTGCGTCAGAGGAAACAAAAATTGTCGTTAGAGGTACATGAGAAACTTGTTAAGGGTTGAATTTCACATAGGATGAACATAAGATACGCCTTTGAGACACATTTGCATATACGTCTAAACGATGTTTTTTCCCAACAATCAAACAGTTCATTAATTTTGAAATGTATTTATGCCTTTAAATGCCTAAGTTAGACAACGTTTAAATGCTAAAATGCCTTTAAAATTCTTTTGCAGAACCGCCTACGTTTGTCAAAACAATAGTCAGCAGTAAGCCGAACATTTTTTCTCGGCATACTTGGAGTTGTTTGACCAAAGGTGATCCGGACCCAACGCTCCAATGGTATGCCAATACAACCGCTATGAGCAATGTGAGGTAAGTAGGAACATCACTTGATAAAACATAAAACATAACAACACATGTGGCTTTTGAAGTTGACGTCCACGCCTAGAAATATACGCACGCATGCTTTTTCCAGGCAAAGCAAACCGAGAGAACACGTGACGTTACAAAACGTTGTTGGTTAGACGAATCTCCATTTATAATTTAAACATTACAAAGCACTGGAAATCAACTTTCACTTAATTACATGTAAATAGCAAGTGCACGCGAAAAATAACGCACGCGAGTTTTTGCAACGTGAATGTTTATGGTCAGTTTACTAGTAGTTTACATGATTTAGGGCAATGCAGTTAAAGCGGACATTGAACTAAGTCAACATAACCGTGTTTTTATCACGGGAATAAGTAGGTCATGTTCTTGAAAGCAAAACCATCTTTATATATCAATAAAATCGACTATAACCTTCACGTATATCGTTTTTAGCAACCGTTACACCATCGAAAACGGAACACTAACGATTCATAGTGTTGAACCCAGTGATAACGGAATGTATCAATGTGTTGCGAAGAATGCTTTTGGTTTTGCATATCAGACAGTGTCGCTTCAAGTTCGAGGTGGGGTACACGTATGCCACACCCATTTGTCAACTGGTTACATCTACATATGCAGTGCAACGATAGATTTCACTTCCAATAAATTTTCCATTTGGTGTTTCCAGATAGTGTTTCTATTTTCAAGAATTTTTTTCGAATTAAAACGAAACATAATGAATGCCTTTTACCATTGTTTCAAAATGATGTATATTGAGTAAGCCATTAAGTCAGGTTTAGAGTTTTATTACCTGAAGACCTACACCACTATTGATTCACCCTTGACTAATAACGACATGCTCGTTTCTCACTCTGTATAACAACAGGTCATAGAAGATTTATAAAGTTAATACAAAACAAAAACCGCAGTAAGCAAACCTTATTTGTCGTATTTTCAGTGAAGCCTCCAGATATCACATCAGATTTGATAGCAAAGGATTTTACTGTGGGTAACACTGGTCAGATCTCGTGTATATCGGAAGCCATTCCGCGAGCAAAACATGATTGGTTTTTCAAAGGAGAAAAGTTGGAAATAAACAAAACGACAAAATATGATCTCAAAGATGATCAAGACTTGCTCGTGCATAATCTATCCCACAACGACAGCGGGATCTATGCTTGTATTGCGAGTAATATGTTTGGCAGTGTCAGTAAAGACATGTTTATTAAAGTCGGTAAGTACTATAATACACTAACCTTCATTCAACGATATTCATGTCAATATTACGCAACATCGTGTGAAGAGGTGCGTAATCAGACAAAAGGAACGCACAATGACTGCGCATGAGCATTTTGTTGCACAAAAAGGAGCGATCGTTTTATCAAGACTAGATATAATTTTGATATACTTATTAGATCTTTCTGGCCTCAAATCATTGACATTGCAGTAGACCACTCGCCTCGACTTTTGTATTGTTATATACGAGATATCTGGTCGATCATCTACATGCATCACGGGTAAAATCACGATATTTTTTTTCTTACAGCGGAAATTGTTTTCATCAAGCGACCAGAAAACAAGACTGATTTGATGGAAGGAGAAAGTTTCTCATTGCTTTGCGAAGCTAATTCCGACCCACCGTTGAACATTCGTTACAAATGGCTTTACAACGGAGTCGAAATTATGAAAAGCAATGCATTATGGGATCTAACGAACAAAAAATTAACCATATCAAATGCGAAGGTCTGCTTTTCTTGTTGTGTAACTCGCAAGCCAAATTATCATGTGGATTGCCTTATGCTCTCATAGGATTAATGATTGAATCAATGAAATGTGTTTTGATTAATGAGAAAAACTCACTGTTGAGTAATTTTAAAAGCTCCTCAACTGACTGCATGTTGTTTTAGAGCCATGACAGTGGCGTCTACACCTGCATTGCCTACAGCTCAAGCTCGGAGAAAAGATCTAGCGCAATTGTGATAGTCCACGGTAAGAAGAGAAATAGAAACAGTAAACGAGCAATTAAAAATACATCCACACGCCTTAACCCGAATTTCCTTTTGTAAAGGATAAGTCACATAGAAGCAATCGCTGATTAATTAACAATAAAGAAGTACATTGCTCGATAGCGCATATTATCATATTAAAGGAAACTTTGTATCACGTCTAGCAGTCTAAAAAAACGCGCTTTATGCTACAGGACCGCCAGAAGCCCCGGAGAACCTACGACTTCACGGAACATGCACAAACTTCACTGCAAACCTCACATGGATCATTTCATACCGTAATCCATTCAAGCCCTTGACGGGAATCCAATTGCAGTGGGGTATTATATCACATGACACGATTACATGGTACAACGCATCAGATCACGTGCAAGGCAACGCAGAAGGCCATATCTTGAAAGGACTGAAACCTTACGCAGAGATAGTATTCCGAGCGTTTGCCGAGAACGTAGACGGACAAAGCGAGTCAAGTAATGTCACTAAAGGACCAACGTGCAAAACTCCAGCTGAGAGTAAGTACAAATATTATAAAGAACTGTAAATTAATGTGAACATCCTCCAAATCCTTTGCCATCTGAGAGTTTCAACAAAAACAAAGAGAAAGAGATTTCAATAATGCTAGTCGCTCAAAACAGTTGTCACGAAAATTACAATGAAAATTTCTACAGAAGGGACCCCTCACTTGATACCCAAAGCTTACAAATCATTACTACATTTTCACACATTAAACAGTAAAGATTTTAATTGCCTTCAAATCATGCTCATTGTATCCAACATTCGTTTTCTTCATTCACAGAGCCTTCGTTCTGTCCCATTATTGTGAATGGAAGCTCAACACGTCCTCATGACATTAGAGTAACATGGCAGGTAAGACAATGACATAGCGATATTATTTCGTCTAAAACCATAACGCCTAACGCAGGATAACTAAATTGCTTTAGGAAGTTCCAAAACTGTATCAAAACGGCCCGGGATTCGGTTATGTATTTCAATACCGAAAATCTGGTAGTCAAATGTGGCGGCAAGAAGTTCTTCCAGTTGGCAGTGCCCCGGAGTTTACCATCAACAATACAGCTCCGTTAGAGTTGTGGGTATTTCGCGTACTAACTTACAATAGTGAAGGAACAAGTGGTGAATGTCCTATTGCACAGGCGCGTTCGGGAAAGCAAGGTACATGACTTGAATGGATATTGAAACGAACAGTATGGATTTACAAGACTAAGATTAACTTTGCTAGAACGAGTTTCATTTGGAATAAAACATTATGGCTAAAGTAAATAAGTATAATGTTATAGATAATGGATGAAAAGTGTTAAGATAGGAAAAAAGGGTAAAATGGTCAAAGATGGACATTCTTGATATTAAGCCATTGCAACTCTTTCATTAATATCTATAGCGATGATAATCTTCACAAAACGACCTCAGAACAAGACAGATGTGAAGAAAGGAGAAAGCTTCTCACTAGAATGTGAAGCTTACTCCAAGCCAGATCTACCTATCCAATATAAATGGTTTCACAATGGAAAAGATTTGGGAAAAAGCAATCAAACCTTAAATGTGACTTCATCTCAAGTGAGTAGAATTTCCAAAATATAAGAACATTGTAAAAATAACAAGACACAATATTTTAATGATGTGGTGAGAAAAAGGAGAGAGCTTGTTCAAAGTACCCAGCTTTGTTAGTCCAATACCATAAACACTGCTCAAACTTTTAATCCCATGACTAATTTTACTAATGTTAGTACCAGTCATAGACAATGAACAAAAATATGAGCTATGAAAGAGCATCACCGTTCATTGGACTAATGTTGGATGTCATTGAGCAATTCTTTAAACATAACAGAAGAGGAAAATACATCCACAGGTTATCTGTGGAAAATTGAAAGTACGATCCTTCTTTTTTCAATGAAGGTTACGGGCACGTAACTGCACATCGATGATGTTATTTTAGAAATTGTGCTTCTCTCAATAATATATGCTGTACAATATAAATTTGTATTACATCACGAGTGTGTTGTATTTTCTTAATCCAGCTACAAGACAGCGGAGAATATAAATGTCGAGCGTTTGTCAAGACGAACATTTACAATACAGGAAAAACTTCAACGGCCCTCGTCATTGTAAACGGTAAGATCAATATCCAGTGGTCTCTACATTTTTCTCTTATTCAGATGAGGAAACAGTTCTTTTATTTCATCCTAATTTTATATACGTAAAAGCATAAAAATTTGAGCTCTGTAAATTTTATCACCATTCCTGATTTTTTGAAACCTCTGTCCTCTCAACCTCATTTAACAGGTCCTCCAGATGCTCCACAAAATTTAAACATCAATGGAGGATGTCGAAACTTCACTGCTAATCTTACTTGGACATTATATCTCAACTCTTATCACACTGTGGACAGAGTCTTCATCCAGTGGAGTGTGATGGAAAATATGACTATGTGGTACAATGTAACAGACAACATGACTGTAAGTGGAAACCTAGAAGGTCGTATCGTGAAGGGACTGAATCCTTACACAGACATAGTTTTTCGAGTGTTTGCTGAGAATGTTTATGGATTGAGCGAGCCAAGTAATTACACAAAAGGACAAACGTGCAAAACCCCAGCTGACAGTAAGTACAAACAATATTTCAACTTTACCTATCTTAAATGTTAACACCCATAAATCTTTTGCTAGCTGAGAGTTTCTACAAATATACGTAAACGAAAGACATTTTGAAATGAACATTGTGCAAAACAATTGTTAAATGCACAATTTAAAATTACATTTTCAATTCGTTAGAATCGCTTAGTATTTGGGCGAAATAAAAATTCCCAAAACGTTTATCCTCGCAAAATTTTCGCAACGAAAATTTAAGAGATTTTAGCTGTCTTCAAATCATGCTCATTGTATCAAACACTTTATTCACAGAGCCTTCTTTCTGTCCATTAATGAATGGAAGCTCAATACGTCCTCATGATATTAGAGTAACTTGGCAGGTAAGACAATTACATAGTGATATTATTTCGTCCAAATCCATAACGCCTAACGCAGGATAACCAAATTGCTTTAGGAAGTGCCAAACTGCATCAAAGTGGCCGGATTCGGTTATGTATTTCAATACAGAAAATCTGGTCTTCAAATATGGCAGCAAGAAGTTCTTCCAGCAGTGCCCGGAGTTTACCATCAACAATACGGCTCCGTCAGAGTTGTGGGAATTTCGCGTACTAACTTACAATAGCGAAGGAACAAGTGGTGAATGTCCTACCACGCAGGCGCGATCGGGAGAGGACGGTAAATGACTTACTTGCATATTGAAACGAATACGTAGCATAAGTTTGCAGCAAGACTTAGATTAAATTTGCTGAAATGTGTTTGATTACAAAAGAATAACATGACTAAGGAAATGAGTAAAGATGTAGTAGATAACGGATAAGAATGGTAAAGATAGGAAAAAAAGGGTAAAAATAGGTAAAGATGGACTTTATCTACAGTAACTTACTCCAGTGCTTTGCTATTTCATTTTTTATAGCAATGATCATCTTCACAAAACGACCTCAGAACAAGACAGATGTGAAGAAAGGAGAAAGCTTCTCACTAGAATGTGAAGCTTACTCCAAGCCAGATCTACCTATCCAATATAAATGGTTTCACAATGGAAAAGACTTGGGAAAAAGCAATCAAACCTTAAATGTGACTTCATCTCAAGTAAGTAGAATTTCCAAAATATAAGAACATTGTAAAAATAACAAGACACAATATTTTAATGATGTGGTGAGAAAAAGGAGAGAGCTTCTTCAAAGTACCCAGCTTTGTTAGTCCAATACCATAAACACTGCTCAAACTTTTAATCTCATGACTAATTTTACTAATGTTAGTACCAGTCATAGACAATGAACAAAAGTATGAGCTATGAAAGAGCATCACCGTTCATTGGACTAATGTTGGATGACATTGAGCAATTCTTTAAACATAACAGAAGATGAAAATAGATCTACAGGTTATCTGTGGAAAATTGAAAGTACGATCCCTCTTTTTTCAATGAAGGTTACGGACGCATAACTGCACATCGAAGATGTTATTTTAGAAATTGTGCTTCTCTCAATAATATATGCTGTACAATATAAATTGGTGTTGCATCACGTGTAAGTTGTATTTTCTTAATCCAGCTACAAGACAGCGGAGAATATAAATGTCGAGCGTTTGTCAAGACGAACATATACATTACAGGAAAAACTTCAACGGCCCTCGTCATTGTAAACGGTAAGATCAATATCCAGTGATCTCTGTATTTTTTCTCTTATTCAGAGGAGGAAACAGTTCTCTTATTTCATCCTAATTTTATATACGTAAAAGCATAAAAATTTGAGCTCTGTAAATTTTATCACCATTCCTGATTTTTTGAAACCTCTGTCATCTCAACCTCATTTAACAGGTCCTCCAGATGCTCCACAAAATTTAAACATCAATGGAGGATGTCGAAACTTCACTGCTAATCTTACTTGGACATTATATCTCAACTCTTATCACACTGTGGACAGAGTCTTCATCCAGTGGAGTGTGATAGAAAGTATGACTATGTGGTACAATGTAACGGACAACATGACTGTAAGTGGAAACCTAGATGGTCGTATCGTGAAGGGACTGAATCCTCACACAGACATAGTTTTTCGAGTGTTTGCTGAGAACGTTTATGGATTGAGCGAGCCAAGTAATTACACAAAAGGACAAACGTGCAAAACCCCAGCTGACAGTAAGTACAAACAATATTTCAACTTTACCTATCTTAAATGTTAACACCCCATAAATCTTTTGCTAGCTGAGAGTTTCTACAAATATACGTAAACGAAAGACATTTTGAAAATGAACATTGTGCAAAACAATATTGTTAAATGCACAATACTTAAAATTACATTTTCAATTCGAGTGTTAGAATCGCTTAGTTTTGGGCGAAATAAAAAATTCCCAAAACGTTTAATCCTCGCAAAATTTTCGCACACGAAAATTTAAGAGATTTTAACTGTCTTCAAATCATGCTCTTTGTATCAAACACTCGTTTTCTTCATTCACAGAGCCTTCTTTCTGTCCAATTAATGTGAATGGAAGCTCAATACGTCCTCATGATATTAGAGTAACTTGGCAGGTAAGACAATGACATAGTGATATTATTTCGTCCAAAACCATAACGCCTAACGCAGGATAATTGCTTTAGGAAGTTCCAAAACTGCATCAAAGTGGCCCGGGATTCGGTTATGTATTTCAATACAGAAAATCTGGTCTTCAAATATGGCAGCAAGAAGTTCTTCCAGTTGGCAGTGCCCGGAGTTTACCAACAATACGGCTCCGTCAGAGTTGTGGGAATTTCGCGTACTAACTTACAATAGCGAAGGAACAAGTGGTGAATGTCCCTACACGCAGGCGCGATCGGGAAAGGACGGTAAATGACTTACTTGCATATTGAAACGAATACGTAGCATAAGTTTGCAGCAAGACTTAGATTAAATTTGCTGAAATGTGTTTGATTACAAAAGAATAACATGACTAAGAAAATGAGTAAAGATGTAGATAAACGGATAAGAATGGTAAAGATAGGAAAGGGTAAAATAGGTAAAGATGGACTTTATCTACAGTAACTTACTCCAGTGCTTTGCTATTTCATTTTTTATAGCAATGATCATCTTCACAAAACGACCTCAGAACAAGACAGATGTGAAGAAAGGAGAAAGCTTCTCACTAGAATGTGAAGCTTACTCCAAGCCAGATCTACCTATCCAATATAAATGGTTTCACAATGGAAAAGACTTGGGAAAAAGCAATCAAACATTAAATGTGACTTCATCTCAAGTAAGTAGAATATCCAAAATATAAGGACATTGTAAAAATAACAAACACGATATTTTAATGATGTGGTGGGGAAAAGAGAGTAAGAGCTTTTTCAAAGTACCCAGTTTAGTTAGTCTAATACCATAGACACTGCACAAACTGTTTAATCCCATGACTAATTTTACTAGCGTTAGTACCAGTCACAGACAATTGACATAAATATGTGCTATGAACGAGCATTACCGTTCATTTGATTACTGTTGGGTGACAATGAGTAGACATTGTTGTGTCGATTTGAGCAATCTTTCAACATAACAGAAAAGGAAAATATGCTGTACAATATAAATGGTATTACATCACGTGTGTGTTGTATTTTCTTAATCCAGCTACAAGACAGCGGAGAATATAAATGTCGAGCGTTTGTCAAGACGAACATTTACAATGCAGGAAAAACTTCAACGGCTCTCGTCATTGTAAACGGTAAGATTATTATCCAGTGATTTCCGCATTTTTCTCTTATTCAGATGAGGAAACAGTTCTCTTATTTCATCCTAATTTTATACATGTAAAAATATAAAAATATGAGCTCTGTAATTTTTATCACAATTCCTGGTTTTTTGCTAACCCTGTGATCTCAACCTCATATGACAGGTCCTCCAGATGCTCCACAAAATTTAAACATCAATGGAGGATGTCGAAACTTAACTGCTAATCTTACTTGGACATTGTATCTCAACTCTTATCACACTGTGGACAGAGTCTTCATCCAGTGGAGTACGATGGAAAATATGACTATGTGGTACAATGTAACGGACAACATGACTGTAAGTGGAAACATAGAAAGTCGTATCGTGAAGGGACTGAATCCTTACACAGACATAGTTTTTCGAGTGTTTGCTGAGAACGTTTATGGATTGAGCGAGCCAAGTAATTACACAAAAGGACAAACGTGCAAAACCCCAGCTGACAGTAAGTACAAACAATATTTCAACTTTACCCATTTTAAAAAAAAACAGTCCCGAAAATCCTTTGTTTGGGAGAGTTTTAACAAGAATACAACGAAGGATATTACAGATATGGACATTGAGCGAATTAATAATTGTGAAAAATACACGAAAATATATTTCATTCGATTCCAACCATCGTCATGGGAGAATGTCTATAAAATTTCATCGCTTGTTTGATACCAAAAGAGCCAGAATCGCTTTGTTCTTAAAAAACAATTTGCAAAAAATACTCTTGGAAAATTTATGAGATTAGCATTATTGAATTTGGAAGAGTTAACAATTTACAGACGGTAAATCGTCACAGCATTGTACACATTAAACATCAAACTTGAAAGACTCGTTTTCTTTATTCACAGAGCCTTCGTTCTGTCCCATTGATGTTAAAGGAAGCTCAACGAATCCTCGCAACATCAGAGTAACTTGGAAGGTAAGACACTGATATCATTTCATCCAAAACCAAAGTGCCTAACGCAATATGTCTTAAATTGTTAAGGACGTCCCAAAACTGCATCAAAACGGCCCAGGATTTGGTTATATATTTCAATACAGAAAACCTGGACGTCAAATGTGGCTTGAAAAAGTTTTACCATTTGGTAACGCCCCGGAGTTTACCATCAACAGCACTTCTGCGTTAGAGTTGTGGGAATTTCGCGTACTAACTTACAATAGCGAAGGTGGAAGTGGTGAATGTCCTACAGCGCAGGCGCGCTCGGAAAGTGACGGTACATGTAAAAGCAATATTGCAATACAAAACAACATTGATACAATTAGTTGAAGATAGAATTTTCTTCAAGAATTAAATAAGTAAAAATGGGTTTGTTTTGGGGGATGGAGTAACATGGCCTAAGAAAATGAGTAAAGATGTAGTGAATAATGGATAAGAATTATAAAGATAAACAAAAGGGTAAGAATGGGTATAGATGGACTTTATGAACAGTAAGTCACTCCAGTTTTTTGCTGCTTTATTCTTCATAGCAATGATCATCTTTACAACACGACCTCAGAACAAAACAGATGTGAAGAAAGGAGAAAGCTTCTCCCTAGAATGTGAAGCTTACTCCAAGCCAGATCTACCTATCCAATATAAATGGTTTCACAATGGAAAAGACTTGAGAAAAAGCAATCAAACATTAAATGTGACTTCATCTCAAGTGAGTAGAATCTCCAAAGTGAAAAACCCGAACTTGAATACTTAAAGGCCGAATAATATAAAATGCTGCTGTGCGACGAGAAAGAAATATTGTTGTAAGGTCCAAACCCCATAGAAACTTTTTTTCCCATTACCAATTATGCCGATTTTGGTTACCATCAGAACGATTAACAAAAAACATGTGCGCTGAAACAGTATTGCCATTCATTAGATAATAGTTTGATGATGCCGAGTTGATATTATTGAGTAGGTTTGAGCAAGTTTCAACATAAGGGCGAAAGGCAAAATGCAACTGTCAGTCAGAAATTGAAATTGCGGCACTCTTTCATCAATGAAAGATTAGGGGGCACCTATGTACTTTTAAATGTCAAGATCTGATGACGCAGTTTCCAATCAAAAAAAGTTGTTACATGTTTGTAGATGGAGATCATCCAGGTTAGTGGAGTTATCAGAAGGACATTTGGTGCTGGTGTTGAATGACATTTTAAAAATATAAGCAGTAGTTATCTTTAATATCGAGAATTGACACCAACGCCAAACAGTCCAACTCAAAACTCCACTCCATGTAACGATGCTCCCAGATTCAAACCGATCACTTCAAAAAAGATGTTATTTTGAAAACGCGATTTCCAATATTGTGGACGATACAAAGTAAATTGGTAATACGTCATATATATGTTGCATTTTCTTATTCTAGCTACAAGACAGCGGAGAATATAAATGTCGAGCGTTTGTCAAGACGAACATTTACAATACAGGAAAATCTTCAACGGCCCTCGTCATTGTAAACGGTAAGATTATTATCCAGTGATTTCCGCATTTTTCTCTTATTCAGATGAGGAAACAGTTCTCTTATTTCAACTTAGTCTTTTTAAAGTAATTGAAAGTTAAAAAATATGAGCTCTGTAATTTTCATCACAATTCCTGTTTTTTTGATAACTCTGTGATCTCAACCTCATATGACAGGTCCTCCAGATGCTCCACAAAATTTAAACATCAATGGAGGATGTCAAAACTTCACTGCTAATCTTACTTGGACATTATATCTCAACTCTTATCACACTGTGGACAGAGTCTTCATCCAGTGGAGTGCGATGGAAAATATGACTATGTGGTACAATGTAACGGACAACATGACTGTAAGTGGAAACCTAGAAGGTCGTATCGTGAAGGGACTGAATCCTTACACAGACATAGTTTTTCGAGTGATTGCTGAGAACGTTTATGGATTGAGCGAGCCAAGTAATTACACAAAAGGACAAACGTGCAAAACCCCAGCTGATAGTAAGTACAAAACACATATTAGCTGTTCCCGTCTAAGATGTAGACTTCCCCAAAATCTTTTCACACCCAGGAAAAGGATGTAAAACAGCAGAGCAGAGTTTGCTGTTCGGCTTAAAAAAAATCAAATGAGAAATGTATCATTTCTCATTCAATTGTAGAAATCGACTAATAACTAAAACTAAAACATGAGTGTTTTTTTTTCTCGTTTAATTGCTTTAGAACCGTCAGTTTGTCCTACTGGAGTCACTGCCTATTCAGAAATGGCGCAAACCCTTAAAATTAAATGGAAGGTGAGTATACGAATGGACGAAAACATCTCTTGCATGACATGCGCATCTCTTATTTGAAAGACACTGAAATTCTTACAATCACCATGTCTGAAATAAAGTGATGAATATTACTTAAGAAAAATTCAACGTCGGATATTTTTTCGCTGTAAGTCTCTTTTGAATCACACGAATTCCAAAAACAACTTTAAATTTCCGCCTTAAGTCAACTCCTGCAAGCAACAACTTTAAGACTTCTCCTTCCACCTCTCCCTCCGTACCACAACTTTACCAATATTGTTGCAAGGCGGGAAACGTTATTTATATAATTCGAGGTATCAGATTACTGTGGATGTGTAAGTGCGATGTGTTGTATGGTTAGGGTGAGGTGTTAAGACTGGAAAAGCTTAAGAGGGATGGAACTGCCTTTGGTGTCAAGTGAAGGCTTTAGTTTGGAAATGAAGAGGTTTTCGGGGATCCATCATCAAGATCTATAATTCTTGTTAACTTTCTTATTAGTCTGAAGATGTGTTAAGTCAAAACGAAACGTCACTCTTTCAATAAATTTTATAAAACCAAATTTTATATGGCTATGCTGAAAACTATTTGTTGAGCTCTAAAATATATGTTGAGAATCCACAACTTTACATCAATTTGTGCTTCGACCTCTTCCAAACCATAATCACCTTACTTTATTCATGTCACTATGAACGACGCCCGCTCTTTCGGAACTAGAGAAAACTAATTATGAACAACTAACGATACATTTCAGGCAGTACCAAAGATTTATGAAAATGGTCCAGGCTTTGGGTACAACGTGAGCTACCGAATAACCGGATCGAAGTGGAAACACAAATTAGTTTATGGAAAAGAGTACATACTAATGAACATGAGCGTCGATGAGCAGTGGCAATTCAAGTGCAAAGCATAAATGCGAAGGGAAATGGTCCAGAGTGCCCTATTAAAAGATCAGCAAGCGAAAAAGTCATTAAAATCATCGCATTTAATGGCAACTCGCTCAACTTCTCTTTCCTTCATAACGACAGCACCTACGGTGGCCCCACAATCGTTCAGGCATAAGGATATTGGATCCGACTACGTTTTGCTGGAATGGGACACAGTTCATCATAGGCCGATCGAGGGATACAAGGTATGTTATGGAAGGGAGTTAGTACACAATTATGATACATGAGAACAAAAATTTGTGACATATTTCAAAATCAGTGGCGATTTTATCATCGCTTTCATTTTGAGGTCCGTTCGCATGAAATAGCGGTTAGCTGTAACTCGTCCAATTTAGCCTCTAACGTAGTTAGCAAAGCCGTAACGCTGCACTCAGTGTGTACGACATAATATAAAATATAGAAGGCTAAATTGGACGAGTTACAGCATACGGTTTGAGCGCCGCTTCCTGCCTCCAGTGTGAACGGACCTTTAGGAGCGTGGTTTCAACATACTATAGATCACATACATACCAGGGTCATTGCATATTTTTTACTTTCGCTGGAGTTAAAATTCGCGTACGGCAAATAAAACGAACCATTTCACTTTCGATAAAAATTCAATAAAATCAAAGATGAACTTCCAGCTTTTTCAAACACAAAAAAATTTACACTAAAGAATGAATCGTGATGATCTTGATTATTCGCAGAAATTTACCAATGTGCTGATTTAAAAATTGTTTTAGAAAGAGCAAATGCCATAGCGAATGGTCAAAATAATAACGTAATAGTTCTTAAAAGAACTGTTTAAAACCAGAACACTAATTCAATAATTCTAAAAGAACTATTCAAAACCAGAACACTATCCCAATAATTCTAAAAGAACTATTCAAAATCAGAACACTAATTCAATAATTCTAAAAGAACTATTTAAAACCAGAACACTAATTCAATAATTCTAAAAGAACTATTCAAAATCAGAACACTAATTCAATAATTCCAAAAGAACTATTCAAAATCAGAACACCAATTAAAAAATTCTAAAAGAAATATTTAAAACCAGAACACTAACCCAATAATTCTAAAAGAACTATTTAAAACCAGAACACTAACCCAATAATTCTAAAAGAACTATTCAAAACCAGAACACTAATTCAATAATTCTAAAAGAACTGTTTAAAACCAGAACACTAATTCAATAATTCTAAAAGAACTATTTAAACCAGAACACTAACCCAATAATTTAAAAGAACTATTTAAAACCAGAACACTAATTCAATAATTCTAAAAGAACTATTTAAAACCAGAACACTAACCCAATAATTCTAAAAGAACTATTTAAAACCAGAACACTAATTCAATAATTCTAAAAGAACTATTCAAAATCAGAACACTAATTCAATAATTCCAAAAGAACTATTCAAAATCAGAACACCAATTAAAAAATTCTAAAAGAAATATTTAAAACCAGAACACTAATTCAATAATTCTAAAAGAACTATTTAAAACCAGAACACTAACCCAATAATTCTAAAAGAACTATTTAAAACCAAAAAAAAAACCCAATAATTCTAAAAGAACTATTTAAAACCAGAACGCTAATCCAATAATTCTAAAAGAACTATTTAAAACCAGAACACTAACCCAATATTTCTAAAAGAACTGTTTTAAAGCTAACGAACTGTGTTTTTCAGGTTTAAAAACAGTTCTTTTAGAATTGCTGGGATAGTGTTCTGGTTTTAAACAGTTCTTTTTAGAACTATTACGTCATTATTTTGACCATTCACCATGGTATTTGCTCTTTTTTAGGGTAATTTTTAAATTTGTCAACACGGCAAAGTTTTTATTTTACTAATTTGCTGATTTGGGAAAGACGTAAATGCTTTCAACTGTATCTTTACGAATGTTTAGATAACAAAACAAACGAATACAAAAAAACATTGAAGGTTCTTTAGAAACCAGGAGGAGCTCCTTTGCTGGTGATAAATACCGAACTAGTTTAGCAAAACAACTACCAAATGTCCATAAAAGTTGGTAGTTACATGATTTGAACAACAGTGCAATGCATTAGTAGTTTCAATAGGGTTTTATTAGTAAGTAATGTTTCCTGCTTGTTGAGCTTCATTTTAAAATGAACATGAAATACACATAGGAATATTAACGAAATGACGTGCTACGTCTTTACACTTACAAAAAAACAACTCGCTGTCCATCGAAAAAATAATATGTCTTTTTCCATGACAATCTTGTCTAAATTTTTATCTGACTCGACATGCCACATTTCTTTCAGCTAAGCTATTGGTACGAAGACGGGAGTAAGACACGCGTAAAACGCGCGGTTAGTTCGTGTGTGGGAGAAAAGAACGCGTGCGTAACCTTTATCAAAAACGTAATGACGACCCAATACAGACAGGGAGACTTGCAACCATTTAAGAACTACACCATGTACTTGCAAGCTTACAACCAAATTGGCCCGGGACCAAAAAGTAATCATATTAAAGTGTCCACAGGAAGGAAAACCCGGAGGTACATGACGTAAGCGTGACGTCATACGGACGTTATTTGCACGTGCAATGGAAACCACCGATCGAGGCTAACGGTATTATTGTTGGTTACCAACTAAGGATCAATAGCTCTAACTTTACAGGAAGTCGTGTTCTCGAATATTTGTTCGACAAGTTACAGCCCAAGACAGAGTACGTTGTGTTTATAACCGCAGCAACAAACGCAGGCTCAGGAGAAGCCGTTTCAACTTCTGCCCGCACGACAGACATGAGAAGTGAGAAATTATTTTAATAATCATAACCTTACGCAACCTCACGTAACACAAGATAACTTCACACAAAACAACGCAACATCAAAATATGAAAACGTCAAAATGCCCATGGATTCACGCGTGTTGTTTTCAAAACCACAAAACGTATTTTTACCAAGACGCAAATGGGGATTTTCTTGCTAGCATGACATCAAACATATAATTTATTCTTTTTCGTAGCTCCCGCAGTGGCACCTCCACCAATAGTTGAAGCCATCGACGAAGATAGTGTCAATGTCACCTACGTTCCAAGCTCAAAGGAAGGCGGATACCCGGAAAAATTCTACATTGTTTATAGAGAAAAAGGTCCGTAGTTATTTCCTAAGTTAGCAACATTATGTGACACATGTTATGTCGAACATTACCGAAATTGTATGAGTGCTTGATAAACGCATCACAAATCCTTTCGCGAATGACTGCCAATGAATCACGAAGATGCAACGCAATACTTAACCTTTGACAATATCTCAGTTTTGACTTGCGTCGCGTGTATTGCGAAAATTCTTTGAATTTTGAGCATAGTTACAATAGTTCCACAAATTGCATGCATATTTGGTCAAATTCATAACTTCAGAAAGAGTTTTTAAGCATCTATTCTGTCAGGGTAGTTAGTTAGAAATCTGTTTTTTGCATATAAATACAAATTCTTTTTTCAACAGAAGATGATGAAAACTTAAAGAATACGGAGGCTATCGAAATCAAGAAAAATGGACAAAATCGTTCATCCAGATTGATGATTTGGACGATACCAAAGTTTGTTTGTAAACTGTTGTCACCAACGGTGACTTGAAAAGCAACTGGAGGATTTTGCTGAAGGACGCACAATTTCCATAAGAGGTAAAGAGCAAGTTTGTCGATTTAGAAAAATGTGGTTCCCTCACAGAACTTTTAACTGCGCATTCCAATTTTATTGTGCGTCTTATGCACGGATAAAAACTTGCTGAAAACGGAATCAAACAATGTTATGCTGCCGAATTGTTCGTAGTTGACTATTAACAATGTGGACCCAACATTGTTCGATTCGATGAACAGCATACAAAGAAAAACAAAATTCGAAAACGATCTTTAACACGAATTCAAGCCATAAACGACGGATACGAATGAAACTTAAAGTTCAAAGTTGTTCCTTGTTTACGAATTGAATTTGAGAATAGAAAAATATTTTTTCGGACTATGTTTTTGTCCGTATTTGATGTATTTACGCATAAGATGTTTTCATCTTACCGACGATTGCGAATATGACACTAACCTCGTTGCGTTTAGCCATTTACGAGAATAATCATCGTTGTTAGCGTGGTCTAGATACTTAAGTCTTGTAGATACTAAGCTGTGACATTGTTCTTCATTCATTTTTTAGAACTAAAGGGCAGCTCACCAATATACCGTGAAGTTTGGTTCTACATCATTCTTATCCTCATACTGCTGCTGTTGCTTCTCCTCCTACTGCTTTTGTACCTTCGACGAAAACCTAAACAGACATACAATGGTTTGTAAATATTTCGACTGATGTTAATTGACAATAACTTATCGTTACATGGCACTGTTTCCACTTTTAAAAAACACGATTCCTTTCACTGTTCTTATTTTTTCCTTCAGAGTGGAAATACTGTTACAAAAGGACTCTTAATATCCAACTGCGGCCTATAATATAACGCGAGCTCAAATATTTTTTGTATCTCGTGAGAATTTTTTCGTAAATACACAGTAGATTTAGAATGCAGGCGCATGAAAACGTAATGATCAACAACAAAAAAATTCAGGGAAATTTTATTTTAGAAATTGTGTAAAATTCGTGTCACACATGTAAGAGTGCAGTGGCGGCTAACCCCAAGTTTGTTCCTGTTATGTAAATATTTTGGTGTCAACTTACTGTAAAACACTAACTTTCTAGAGAAATGAACAACGCTTTGTGGAGAAATTTACAAAGCACGACTAAACTTGCAGGCTGGTTACGTCCGTTGTCGCTCTTCAATACTGAAACAGTGACAATGTAGAAATATCCAAGTAACTAATCAAAACCATAGCAATGTTATGCCAACCGCACCTAAAGGCGTTGTTTTGTGAACATATTTTAGTGAGTGATCGAGAAAGAAAGCGTAAAGTATATGATACACTTGAAATGGGGATGAACAAACTTTCACGGAACCTGAAGTGTAAGTATTTTGTAACAGACAGTCCAAACTTCCTAACCTAATAATTTTCATCAAAATTGTTAATCGAAAGTAGAGGGCTATGGCTTGGTTCAGGTCTTTATGAATTAAGAAATTAACAATTTCAACAACTGCAAATTATCAAGCATTGTTTTCAATAACTTCATTGGATTATCACTGTCAGATATAAGTTGGCTGTTTGTTGTTCGCTAACATTGCTTAAAAGTGTTTCCATTTGATCAAGGCCACATTCCATAACGTTAAGATTTTTCTCAACATGTATTAATCATGCAATCTAATGACAGATTTTATTAACATAATTAATCAATTATCATGAAAATGTACAACAATAAACAAATTATAATTGTAATACACAAACAATCCATCTCTACCGCATAAGGCAGAAAAAAACACTCTAAGTCACAGAGTTATATTTCTGGACCTTGTTGTATATTAATCTACTGTACAAGTATCTAACGCTAAACATATTGACTAATACATAAACTGATCATATAAGCATCTCTAAATTAAATGTAAATTCAATAATAAAAGACAAGATTATTCAATGTCCTCACTTATAAAATTTTGCTTGAAGCAAGTCGGTTAACCATCTCAAATCATATTTACAAACCTTTTACTTTTGAGTAACATGCAAACACCAATGTAGAGAAAAATCCTTTACCTAAAATGCTTATGTGTTCAAATTTACTTGTCTCCCATACAAATGTAAAATCTCCTCTCATAGTGCCTTTACCCATACTTTGAAATCATTTATTTGGGGCCATTCTTCTACACATCCACCCTTTCCTACCCATGTAAATCTCACTTTCATTCCTTTGGAGTAAGGCAAGAATATTTTTAAAAAAATATTTCTCCATTGAAGGACCTTTGCACCTCCACAAACACAAAATGCAAGCAATGCTACTGTTCCACAATACAAAGACCCCTTATTGAAAGACAATGACAGTTTGGAGGAATATGGTGGTTCTGATGACGACTTCTCCGAAACGGGCTCTTTTATTGGTGAATATGGAAAGGATAAGGGAAAAAGTATGGATATCTCACAATCCTCATTTGTATAACAGAGGAGAAAATATTTGGAAAAATATGTATCACAATCTATTTTGGAATGGATATAAAATGAATTGAATTAATGCAATTGACTTCGTACTGGGAAACATTAAATGAACTAGTAAAGGGATTAAAAATATACTTCAAGTTAAAAGATATCACAAAACATTGAAAAGGAAAACAGATTTTGTTATGAAATGGTCGATTATAAGCACAAAAATTGAGCCAATTAAGTTGAGCAGATCAAGCTTGTGGAAATTCTGGATATAATTTAGAACTGCAGTGTTGTGAACAGATGTATTGATGATAAATGAAGAATTACAAGGAGTTACCAACGACAACTTTCACTTCCTATGTATCTTTCGAGGAACATCTAGACTCTCATGTAAATCACACCTTTTTAAATTATTGTTGAGTTATGAGCATATGGTAGTTAAGTATTATTAATTTACTCTTAAAGGATGATCGTCGTGCACAAACAGTCTGGACGTTATTAAAATTTTCATCAATGGAGGAACTCTTCAATTTCCAACACTCTAGCCTTTTAGCACATGGAACATCTCAGCGTTTATTCAGGCAACTGCTTTAGAGTAAATTGTTCTACATTAAATTACTCTCAATACTACGCGTGAAGAAGCAAACCTTACATCAGAAGAAACTAGCTATAAGCATATGCTTTTACAACACGTCAACTCAAACCAGGTGCTTTTTAACACAATTATCAAATCAAATCATAAAATAGTGACACATAAACAGCCTGTATTATCAATTTAAAACAAGCATGAGACGAAAATAATACAAGGAAGTAATACTACTGAAATATTACGTAAAATAAATGTATTTTTACATACCAAAAAGAGCCAACGTCTTCAAAAGAACCGCACTCCGAAGCATCTCAAATCAAAAATCAAAATGGCCTTCAAAAAGAAGGCGATGAGCAGGTGATGCAGGGCTCGGCTCTCACCGTCTCCACTCTCCACGCGTACAGTAAAACAAATTTCCTAAAACCTCCGAGTTAAATATTCTTGAAATACCGAAACCACAAAACTGTGTACATGAATTTTTACCTATATAAATAATATATAAACAGGAGCGTGTGCAGACCTTATTTTGGTTACCGAAGCCATTGATCGCCATTGCTCGGAAAAAAGATCTCATTTTCAGAGCAATTTGACGATGCTGTTTACTTAAAAAAGCTAAAGCATACTCAGGAAACAAATTTTTAAAAGATATGAACATACTATGCAAGTCTATGCCATCTTTAATCTCAATTCTTTTCGTGCTGTTTTCTTGGTCAGAATTTATAAAAATACAGCATGTAACTAACACTTAAGGGCTATGAAAGGTCGGTAACTTGACATGGCGAAGAAACATTTAATAACAGTGTAGTTCATAGCTTAATCATTCTCAAAGCTCATTGCATAAAGAATATTTGTAAATGGAAGCATTAGCAAAAAAATATTGTCAAATTTAACCGAGGCATGTGCCACGTTTACCTCATGCTAGTTACGGCCATTGAGTTCTATAATAACTCAATGGTTATTATAGAACTCAATGGTTACGGCTCAACCGCCCTGATAACATCGATACAATAATTGGGAAGGAAATGCACTTAATTGAATATGGGTGGGAAGCAGTTACTAGTGGCTCCACTGTTGTGTGTGGGGGGGGGAGCACATATTCAATTTTGTAAATCCTCTTTCAATAACTCTTTTGCCAGGGCGTTTTTGCTTCTTCTTGACGAGGATCGTAAAAAAAAATTCGTAATTCCAACCTTAGTCAGAAATTGATCCTTGATGTTGCAAGTCTAAAGACTATCGCATATTCATGATTTTGTCTCCTGACAATAATTACAGACAAGTTTCAATATATTTTAGAAAAGATGTCACGTTAAAATCTTATTGCAAATTATTACATTGATCCGAAAGAACCTTTTGAACATACACACGTGTAAAGTTGGCGTGAATTTCATAGGTGATGTTTCTTGGCATTCCGTACATGACTGACAACGTCAATCTTAACAAAACAACCCACTATACAACCAACTAAAATTAGCATCGTATTGATCACACAGCCGTTTCCATTAAATTTAATACATTGTACAACCACTTACTACTTCCATGAATAAGCCAATCATATTTTTTGTTGTCATTTTGTTGAATGTTTCAAATACTTGGTGTCCTGATTCCAACACACTTTATACTATATACTAAGCATCCTATATTTTAATTACAAAAAAGGAAATTCCAAAATAGTTGGCAGAAGTCTATTTTGGAATTTATCAACTTTTTCGAAGAACTTCTTCCCTAATTTAGAGAGCGAGGGAACTCTCTAATTTAGTTGAAATGCTGAAAATACTTATTTTCTGTGCATGATTTTATATTAGAGTGTATATATGTAAGCTCGTTAATGACATTTACACTTTTCATAATGGAAATATGTCATTGATCATCTGCGAACACCGAATAATCGAAGTCAAGGATTTTTTTTTTCAAAAAATGCTTTCATTGATTAAACTTACCGTAAGGCACGTTTGTTGACTGCGCGTGCTAGGCTATACGTCGTTCTAAAAGAGACACAAGCAAACATTGATAGACATGATGAATGAGAGACAAACCCACTTGCAACTCGCCGCTCTTCTGTATCTTCTCGTCCCTTTGCGCCTAAAATTACTGCATAACATGCTAGGAGTGTGAAAACAAACAAACAGTCAAAGAAACAAACAAACAAACATTCAAATAAACAAACAAACGCATACCGCAGACGAAATCGGCAATGGTTGCCACGTATCGATAACTGTAAGAATAATTGTTGAAATAAAATCACGACAAATTGTTAAAGCACTTGTATTTTGCAAAACCAGTGTTTGCAGAAGATCTTTTAAAATTTCATTCGAAACTCGTGCTTCACGATGATTTGCAGAAGACAGCTGTGAACTGCAAACATTTACAGTGAAGGCTTCCTTCGAAACCTTTACCTACTGGAAGTTAATTTTTTAAACTGATGTGCAGACACTGTTTTAACGTCCCTCAACGGTATAACAGAGCCTGAAATAATGCGACTAAATGTATAGAACGCCGATAGCTTGTTTGAGTGATAAGCTGATAGCTTCAAATGGACGTTGAATTGGAAGACTTTGCAATACTCTGCCAGCGCATTGCAATTTCTTTTTCAACTTTAAACTAGATCGATTGTGAATAACATTTCATTTCAATGTTACATGCATGATTCGAATGCAAGAAGCACCACCATATTAACATGTTAAAAGAATATTGCCTAGCTGATTTGTGCCAACCTCTATAACATTACACCAAATGGTATAGAAGCGCCAGTCAGTCAACAAGTTAATACATAATTACAATACATTTCATTAATCCCAAATTTTCATACATTTGCTAGAAATAGGCAATAAGAAAAACAACTAAGCACGGATAGCAGGATAGATGAAAACTAAGTCAGTCGAACTGATATGGACGATGAAGAAGGATGTTTTGTGTCGGAAGATAATTTCCTTCTCCCATTTGCAACATGTTGACGAGAACTTTTTGTCTGTAGAAATAAAGGGAAAATAGGATATGATCGCTATGTGCAAGTACATCTTGATATTTATATAGTAGTATATGTTATATGTTTTGTTTTGCTTATCTTTCTCCTTTTAATTGTTATATACTTTGTGACATGACTCACTTCACTGCCATCTTTCCCGTTTATCTTCAGAGGTTCCCACTCGTTCATTATGGTATTCGTATTTTGATGCATTAATTGGTTTTAAACTGAAGTTCTCAGCCGATTGTTGTGAAAGATGGTTTTGATATCTGCAAAGCAGTTTCCAGTAACAAAGTTAAACAAGAGGGAGGATGTTCTTTGTCAGACCCGTCAGGTAAACACTCATAATTATAAGACACAAATTGAAATGAGCACAAACACAATTCTTGATCTAAAGTTAAATTAAGACGACAAGTGAAGCATGCAGCATTGGCATAAAGCACAAGCATATAAGCAAAGCAACTTGACAGAAGCGTAAGGTCAAACAAAAGAAAACTGAAAAGAAAATTCCTATTTTTTTGTTTCCTCCATGAGAATATATGCTCTGCTTTGTTTTCTCGCTTATGTTTATGAATTTAGTAGTGAAAACTGGGCTTAAACTATGCAAAAAATGAACATGACATTCCGTTTTCTTTGTCTTTTAGTCTCACGAGAAAAGAAAACTTAAGATTTCTTGCTCGTGCTTAATGCACTATTGTCAAGTTGGTATCATCATCATCAGCGCTCGTTAAATTATAAAATCATAGTTTTAAACTGAAAACTTAATAAGGTCGATCGGCGGTTCTTTTAGGCAATCGTTTTAGTTAACGGCAGTTTGCATGAAAACGCAGATCGTTTAACAAGATGATGTTAACTAACTTCATGACCCCAGTTTTGAATAGAAGTCATAGAGCATTACGTTCTTAATTACTCTTTAAATACCTTCTTTAAAACTGTTTTGTTTCTCCCATTTAGCTACGTCGTAAACCTTACCATGACATCTTCAAACTCGTAATTTAAGCAGCTATAACGCAAAGTATCAACGATCATATATAACAGATAATAATTTGAATGTTATTTAAAAACAGATAATAACAGGCTGGGTTGTTCAAAAATATATGATTGCTATCCACCAGCATGATCAGAGTATATGATTGGTTTGAAGTACTACGAAGAACGTACATTCGTACAACACACAAAGAAATAGTAAATCTAAAGATTGAGCGCTATTGTTTCATTGCTGAATGAGCATTCATTTAATTTTTTGTTTAAGTCTAATAATTTTGAATACATTAAGCTCCTGAATTATCGTATTGTCTTCTTGCGGTAAATTGTTTAGTTATGTCTTGTAATCATTAGAAAATGAATTCAACTTTTTATTGCTCTTCTTTAAAACAAGCAGAGAAAAGAATGAAAGGGGAAAAGAATCACAAGTTTCATAAAGCCTAATTTTCATTAAAGGATAAGCACAAGCGACAAAACAAAGTAAAGCATATTCTCCAGAGGTTGGAGGAAACAAAACAATAAGAATTTTCTTTACAATTTGCTTTTGTCTTTCGTGTCAAGTAGCTGTGCTTGTGCTTATGTTGAGGATTATTTCCTGATAAGCGAAAAAGGCAGCAAGCAACCTTTCCCAATCACTAGAATCCATTTTTCATTACTTTAAGGCATTTCATATACAACATGCAAAGATATCGAATCAATTAAATAAATTGTCAATACTCGTTTACAATATATACATTAATTGATTGAACATACTGAAGAACGTTATCAAAATGTTGCTACAACCAAAAGTTTGAATCGTAGGAATAACCATTTATCAATTTTACAAACATAATGTAACTTGTGTCTTCTTTTACTAAAAGATCGCCCTTAATCTCCTATTTAATGGATTTTTGCATGGCAAAAGTTCTTTCTAAAAGCATCTACGTTGTACCTTTTGTGCCCTAAAAGGACTACCTTGTATCATTTTTTCTCTTCCATTTTTTAAACCTCGAGGGGAAATAAGAAATATGAAATAAAGACCAGGGGATTTCACAGCTTTTACTTCAATGTTACCTCTTATGGCACCTTGTTTACGTAATACGTGCGATACAGGATAGGCTAAAATACTGGTTTGTTTTAAAGTATGTTAAATTATATGTTTGGTAGCGTATTTAGTATTCTGACCTACCCCGGATACGCTATTTTACATGATGCAGGGTATCTTCCTTGTAATGTAAAAAGACATATTTACCAATAAAATTTTATACTATAAAATTGCTATACTACTCTGTAGTTTGAAAATTTTTTTGTCACTGTCAATGATAATCTTTTCAATGCTTTCGAAGCTTAAAATAATCAGGTGTTGTATGTTCAGGACATTGGTGGCTTGGATTTATTGTGCCACATAACAGACCACCAAACAATAGCCCAAGATGAACAGCCACGTTCTTGCATGTGAGACGGTGGCTGAATTTGTATCCGACAGAGGATTTTCTAAAGGGTTGAAAGAGAAATTTCTTAGATGCCAGAGAATATTAAACGTTTTTCATTGTTTTATCGTATTACACTTGTCAAATCATGAAATTTTACAAAGTCATTGATTGAAAGAAAACCGCTGATAAAGGGAGATTTTTAAATCAGCTAGCAAAAGATTTATGGGGTGTTAACATTTAAGATAGGTAAAGTTGAAATATTGTTTGCACTTACTATCAGCTGGGGTTTTGCACGTTTGTCCTTTGTGTAATTACTTTGTCTGCTCAATCCATAAACGTTCTCAGCAATTACTCGGAAAACTATGTCTGTGTAAGGATTCAGTCCCTTCACGATACGACCTTCTATGTTACCACTTACAGTCATGTTGTCCGTTACATTGTACCACATAGTCATATTTTCCATCACACTCCACTGGATGAAGACTCTGTCCACAGTGTGATAAGGGTTGAGGTATAACGTCCAAGTAAGATTAGCAGTGAAGTTTTGACATCCTCCATTGATGTTTAAATTTTGTGGAGCATTTGGAGGACCTGTTAAATGAGGTTCAGATGACAGAGGTTTCAAAAAATCAGGAATGGTGATAAAATTTACAGAGCTCAAATTTTTATGCTTTTACGTATATAAAATTAGGATGAAATAAGAAAACTGTTTCCTCCTCTGAATAAGAGAAAAAATACAGAGATCACTGGATATTGATCTTACCGTTAGCAATGACGAGGGCCGTTGAAGTTTTTCCTTGTAAATGTTCACTTGACAAACGCTCGACATTTATATTCTCCGCTGTCTTGTAGCTTGATTAAGAAAATACAACATACACGTGATATAATACCAATTTATATTGTACAGCATATATTATTGAGAGAAGCACAATTTCTAAAATAACATTTTCGATGTGTAGTTACGCGCCCGTAACCTTTATTGAAAAAAGAGGATCGCACTTTCAATTTTTGACAGATAACCTGTGGATGTATTTTCCTGTTCTGTTATGTTTAAAGAATTGCTCAATGTCATCCAACATTAGTCCAATGAACGGTGATGCTCTTTCATAGCTCATATTTTTGTTCATTGTCTATGACTGGTACTAACATTAGTAAAATTAGTCATGGGATTAAAAGTTTGAGCAGTGTCTATGGTATTGGACTAACAAAGCTGGGTACTTTGAACAAGCTCTCTCCTTTTTCTCACCACATCATTAAAATATTGTGTCTTGTTATTTTTACAATGTTCTTATATTTTGGATATTCTACTCACTTGAGATGAAGTCACATTTAAGGTTTGATTGCTTTTCCCAAGTCTTTTCCATTGTGAAACCATTTATATTGATAGGTAGATTCTTTGGAGTAAGCTTCACATTGTAGTGAGAAGCTTTCTCCTTTCTTCACATCTGTCTTGTTCTGAGGTCGTTTTGTGAAGATGATCATCGCTATAGATATTAATGAAAGAGTTTCAATGGCTTAATATCAAGAATGTCCATCTTTGACCATTTTACCCTTTTTTCTTATCTTAACACTTTTCGTCCATTATATACAACATTATACTTATTTTAGCCATATTGTTTTATTCCAAATTAGACTCATTCTAGCAAAGTTAATCTTAGTCTTGTTGCAAATCCATACTGTTCGTTTCAATATTCATGTAAGTCATGTACCTTGCTTTCCCGCGCCTGTGCAATAGGACATTCACCACTTGTTCCTTCTGTATTGTACGCAAAATTCTACAACTCTAACGGAGCTGTATTGATGATAAACTCCGGGGCACTGCCAACTGGAAGAACTTCTTGTTGCCATATTTTAATACCAGATTTTCTGTTTTGAAATACATAACCAAATCCCGGGCCGTTTTGATTCAGTTTTGGAACTTCCTAAAGCAATTTAGTTATCCTGCGTTAGGCGTTATGGTTTTAGACGAAACAATATTGCTATGTCATTGTCTCACCTGCCATGTTACTCTAATGTCATGAGGACGTGTTGAGCTTCCATTCACAATAATGGGACAGAACGAAGGCTCTGTGAATGAACAAAACGAGTGTTTGATGCAATGAGCATGATTTGAAGGCAATTAAAATCTTTACTGTTTTGTAAAATGATTTGTAAGCTTTGGGTATCAAGTGAGGGGTCGCTTCTGTAGAAATTTTCATTGTATTTTTCGTGACATCTGGTTTGAACGCCGCCTATTTTTGAAATCTCCTTCTCTTTGTTTTTGTTGAAACTCTCAGATGGCAAAGGATTTGGAGGATATTCACATTAATTTGTACAGTTCATATAATATTAGTACTTACTCAGCTGGAGTTTTGCACGTTGGTCCTTTAGTGACATTACTTGACTCGCTCAGTCCGTCTACGTTCTCGGCAAACGCTCGGAATAACTTTCGTGTGGTTTCATTCCTTTCAAGATATGGCCTTCTACGTTGCCTTGCACGTAATCTGATGCGTTGTACCATGTAATCGTGTCATGTGATATAATACCCCACTGCAATTGGATACCCGTCAAGGGCTTGTATGGATTACGGTATGAAATGATCCATGTGAGGTTTGCAGTGAAGTTTGTGCATGTTCCGTGAAGTCGTAGATTCTCCGGGGCTTCTGGCGGTCCTGTAGCATAAAGCGCGTTTTTAGACTGCTTGGCGTGATAGAAAGTTTCCATAGATATGATAATATGCGCTATCGAACAATGTACTTTTTTATTGTTAATCAATCAGAGATTGCTTCATGTGACTTATCCTTTACAAAAGGTTCGGGTTAAGGCGTGTGGATGTATTTTTAGTTGCTCGTTTACTGTTTCTATTTCTCTCTGCTTACCGTGGACTATCACAATTGCGCTAGATCTTTTCTCCGAGCTTGAGCTGTAGGCAATGTAGGTGTAGACGCCACTGTCATGGCTCTAAAACAACATGCAGTCAGTTGAGGAGCTTTTAAAATTACTCAACTGTGAGTTTTTCTCATTAATCAAAACACATTTCATTGACTCAATCATTAATCCTGTGAGAGCATAAAGCAATCCACATGATAATTTGGCTTTGCGAGTTAGACAACAAGAAAAGCAGACCTTCGCATTTGATATGGTTACTTTTGTTCGTTAGATCCCATAATGCATTGCTTTTCATCATTTCGGCTCCGTTGTAAAGCCATTTGTAACGAATGTTCAACGGTGGGTCGGAATCAGCTTCGCAGAGCAATGAGAAACTTTCTCCATCCATCACATCAGTCTTGTTTTCTGGTCGCTGGATGAAAACAATTTCCGCTGTAAGAAAAAAAATATCGTGATTTTACCCGTGACGCATGTAGATGATCGACCAGATATCTCGTATATAACAATACGAAGGTCGAGGCGAGTGGTCTACTGCAATGTCAATGATTTGAGGCCAGAAAGATCTAATAAGTATATCAAAATTATATCTAGTCTTGATAAAACAGTCGCTCCTTTTTGTGCAACAAAATGCTCATGCGCAGTCATTGTGCGTTCCTTTTGTCTGATTACGCACCTCTTCACACGATATTGCGTAATATGACATGAATATCGTTGAATGAAGGTTAGTGTACCATAGTACTTACCGACTTTAATATACCTGTCTTTACTGACACTGCCAAACATATTACTCGCAATACAAGCATAGATCCCGCTGTCGTTGTGGGATAGATTATGCACGAGCAAGTCTTGATCATCTTTGAGATCATATTTTGTCGTTTTGTTTATTTCCAACTTTTCTCCTTTGAAAAACCAATCATGTTTTGCTCATGAATGGCTTCCGATATACACGAGATCTGACCAGTGTTACCCACAGTAAAATCCTTTGCTATCAAATCTGATGTGATATCTGGAGGCTTCACTGAAAATACGACAAATAAGGTTTGCTTACTGCGGTTTTTGTTTTGTATTTAACTTTGTAAATCTTCTATGACCTGTTGTTATACGGAGTGAGAAACGAGCATGTCGTCTTTTGTCAAGGGTGAATCAATAATGGTGGTAATAAAACTCTAAACATGACTTAATGGCTTACTCAATATACATCATTTTGAAACAGTGATAAAAGGCATTCATTATGTTTCGTTTTAATTCGAAAAAAATTCTTGAAAATGGAAACACTATCTGGAAACACCAAATGGAAAATTTATTGGAAGTGAAATCTATCGTTGCACTGCATATGTAGATGTGACCAGTTGACAAATGGTTGTGGCATATGTGCACCCCACCTTGAACTTGAAGCGACACTGTCTGATATGCAAAACCAAAAGCATTCTTCGCAACACATTGATACATTCCGTTATCACTGGGTTCAACACTATGAATCGTTAGTGTTCCGTTTTCGATTGTGTAACGGTTGCTATAAACGATATACGTGAAGGTTATAATCAATTGTATTGATATATAAAGATGGTTTTGCTTTCAAGAACATGATCTACTTATTCCCGTGATAAAATATGTTATGTTGATTTAGTTCAATGTCCGCTTTAACTGCATTGCCCTAAATCATGTAAACTACTAGTAAACTGACCATAAACATTCCTGCTGCAAAACTGGAGATTTGTCAAACCAACAACGTTTTGTAACGTCACGTGTTCTCTCGGTTTGCTTTTCCTGGAAAAGTTTGCGTGCGTATATCTCGAGGCGAGGACGTCAACTTCAAAAGGAACATGTGTTGTTATGTTTTATCAAGTGATGTTCCAACTTACCTCACATTGCTCATAGCGGTTGTATTACATACCATTGAAGCGTTGGTTCCGATCACCTTTTGGTCAAACAACTCAGTGCCAGAAAAAATGTTCGGCTTACTGCTGACTATTGTTTTGACAAACGTAGGCGGTTCTGCAAAAGAATTTTAAAGGCATTTTAGCATTTAAACGTTGTTTAACTTAGGCATTTAAAGGCACAAATACATTTCAAAGTTAATGAACTGTTTGATTATTGGGAAAAAACATCTTTTAGAGGTATATGCAAATGTGTCTCAAAGGCGTATCTTATGTTTCATCCTATGTGAAATTCAACCCTTAACAAGCTTTTCATGTACCTCTAACGACAATTTTTGTTTCCTCTGACGCAGTTCTCTTGATATTATTTTTGTCAATGGTCACGTGACACGTGTAAATTCCCGCGTTGCGAGACTTCACGTTTTCAATCAACAATACTCTGTTGTATTCTAAAAGAGCGACGCCGTCAATTTGATGAAACACTTGGCTCTTTTTACCCTGCAAATCCGTCTTCTCCCAACGATACTTTGGAGTTGGACTGGATGATTTTAAAAGAGACGTTAAAATTAGTTGAATTTTGCTGATCCCCCATTCTACCAATTGTCAAAGGAAAGTGGTTTGGCACGAAGATATGGCGTGCTTTTGGATTTGGGCTGGGAAAACTTAGTTATAATGTTGGAGGTAGTTGGTGATCAGATACGATTGAGGACTAGTTGCACCTTTCCATTAGAAAAATTGTAGCTTAGTTTCGTAGCGAGTAAAGAAAGTGATGAACTGCGAACTTACTATCCAGCGGCAACACATCTTAATTTTACTATATCTCCCCGGGCAACTTCTTGGTTTGGGATTTTTTGAACGTCAGGACCAAACGAGGTGATGTTCTCTGGGAAAACAAAAAATCGTTTGTGCATATCGTTTTAACTATTTGTATTGTGACCTCCTGGGTTGCTACTTGAATAAAAATATGCCTACCTCCTGTAATTTTGAATCTAAAAACTCCAGACTTTTGAAAGTTAAAGCTTGAGCCGCCTTCTTTGGCTTCGACCAGGCATCTTATGCCACGCTTTTGTTTAATGAATGCTAGATTAGCTTTGGTGACGTGAGAAAAAAACAATCTACCATCTCCCATGACCAATGCGTTCACGACGTCGGAAAAGAGCCATGTCCCCAAAGCAGTGAGGCCACCCCAATTGTAAATGGCGTACTTGGTGTAGCCATGAGGTGGACAATCTATTGTTAGTTGTTGTCCGACAGTAACATTAAGTGTTTGATCGTTGTCGTCGAAAAAGCTGCCAGCAACTGCAAGGAATGATATCATAGTTTGCAAAGGAATCGAAAGAAACGTTAATTTTGCTTACGGCGGACATTGAGATGCGTGTCAAATTCAAGTGCCACTGAGGAAGTCAAGTTCATCGCCTCATATGCCGTTCTTATATAGCCAAATGGCGTTACATAATCATGCATGATTCATAATGAGCATGCGCAATGATTTGACCGATATACAGTCTTCAATATACGATAAAAATAGTGAGCACGTTAACGTTCTCTTACGTACCCTTGAACTCCACTTTAATTTCGCGCCCAAAAAACATGTTACGATGGGCAGATTATCTACTAGGCTAAGTAGGCTTAAGCCTACAGGCCTGGGCTTTTGAGAGGCCCGTTGTATCTAGACATTATTATGATTTAGACGTTTTGCTATTCTGACTGGCTGAACGAGCTTAATTTAGATCATTTATGCTAATGAAAACCTAAACGAGTTATTGAATGTAGAAGGAAAATGGCCTTAGTACTGTCTACTGTTCAAATGCGCAATGCTCAGAACTCATGAAGTATTGGCTTTTACTATTTCCCTGACCATGTCATGATTTTCAAAATTTCGTTTAGAAATTTTTCCCATTTTCTCCCATGCAGGGCGGATCTAGGCATATGAAAGTGGTTTGAGCCACGGTCAGAATTCTGCCACTTAAGTTTTTCCAGGGTTGACTTTTTCATGATTAAAAATTTTGCTCAAATACAGAAAAATTCGATCAAAAGCAAAAATTGAATGAATTTTGTAATTTTTTGTCAAAAACTTGTGTTAACAGAACAAAAACTTCAAATTAAGGGTCTTGTTAAAATAGTAATAAAGTAAATGGTTTGAACCCGGGAGTATAGTTATATGTTTGTAAATGATGATCGTCCAGGTTAATAAAGTCCTGAGAAGGACTGTTTTTGTTGTTGTTGACTGACGTTTCGACAACCTTAGCGGTAGTCATCTTCAGAGTCAAATGAGGAGTAAACGTCAGGTTAGCCGTATTGTTATCTGGTTCTTACGTCATTGTATTGTGTGTACAGGAAATGTGTGCGTCATTGTATTGTGTGTACAGGAAATGTGTATTGTCATTGTGGATTAGTGTGAAGTGAAATTGACGTATTTAGTTGTAATGTGTGGGTGTCAATTGTGTATTGTCATTGTGAATTAGTTTAAAGTGCAGTGTTTTTAGTTGATCGTTTGTTTGTATTGTGAATAAGTCGTTTGTAAGGTGCCGGTAATTGCTGTGATCTGTTCAGGGGGGTTTGTTCCAAGTTGGTATACCAAGTATACCAACTATATCAAGTATACCAACTATACCAAGTTGGTATACCAAGTATACCAACTATACCAAGTTGGTATTCCAAGTTGGTATACCAAGTATACCAAGTATATCTCTTTGATATGCTGTCGTAGCATATCAAAGAGACTTGTCAGAGACAACCAAAGACGAGATCAGAAGCAGGATAGCCTCCACTTTACAATCGTCCTCTATACGTGACAACAACTTGACAAAAGACGAGCAACAAGCACTCAAACGACTAAAACACGACAACAACATCGTCATTTTACCAGCAGACAAAGGACGCGTGACTGTGGTCATGGACAGGAATGATTACTTTAACAAAATGGACACCCTTGTTAACGACAGACAAACGTACGAACAACTCAAACGAGACCCAACACCATCACTAGTACGCAAACTTAACAGCAAGATCTTCTCTATGAGAAAATCTAACATTATATCTGAACGTGTTTACTATCGACTCAGATGTTCAGTACCACGACCACCCAGGCTATACGGACTACCAAAACTTCACAAACCACAAATACCCATGCGACCAATTGTATCATTCTGTGGCTCGCCTAATTACGAACTTTCAAAGTACTTGACTAGCATACTGCAACCACTTACAAACAAATCAAAACACAAGCTACAATCCACTGACACTTTCATTAAAAAACTGAGCACTATACAAATACCGGACAACTATATACTAGTGTCTTTTGATGTGAAATCACTGTTCACCAGTATTCCACTTAATCTGGCACTTACTTGTACAAAAACCCTCATTACAAACACCACGGACGTACTGCCATTACCGACAGAAGACATTATGGAGTTACTGGAGCTCTGCCTCACCTCGACGTACTTCCAATACAAAGGAACACACTACAAACAATTACATGGGACGGCAATGGCCTGCCTGTTTCTGTTGTAGCAAGGAAATTGTAATGCAATCTATAGAGGAACGGGCGCTCACGACTTACAAACATGCACTACCTTTTGGTTTCGCACGTAGATGACACAATCACAGCACTACATGCAGACGACATTAATGACTTTCATACTCACATCAACAAACAGAACAGCTACACAATTTACCAAAGATGTCGAAGAAAACGGAACTCTTCCTTTCTCGACTGTTTGTAAAACATGACAATCAAAAACTACGAACAACAGTTTATCGCAAGCCAACACATACTGACCGACTACTAGACCAATCATCTTACAACCCTACATCACACAAAGCCACCACAATCAGAACATTAACAAGACGTGCACAAATCATATGTGATTCACCGGACGCTCTACAAAACGAAAACAACTATCTCAAACGTGTTTTTGACAAAAACAACTATAACTCTGACTTTATCAAACGCAACACTTACAAACCCAACGAACCCAACGAACCCAACAAAACGAGCAACTCAGTGACAACAGCAACGATACCTTACATCAAAGGTACGTCTGAGACTATCTCGCGTATCTTACGACCATACAACATACGTGTCGCACATAAACCAATCACAACGTTACGACAAGTACTAACGAACATAAAGGACAAAGAACAACCCAACGAACGACAAGGTGCAGTTTACAAAATAAACTGCTCCGACTGCCACGCCTCCTATATCGGAGAAACTGGCAGGAACTTAAACATAAGACTTACTGAGCACAAACGAGCTACTAAGAAACAAGACAAAACTAATCACATTGCCGAACATCACCGAATCACAAAGCACAACATTGACTGGGATTCGGCAAAATGCATCACTTACAGTACTGACTATAGACAACGGCTTACATTAGAAAGTTGGTATACCAACTTGGAACAAACCCCCCTGAACAGATCACAGCAATTACCGGCACCTTACAAACGACTTATTCACAATACAAACAAACGATCAACTAAAAACACTGCACTTTAAACTAATTCACAATGACAATACACAATTGACACCCACACATTACAACTAAATACGTCAATTTCACTTCACACTAATCCACAATGACAATACACATTTCCTGTACACACAATACAATGACGCACACATTTCCTGTACACACAATACAATGACGTAAGAACCAGATAACAAATACGGCTAACCTGACGTTTACTCCTCATTTGACTCTGAAGATGACTACCGCTAAGGTTGTCGAAACGTCAGTCAACAACAACAAAAACAGTCCTTCTCAGGACTTTATTAACCTGGACGATCATCATTTACAAACATATAACGATACTCCCGGGTTCAAACCATTTACTTTAATACTATTTTAACAAGACGTTTAATTTGAAGTTTTTGTTCTGTTAACACAAGTTTTTGACAAAAAATTACAAAATTCATTCAATTTTTGCTTTTGATCGAATTTTTCTGTATTTGAGCAAAATTTTTAATCATGAAAAAGTCAACCCTGGAAAAACCTAAGTGGCAGAATTCTGACCGTGGCTCAAGCCACTTTCGCCATGGCCTAGATCCGCCCCTGCATAGGGTAGAAAATGGGAAAAATTTCAAAACGAAATTTTGAAAATCATTGACATGGTCAGGGAAATAGTAAAAGCCAATACTTCATGAGTTCTGAGCATTGCGCATTTGAACAGTAGACAGTACTAAGGCCATTTTCCTTCTACATTCAATAACTCGTTTAGGTTTTCATTAGCATAAATGATCTAAATTAAGCTCGTTCAGCCAGTCCAGAATAGCAATAACGTCTAAATCATAATAATGTCTAGATACAACGGGCCTCTCAAAAGCCCAGGCCTGTAGGCTTAAGCCTACTTAGCCTAGTAGATAATCTGCCCATCGTAACATGTTTTTTGGGCGCGAAATTAAAGTGGATTTCAAGGGTACGTAAGAGAACGTTAACGTGCTCACTATTTTTATCGTATATTGAAGACTGTATATCGGTCAAATCATTGCGCATGCTCATTATGAATCATGCATGATTATGTAACGCCATATGGCTATATAAGAACGGCATATGAGGCGATGAACTTGACTTCCTCAGTGGCACTTGAATTTGACACGCATCTCAATGTCCGCCGTAAGCAAAATTAACGTTTCTTTCGATTCCTTTGCAAACTATGATATCATTCCTTGCAGTTGCTGGCAGCTTTTCGACGACAACGATCAAACACTTAATGTTACTGTCGGACAACAACCAATAGATTGTCCACCCATGGCTACACCAAGTACGCCATTTACAATTGGGGTGGCCTCACTGCTTTGGGGACATGGCTCTTTTCCGACGTCGTGAACGCATTGGTCATGGGAGATGGTAGATTGTTTTTTTCTCACGTCACCAAAGCTAATCTAGCATTCATTAAACAAAAGCGTGGCATAAGATGCCTGGTCGAAGCCAAAGAAGGCGGCTCAAGCTTTAACTTTCAAAAGTCTGGAGTTTTTAGATTCAAAATTACAGGAGGTAGGCATATTTTTATTCAAGTAGCAACCCAGGAGGTCACAATACAAATAGTTAAAACGATATGCACAAACGATTTTTTGTTTTCCCAGAGAACATCACCTCGTTTGGTCCTGACGTTCAAAAAATCCCAAACCAAGAAGTGGCCCGGGGAGATATAGTAAAATTAAGATGTGTTGCCGCTGGATAGTAAGTTCGCAGTTCATCACTTTCTTTACTCGCTACGAAACTACAATTTTTCTAATGGAAAGGTGCAACTAGTCCTCAATCGTATCTGATCACCAACTACCTCCAACATTATAACTAAGTTTTCCCAGCCCAATCCAAAAGCACGCCATATCTTCGTGCCAAACCACTTTCCTTTGACAATTGGTAGAATGGGGATCAGCAAAATTCAACTAATTTTAACGTCTCTTTAAAATCATCCAGTCCAACTCCAAAGTATCGTTGGGAGAAGACGGATTTGCAGGGTAAAAAGAGCCAAGTGTTTCATCAAATTGACGGCGTCGCTCTTTTAGAATACAACAGAGTATTGTTGATTGAAAACGTGAAGTCTCGCAACGCGGGAATTTACACGTGTCACGTGACCATTGACAGTATAGATATTTGTTAATGAATTTCACATATGAAACATAAGATTTTGATATTTCTATGTTTTTCCCAATAATCAAACAGTTCATTAATTTGAAATGTATTTAAAGTTAAACAACGTTTAAATGCTAAAATGCCTTTAAAATTCTTTTGCAGAACCGCCTACGTTTGTCAAAACAATAGTCAGCAGTAAGCCGAACATTTTTTCTCGGCATACTTGGAGTTGTTTGACCAAAGGTGATCCGGAGCCAACGCTTCAATGGTATGCCAATACAACCGCTATGAGCAATGTGAGGTAAGTTGGAACATCACTTGATAAAACATAACAACACATGTTCCTTTTGAAGTTGACGTCCTCGCCTCGAGATATACGCACGCAAACTTTTCCAGGAAAAGCAAACCGAGAGAACACGTGACGTTACAAAACGTTGTTGGTTTGACAAATCTCCAGTTTTTGCAACGGGAATGTTTATGGTCAGTTTACTAGTAGTTTACATGATTTAGGGCAATGCAGTTAAAGCGGACATTGAACTAAGTCAACATAACGTATTTTTATCACGGGAATAAGTAGATCATGTTCTTGAAAGCAAAACCATCTTTATATATCAATACAATTGATTATAACCTTCACGTATATCGTTTATAGCAACCGTTACACAATCGAAAACGGAACACTAACGATTCATAGTGTTGAACCCAGTGATAACGGAATGTATCAATGTGTTGCGAAGAATGCTTTTGGTTTTGCATATCAGACAGTGTCGCTTCAAGTTCAAGGTGGGTACATATGCCACAACCATTTGTCAACTGGTCACATCTACATATGCAGTGCAACGATAGATTTCACTTCCAATAAATTTTCCATTTGGTGTTTCCAGATAGTGTTTCCATTTTCAAGAATTTTTTCGAATTAAAACGAAACATAATGAATGCCTTTTATCACTGTTTCAAAATGATGTATATTGAGTAAGCCATTAAGTCATGTTTAGAGTTTTATTACCACCATTATTGATTCACCCTTGACAAAAGACGACATGCTCGTTTCTCACTCCGTATAACAACAGGTCATAGAAGATTTACAAAGTTAAATACAAAACAAAAACCGCAGTAAGCAAACCTTGTTTGTCGTATTTTCAGTGAAGCCTCCAGATATCACATCAGATTTGATAGCAAAGGATTTTACTGTGGGTAACACTGGTCAGATCTCGTGTATATCGGAAGCCATTCCGCGAGCAAAACATGATTGGTTTTTCAAAGGAGAAAAGTTGGAAATAAAAAACGACAAAATATGATCTCAAAGATGATCAAGACTTGCTCGCATAATCTATCCCACAACGACAGCGGGATCTATGCTTGTATTGCGTGAGTATATTTGGCAGTGTCAGTAAAGACAGGTATATTAAAGTCGGTAAGTACTATGGTACACTAACCTTCATTCAACGATATTCATGTCATATTACGCAATATCGTGTGAAGAGGTGCGTAATCAGACAAAAGGAACGCACAATGACTGCGCATGAGCATTTTGTTGCACAAAAAGGAGCGACTGTTTTATCAAGACTAGATATAATTTTGATATACTTATTAGATCTTTCTGGCCTCAAATCATTGACATTGCAGTAGACCACTCGCCTCGACCTTCGTATTGTTATATACGAGATATCTGGTCGATCATCTACATGCATCACGGGTAAAATCACGATATTTTTTTTCTTACAGCGGAAATTGTTTTCATCCAGCGACCAGAAAACAAGACTGATGTGATGGATGGAGAAAGTTTCTCATTGCTCTGCGAAGCTGATTCCGACCCACCGTTGAACATTCGTTACAAATGGCTTTACAACGGAGCCGAAATGATGAAAAGCAATGCATTATGGGATCTAACGAACAAAAAGTTAACCATATCAAATGCGAAGGTCTGCTTTTCTTGTTGTCTAACTCGCAAAGCCAAATTATCATGTGGATTGCCTTATGCTCTCACAGGATTAATGATTGAGTCAATGAAATGTGTTTTGATTAATGAGAAAAACTCACAGTTGAGTAATTTTAAAAGCTCCTCAACTGACTGCATGTTGTTTTAGAGCCGTGACAGTGGCGTCTACACCTGCATTGCCTACAGCTCAAGCTCGGAGAAAAGATCTAGCGCAATTGTGATAGTCCACGGTAAGCAGAGAAATAGAAACAGTAAACGAGCAACTAAAAATACATCCACACGCCTTAACCCGAATTTCCTTTTGTAAAGGATAAGTCACATAGAAGCAATCTCTGATTGATTAACAATAAAAAGTACATTGTTCGATAGCGCATATTATCATATCTATGGAAACTTTCTATCACGCCAAGCAGTCTAAAAACGCGCTTTATGCTACAGGACCGCCAGAAGCCCCGGAGAATCTACGACTTCACGGAACATGCACAAACTTCACTGCAAACCTCACATGGATCATTTCATACCGTAATCCATACAAGCCCTTGACGGGTATCCAATTGCAGTGGGGTATTATATCACATGACACGATTACATGGTACAACGCATCAGATTACGTGCAAGGCAACGTAGAAGGCCATATCTTGAAAGGAATGAAACCTTACGCAAAGATAGTATTCCGAGCGTTTGCCGAGAACGTAGACGGACTGAGCGAGTCAAGTAATGTCACTAAAGGACCAACGTGCAAAACTCCAGCTGAGAGTAAGTACTAATATTATATGAACTGTACAAATTAATGTGAATATCCTCCAAATCCTTTGCCATCTGAGAGTTTCAACAAAAACAAAGAGAAGGAGATTTCAAAAATAGGCGGCGTTCAAACCAGATGTCACGAAAAATACAATGAAAATTTCTACAGAAGCGACCCCTCACTTGATACCCAAAGCTTACAAATCATTTTACAAAACAGTAAAGATTTTAATTGCCTTCAAATCATGCTCATTGCATCAAACACTCGTTTTGTTCATTCACAGAGCCTTCGTTCTGTCCCATTATTGTGAATGGAAGCTCAACACGTCCTCATGACATTAGAGTAACATGGCAGGTGAGACAATGACATAGCAATATTGTTTCGTCTAAAACCATAACGCCTAACGCAGGATAACTAAATTGCTTTAGGAAGTTCCAAAACTGAATCAAAACGGCCCGGGATTTGGTTATGTATTTCAAAACAGAAAATCTGGTATTAAAATATGGCAACAAGAAGTTCTTCCAGTTGGCAGTGCCCCGGAGTTTATCATCAACAATACAGCTCCGTTAGAGTTGTGGGAATTTTGCGTACTAACTTACAATAGCGAAGGAACAAGTGGTGAATGTCCTATTGCACAGGCGCCTTCGGGAAAGCAAGGTACATGACTTACATGAATATTGAAACGAACAGTATGGATTTGCAACAAGACTAAGATTAACTTTGCTAGAATGAGTCTAATTTGGAATAAAACAATATGGCTAAAATAAGTATAATGTTGTATATAATGGACGAAAAGTGTTAAGATAAGAAAAAAGGGTAAAATGGTCAAAGATGGACATTCTTGATATTAAGCCATTGAAACTCTTTCATTAATATCTATAGCGATGATCATCTTCACAAAACGACCTCAGAACAAGACAGATGTGAAGAAAGGAGAAAGCTTCTCACTACAATGTGAAGCTTACTCCAAGCCAGATCTACCTATCCAATATAAATGGTTTCACAATGGAAAAGACTTGGGAAAAAGCAATCAAACCTTAAATGTGACTTCATCTCAAGTGAGTAGAATATCCAAAATATAAGAACATTGTAAAAATAACAAGACACAATATTTTAATGATGTGGTGAGAAAAAGGAGAGAGCTTGTTCAAAGTACCCAGCTTTGTTAGTCCAATACCATAGACACTGCTCAAACTTTTAATCCCATGACTAATTTTACTAATGTTAGTACCAGTCATAGACAATGAACAAAAATATGAGCTATGAAAGAGCATCACCGTTCATTGGACTAATGTTGGATGACATTGAGCAATTCTTTAAACATAACAGAACAGGAAAATACATCCACAGGTTATCTGTCAAAAATTGAAAGTGCGATCCTCTTTTTTCAATAAAGGTTACGGGCGCGTAACTACACATCGAAAATGTTATTTTAGAAATTGTGCTTCTCTCAATAATATATGCTGTACAATATAAATTGGTATTATATCACGTGTATGTTGTATTTTCTTAATCAAGCTACAAGACAGCGGAGAATATAAATGTCGAGCGTTTGTCAAGACGAACATTTACAATACAGGAAAAACTTCAACGGCCCTCGTCATTGCTAACGGTAAGATCAATATCCAGTGATCTCTGTATTTTTTCTCTTATTCAGAGGAGGAAACAGTTTTCTTATTTCATCCTAATTTTATATACGTAAAAGCATAAAAATTTGAGCTCTGTAAATTTTATCACCATTCCTGATTTTTTGAAACCTCTGTCATCTGAACCTCATTTAACAGGTCCTCCAAATGCTCCACAAAATTTAAACATCAATGGAGGATGTCAAAACTTCACTGCTAATCTTACTTGGACGTTATACCTCAACCCTTATCACACTGTGGACAGAGTCTTCATCCAGTGGAGTGTGATGGAAAATATGACTATGTGGTACAATGTAACGGACAACATGACTGTAAGTGGTAACATAGAAGGTCGTATCGTGAAGGGACTGAATCCTTACACAGACATAGTTTTCCGAGTAATTGCTGAGAACGTTTATGGATTGAGCGAACCAAGTAATTACACAAAAGGACAAACGTGCAAAACCCCAGCTGATAGTAAGTGCAAACAATATTTCAACTTTACCTATCTTAAATGTTAACACCCCATAAATCTTTTGCTAGCTGATTTAAAAATCTCCCTTTATCAGCGGTTTTCTTTCAATCAATGACTTTGTAAATTTCATGATTTGACAAGTGTAATACGATAAAACAATGAAAAACGTTTAATATTCTCTGGCATCTAAGAAATTTCTCTTTCAACCCTTTAGAAAATCCTCTGTCGGATACAAATTCAGCCACCGTCTCACATGCAAGAACGTGGCTGTTCATCTTGGGCTATTGTTTGGTGGTCTGTTATGTGGCACAATAAATCCAAGCCACCAATGTCCTGAACATACAACACCTGATTATTTTAAGCTTCGAAAGCATTGAAAAGATTATCATTGACAGTGACAAAAAATTTTCAAACTACAGAGTAGTATAGCAATTTTATAGTATAAAATTTTATTGGTAAATATGTCTTTTACATTACAAGGAAGATACCCTGCATCATGTAAAATAGCGTATCCGGGGTAGGTCAGAATACTAAATACGCTACCAAACATATAATTTAACATACTTTAAAACAAACCAGTATTTTAGCCTATCCTGTATCGCACGTATTACGTAAACAAGGTGCCATAAGAGGTAACATTGAAGTAAAAGCTGTGAAATCCCCTGGTCTTTATTTCATATTTCTTATTTCCCCTCGAGGTTTAAAAAATGGAAGAGAAAAAATGATACAAGGTAGTCCTTTAGGGCACAAAAGGTACAACGTAGATGTTTTAGAAAGAACTTTGCCATGCAAAATCCATTAAATAGGAGATTAGGGCGATCTTTTAGTAAAAGAAGACACAAGTTACATTATGTTTGTAAAATTGATAAATGGTTATTCCTACGATTCAAACTTTTGGTTGTAGCAACATTTTGATAACGTTCTTCAGTATGTTCAATCAATTAATGTATATATTGTAAACGAGTATTGACAATTTATTTAATTGATTCGATATCTTTGCATGTTGTATATGAAATATGCCTTAAAGTAATGAAAAAATGGATTCTAGTGATTGGGAAAGGTTGCTTGCTGCCTTTTCGCTTATCAGGAAATAATCCTCAACATAAGCACAAGCACAGCTACTTGACACGAAAGACAAAAGCAAATTGTAAAGAAAATTCTTATTGTTTTGTTTCCTCCAACCTCTGGAGAATATGCTTTACTTTGTTTTGTCGCTTGTGCTTATCCTTTAATTGAAAATTAGGCTTTATGAAACTTGTGATTCTTTTCCCCTTTCATTCTTTTCTCTCTGCTTGTTTTAAAAGAGCAATAAAAAGAGTTGAATTCATTTTTCTAATGATTACAAGACATAACTAACCAATTTACCGCAAGAAGACAATACGATAATTCAGGAGCTTAATGTATTCAAAATTATTAGACTTAAACAAAAAATTAAATGAATGCTCATTCAGCAATGAAACAATAGCGCTCAATCTTTAGATTTACTATTTCTTTGTGTGTTGTACGAATGTACGTTCTTCGTAGTACTTCAAACCAATCATATACTCTGATCATGCTGGTGGATAGCAATCATATATTTTTGAACAACCCAGCCTGTTATTATCTGTTTTTAAATAACATTCAAATTATTATCTGTTATATATGATCGTTGATACTTTGCGTTATAGCTGCTTAAATTACGAGTTTGAAGATGTCATGGTAAGGTTTACGACGTAGCTAAATGGGAGAAGCAAAAACAGTTTTTAAAAGAAGGTATTTAAAGAGTAATTAAGAACGTAATGCTCTATGACTTCTATTCAAAAACTGGGGTCATGAAGTTAGTTAACATCATCTTGTTAAACGATCTGCGTTTTCATGCAAACTGCCGTTAACTAAAACGATTGCCTAAAAGAACCGCCGATCGACCTTATTAAGTTTTCAGTTTAAAACTATGATTTTATAATTTAACGAGCGCTGATGATGATGATACCAACTTGACAATAGTGCATTAAGCACGAGCAAGAAATCTTAAGTTTTCTTTTCTCGTGAGACTAAAAGACAAAGAAAACGGAATGTCATGTTCATTTTTTGCATAGTTTAAGCCCAGTTTTCACTACTAAATTCATAAACATAAGCGAGAAAACAAAGCAGAGCATATATTCTCATGGAGGAAACAAAAATATAATTTTCAGTTTTCTTTGTTTGACCTTACGCTTCTGTCAAGTTGCTTTGCTTATATGCTTGTGCTTTATGCCAATGCTGCATGCTTCACTTGTCGTCTTAATTTAACTTTAGATCAAGAATTGTGTTTGTGCTCATTTCAATTTGTGTCTTATAATTATGAGTGTTTACCTGACGGGTCTGACAAAGAACATCCTCCCTCTTGTTTAACTTTGTTACTGGAAACTGCTTGCAGATATCAAAACCATCTTCACAACAATCGGCTGAGAACTTCAGTTTAAAACCAATTAATGCATCAAAATACGAATACCATAATGAACGAGTGGGAACCTCTGAAGATAAACGGGAAAGATGGCAGTGAAGTGAGTCATGTCACAAAGTATATAACAATTAAAAGGAGAAAGATAAGCAAAACAAAACATATAACATATACTACTATATAAATACCAAGATGTACTTGCACATAGCGATCATATCCTATTTTCCCTTTATTTCTACAGACAAAAAGTTCTCGTCAACTTGTTGCAAATGGGAGAAAGAAATTATCTTCCGACACAAAACATCCTTCTTCATCGTCCATATCAGTTCGACTGACCTAGTTTTCGTCTATCCCTATCCGTACTTAGTTGTTTTTCTTATTGCCTATTTCTAGCAAGTGTATGAAAATTTGGTTTAAGGAAATGTATAGTAATTATGTATTAACTTGTTGACTGACTGGCGCTTCTATACCATTTGGTGTAATGCTATAGAGGTTGGCACAAATCAGCCAGGCAACATTCTTTTAACATGTTAATATGGTGGTGCTTCTTGCATTTGAATCATGCATGTAACATTGAAATGAAATGTTATTCACAATCGATCTAGTTTAAAGTTGAAAAGAAATTGCAATGCTGGCAGAGTATTGCAAAGTCTTCCAATTCAACGTCCATTTGAAGCTATCAGCTTATCACTCAAATAAGCTATCGGCGTTCGATACGTTGAGGGACGTTAAAACAGTGTTCGCCACAGCAATTTAAAAAATTAACTTCCAGTAGGTAAAGGTTTCTGAAGGAAGCCTTCACTGTAAATGTTTTAGTTCACAGCTGTCTTCTGCAAATCATCGTGAAGTACGAGTTTCAAAATGAAATTTTAAAGATCTTCTGCAAACACTGGTTTTTGCAAAATACAAGTGCTTTTAACAATTTGTCGTGATTTTATTTCAACAATTATTCTTACAGTTATCGATACGTGGCAACAGTTGCCGATTTTGTCTGTGGTATGCGTTTGTTTGTTTGTTTGTTTCTTTGACTGTTTGTTTGTTTTAACTCCTAACATGTTATGCAGTAATTTTAGGCGCAGAGGGACGAGAAGATACAGAGGAGCACCGAGTTGTAAGTGGTTTTGTCTCTCATTCATCATGTCTATCAATGTTTGCTTGTGTCTCTTTTTAGAACGACGTATAGCCTAGCACGCGCAGTCAACAAACGTGCCTTACGGTAAGTTTAATCAATGAAAGCATTTTTGAAGAAAGCAAAACTTGACTTCGATTATTCGGTGTTTGCAGATGATCAATGACATACTTCCATTATGAAAAGTGTAAATGTCATTAACGAACTTACATATAAACACTCTAACATAAAATCATGCACACAAAATCAGTATTTTCAGCATTCTAACTAAATTAGAGAGCTCCCTCGCTCTCTAAATTAGGGATGAAGTTCTTCGAAAAAGTTGATAAATTCCAAAATAGACTTCTGCCAACTATTTTGGAATTTCCTTTTTTGTAATTAAAATATAGGATGCTTAGTACATAGTATAAAGTGTGTTGGAATCAGGACACCAAGTATTTGAAACATTCAACAAAATGACAACAAAAAATATGATAGGCTTATTCGTGGAAGTAGTAAGTGGTTGTACAGTGTATTAAATCTAATGGAAACGGCTGTGTGATCAATACGATGCTAATTTTAGTTGGTTGTATAGTGGGTTGTTTTGTTAAGATTGACGTTGTCAGTCATGTACGGAATGCCAAGAAACATCACCTGTGAAATTCACGCCAAGATAACTTTACACGTGTGTATGTTCGAAAGGTTCTCTCCGATCAATGTAATAATTTGCAATAAAATTTTAACGTGACACCTTTTCTAAAATATATTGAAACTTGTCTGTAATTATTGTCAGGAGACAATATCATAAAATTTGCGATAGTCTTTAGACTTGCAACATCAAGGATCAATTTCTGACTAAGGTTGGAATTACGAAATTTTTTTCACGATACTCATCAAGAAGAAGCAAAAACGCCCTGGCAAAAGAGTTATTGAAAGAGAATTTACATAATTGAATATGTGTTCCCCCGCACACACACACACACAACAGTGGAGCCACTATTAACTGCTTCCCCACCCATATTCAACTAAGTACATTTCCTTCCCAATTATTGTATCGATGTTATCAGGGCGGTTGGGCTGTAACTAGCATGAGGTAAACGTGGCACATGCCTCGGTTAAATTTGACAATATTTTTTTGCTAATGCTTCCATTTACAAATATTCCGTATGCAATGAGCTTTGAGAATGATTAAGGTATGAACTACACTGTTATCAAACGTTTCTTCGTCATGTCAAGTTACCGATCTTTCATAGTTAGTTACATGCTGTATTTTTATAAATTCTGACCAAGAAAACAACACGAAAAGAATTGAGATTGAAGATGGCATATACTTGCATAGTATGTTCATATCTTTTCAAAATTTGTTTCCTGAGTGTGCTATAGCTTTGTGCGAGATCTTTTTTCCGAGCAATGGCGATCAATGGCTTCGGTAACCAAAATAAGCTCACACGTTCCTGTTTATATATTATTTATATAGGAAAATTCATGCATTTTGTGGTTTTGGTATTTCAAGAATATTTAACTCGGAGTTTTAGGAAATTTGTTTTACTGTACGCGTGGAGAGGGAGAGTGGAGACGGTGAGAGCCGAGCCCTGCACCACCTGCTCATCGCCTTCTTTGGAGGCCATTTTAATTTTGATTTGAGATGCTTCGAGTGCGGTTCTTTTGGTATGTAAAATACATTTATTTTACGTAATATTTCAGTAGTATTACTTCCTTGTATTATTTTCGTCTCATGCTTGTTTTAAATTGATAATACAGGCTGTTTATGTGTCAATATTTTGATTTGATTTGATAATTGAGTTAAAAAGCACCTGGTTTGAGTTGACGTGTTGTAAAAGCATACGCTTATAGCTAGTTTCTTCTGACGTAAGGTTTGCTTCTTCACGCGTAGTATTGAGAGTAATATAATGTAAAACAATTTACTCTAAAGCAGTTAGGAAAGGATGCCTGAATAAATGCTGAGATGTTCCATGTGCTAAAAGGCTAGAGTGTTGGAAATTGAAAAGTTCCTCCATTGATGAAAATTTTAATAACGTCCAAATTGTTTATGCACAACGATCATCCTTTAAGAGTAAATTAGTAATACTTAACTACCATATGCACTTAACTCAACAATAATTTAAAAAGGCGTGATTTACATGAGAGTCTAGATGTTCCTCGAAAGATACGTAGGAAGTGAAAGTTGTCGTTGGTAACTCCTTGTAATTCTTCATTTATTATCAATACATCTGTTCACAACACTGCAGTTCTAAATTATATCCAGAATTTCCAGAAGCTTGATCTGCTCAACTTAATTGGCTCAATTTTTGTGCTTATAATCGACCATTTCATAACAAAATTTGTTTTTCTTTTCAATGTTTTGTGATATCTTTAAACTTGAAGTATATTTTTAATCCCTTTACTAGTTCATTCAATGTTTCCCAGTACGAAGTCAATTGCATTAATTCAATTCATTTTATATCCATTCCAAAATAGATTGTGATACATATTTTTCTAAATATTTTCTCCTCTGTTATACAAATGAGGATTGTGAGATATCCATACTTTTTCCCTTATCCTTTCCATATTCACCAATAAAAGAGCCCGTTTCGGAGAAGTCATCATCAGAACCACCATATTCCTCCAAACTGTCATTGTCTTTCAATAAGGGGTCTTTGTATTGTGGAACAGTAGCATTGCTTGCATTTTGTCTTTGTGAAGGGGCAAAGGTCCTTCAATGGAGAAATATTTTGTTTAAAATATTCTTGCCTTATTGCAAAGGAGTGAAAGTGAGGTTTACATGGGTAGGAAAGGGTGGATGTGTAGAAGAATGGCCCCAAATAAATGATTTCAAAGTATTGGTAAAGGCACTATGAGAGGGAGATTTTACATTTGTATATTGGGAGACAAGTAAATTTGAACACATAAGCATTTTGGGTAAAGGATTTTTTCTCTACATTGGTGTTTGCATGTTACTCAAAAAGTAAAAGGTTTGTAAATATGATTTGAGATGGTTAACTGACTTGCTTCAAGCAAAATTTTATAAGAAAGTGAGGACATTGAATAATCTTGTGTTTTTATTATTGAATTTACATTTAATTTAGAGATGCTCATATGATAAGTTTATGTATTAGTTAATACGTTTAGCGTTAGATGCTTGTACAGTAGATTAATATACAACAAGGTCCAGAAATATAACTCTGTGACTTAGAGTGTTTTTTCTGCCTTATGTGGTAGAGATGGATTGTTTGTGTATTACAATTATAATTTGTTTATTGTTGTACATTTTCATGATAATTGATTAATTATGTTAATAAATATCTGTCATTAGATTGCATGATTAATACATGTTGAGAAAAATCAACATGAGAATGATGTAGAACCAAACTTCACGGTATATTGGTGAGCTGTCGTCCTTTAGTTCTAAAAAATGAATGAAGAACAATGTTACAGCTTAGTATCTACAAGACTTAAGTATCTAGACAACGCTAAGAGCGATGATTATTCTCGTAAATGGCTAAACGCAACGAGGTTAGTGTCATATTCGCAATCGTCGGTAAGATGAAAAACATCTTATGCGTAAATACATCAAATACGGACAAAAAAGCATAATCCGAAAAAAATATATTTTCTATTCTCAAATTCAATTCGTAAACAAGGAACAACTTTGAACTTTAAGTTTCATTCGTATCCGTCGTTTATGGCTTGAATTCGTGTTAAAAGATCTTTTTTTCGAATTTTGTTTTTTCTATGTGTAATGCTGTTCATCGAATCGAACAATGTTGGGTTCACATTGTTAATAGTCAACTGCGAACAATTCGGCAGCATAACATTGTTTGATTCCGTTTTTCAGCAAGTTTTTATCCGTGCATAAGACGCACAATAAAATTGGAATGCGCAGTTAAAAAGTTCTGTGAGGGAACCACATTTTTCTAAATCGACAAACTTGCTTTTACCTCTTATGGAAATTGTGCGTCCTTCAGCAAAATCACTCCAGTTATTTCAAGTCACCGTTGGTGACAACAGTTGCAAACAAGTAAACTTTGGTATCGTCCAAATCATTAATCTGGATGAACGATTTTTGTCCATTTTTTTTGATTTCGATGGCATCCGTATCCTTTAAGTTTTTATCATCTTCTTCTGTTGAAAAAAGAATTTGTATTTATATGCAAAAAACTGATTTCTAACTAACTACCCTGACAGAATAGATGCTTAAAAACTCTTTCTGAAGTTATGAATTTGACCAAATATGCATGCCATTTGTGGAACTATTGTAACTATGCTCAAAAATTCAAAAGAATTTTCGCAATACACGCGACGCAAGTCAAAACTGAGATGTTGTCAAAGGTTAACTATTGCGTTGCATCTTCGTGATTGATTGGCAGTCATTCGCGAAAGGATTTGTGATGCGTTTATCAAGCAATCATACAATTTCGATAATGTTCGACATAGCATGTGTCACATAATGTTGCTAACGTAGGAAATAACTACGGACCTTTTTCTTTATAAACAATGTAGAATTTTTCCGGGTATCCGCCTTCCTTTGAGCTTGGAACGTAGGTGACATTGACACTATCTTCGTCGATGGCTTCAACTATTGGTGGACGTGCCACTGCCGGAGCTACGAAAAAGAATAAATTATATGTTTGATGTCATGCTAGCAAGAAAATCCCCATTTGCGTCTTGGTAAAAATACACGTATTGTGGTTTTGAAAACAACACGCGTGAATCCATGGGCATTTTGATGTTTTCATATTTTTGATGTTGCGTTGTTTTGTGTCAATCTTGTGTTACGTGAGGTTGCGTAAGGTTATGATTATTAAAATAATTTCTCACTTCTCATGTCTGTCGTGCGGGCAGAAGTTGAAACGGCTTCTCCTGAGCCTGCGTTTGTTTCTGCGGTTATAAACACAACGTACTCTGTCTTGGGCTGTAACTTGTTGAATAAATATTCGAGAACACGACTTCCTACTGTAAAGGAAGAGCTATTGATCCTTAGTTGGTAACCAACAATAATACCGTTAGCCTCGATCGGTGGTTTCCATTGCACGTACAAATAACGTCCGTATGACGTCATGTACCACCCGGGTTTTCCTTCCTTGTGGACACTTTAATATGATTACTTTTTGGTCCCGGGCCAATTTGGTTGTAAGCTTGCAAGTACATGGTGTAGTTCTTAAATGGTTGCAAGTCTCCCTGTCTGTATTGGGTCGTCATTACGTTTTTGATAAAGGTTACGCACGCGTTCTTTTCTCCCACACACGAACTAACCGCGCGTTTTACGCGTGTCTTACTCCCGTCTTCGTACCAATAGCTTAGCTGAAAGAAATGTGGCATGTCGAGTCAGATAAAAATTTAGACAAGATTGTCATGGAAAAAAACATATTTTTTCGATGGACAGCGAGTTGTTTTGTTGTAAGTGTAAATACGTAGCACGTCATTTCGTTAATATTCCTATGTGTATTTCATGTTCATTTTAAAATGAAGCTCAACAAGCAGGAAACATTACTTACTATAAAACCCTATTGAAACTACTAATGCATTGCACTGTTTTCAAATCATGTAACTACCAACTTTTATGGACATTTGGTAGTTGTTTTGCTAAACTAGTTCGGTATTTATCACAACCAAAGGAGCTCCTCCTGGTTTCTAAAGAACCTTCAATGTTTTTTTGTATTCGTTTGTTTTGTTATCTAAACATTCGTAAAGATACAGTTGAAGGCATTGACCTCTTTCCCAAATCAGCACAATAGTAAAATTAAAAACTTTGCCGTGCTGACAAATTTAAAAATTACTTTAAAAAAGAGCAAATACCATGGTGAATGGTCCAAATAATGACGTAATAGTTCTAAAAAGAACTGTTTAAAACCAGAACACTATCCCAGCAATTCTAAAAGAACTGTTTTTAAACCTGAAAAACACAGTTCGTCTGCTTTAAAACAGTTCTTTTAGAAATATTGGGTTAGTGTTCTGGTTTTAAATATTTCTTTTAGAATTATTGAATTGTTGATCTGATTTTGAATAGTTCTTTTAGAATTATTGAATTAGTGTTCTGATTTTGAATAGTTCTTTTAGAATTATTGAATTAGTGTTCTGGTTTTAAATAGTTCTTTTAAAATTATTGAATTAGTGTTCTGATTTTGAATAGTTCTTTTAGAATTATTGGGATAGTGTTCTGGTTTTGAATAGTTCCTTTAGAATTATTGAATTAGTGTTCTGGTTTTGAATAGTTCTTTTAGAATTATTGGGTTAGTGTTCTGGTTTTAAATAGTTCTTTTAGAATTATTGAATTAGTGTTCTGGTTTTAAACAGTTCTTTTAAGAACTATTACGTTATTATTTTGACCATTCGCTATGGTATTTGCTCTTTCTAAAACAATTTTTAAATCAGCACATTGGTAAATTTCTGCGAATAATCAACATCATCACGATTTATTCTTTAGTGTGAATTTTTTTGTGTTTGAAAAAGCTCGAAGTTCATCTTTGATTTTATTGAATTTTTATCGAAAGTGAAATGGTTCATTTTATTTGCCGTACGCGAATTTTAACTCCAGCGAAAGTAAAAATATGCAATGACCCTGCTATGTATGTGATTTATAGTATGTTGAAACTACGTTCTTGAAGGTCCGTTCGTGGAAGTGGCGTCAGCGATGCTGTAACTCGTCCAATTTAGCCTTCTATATTTTATATTATGTCGTACACACTGAGTGCAGCGTTACGGCTTTGCTAACTACGTTAGAGGCTAAATTGGACGAGTTACAGCATACGGTTTCAGCGCCGCTTCAAGCTTCAGTGCGAACGGACCTTAAGAATGAAAGCGATATGATAAAATCGCCACTGATTTTGAAATATGTCACAAATTTTTGTTCTCATCTTGTATCATAATTGTATACTAACTCCCTTCCATAACATACCTTGTATCCCTCGATCGGCCCGGAATGAACTCCTTCCCATTCCAGCAAAACGTAGTCGGATCCAATTTCCTTATGCCTGAACGATTGTGGGGCCACCATAGGTGCTGTCGTTATGAAGGAAAGAGAAGTTGAGCGAGTTGCCATCAGGGGCGGATCTAGGCCATGGCGAAAGTGGCTTGAGCATTTAAACGTTGTTTAACTTAGGCATTTAAAGGCACAAATACATTTCAAAGTTAATGAACTGTTTGATTATTGGGAAAAAACATCTTTTAGAGGTATATGCAAATGTGTCTCAAAGGCGTATCTTATGTTTCATCCTATGTGAAATTCAACCCTTAACAAGCTTTTCATGTACCTCTAACGACAATTTTTGTTTCCTCTGACGCAGTTCTCTTGATATTATTTTTGTCAATGGTCACGTGACACGTGTAAATTCCCGCGTTGCGAGACTTCACGTTTTCAATCAACAATACTCTGTTGTATTCTAAAAGAGCGACGCCGTCAATTTGATGAAACACTTGGCTCTTTTTACCCTGCAAATCCGTCTTCTCCCAACGATACTTTGGGAGTTGGACTGGATGATTTTAAAAGAGACGTTAAAATTAGTTGAATTTTGCTGATCCCCCATTCTACCAATTGTCAAAGGAAAGTGGTTTGGCACGAAGATATGGCGTGCTTTTGGATTTGGGCTGGGAAAACTTAGTTATAATGTTGGAGGTAGTTGGTGATCAGATACGATTGAGGACTAGTTGCACCTTTCCATTAGAAAAATTGTAGCTTAGTTTCGTAGCGAGTAAAGAAAGTGATGAACTGCGAACTTACTATCCAGCGGCAACACATCTTAATTTTACTATATCTCCCCGGGCAACTTCTTGGTTTGGGATTTTTTGAACGTCAGGACCAAACGAGGTGATGTTCTCTGGGAAAACAAAAAATCGTTTGTGCATATTGTTTTAACTATATGTATTGTGACCTCCTGGGTTGCTACTTGAATAAATATAAACCTACCTCCTGTAATTTTGAATCTAAAAACTCCAGACTTTTGATAGTTAAAGCTTGAGCCGTCTCCCTTGGCTTTGATCAGGCATCTTATGCCACGCATTTGTTGAATGAATGCTAGATTAGCTTTGGTGACGTGAGAAAAAAACAGTCTACCATCTCCCATGACCAATGCGTTCTCGACGTTGGAAAAGAGCCATGTCCCCAAAACAGTGAGTCCACCCCATTTGTAAATGGCACACTTGGTGTAGCCATGAGGTGGACAATCTATTGTTAGTTGTTGTCCGACAGTAACATTAAGTGTTTGATCGTTGTCGTCGAAAAAGCTGCAAGCAACTGCAAGGAATGATATCATAGTTTGCAAAGGAATCGAAAGAAACGTTAATTTTGCTTACGGCGGACATTGAGATGCGTGTCAAATTCAAGTGCCACTGAGGAAGTCAAGTTTATCGCCTCATATGCCGTTCTTATATAGCCATATGGCGTTACATAATCATGCATGATTCATAATAAGCATGCGCAATGATTTGACCGATATACAGTCTTCAATATACGATAAAAATAGTGAGCACGTTAACGTTCTCTTACGTACCCTTGAACTCCACTTTAATTTCGCGCCCAAAAAACATGTTACGATGGGCAGATTATCTACTAGGCTAAGTAGGCTTAAGCCTACAGGCCTGGGCTTTTGAGAGGCCCGTTGTATCTAGACATTATTATGATTTAGACGTTATTGCTATTCTGGACTGGCTGAACGAGCTTAATTTAGATCATTTATGCTAATGAAAACCTAAACGAGTTATTGAATGTAGAAGGAAAATGGCCTTAGTACTGTCTACTGTTCAAATGCGCAATGCTCAGAACTCATGAAGTATTGGCTTTTACTATTTCCCTGACCATGTCAATGATTTTCAAAATTTCGTTTTGAAATTTTACCCATTTTCTACCCTATGCAGGGGCGGATCTAGGCCATGGCGAAAGTGGCTTGAGGCACGGTCAGAATTCTGCCACTTAAGTTTTTCCAGGGTTGACTTTTTCATGATTAAAAATTTTGCTCAAATACAGAGAAATTCGATCAAAAGCAAAAATTGAATGAATTTTGTAATTTTTTGTCAAAAACTTGTGTTAACAGAACAAAAACTTCAAATTAAACGTCTTGTTAAAATAGTATTATCACCCAGTTAAACTCTGAACTGTAAAATCACCGAAAGCGTCTCGAATCTTGCCGAATACGCCATGAATGCTCGGAATATGTTCGTAAATCTGAGCCAGCAATCTCAGAATGAAGAGCCACGGTCAGCGTTCAAAAATTTCGCAATAGTTGCTAAATATAGTAACCTTTAGCCACGGTGCAGCGTTGCAAGCCAATCACAGGAACGTTTTGGTCATGTGCGCCACGGTGAGCCACGGTGAGTGTATTTTGATTGCGCAATAAATACAAGTCATATGAAATTGCTCGATTCTTGTCGACTTAACGCTACTTCTAGTTCTACTCAGCGATTAGGATCAATGGAAACTTCTAAAAGATCGATGTTCTTGAAAGCTCGTCCAAACCTTTCAGCAAGAGAACGCTTGCGAAATTATTTCTGGTGAATTGTCTAACTTGAGACAACACTGTGTTAAAATAATCAACGAGGAAAGGCTTCGTCGTATAAATTCTACTGGCGATATTATGCTGCAAACTTGTTCATTTTCAAAACTGCAGTTCCCTGAAAGCCAAATTGAAAGATCAGGACCCAATGTCCCTGTTAGGTAAGAATTTACATGTATTGGGGTATTAATTTATATTTTTATTTACGTTTGACATCTTGGCCTGAACTATATGATCAATCCGTTAATTTTCAGCTATTCATATTTAGTGTATCATGTAAAATATATGTCTAAAGCTGTCATTATTTTGCATACTCAGTCTGTCTAATGTACGGCCTAAATAATTTTAATTGTTACTGTCTGTTAAATAAAATGTTTTACTTCAATATTAGTCAAAGCTAGTGTTTTTAAAATTCAACCCAATCAATAATGTATTATCCTTGTATTCCTGGCATTTTATGTTATCCCCTGGTTAAAGAAACTAACATATCATTTTGAATAACTGTTACTTTTTTCGATTTATATAGAATATTGATGCTATAGTAGATGGAATCAATAAGTCGTCTGAATCCTGTTTGACATGCCTAGACTATTTCCAAATCTTAGACTACCTGCCTGTGACTTTGACTTTATCATGATGTTACCAAATTAACACAAAGAGAAAATAACTTTCTCAATTTCAATATTATTAGTCTATCTTTAACAGTATTGGTTACCCTAATTTATTCTAATGTCAGAGTCAGTCTAGCAGATTTGTTTCCAGGTATAACTTGGTATAACAAAGCAGCCATTGATACTTAAATACTAATTTTTCTTTTAGTACTTTAGCCAATGGGAATTTTCTGTTCAATGCATGTTCTATTGCATTAGTTGGGAATGAGACTCTCTCTATTTACTTGAGATTCCTAACTAGTGTTGAAATGTTTGAGAATGCAAAATACTATTCTACCCATCCTCTCATGGAGTCCCAGCATAAAAATGGTGCATTCACTTCACTTAAAAATGCCTTTGCCATGTGTATATGCAATGCAGCTCTAACCTCTTTAGAAAATGCGAATGAAATTGGGTCTTGGATTAGACCATCTTATCATGCATTTAATCTTGCCTTCAGTGTTGTGTTGTGCTGTAAAATATTCACTATTTCCTCTGCTGATGGATGGTGGCACTGCAAAAATTGGTAACATGAATCAACTCATTATTAATAAGAAAACCCACTTAGGTTTAGCGAAATGTGGGTTTAGCTAAGAGGGTTTAGCAAAGTTCTACAAAATGATCATCACTGACCACAACTGAATGTTTATGACACAGACGTTTATGAACCACAGAGATTATAGATAATACTAGAGGTTGCATTGCTGAAGAATTAGGAGGACGCAAAGTTGGGGGGTAGAGGTGGGTGTGGGGTTAGGTGTTAATTTTATCAATTTAAAGAGTTAGTAAATGTTTTTTTCGCGAGCTGTTACATAATAATCATGTGTTTTTTATAACCTCCGTATTCTTTATATGTTTTCATTAAACTATAAGCGATGAAAACATATGTCGTTCTTCCTATTTCTTCTGTTTTTACAACTCCATTTTACGGTATAAATGGTAAATATATGTTTTTTGAACTCTATTAGCAGTTGAATTAAAACGAAAAAAGCTTTTTTATCAAGCAACACTCACGACTTGACAAGAGACCAAATTTAAATAGCCAATTTGTTTTTCAAAGGCCAATGAAATTTAAAAAGGCCAAAATCGAGTTCATAACCTGTCTCAAAAATACCAAACATACAACACAAAGTTGCAACTGAATTTGTTTAGTAATGATAGCATAATATAATAATAGTTGCTGAACGTATGTCAAAATTGATCATGCATGTTTTGCATAAACAAATAGGTGGATACTGTGCAGTTGCATACGATCCGGATGTGGTCAATACACATATTATACATGTGGTGATGCACTAGGCACTTCCAAAGCAGACGGCACATTATTATAAACAGGTGTTTCTCAAAGCAGTACCCTAGCCCAGAGCTGAAACTAGAACGTTAATTGGGGGTGAATATTTATATATTCAGCACTGCCCGAATTTCAAAAATATTCAATATAAATTTGAAATTTAAAACATCTCTATTAGTAACACATGCTCTTAACTGCATAACAAATCAGTAATACAGTGGTGGAAAGACTATAGCATTTCATTTATTCACGGATTTCAAGACGAAGCTGAGGACAAAGCAACAAAACAATATGAGACTAAAGTAGCTGAGCGCAATCATGTTCATCTAGCTTCACTTTAGTAAGAAATAACTGAGAATTGCTGCGTTAACTTTAAGGAGAAAATTTTGAAATCTAGACTCTCGGAAAAGCAAATTCCTTCATTTTTAATGTAGAATATAACAATATTTTAGTTATAATCTCATCTAAAAAAAATTCTAATATCGCCATTTTTTAAATTCTGTTCGGATAAAAATTTTACTTATCTTGTGGTATCTGATGTAAAATCAACGCAGTTTCCGTACCTTTCTGTAATCACAGGACTGTTGCCACAGGAGTGAGAGAAAGATGAAGCATGTTATTTTTCAGTGAATAACCAAAAGACAGTTCACTACAAAAAAATAATTCCCCATCTTTGTTGCCCCATCAAATGGGTAACATTGTAACATGGTAACATTGTAACATGGTAACAGCCATAAAGATGGCAAGACTAATAAAAGCAATGTTCAAAGGTGGTCTTCTTCCAACAACAGCAAAGATGTTTATCCAACAATCGTAAAGATTGCAAGATTAATAAAAGCAATGTTCAAAGGTGATCTTCTTCCAACAGCGACAAAGACGTTTATCCAACAATGGTAAAGATGGCAAGATTAATAAAAGCAATGTTCAAAGGTGGTCCTCTAAAAACAAAGTAACAAAATGATTTTTGGTGGATGGGATTTTTTGATCTACCAAATAAGAAGGTGGCATCGCAGCACAACGAAGATATGGACATAGTCAATTGCACTCCCATCAACAAAATCTCTTGGATATATTGTACAATTGAACATTTTAGCCAACGAATCCCAATTTCCTTCACTTCAGCATCATTAGTAATTGGGTAGTATGACTGAATAGCACACTGGATTACTGTGGACAAAGCAAACATACACATCAAGGGTGAAAAGGTGTAATTATTCGCTCTTTCCACTGCTTCTTGTAAAACTGCTGCAATTTCATTCGCATTTTCTAAAGAGGTTAGAGCTGCATTGCATATACACAAAGGCATTTTAAGTGAAGTGAACGCACCATTTTATGCTGGGACTGCATGAGGATGGGTAGAATAGTATTTTGCATTCTCAAACATTTCAACACTAGTTAGGAATCTCAAGTAAATAGAGAGAGTCTCATTCCCAACTAATGCAATAGAACATGCATTGAACAGAAAATTCCCATTGGCTAAAAGTACTAAAAGAAAATTAGTATTTAAGTATCAATGGCTGCTTTGTTATACCAAGTTATACCTGGAAACAAATCTGCTAGACTGACTCTGACATTAGAATAAATAAGGGTAACCAATGTTAAAGATAGACTAATAATATTGAAATTGAGAAAGTTATTTTCTTTGTGTTAATTTGGTAACATCATGATAAAGTCAAAGTCACAGGCAGGTAGTCTAAGATTTGGAACTAGTCTAGGCATGTCAAACAGGATTCAGACGACTTATTGATTCCATCTACTATAGCATCAATATTCTATATAAATCGCGAAAGAAAGTAACAGTTATTCAAAATGATATGTTAGTTTCTTTAACCAGGGGATAACATAAAATGCCAGGAAAACAAGGATAATACATTATTGATTGGGTTAAATTTTAAAAACACTAATATTGAAGTAAAGCATTTTATTTAACAGACAGTAACAATTAAAATTATTTAGGACGTACATTAGACAGACTGAGTATGCAAAATAATGACAGCTTTAGACATATATTTTACATGATACACTAAATATGAATAGCTGAAAATTAACGGATTGATCATATATTTCAGGCCAAGATGTCAAACGTAAATAAAAATATAAATTAATACCCCAATACATGTAAATTCTTACCTAACAGGGACATTGGGTCCTGATCTTTCAATTTGGCTTTCAGGGAACTGCAGTTTTGAAAATGAACAAGTTTGCAGCATAATATCGCCAGTAGAATTTATACGACGAAGCCTTTCCTCGTTGATTATTTTAACACAGTGCTGTCTCAAGTTAGACAATTCACCAGAAATAATTTCGCAAGCGTTCTCTTGCTGAAAGGTTTGGACGAGCTTTTCAAGAACATCGATCTTTTTAGAAGTTTCCATTGATCCTAATCGCTGAGTAGAACTAGAAGTAGCGTTTTTCAAGTCGACAAGAATCGAGCAATTTCATATGACTTGTATTTATTGCGCAATCAAAATACATTCACCGTGGCTCACCGTGGCGCACATGACCAAAACTTTCCCTGTGATTGGCTTGCAACGCTGCACCGTGGCTAAAGGTTACTATCATTGAGCTCTATAAGACCTGGAGGGGCAAAGGGGCCTGGACCCCGTGGTCAAAAACATGGCGGTAATGGCGGATTTTGGTTGTCAAAACTTCCACTTTGAGAAAAATTTTTAACATTCGCTCCCTCCCGAAACGGATCTCTATTACTGCTCATAATAATGACAACCACGATACCGTAAGCATAAAATATTGAAAATAATGCTTCAGGTTTTTGTGAAATAGACACACACATTTAAATGAGGTAAATCTACTGTAAAATAACGTATATTTTGTCAAGTAATGCTTTAGCTATATTAAAAATAAATATCAAACGGCAATCTTTACACTGTCAATGTGTTGTTAAGCTTTAATGCATAATCCCATGCGCATTACTTGTGTTTTTGACTGTTTGTGAACAGCTTGGTGCAACTGTCTTTCTTGAATAGATGGGTAAATCTTAGTTAAAATGTCCAAAAAGGAGTTAGAAAAAGTTAGCTTACCCCTACGACTTAAGTCGACTGGAAATATATTATAAGTAGGTATGTAATTTTTTTGAGTTTTTTTTTTGGTAGAATTGATTCTGGGTGTCTTATAAAGTATTATGATATTCTGAAGAAAATATCTTGAACTAGGAGAGCAAAAGAACGAAATTCAGAAATTCTATAATCATGTTGCTGGTTCTGTTTTGAGGCAAGATATTAGAAGCTGGATTGTCATTGACAACCATGGATCTACTACTGAACAGAACTACATTAATTTCCCATTGAAAATACGATTTCATAAATTAAAGTGCATTGGTTTCTCTGACATAACACTTTTCTTATTGCTGCATGAAGGCAAATCTGTTTAAATAATTATAATGTAGGTGAAGATATTTAGCATGTTGTATAATTGATATTGTACAGTCCTTATTTATAATATTATGGCCTTGTGTAATGTATGTCAAGAAGAACTTATTAATTCTCAAAAATGCTAACCTTCTTGCACTACTTTTCTTTTGTGTCCTTACAAATTACAGTTACCTATACTAATTTTTCTAGGTTCAAACAACTTGACAAACTTTTGAATTGTACATTATGCCTTTGAATTTTGTTTTCATCTTTTGATAAAATATCAGTGAATGACTTAAAATCAAGTTTATATAAAACAGTATTTTGTACAAAGAAACTATACATAATTGGAAAAGTCTCATGTTGAAGACAGATGTCGCTTTTTACTAGATTGCTACTCTTATTCTTTTAAATGATATCATAATTCTTCAAGACATAAAAGTTTTTGCCATCAATTTTGCTTGTTCCACATTCAACTTCATTGCAACCAATGCATCTTATGTGAATTTTTAATCACCTGGAATTGAAAACGATGGATTTTGTCAGAGATGATACTATATTTAAGGTTACATGTCATCATAAGCTTATCTTGAGCAAATATTTCAAGGTAGGAGCATAATTTGGCACATTATTGAACAAAGTAGTTTTATCTTATTTCTATGTACTAACCTGTTTACTACAACAAACAGTTCATTTACAGAAACACCAGATGGCATTTATAAAACTTTTAGCAAAAGCAAACCTTAACACACCATCATCAAGATTGTCCATAATCTGTCAAATTATCCAGGCTAGCTGTTCAATACAGGTATTTTTATTGTAATGACATGTACCAAAGAGCTCATTAATTAATCCTGCACTGCATTTGATTTCAATACAGCTCTGATCTTAATGTTTGCTTCATATTTTCTGAAAAATATCATGAAAAAATCCTCCATTTCAACTCAGTTGAAACAAGGAGTTTTAAGATATGCATATCTCGATAAGAACTGATTGCTTTGCCTCGTCTAGCAATCGATTAAGTAAAGAACAAATAAGACTGGATAAACATAACTTAAATTATAACTTAGGAGTAAAAACATTCACAAAATTTATGCCATCACACTTCAAGTATTGATTTAAAACAAAACACTGAACACTTTAAATAGTACACAATCTTACGTTGCTTACCGGTGTCATGAAATGTTTCCTTTTCTGGCATTACTTCAGCATCCGTATACCAAACAGGTTTGCAGCATGTTTTAAAGATAAAATTTCTAAAGTTTTTGTGCTTCGCATTGATATTTTATATAATCGCAATTGTGGTTGTCAAATCCGGGTGGGCGAAAAAAATTTCATTTCATGAGCCCGCGTCTTTCCGCTGACTTTGACAACCAAAATCCGCCATGTTTTTGACCACGCGGCCGCGCGATAATGATTTATAATAATTTTGATGACGTTTCCCCTCCAGGTCTTATAGAACTCAATGGTTACTATATTTAGCAACTATTGCGAAATTTTTTGAACGCTGACCGTGGCTCTTCATTCTGAGATTGCTGGCTCGAATTTACGAACATATTCCGAGCATATTCATGGTGTATTCGGCAAGATTCGAGACGCTTTCGGTGATTTTACAGTTCAGAGTTTAACTGGGTGATAATACTATTTTAACAAGACGTTTAATTTGAAGTTTTTGTTCTGTTAACACAAGTTTTTGACAAAAAATTACAAAATTTATTCAATTTTTGCTTTTGATCGAATTTTGCTGTATTTGAGCAAAATTTTTAATCATGAAAAAGTCAACCCTGGAAAAACTTAAGTGGCAGAATTCTGACCGTGGCTCAAGCCACTTTCGCCATGGCCTAGATCCGCCCCTGGACTCCTCTTCTTTATGTCATCAAAATTCCAAAGGAATATGAGTGCATAATTGACGAAAAACCGCGAGTTGTATATTTCTCAAACAACTTATTCTATATATATGATCTATATGTTCATACCAATTTCCAAACATGGTTATACTTACATGTAACGTTAATATGAACATAGCATGTTGAAGTTTTTCCACCATACAGAAAGTGCTTGTACGGAATTTTGTGCTGTCCTATTAAGAACGACTGTGGAGAACTAATGTTCGACTTTTCCTCTCCTTCTTTTATGTATTTATGAGGACAAGTGAAGTTTTCCGGTTCACTCCAAGATATAATTGCTACTCGTTTCCCCCATTCGACCATCTTGTTCACGACATTCTTTGCACACCAACATTTACCTGAAAAATTTATTTAATAAATAAAAATAGACATGCATGGTCGTATTACCATATGTAGCAGGAGAGTGATGTATAACAAAGTCGTTCGATCTGCATAAGAAACAGACCATGACAAGCTACATCCATTAACGATGAACGTAGCCACGGAATAAAACTGAAAAACAGTTTAATTTCTATTTTTTAGACTAAAAAGCCAACGACTTAATCATTTGATCTTGCTAAACTTGACTCTTTAGTGAGGAAATCCATGTTTCTGATACAGCAATGTTACGAATGTACATAGGTCTGCAGTTTTTTGCATACGCAATAGATATGTAAAAAAATACAAGTATACCTTTTTCTACCTTAGGTTTTTGCAAATTAACTCTTCTCCAACAGTAAACTTTTATATGAAAATACGTATGTAAAGGCAAATGTAAAATATATAGATTACCTTCAAGTGGACAAATTTCACTGAACATCCTGAATCGTTCCAAAAGATAATTTTTCTCTTCGATACAACCATTAGTTAAAGACAAATTTCCGCACCTTTCTTCCGATATATTTTTTTCTTGAACAAACACATTCCATTTATCTTCACAAAATTCAAACTTTTTGTTCCATCCCCATTTAACGGCACATTTAAGAGTCACGGTCAGCATCAACCACAAGATGACAACAAAACGCATCATTTTTTATCCTTAAAACTGCAATTGTATGGAAAATCATAGCTGCACAAGTTCGATGATAGACACTGAAAACATACAACTATTATTATCGTAAATATCAAAATATCGAAGCATTTGGTTTATATTTGGTTTATCTGTTTTTTATTTGCTGATGGATAAAAACTTTAAATGCAAACCGCAAACGCAGAAATTATATACGTCAATCCATACACATCTCCTTGTATCTCTCTTACGAACGTGGAAAATAAGCCTCTTTTTTAAAATTTATTGGTTTTACAGCACACAAAAGTGGATTAGGAAATTGTTTTTGGAAATGGATAAGAAATTTTGGTAGTAAACATTTTTGGTGATGAATCTCATCTTCATCATGAATATTTTTGCTGTAGATCATGCTCACATGTACGCATTTAGGCATACAGTATCATCTATTATATAGTAGAAAAAACATCAAAAAATTGATGTTGTTATCGATTTTTTATAGGTCGTACGCCGTGTCTTTTAATAAGGGACAGCATGAAGAAAATCAATCAGTCAGTTTAAAGCTTTTTTTATATTTCGCTTTCTAAATTTTTATCTACTTCTAAATGTTGTGTATGATTAGGACTACCAAAACACATTTTCTTATTTGTGGATGGAAACGGGGTTTTTTTCATAAACTTTTTAAAACTGTTTATTCCGTCCAAAAATTACGAATACAAATATCTAAATACAAAAACAAAAAAGTAGAACAAATCAGCTGATAACAACTGAATTAGAATTACATTTGCCTATGCTTCAATCTGAAGTTTGATCATAAAAATGTTCTGTCCTTATAAGAAACAAGCCCAAAGAATGTCTTCGAGGTGAATGATGCTTTTTAAACGACTGCACACTTACATTTACATTCTTTCCTTATTCACAAAAAATCCATGTCGATGTTGCCTTCGTAGATTCAAGCAAAAAATTAAGATGCAGAAACAGAATATAGAGCTTATAGCAATTTAACCATCACGAATTTCAATGCTACAGCATTGTTTCATCTAAACTGGAAATCTAATCATAAATTAAAATATCTTAATATCAACTTACCTTTGGTCTTTAGATAATTTCCCAACGATAATGAAGCCAATTTAGCGATTCGGTGATACACCAACAATCATTAAACATTTAAAATACACGACAAATTTCTTTAGAGCAAACATGTTTAGGCATACTTTATGACTATTGTGCTCCTACGAAATTATACACCAATAATGTACAGCAATAATGTTGAAAAGCAAGTGTCCAATATTAATCTTGCAGCATGTGCTTCCATCTGTTCCGTTGATATGTCCATTGCAATTCAATTTTAGTAAAATATTTCTCAACTAATAAAGGAGAATTTTACAAAAATGATCCACGATGTATAACTTTTATAGTTTTCACATTTTCCCAATCACCTATAACTTGATGAAAAGTCTAGTAAAATTTTCTGTCCTCTATTCAAAATTCGTTACCTATATTGATTTCTGCGACCCCCCCCTCCTCCAACAAAAAAAATGACAGCGCGCCATTGAACCATATGCTTGCCCTAGTGATGAATGATAACTTATACAATAAACGATAAGAGCACAATGGAGAAAGTCTTTTTAGTGAAAACATATAAATAGCGTTCAAAAAATTTCGCAATAGTTGCTAAATATAGTAACCTTTAGCCACGGTGCAGCGTTGCAAGCCAATCACAGGGAACGTTTTGGTCATGTGCGCCACGGTGAGCCACGGTGAATGTATTTTGATTGCGCAATAAATACAAGTCATATGAAATTGCTCGATTCTTGTCGACTTGAAAAACGCTACTTCTAGTTCTACTCAGCGATTAGGATCAATGGAAACTTCTAAAAAGATCGATGTTCTTGAAAAGCTCGTCCAAACCTTTCAGCAAGAGAACGCTTGCGAAATTATTTCTGGTGAATTGTCTAACTTGAGACAACACTGTGTTAAAATAATCAACGAGGAAAGGCTTCGTCGTATAAATTCTACTGGCGATATTATGCTGCAAACTTGTTCATTTTCAAAACTGCAGTTCCCTGAAAGCCAAATTGAAAGATCAGGACCCAATGTCCCTGTTAGGTAAGAATTTACATGTATTGGGGTATTAATTTATATTTTTATTTACGTTTGACATCTTGGCCTGAAATATATGATCAATCCGTTAATTTTCAGCTATTCATATTTAGTGTATCATGTAAAATATATGTCTAAAGCTGTCATTATTTTGCATACTCAGTCTGTCTAATGTACGGCCTAAATAATTTTAATTGTTACTGTCTGTTAAATAAAATGTTTTACTTCAATATTAGTCAAAGCTAGTGTTTTAAAATTTAACCCAATCAATAATGTATTATCCTTGTATTCCTGGCATTTTATGTTATCTCTGGTTAAAGAAACTAACATATCATTTTGAATAACTGTTACTTTCTTTCGCGATTTATATAGAATATTGATGCTATAGTAGATGGAATCAATAAGTCGTCTGAATCCTGTTTGACATGCCTAGACTAGTTCCAAATCTTAGACTACCTGCCTGTGACTTTGACTTTATCATGATGTTACCAAATTAACACAAAGAGAAAATAACTTTCTCAATTTCAATATTATTAGTCTATCTTTAACAGTATTGGTTACCCTTATTTATTCTAATGTCAGAGTCAGTCTAGCAGATTTTTTCCCAAGTATAACTTGGTATAACAAAGCAGCCATTGATACTTAAATACTAATTTTTCTTTTAGTACTTTAGCCAATGGGAATTTTCTGTTCAATGCATGTTCTATTGCATTAGTTGGGAATGAGACTCTCTCTATTTACTTGAGATTCCTAACTAGTGTTGAAATGTTTGAGAATGCAAAATACTATTCTACCCATCCTCTCATCGAGTCCCAGCATAAAAATGGAGTCCCAGCAAAAGTCGCTCGCTACGTCACAGGGCCACGGTCAGCCCAGAAGCTGGATCCGCCCCTGCTATGAAGTTACAAACAGGAGATGGAAAAGCAAAGGAAAAATGAACTTAGTAGAAGGAATAGATATAGCATAAAGGCCCTTAACTTTGTCTTAGCCTACAGGCCTCGTAATTAGTAATCTCCTACTGTTCACAGGATGTATAGAGATCTATGGTGACACAGGGAAAGCGTTCAGCAGCTGTAACTTTATTTGCTATTGTTCTAAACTGTGTTTCCCGGAGATGTTTGTTTTCGGTTGCTGCCGACGAGAAATCATCCAAAAATAAATTTTGCCCTCATAACGTTTACCTTTCACAGAAAGTCTCATAGACGTCATTAACCTTTTTACGCTGTTTGACGCCTCACATTGATACATCCCACTGTAGCCAACTTGCACGCTGGGAAACCACAGCGATCCCTCATTTATGACGCAATTCATCTTGTTACCCGATGACATCATTCTTATTCCGTTGTAGAACCATGCGTACGTGATGGGAGGTACACCTTTAGCTTCGCATTGCAATGTCAAGCTGGAATTTACGTCAACTGAAGCGTCTGTGAGTCGTTTAATCCATTGAGTTTCCTCTGTTGAATATAGAACAGCATTACAGAAGAACATCCTTGTCCGAAACAAATGCATTTTTAGTTGCATTGTGTACGGTTTGGAAATATTAAGAAAGGCGGATGGCTAATTTTGACCAATGTCTAAATTTTTTGTTTTCAATATTTTGTACGATTTTCCTAATTGCACTGCGTTTGAAATAAATTTTCAATCTGCATTACACGAGGAAATCTACTCAAATTTAATTTACTGAATTTCTACTGTTTGTAGACTATTCAAGTTTAAATGAAACGAATTTATTACCAATGGATCTTTCCTTAAAAAAATAGATAAGAAATGAATTTCTATGCTGCAGTAGAAAGTTTGATGCAAGGTCTGGTTTCATTGCTCATTTTCATTTAGATCATTTACATTGATCTATGATATTATTCTAAAAATTCATGGACGGTAACCAATCACGTTAAAGTAACCATATAAAGAAACATTAATAAAAAATAGTCTCAACGACTATGTTAAGATAACTTTTCGGAGTCATCCTAACACCCCCTCTCCCCTCCCAGTAGCGGATCTAGGGTGCGTCAAAATAAATTACTGCAGCTCATTTTGGAATACAATAACATTTTTAGGCCTCATTAGAGACAAGTCATCGATAAAATTATATTCTTTAGAAATGCAAAACCAATAGTGATTTCGTGAAAGAATTAAAAATTGAGCAGCTGTAATTTATTTTGACGAGCGCTGAATCTGCTATTGATAACACTTTTGGAACGTCTTTCATGTAAGTAAACATTACACCTTCTCATGTCGTTCGAATAGCAGTTTTTATGTCAAAGATCTGTGAAATTTCTGACAACAGGTTCCTAGTTTAACCAGGTTGCCTTTCCGGGCTTATTGTCGGTGGTGCATTCATTTGTACAAGATAATTTTATTTTTTCTTGGGCATCCATGGATCGCTCAGAGGAAAATTCATGTTAGTCGTCAACTCTTACCTAACATTGTGACTGTAGTGGTTGCCTCGTACCAGTCACCGTAACTATTTCTCGCTCTGCAAACATACGTCCCAGCATTCTTTGCGTCAAAATTGTAAATGACATATTGCCTCTTGTTCGACGTCGTTTTCCCCAGCTCTTCCTTATGGCCCAAACGCGTCAAAGAGACGAGAGGAACAGGTCTAACGAAATATAGTTTATCCATTTCAATGCAAGATTCATTTGGCTACATACAATGAGCTCAAGATTTGCATTTCTGATGAACGGGTTTTGACAGCTTTTTTCGATAAATTTCCCGAATGTATCTTTATAAATAAACCAACCTGCCATGTGCAATGCATTCCAAGACAAATGTTTTCCCTTTAATGGCGTATTTTGGTTCTTTAAAGTCACTGAAGATACCTGGTTCTTTTACTTCGTATCTTTGTTCTGTACAGAAAAAATAAAATCAACATAAGTTGACCTCGACCATTTTCTGTTTGAGGTTTATATGCTCACACTGGAAATATAGTTTTGTTTACCAGTCAGCCGCATTTTTTGGTGTTGGAATCAATTGAAGGAATGCGTTTTCTATGGTGTATCATAAAGTGAACTACGTCATGATGTGTCAGAAAAAAGTTAATTTTATACTGTAAGCAATGGTCAAAACGTGCATGCTTAAGTGTAATTTGCATCTGACAAATCGTTTTCAATCATTCTCCAGAGATCAGCCAGGCGATGGATAAAGCAGCCACATTGGTATTCCAAACAAAAGAACTTCACTAAAATTCTTTTCAATTGGCAAACCAACATGGCGGTAACAAGTCATGCGAAAACGCTCTGTGACGCAATCAACAGCATGGATGCTAGTCATTTAAATTTAATTAGTCAATCACCTATCGGAACTGCAACAGCAAGCTTTAAAGTTCTTATCTCTGTGCGACCAAGCATTGTGTTCCCAACTACGCACACGTAACTTCCCGAGTCGGCTGTTGTGACGTAAGAGAAATAGAGATCGCCGTTGTAACCCACAGTGTAGTGGGGTGCATCTTCCAGAGGAAGGAGTAGGTCGGTATACTGAAAATCTTTCTTTGACCAACGAACAGTTCGCAAATTCCGCGGTTTCATGTTAGGAATTTGACATCGTAGAATTACAGAATCGGCGTTGTTCGCCTTTACTTTTAGAAATGGTTGGGAAAATTTATCTAGAACTGAGTGAATGAGACAACAGTACGAAACAATTAGCTGCATAGCAACGAGAGAGAAATTACCGCAATTGTTAGTGTATATTGATGGCTCATGTGTCATTTTAAGCACGTTTGGAGTAGGTATAAATGAAGGATATTACTTCATCTTACATGTCGATTTGAACACAAATGTAGTATCTTCCTATATTATCCGTTTTGCCAATAAATATAGGATGCTGACACAATGTTTTTATATGATGAGGTTTGTGAAAAAAGACTGATTGACGATAACGTTAATCGTACCGACTGAGAATGCGACGTTAAAGCAAGATATACATAAAACAATAGATGTACATGAAAAGATCAAAAGAAAAACAAAATGTAAAACGCGGACATTAATCACTTAATCTTCTGTGAGTCTATGAGATCATAGCTTCAAACACGAGGTAAATTGATCAATCACAACTAAGTTAAGATAATATATGCACGTAAAAGGAACTCTGACTTTCCATCCCATGCATAGCAGGTATTAAAGCCAATTTTTAAGATAGCCTAACTTACAAGGAAAGTCGAGCCTGGCTGGAAGACTTTTGATCACTCCAACTGGATTACTCGAACGGCAGCGGTAATTTCCACTATCACGATATTCGTCCACTTTCTTCAGGCGAAGACCACCGTTTTGCAATACATCAAAATGATTGCCTTTTAAGGGAGCATCATCCTTCTCCCAGGTCACGGAGGGTGTGGGTTGACCACGTGTGATGCAGTACAGTGATATGTCAATCCCTGCCTGTGCTATGGTGTCTACTGGATTTGAAAGGATCGACGGACCCTCGTAATTTTCTGAAAAGACATGTAAATAATTGCAAATCTGCTTTAATAATATTTTTTTACACACAGTGACACATATTAAGATCTTAATATTTTCCCAACGAGTTTCAGTTGATTTCTTTATATTGTTCTACATTTGCTTCACCAGTGTCACACCACTAACTTGCGCAGCTCATTCGCAATTATGCTTCCTACTTTTTTTTGCTTTCGAGCATTCTGTGTGAGCAATCAAATTGGGATGATTTTAGGAATCGCTTCATTTTCAGTTCATATTGGAGGATTTTTTAGTCCAAAATCAAAAGCCATAATGTGATCACAACACCATCAACAATACAGCTCCGTTAGAGTTGTGGGAATTTCGCGTACTAACTTACAATAGCGAAGGTGGAAGTGGTGAATGCCCTACAGCACAGGCGCGCTCGGGAAGTGACGGTACATGTAAAAGCAATATTGCAATACAAAACAACATTGATACGATTAGTTGAAGATAGAATTTTCTTCAAGAATTAAATGAGTTATATGGGTTTGTTTTGGAGTGTGGAGTAACATGGCTTAAGAAAATGAGTAAACATGTAGTGGATAAGAATTATAAAGATAAGCAAAAGGGTAACAATGGATAAAGATGAACTTTATGAACAGTAAGTCACTCCAGTTCTTTGCTATTTTATTTTTTATAGCAATGATCATCTTTACAAAACGACCTAAGAACAAGACAGATGTGAAGAAAGGAGAAAGCTTCTCACTACAATGTGAAGCTTACTCCAAGCCAGATCTACCTATCCAATATAAATGGTTTCACAACGGAAAAGACTTGGGAAAAGACACTCCAATCCTAAATGTGGCTTCATCTCAAGTAAGTAGAATTTCCAAGATACACAAAAATAACAAGACGGAATATTTCTATGTTGCAGTAGAACCTTGCTCCAACAAGCTCAGCGTTCTTTGTTGAATATTGCATACACTGTTCAATTTTCAATCCCATTGCAAATTTACTCATGTTAGTTACAATCATTGACGATTAACACAAACATGTGCCTCGAAACAGCATTAGTCTTCATTTTGACTATACTTGGATGATAAAGTAAATGGTTTGAACCCGAGTATGTTTGTAGATCGTCCAGGTATAGTCCTGAAGGACTGTTTTGTTGTTGTTGACTGACGTTTCGACAACCGCCAAGATGACTCTGAAGATGACTCTGAAGATGACTACCGCTAAGGTTGTCATAACGTCAGTCAACAACAACAAAAACAGTCCTTCTCAGGACTATACCAACCTGGACGATCTACATTTACAAACATACTTGGATGATGTTAAGAAGATATAAATGGGTCGGTTTGAACAATTCTTTGAATTTAACAGGAAGAGAAATCGAACGTGTGATTTTCTCTCTTCCATAGAGATTAGGGGCACATAAATGAGGCAATTACCCAGCAATATGTGATTTTGAAAATTGTGACTACCAACTGCAATATAAATTGCTATTACATCACGTGTGTGTTGTATTTTCTTATTCTAGCTAAAGACAGCGGAGAATATAAATGTCGAGCCTTTGTCAAGACGAACATTTACAATACAGGAAAAACTTCAACGGCCCTCGTCATTGTAAACGGTAAGATTATTATCCAGTGATCTCTACGTTTTTCTCTTATCCCCCTGAAAAGAGCATGAATTTTGTGTCTTCTTTTCAAAAGTCACTGTCTGAGATATGTATTTGCCAGATCTAAATTTGAGCTTTGTAACTTATCGTTATTATTCCTGGCTGTTTGATAACTCTGTGATCTCAACCTCATATAACAGGTCCTCCAGATGCTCCACAAAATTTAAACATCAATGGAGGATGTCAAAACTTCACTGCTAATCTTGCTTGGACGTTATATCTCAACTCTTATCACACTGTGGACAGAGTCTTCATCCAGTGGAGTGTGATGGAAAATATGACTATGTGGTACAATGTAACGGACAACATGACTGTAAGTGGAAACCTAGAAGGTCGTATCGTGAAGGGACTGAATCCTTACACAGACATAGTTTTTCGAGTGATTGCTGAGAACGTTTATGGATTGAGCGAGCCAAGTAATTACACAAAAGGACAAACGTGCAAAACCCCAGCTGATAGTAAGTACAAAACACATATTAGCTGTTCCCGTCTAAAATGTAGACTTCCCCAAAATCTTTTCACACCCAGGAAAAGGATGTAAAACAGCGGAGAAGAGTTTGCTGTTCGGCTTAAAAAAAATCAAATGAGAAATGTATCATTTCTCATTCAATTGTAGAAATCGACTCATAACTAAAACTAAAACATGAATGTTTTTTTTTCTCGTTTAATTGCTTTAGAACAGTCAGTTTGTCTTACTGGAGTCACTGCCTATTCAGAAATGGCGCAAACCCTTAAAATTAAATGGAAGGTGAGTATACGAATGGACGAAAACATCTCTTGCATGACATGCGCATCTCTTATTTGAAAGACACTGAAATTCTTACAATCACCATGTCTGAAGTAAAGTGATGAATATTACTTAACAAAACTTCAACGTCGGATATTTTTTCGCTGTAAGTCTCTATTGCATCACATGAATTCCAAAAACAACTTTAAAATTTCCGCCTTAAGTCAACTCCTGCAAGCAACAACTTTAAGACTTCTCCTTCCACTTCTCCCTCCGAACCACAACTTTACCAATATTGTTGCAAGGCGGGAAACGTTGTTATTTATATAATTCGAGGTATCAGATTACTGTGGATGTGTAAGTGCGATGTGTTGTATGGTTAGGGTGAGGTGTTAAGACTGGAAAAGCTTAAGAGGGATGGAACTGCCTTTGGTGTCAAGTCAAGGCCTTAGTTTGGAGATGAAGAGGTTTTCGGGGATCCATCATCAAGATCTATAATTCTTGTTAACTTTCTTATTAGTCTGAAAATGTGTTGAGTCAAGACGAAACGTCACTCTTTCAATAAATTTTATAAAACCAAATTTTATATGGCTATGCTAAAAACTATTTGTTGAGCTTTAAAATATATGTTGAGAATCTACAACTTTACATCAATTTATGCTTCAACCTCTTCCAAACCATAATCACCTTACTTTATTCATGTCACTATGAACGACGCCCGCTCTTTCGGAACGAGAGAAAACTAATTATGAACAACTAACGATACATTTCAGGCAGTACCAAAGATTTATGAAAATGGTCCAGGCTTTGGGTACAACGTGAGCTACCGAATAACCGCATCGAAGTGGAAACACGAATTAGTTTATGGAAAAGAGTACATACTAATGAACATGAGCGTCGATGAGCAGTGGGCAATTCAAGTGCAAAGCATAAATGCGAAGGGAAATGGCCCAGAGTGCCCTATTAAAAGATCAGCAAGCGAAGGTAAAGTCATTAAAAATCATCGCATTTAATGGCAACTCGCTCAACTTCTCTTTCCTTCATAACGACAGCACCTACGGTGGCCCCAAAATCGTTCAAGCATAAGGAAATTGGATCCGACTACGTTTTGCTGAAATGGGACTCAGTTCATGGGCCGATCGAGGGATACAAGGTATGTTATGGAAGGGAGTTAGTATACAATTATGATACATGAGAACAAAAATTTGTGACATATTTCAAAATCAGTGGCGATTTTATCATCGCTTTCATTCTTGAGGTCCGTTCGCACTGAAGCTTGAAGCGGCGCTGAAACCGTATGCTGTAACTCGTCCAATTTAGCCTCTAACGTAGTTAGCAAAGCCGTAACGCTGCACTCAGTGTGTACGACATAATATAAAATATAGAAGGCTAAATTGGACGAGTTACAGCATACGGTTTGAGCTCCGCTTCCTGCCTCCAGTGTGAACGGACCTTTAGGAGCGTGGTTTCAACATACTATAAATCACATACATAGCAGGGTCATTGCATATTTTTTACTTTCGCTGGAGTTAAAATTCGCGTACGGCAAATAAAATGAACCATTTCACTTTCGATAAAAATTCAATAAAATCAAAGATGAACTTCGAGCTTTTTCAAATACAAAAAAATTCACACTAAAGAATGAATCGTGATGATCTTGATTATTCGCAGAAATGTACCAATGTGCTGATTTAAAAATTGTTTTAGAAAGAGCAAATACCATAGCGAATGTCCAAAATAATAACGTAATAGTTCTTAAAAGAACTGTTTAAAACCAGAACACTAATTCAATAATTCTAAAAGAACTATTTAAAACCAGAACACTAACCCAATAATTCTAAAAGAACTATTTAAAACCAGAACACTAACCCAATAATTCTAAAAGAACTATTCAAAACCAGAACACTAATTCAATAATTCTAAAAGAACTGTTTAAAACCAGAACACTAATTCAATAATTCTAAAAGAACTATTTAAAACCAGAACACTAACCCAATAATTCTAAAAGAACTATTTAAAACCAGAACACTAATTCAATAATTCTAAAAGAACTATTTAAAACCAGAACACTAACCCAATAATTCTAAAAGAACTATTTAAAACCAGAACACTAATCCAATAATTCTAAAAGAACTATTTAAAAGCAGAACACTAACCCAATAATTCTAAAAGAACTATTTAAAACCAGAACACTAACCCAATAATTCTAAAAGAACTATTTAAAACCAGAACACTAACCCAATAATTCTAAAAGAACTATTTAAAACCAGAACACTAATCCAATAATTCTAAAAGAACTATTTAAAACCAGAACACTAACCCAATAATTCTAAAAGAACTATTTAAAACCAGAACACTAATCCAATAATTCTAAAAGAACTATTTAAAACCAGAACACTAATCCAATAATTCTAAAAGAACTATTTAAAACCAGAACACTAATCCAATAATTCTAAAAGAACTATTTAAAACCAGAACACTAACCCAATAGTTCTAAAAGAACTGTTTTAAAGCTGACGAACTGTGTTTTTCAGGTTTAAAAACAGTTCTTTTAGAATTGCTGGGATAGTGTTCTGGTTTTAAACAGTTCTTTTTAGAACTATTACGTCATTATTTTGACCATTCACCATGGTATTTGCTCTTTTTTAGGGTAACTTTTAAATTTGTCACTACGGCAAAGTTTTTATTTTACTAATGTGCTGATTTGGGAAAGACGACAATGCCTTCAACTGTATCTTTACGAATGTTTAGATAACAAAACAAACGAATACAAAAAAAACATTGAAGGTTCTTTAGAAACCAGGAGGAGCTCCTTTGCTGTGATAAATACCGAACTAGTTTTGCAAAACAACTACCAAATGTCTATAAAAGTTGGTAGTTACATGATTTGAAAACAGTCCAATGCATTAGTAGTTTCAATAGGGTTTTATAGTAAGTAATGTTTCCTGCTTGTTGAGCTTCATTTTAAAATGAACATGAAATACACATAGGAATATTAACGAAATGACGTGCTACGTATTTACACTTACAACAAAACAACTCGCTGTCCATCGAAAAAATATGTTTTTTTCCATGACAATCTTGTCTAAATTTTTATCTGACTCGACATGCCACATTTCTTTCAGCTAAGCTATTGGTACGAAGACGGGAGTAAGACACGCGTAAAACGCGCGGTTAGTTCGTGTGTGGGAGAAAAGAACGCGTGCGTAACCTTTATCAAAAACGTAATGACGACCCAATACAGACAGGGAGACTTGCAACCATTTAAGAACTACACCATGTACTTGCAAGCTTACAACCAAATTGGCCCGGGACCAAAAAGTAATCATATTAAAGTGTCCACAAAGGAAGGAAAACCCGGAGTGGTACATGACGTAAGCGTGACGTCATACGGACGTTATTTGCACGTGCAATGGAAACCACCGATCGAGGCTAACGGTATTATTGTTGGTTACCAACTAAGGATCAATAGCTCTTCCTTTACAGTAGGAAGTCGTGTTCTCGAATATTTATTCAACAAGTTACAGCCCAAGACAGAGTACGTTGTGTTTATAACCGCAGAAACAAACGCAGGCTCAGGAGAAGCCGTTTCAACTTCTGCCCGCACGACAGACATGAGAAGTGAGAAATTATTTTAATAATCATAACCTTACGCAACCTCACGTAACACAAGATAACTTAACACAAAACAACGCAACATCAAAAATATGAAAACATCAAAATGCCCATGGATTCACGCGTGTAATTTTCAAAACCACAAAACGTGTATTTTTACCAAGACGCAAATGGGGATTTTTTTGCTAGCATGACATCAAACATATAATTTATTCTTTTTCGTAGCTCCGGCAGTGGCACGTCCACCAATAGTTGAAGCCATCGACGAAGATAGTGTCAATGTCACCTACGTTCCGAGCTCAAAGGAAGGCGGATACCCGGAAAAATTCTACATTGTTTATAAAGAAAAAGGTCCGTAGTTATTTCCTACGTTAGCAACATTATGTGACACATGTTATGTCGAACATTACCGAAATTGTATGAGTGCTTGATAAACGCATCACAAATCCTTTCGCGAATGACTGCCAATGAATCACGAAGATGCAACGCAATACTTAACCTTTGACAACATCTCAGTTTTGACTTGCGTCGCGTGTATTGCGAAAATTCTTTTGAATTTTTGAGCATAGTTACAATAGTTCCACAAATGCCATGCATATTTGGTCAAATTCATAACTTCAGAAAGAGTTTTTAAGCATCTATTCTGTCAGGGTAGTTAGTTAGAAATCAGTTTTTTGCATATAAATACAAATTCTTTTTTCAACAGGAGAAGATGATAAAAACTTAAAGGATACGGATGCCATCGAAATCAAAAAAAATGGACAAAAATCGTTCATCCAGATTAATGATTTGGACGATACCAAAGTTTACTTGTTTGCAACTGTTGTCACCAACGGTGACTTGAAAAGCAACTGGAGTGATTTTGCTGAAGGACGCACAATTTCCATAAGAGGTAAAGAGCAAGTTTGTCGATTTAGAAAAATGTGGTTCCCTCACAGAACTTTTTAACTGCGCATTCCAATTTTATTGTGCGTCTTATGCACGGATAAAAACTTGCTGAAAAACGGAATTAAACAATGTTATGCTGCCGAATTGTTCGCAGTTGACTATTAACAATGTGGACCCAACATTGTTCGATTCGATGAACAGCATTACACATAGAAAAAACAAAATTCGAAAAAAAAGATCTTTTAACACGAATTCAAGCCATAAACGACGGATACGAATGAAACTTAAAGTTCAAAGTTGTTCCTTGTTTACGAATTGAATTTGAGAATAGAAAATATATTTTTTTCGGATTATGCTTTTTTGTCCGTATTTGATGTATTTACGCATAAGATGTTTTTCATCTTACCGACGATTGCGAATATGACACTAACCTCGTTGCGTTTAGCCATTTACGAGAATAATCATCGTTGTTAGCGTTGTCTAGATACTTAAGTCTTGTAGATACTAAGCTGTGACATTGTTCTTCATTCATTTTTTAGAACTAAAGGACGACAGCTCACCAATATACCGTGAAGTTTGGTTCTACATCATTCTTATCCTCATACTGCTGCTGTTGCTTCTCCTCCTATTGCTTTTGTACCTTCGACGAAAACCTAAACAGACATACAATGGTTTGCAAATATTTCGACTGATGTTGATTGACAATAACTTATCGTTACATGGCAGTGTTTCCACTTTTAAAAAACACGATTCCTTTCACTGTTCTTATTTTTTCTTTCACAGTGGAAATACTGTTACAAAAGGACTCTTAATATCCAACGCGGCCTATAATATAACGCAAGCTCAAATATTTTTGTATCTCGTGAGAATTTTTTCGTAAATACACGGTAGATTTAGAATGCAGGCGCATGAAAACGTAATGGTCAACAACAAAAAAATTCAGGGGAAATTTTTATTTTAGAAATTGTGTAAAATTCGTGTCACACATGTAAGAGTGCAGTGGCGTGGCTAACCCCCAAGTTTGTTCATGTTATGTAAATATTTTGGCGTCAACTCACTGTAAAAACACTAACTTTCTAGAGAAATGAACAACGCTTTTGTGGAGAAATTTACAAAGCACGACTAAACTTGCAGGCTGGCTACGCTCCGTTGTTGCTCTTTCAATACTGAAACAGTGACAATGTAGAAATATCCAAGTAACTAATCAAAACCATAGCAATGCTATGCCAACCGCACCTAAAGGCGTTGTTTTGTGTACATATTTTAGTGAGTGATCGAGAAAGAAAGCGTAAAGTATATGATACACTTGAAATGGGGGATGAACAAACTTTCACGGAACCTGAAGTGTAAGTATTTTTGTAACAGACAGTCCAAACTTCCTAACCTAATAATTTTTCATCAAAATTGTTAATCGAAAGTAGAGGACTATGGCTTGGTTCAGGTCTTCATGAATTAAGAAATTAACAATTTCAACAACTGCAAATTATCAAGCATTGTTTTCAATAACTTCATTGGATTATCACTGTCAGATATAAGTTGGCTGTTTGTTTGTTCGCTAACATTGCGTAAAAGTGTTTCCATTTGATCAAGGCCACATTCCATAACGTTAAGATTTTTCTTAACATGTATTAATTATGCAATCTAATGACAGATTTTTATTAACATAATTAATCAATTATCATGAAAATGTACAACAATAAACAAATTATAATTGTAATACACAAACAATCCATCTCTACCGCATAAGGCAGAAAAAACACTCTAAGTCACAGAGTTATATTTCTGGACCTTGTTGTATATTAATCTACTGTACAAGTATCTAACGCTAAACATATTGACTAATACATAAACTGATCATATAAGCATCTCTAAATTAAATGTAAATTCAATAATAAAAAGACAAGATTATTCAATGTCCTCACTTTCTTATAAAATTTTGCTTGAAGCAAGTCGGTTAACCATCTCAAATCATATTTACAAACCTTTTACTTTTTGAGTAACATGCAAACACCAATGTAGAGAAAAAATCCTTTACCTAAAATGCTTATGTGTTCAAATTTACTTGTCTCCCAACATACAAATGTAAAATCTCCCTCTCATAGTGCCTTTACCCATACTTTGAAATCATTTATTTGGGGCCATTCTTCTGCACATCCACCCTTTCCTACCCATGTAAATCTCACTTTCATTCCTTTGGAGTAAGGCAAGAATATTTTTAAAAAAATATTTCTCCATTGAAGGACCTTTGCACCTCCACAAAGACAAAATGCAAGCAATGCTACTGTTCCACAATACAAAGACCCCTTATTGAAAGACAATGACAGTTTGGAGGAATATGGTGGTTCTGATGACGACTTCTAAACGGCTCTTTTATTGGTGAATATGGAAAGGATAAGGGTAAAAGTATGGATATCTCACAATCCTCATTTGTATAACAGAGGAGAAAATATTTGGAAAAATATGTATCACAATCTATTTTGGAATGGATATAAAATGAATTGAATTAATGCAATTGACTTCGTACTGGGAAACATTGAATGAAGTAGTAAAGGGATTAAAAATATACTTCAAGTTAAAAGATATCACAAAACATTGAAAAGGAAAACAGATTTTGTTAATGAAATGGTCGATTATAAGCACAAAAATTGAGCCAATTAAGTTGAGCAGATCAAGCTTCTGGAAATTCTGGATATAATTTAGAACTGCAGTGTTGTGAACAGATGTATTGATGATAAATGAAGAATTACAAGGAGTTACCAACGACAACTTTCACTTCCTATGTATCTTTCGAGGAACATCTAGACTCTCATGTAAATCACACCTTTTTAAATTATTGTTGAGTTATGAGCATATGGTGGTTAAGTATTATTAATTTACTCTTAAAGGATGATCGTTGTGCACAAACAGTTTGGACGTTATTAAAATTTTCATCAATGGAGGAACTTTTTAATTTCCAACACTCTAGCCTTTTTGCACATGGAACATCTCAGCGTTTATTCAGGCAACTGCTTTAGAGTAAATTGTTCTACATTAAATTACTTTCAATACTACGCGTGAAGAAGCAAACCTTACGTCAGAAGAAACTAGCTATAAGCACATGCTTTTACAACACGTCAACTCAAACCAGGCGCTTTTTAACTCAATTATCAAATCAAATCATAAACACATAAACAGCCTGAATTATCAATTTAAAACAAGCATGAGACGAAAATAATACAAGGAAGTAATACTACTGAAATATTACGTAAAATAAATGTATTTTTACATACCAAAAAGAGCCAACGTCTTCAAAAGAACCGCACTCCGAAGCATCTCAAATCAAAAATCAAAATGGCCTTCAAAAAGAAGGCGATGAGCAGGTGATGCAGGGCTCGGCTCTCACCGTCTCCACGCGTACAGTAAAACAAATTTCCTAAAACCTCCGAGTTAAATATTCTTGAAATACCGAAACCACAAAACTGTGTACATGAATTTTTACCTATATAAATGATATATAAACAGGGAACGTGTGCAGACCTTATTTTGGTTACCGAAGCCATTGATCGCCATTGCTCGGAAAAAAGATCTCATTTTTCAGAGCAATTTGACGATGTTGTTTACTTAAAAAAGCTAAAGCATACTCAGGAAACAAATTTTTAAAAGATATGAACATACTATGCAAGTATATGCCATCTGCAATCTCAATTCTTTTCGTGTTGTTTTCTTGGTCAGAATTTATAAAAATACAGCATGTAACTAACACTTAAGGGCTATGAAAGGTCGGTAACTTGACATGGCGAAGAAACATTTAATAACAGTGTAGTTCATAGCTTAATCATTCTCAAAGCTCATTGCATAAAGAATATTTGTAAATGGAAGCATTAGCAAAAAAATGTTGTCAAATTTAACCGAGGCATGTGCCACGTTTACCTCATGCTAGTTACGGCCATTGAGTTCTATAATAACTCAATGGTTATTATAGAACTCAATGGTTACGGCTCAACCGCCCTGATAACATCGATACAATAATTGGGAAGGAAATGCACTTAGTTGAATATGGGTGGGAAGCAGTTACTAGTGGCTCCACTGTTGTGTGTGTGTGGGGAGCACATATTCAATTATGTAAATCCTCTTTCAATAACTCTTTTGCCAGGGCGTTTTTGCTTCTTCTTGACGAGTATCGTAAAAAATAATTCGTAATTCCAACCTTAGTCAGAAATGGATCCTTGATGTTGCAAGTCTAAAGACTATCGCATATTTCATGATATTGTCTCCTGACAATAATTACAGACAAGTTTCAATATATTTTAGAAAAGATGTCACGTTAAAATCTTATTGCAAATTATTACATTGATCCGAAAGAACCTTTTGAACATACACACGTGTAAAGTTATCTTGAAGTGAATTTCATAGGTGATGTTTCTTGGCATTCCGTACATGACTGACAATGTCAATCTTAACAAAACAACCCACTATACGACCAACTAAATTAGCATCGTATTGATCACACAGCCGTTTCCATTAAATTTAATACACTGTACAACCACTTACTACTTCCATGAATAAGCCAATCATATTTTTTATTGTCATTTTGTTGAATGTTTCAAATACTTGGTGTCCTGATTCCAACACACTTTATACTATATACTAAGCATCCTATATTTTAATTACAAAAAAGGAAATTCCAAAATAGTTGGCAGAAGTCTATTTTGGAATTTATCAACTTTTTCGAAGAACTTCTTCCCTAATTTAGAGAGCGAGGGAACTCACTAATTTAGTTTGCTCATCTTTCTCCTTTTAATTGTTATATACTTTGTGATATGACTCACTTCACTGCCATCTTTCCCGTTTAACTTCAGAGGTTCCCACTCGTCCATTATGGTATTCGTATTTTGATGCATTAATTGGTTTTAAACTGAAGTTCTCAGCCGATTGTTGTGAAAGATGGTTTTGATATCTGCAAAGCAGTTTCCAGTAACAAAGTTAAACAAGAGGGAGGATGTTCTTTGTAAGACCCGTCAGGTAAACACTCATAATAATAAGACACAAATTGAAATGAGCACAAACACAATTCTTGATCTAAAGTTAGATTAAGACAACAAGTGAGGCATGCAGCATTGGCATAAAGCACAAGCATATAAGCAAAGCAACTTGACAGAAGCGTAAGGTCAAACAAAAGAAAACTGAAAAGAAAATTTCTATTTTTTTGTTTCCTCCATGAGAATACATGATCTGCTTTGTTTTCTCGCTTATGTTTATGAAGTTAGTAGTGAAAACTAGGCTTAAACTATGCAAAAAATGAACATAACATTCCGTTTTCTTTGTCTTTTAGTCCCACGAGAAAAGAAAACTTATAGTCCGGAGTATAAGACCTAGCATTGTTCAAATTCATGAAGAAAGTCTCAAATTCACTATTTTGCATTGGTTTATCAATGAAATTAAAATAGAGGTGAGACCCCAGCAAAATACCTTTTTGTTTCCGAGAAAATTATCAATAAATTTTGCCATATATTTTAATAGTAAAGGCACAGGGATCCCATTTCAAATAAAAAGAAAATCGACAAAACAATTTAGTTCTCATCGCATTTATATCCTCTTGGAAGTAAGTATTATTAAGCGATATATAATTCGTATAAATTGTCATTAATACCAGTAAATTTCACATACTTTCAATAAAAAAATGAGAAGAATATTTGGGATTTCTTGATTTATTGGTGTTATTAAATTTTTACAAGAGCATGAAAATGTTTAATAATGATATTGTATCACCTGTCGTCTTCACTGCAGTGTATTCTTTTGATTCATTTTCGGGATTATTTAGGGAATATTACTTACTTATTAATCTTGGTAACAGCTACCACCACATTTGCACAATGCTGTGCATGGAAGATTGACTTGGTACATTTGCACAAGCCCCTACATGCTTTCTTGCAACCACAGTGCACCAGTTCGTTGCACGCTTTGGAAGCCTCTGGAAGAGTGCTCCATGTAGGAATCCATCTGCCATTATTTTGCCATCCCCACTGCGAAGGAAGCGGTAACTGTTGAACTGAAACTAACGACTGACCCCAAACATGACCAGCCTGATATGTTGCCCTCCGAATGTGCTGTACCAAGGAGGCTTGGGTTGGTGGAATGTGGTCGATTGTCTTAGTACCTTGTGCAAATATAGCTTGTCTAGCATCATTGATGTTGGAGAGCGGGCATGTGCGGGAATACATAATAATGATAAATCTTTCAATTTTTCCATTTCTTCATCTTCTGAGATGGATTCTTTTGGAGATGAAAGAAGCTGAAACACACTGGTAACATCAGGAAAAGACTTCCAGGCTTGAAATGCAGTCTTTTTACCTTTTCCAGCAAAGAACGACACAGTATCACAACCAGTGACAGCATGAAAGAAGGGTAGGGCTTCACATTGCTCCCTACTCAACGAGCTTTGTGTAATGTTATGAATTGGTAAGTACCTCATGTGTTTACCAACACCAAAAGCAATCCAAAGTTCATCTACATCTAACTTGTGCACGTTTGCTATTGCTAACACAACAACATCTGTGTCTACAGTTCTTATGACAATTTTCCTCATTCCACCTTTCGCTGCATGGTTTGCATGAATGAAAATGCGCGTATCGGCCTCCTCGTGATTGCAGGGAGCTAACTCATCTTTTCGATTGGCTTCGAACTTATTATGTCTTCCTCAAAAGTGCTTACAATTGTAACATTTGGCAGTTGAATCGATGTTGCTGCCTGACTGAGGTACTTGAAAAGTTCTTGTTTGTTGTCATCTGATCTTAAAATGATTTCCAGTTTGCAGGGATCACAGCCATGTCACATACTCTTCTTCTTGCCCCTACAGCGCCTCGCGATGAACGAGTACCCTGCTTAAGGCTGTCGGGTATATAACGGTCCCAAACAAGATCTATTCTTCTAATACCATTTGCTTGTTGAACAATATAAGGAACAAACACTGATTTGGAGTATTCTTGAAAGGTCTTACACTTCCCTGGGCTAAGCATGTTTACAATAGCTGCGGCATCCAAGATTTTGACATCAACATTTGGACAGGTGGTCTGCACATCAGCTTCGAGACAATCAATCAATTCTGATTTCTGGCCACTTCGCATCTTGTCCCCTGATGATAATGAAGGAGGAGTACTCTGGTTTTCATGCTTAAAAATTCTTGGAGATTCCTTCTCTTGACTGACAAGCAATGTACAACCTTGCAAAAGATTGCAGTCATTCTTTAATGTTGTGACTTGAAGTTTCGTCTTGTTGGTTGTCGTTGGTACTGATGTTCCAAAAAGTGGAAGCTTATTGCGTTCAATTGTGTCAGTTATTGGTGTGTTACACTTTTCAAGTCTCTCTTCGACGTACTTAGTGTATTGTGCTTCTCCGATCTTTCGAGCTGTATAAATCGACTCTATAACACACTCAGGCTCTATTTCTTTCGTATCTACGACAATCAGATCCTTGCTATTTTCCATAAAGGGTTTCCAAACTCCTTTAATGCAGCAGACATTGATTTTACATCTTTTGCAAAGTTCTTTTGGACAGATGGTGTCTGTTCGTGGTGAGTAATGTTCTTTGTAGAACACTGAACGCCAAAGGAACACTCAAACTCTCTTACCAGTCTTGCAATTTCAGGTCCTGCGATCATCCAACGTCTTAGGGCCGTTGGGCACTCGGTGAGGCCCACTGCTCCACCATCACCTTTTATCATTTCGTTCTCTTGCTCGTGGTTTTGGTCAAGGGACATCATAGAAAAACGATGTTGGGACTTCTGAACCACAAATTTTCCATGTGCACTAAACTCTGTAAAAAGAGTAGGATGCGTTTTCTAATCGTAAGAGATCTCTCACATGTACTGGCAACCATCTAGAGTAGTTAGACAAGTTCATCGCAAAACCAAGGAAGTACCTTTCCAAGCACTTGTAAGTAGACTTGGAAGTTACCCTCTGGTAGCCTTAACAAACTGCAGTAGAAGAATTTCGAGGTCTAATACTGTCGCCCAGTATTTGAATTGCGGGCAAAGCTCACTTTGTTCTTTTATCCAAGCTTCATAACTTTTGGGGCTTGTCTTCACAACTTTCGATGTACTCCTGGTAAGCAATTTTCTGCATAAGGTAAATTGCACAGGCACTTACTTGGTGGACATAGCGAGATCTCGTCACGTGCGATCCTTTCAAAACAGAATCCGCTCTTCCACTTGTCATAACCTCAGCATGAATTAGAGCACTTCAAAGTAAAATATATGTTAGTTATTAGATTGAGATTATAAAACAACAAATCTACACCATACCTTGCCCACCCACTGTTAGTTAACCAATGTCCAATCATCTTTAATATTGCCATCTCAATATGCAGGCCACCCATCATTACCATGTACTTATCTTCACCGAATTCATTTTTGTTGTTCCACTGTATTTGCTTAGCGAGTGCATAGAGTGGTTGGTCCATCGCTATAACAGGAGTTTGATTAGGGTTTAAGAACTTAGTAGATTCTTTGACGGTTTTCATTGCATGCTTTATCATAGCCATAGTATGAGCATTGTCTTCAAAAGTGGCAATAAAGAGGTGATTGCATTGGGCCTCAAAACTACGTTTTGCTCAGATGCAAAGTAAGCTGACCATGATAAGTAATCCTTTTCTTCAAGCTTTTCTTTGAGTAAAAGTTCGTCGACCCTTTTTAGCCATTTCTCCTCTTCCTTGATGCTTTTATTTATCAGGTCTTGTTTAGGTTTAAAAGAGCCAGTGACTTTGGGACAAAGAGATCCTTTTACCTTCATCTGTGACAGGAGTTACAGTTGTATAGAATTCAGGTAAACTGTTGACGACCTTTGACTTTGTGGGAGTGTTATCCTGTGGCACTTGTTCTCGTTCTTCTCCTTGTGAGTCAAGAGAAGGATGTTGTGTAAGGAAATTGCTGTTCCATGAAATGAATTTTAGCGGTTCTTGAGGACGGATTGTGATCGATATTGTCAACTTGGCCTGTAGTAAAGATATTCTTTCTTAATTTTGGAGGACATACAACACCCTCCTTCTCATACAGTTTGCAACACTTGTTTCCCAGATCTGCAGATATCTGCATTAGTCTGTCATAAGAAATGCAAAGACCTAGCTTATAAAACTTGTCGACCAATGTTTTTTCTTGTTTCTGCATGGACAACGAGCGCCGTGGAAGTGGTTAATGGTGTCTCTCTTGACTTGTCATGTCGAATGGCATTGCTAGCACCTGATCGTACATGCTTTACTGAATTAAATATTAGCAGTTGGGAAATCGTTAAAGCGGCACTGGCTCCTGACACCTCTTGTTTCTTTTGATTATTTATATTTGGACCCTCTAAAATCATATTTATCAGGGCAAGTAAACTATCGGGGACTGCTTGTTGTTGGCATTCTGGTGTAAACGTGCCTTCAAAGGGTTCCCTTTTCAAGAACATTTTTTTTCGTACTATACTAGCAGCTTTTGCAAGGTACAATGCAGCGGTGTCTAGGTTCCTATTGTGTACAAAAGCCATAGCTGTTCCAATATCATTTGGCATTGCCAGCTTCACATCTTTACCATCTTTAAATGCATGCAGCTCTGGTATTTGAGTGAGAAGTCGTTCTTTCAGTCTTGTGGAGTTGATACGTCCTTTCACTTCTACTCCTAATTGTTCAAGTCTTGAACAATAGAGCTCTGACAATTGAGACATCTTGAAAACTGCTTCACCAGCTGCCAGGCTTTCACTAATATATAGGCTTAATTCTGCAAGGGCTATTGCCTCAGGTGTTATTTCATTTTTATCATCAACAGCACTATCTTGTGGTTGGTTTAATTTGCTTCTCTGACGGTTATAGAGAGATGTCAAGCATGATTTATGGTAATATGCATCTCTTGCATGCATATCACCTTGTGCTAATTTTGCTAACAGTTTGTAATCTTGAAGCGTCTCGGCCGCTGATTGAACATTATTGGTAATTGACATGGTTTCTGCTTTATGCAAATCACCCTCTGTGCAATCACAGAAAAACATGATAAAGCATTGCTACTCTTACTTGACAATTCAAATGTCTTTCTTCTTGTTTTAGCTGGACTAGTAGCTCCTAATATTGCTGGATCCTCAGTTGAAAATTCCTCTTCACTTTTGCGCTTTTGTGCCCGCTGAAGCTTTAGCGTATTGCATTTATTATAGCACGATTTGTGCCATGATGCTCTGTGATTTCTTAAAGTATTTTCAATGCCTGTTAAAGTATTATTATAAGGCTAAATAAGTACAATTTATGGCTCATAGTTGATCTGTGAGTTTATTTCACTTTTAATTGATTAGGAATTCCTTACCTCTGCCATCATCAAGAGAAGAAAGTGGAATGTTAATAGGTAGCGAATCAAGTTTCTCGAATTCTTTCAAGTTTTCTGCAATTGTCTTGTAACTTGAGCCAGCAAGTAAAGTATTTGAAGCTTTTCCGGACATAAAATCTTTTCTTTGTGTCTTTTGACATAAGGCACAAAGGTTCCAGTTTAAAGACATTTTAAAAGCGAAAAATAATCAAAAAATTATCGAGAAATAGCACTATATCGTCTGGAAATGCCAAATTAACTAGGCGACCAGGCTTTTGCCACAGGAGCCCAAAATTTATGCAGTTTTCGAAATAACCTTTAAAAGGGTAACTTTCGACAATTAATTAATTTTACCGGAATTTTCATGGTGTTTTGTTGTTTTATATAAAATACAACATTTTTATTTAACATTTTATATTTAAAACGGTTTTATAAAAGCCTCATTAAGCCCGCGATTTAAGCCGCTGACCAAACTTTTAATCGGCTCAAAAGTACCCTAAACAAGCTGATCCTGCTGGGGTCTCACTTTTATTTTGATCTATAAATCAAATTAGCAATTTGTGGTAAGTTTCATGCTTTCTTCACATGTTTGAACAATCTGACCAATTTTCGGAGCTTATCCTCCGGACTATTAAGATTTCTTGCTCATGCTTAATGCACTATTGTAAAGCTGGCATCATCATCATCAGCGTTCGTTAAATTAAAGAATCATAGTTTTTAAACGGAAAACTTAATAAGGTCGATCTGCGGTTCTTTTAGGCAATCATTTTAGTTAACGGCAGTTTGCATGAAAACACAGATCGTTTAACAAGATGATATTAACTAACGTCATGACCCCAGTTTTTGAATACAAGTCATAGAGCATTACGTTCTTAATTACTCTTTAAATGCTTTCTTTTGAAAACTGATTTTGCTTCTCCCATTTAACTACGTCGTAAACCTTACCATGACATCTTCAAACTCGTAATTTAAGCAGCTATAACGCAAAGTATCAACGATCTCACGCCAAGATCTTCCGAACGATAGATCAATTATCGCCGCCCATCTTCTTTTGGGCTTGACAAAGGACTTCTCTTCTCTTCAACCGAATCAAAAGCCATGGCGTTGTAGTTATTAAGCTATTATCATGAAACACAGCTTCTGACACTTCATGGATTCATCTTGTATTATCACAAAACATGGCATTTATATAACATAGCTCAAACCAGTTACTATCTTTGAACTTTACCAAACTTTCACAACACAGCGAAAATTTTGTTTTAACAGCTAGACATCCTCACTCGACAATCACCAAACGGATAATAACAGACAGGGTTGTTCAAAAATATATGATTGCTATCCACCAGCATGATCAGAGTATATGATTGGTTTGAAGTAATACGAAGAACATACATTTGTACAATATACAAAGAAATAGTAAATCTAAAGATTGAGCGCTATTGTTTCATTGCTGAATGAGCATTCATTTAATTTTTTGTTTAAATCTAATAATTTTGAATATATTAAGCTCCTGAATTATCGTATTGTCTTCTTGCGGTAAATTGTTTATTTATGTCTTGTAATCATCAGAAAAATGAATTCAACTCTTTTTGTTGCTCTTACAAAGTAAAGCATATTCTCCAGAGGTTGGAGGAAACAAAACAATAAGAATTTTCTTTACAATTTGCTTTTGTCTTTCGTATCAAGTAGCTGTGCTTGTGCTTATGTTGAGGATTATTTACTGATAAGCGAAAAGGCAGCAAGCAACCTTTCCCAATCACTAAAATCCACTTTTCATTACTTTAAGGCATATTTCATATACAACATGCAAAGATATCGAATCAATTAAATAAATTGTCAATACTCCTTTACAATATATACATTAATTGATTGAACATACTAAAGAACGTTATCAAAATGTTGCTACAACCAAAAGTTTGCATCGTAGGAATAACCATTTTTCATTACTTTAAGGCATATTTCATATACAACATGCAAAGATATCGAATCAATTAAATAAATTGTCAATACTCCTTTACAACATATACATTAATTGATTGAACATACTAAAGAACGTTATCAAAATGTTGCTACAACCAAAAGTTTGCATCGTAGGAATAACCATTTATCAATTTTACAAACATAATGTATAACTTCAAGTGTCTGCTTTTACTAAAAGATCGCCCTTAATCTCCTATTTAATGGATTTTTGCATGGCAAAAGTTCTTTCTAAAAGCATCTACGTTGTTCCTTTTGTGCCCTAAAAGGACTACCTTGTATCATTTCTTCTCTTCCATATTTTAAACCTCGAGGGGAAATAAGAAATAAGAAATACAGACCAGGGGATTTCATGGCTTTTACTTCAATGTTACATCTTATGGCACCTGGTTTACGTAATACGTGCGATCCAGGATAGGCTAAAATACTGGTTTATTTTGAAGTATGTTAAATTATATGTTTGGAAGCGTATTCAGTATTCTGACCTACCCCGGATACGCTATTTCACATGATGCAGGGTATCTTCCTTGTAATGTGAAAAGACATATTTACCAATAAAATTTTAAACTATAAAATTGCTATACTACTCTGTAGTTTGAAAATTTTTTTGTCACTGTCAATGATAATCTTTTCAATGCTTTCGAAGCTTAAAATAATCAGGTGTTGTATGTTCAGGACATTGGTGGCTCGGACTTATTGTGCCACATAACAGACCACCAAACAATAGCACAAGATGAACAGCCACGTTCTTGCATGTGAGACGGTGGCTGAATTTGTATCCGACAGAGGGTTTTCTAAAGGGTTGAAAGAGAAATTTCTTAGATGCCAGAGAATATTAAACGTTTTTCATTATTTTATCGTATTACACTTGTCAAATCATGAAATTTACAAAGTCATTGATTGAAAGAAAACCGCTGATAAAGGGAGATTTTTAAAACTTTCTTGAAACGTCGCATGGCATCCGATCTAAGATTTCATTGGATAATGTAGCCACTGGCCAATATCGTAGCCAGCCCGTTTATTTAGTTCTGCTGTGTGTTAACTTTTTTGTTCACTCACTATAATGTTAATAACGATGTTCTGAAATTTCCATTGGAGGAACAAATCCTACAGACTGGTTGCGTCACTGCGTGTAGCTAGAAACTGGAAACATTTCATCGACTGGAACGGCCATTTTGTATCATATTGTTTTCAAGTGCTTGGATATGTGGAAAAAGGTAGGGAAGAAAGGGGAAATTTTTCTTGTGATGTGAATAAGATTTGTAATGCGATGAAAGATTTCACATTATTTCGCCCACCTGAAAAGTCTTATTATAATCAGACAAAAATAGGTACGCTGTGATATTGTCAACCTTCCCACTGACGAAACGAAGCAAAACTGACAGAGACTTGATAGAGAAATAGCTCGTTAAAACATTCTACATTACATTAAGATGGTCACAATGATCAACTTTCACGCTTATATGCTCACCTGTTGGGGAAGACTGAACACTAGATATTGGACCAAGGACAATGCTGTCGCCAAACTCCACGTAGGCTTGAACGTGAAACATATACGTAAGTTCATCCTTCAAATTTACAACCACCTGCCTTGCATCTTTTTCTTCGACTTCTTGAAACATTGTCGATTTTTCTGGACCGTCTTTGGTATTCCAGTAGGTCACCTGCAACAGAATAATTCCTATTGAGAAATTTTAACGGACCAACGGAATAATGGCTAACCAATCAAACTACACGGATTATGTCGGATGCACAACCAACAAGTATACCATGAACATCAGGTTTTCTAGATATCTTTTCTGTTACATGCAGTGTTTGTAATAATTGCAACAATATGTTATTCACTATAACAGAGAATATTTGAATTCTCATTTTATGCAAACACATGATTTTATAAGACAGTCGTCATATATTCGCAAGCTGTCCTATGCTCATAAGCGGCTGTGTTGATTCAATACAACGGCGACACTCGTATAGCAATGTGCAAACATTGATGGTTGAATAACTTATTATAAACTACTTCCTTCACAACATTAGTAGCAGCAAAATAGACCGGTAGTCATAAAAATGACATTGAGTGTTCTACAGGGCGAGAACGAGAAAAGAAGAGTTTTTGTTGTACGAACCCGATAGCCGTGTATCTCTCCCTCGACCTTTGACCATTTGATTGTTGCTGTGTTTTCTCTTGCGTTCACTGCGATATAAACGTCCTCGGGAGCTCTTTTAGGTACTAGACGTTTAGGAAAATAGTGAACATATAATTCAAAACTTTCTGCTAATCTTTATGGATTTTGTTCAAGTACATGTTGAACTGGAGTAACAATTATTTGTTTGTAGACTCAGAGTTGAATTTTAAGAAAATTTTTCATTGATAAGTAGACATGTACCTTTTCCCAAATCGATATTTAGGACAAGAGGAGGGCCAAATCCAACTCTGTTGCGAGCTAAAAGCGCGAACTGGTATTTGGCATTCAAATCCAGTGCCTCGAACTCCTGCTCAAGTCTTTGATTGCTCACATCAATGATGTTTATTTGTCCAATGGGAAGCTTCCTCACCGTCACCTGATAACCAACCATGATTCCATTTGTTTTTAATGGCGGCTTCCATTTCAATGTCACTTCGGGTATCTTCATTACAACATCAAGGCTGTATGGCGTCCCGGGCACTAGTGGGAAAACGAACACGTGACGAGATGGCAAAGGAACAGTGTAAACGACTCCAGATGAGTGTGGTAAATGTTAAAAACACATTGGCATAGAAACAGGGGAGCGTGAAGGCACATCCCCACAATTTTGAAAGTAAATATTTGCCTTATATTATGTTGTGAATCTGGTGATGTTACATTGATTAGTACCGTTTGACATATAAGGTCAAAGCTGCAACTTTTTTGTTTCATTTACTATGTACTGATAATTGTTGTCCTCTACCATCAATGATGTAAGGTTGTGCCCTCTCAAAATTTCTTCTTTCTTACGCCAAGGAAACATAGCTAATTGTTGTTGCTAATTGTAACTGTTTCGCAACTTTTCGATGAAACATCTTGTCATCACGAGCTCAAGATTTTGAGCAATGTTATCTGCACATTACTCAACTTAATGGGCAAAATTTCATTTGTTCCTTAATATACCTGATTCAGGTGTTGAGAGCGGTCCAACTATATTGCTCCCAGGACCATCGCCTTTACTGTTGTACGCGACAACTTGAAAGAAGTATGTGGTAAAGGATTCCAAACCAACCACAGTAACCGTATCATCTGTGGGCTCATAATTAGCGTCAGACGGCCGCAGTCCATATTGCGTTGACCAATAGTAGACCTTGAAAGGAAAAAGAACTATTAGTCGGACATTTCAAGCTGAACTTTTCGCAGTACAAGTTGCTTTCTAGTAAAGATAGCTAATGAGCTGATTATCATTTTTGCTGACAACAATTCATAGTTAGTTGTTACAAATTGGGGAGTGGAGTTTGAAAATTACAAATCTTGTTTGACTTATACCCAATGAAATTCCCACATTTTCCCATGCATACCTTGTATCCCAGCAGCTTTCCTCGGCGCGTTTTTCGATCGTTTTTTATGCCACTCCACGTCGCCCTGGCAGACCGGCTGTTGATAATTTGAACGCGTAAATTACGTGGTTCACCAACAGGAGCTAAACAAGGTAAAATATTACGTCAATAGCTGCAAAATCCAGCAGATGCTTGAAAAAAGCGAAAATAGTAAAACATTTTAAAAATTATTTCAAATCATACGATGCTCTTTTCTCACAACGGTGAATACAAGCAGTACAATTTTAAAAAATAAAGAGCTAAGATAGAGCCAAAGTAAAGTTAAAGCCACTATTAGCTTGTCACTCAGTCTGATGACGAATTTCTAATAAATTCGAAATTCTACTGTATCATTGTTTTCTCTCTTTAAACTCAAATATTGAGTTAAACACAGATATTTGACTCGGAGTTTGCTTCATTTTATAATTTCATAAGACAGAATTGGGATTTCGGAGTTTACATTTCTAGACGAGTAAAATCTCGAGCTGTATTCGTAGCTATACAGTCAACGGGGGAGGGAAAATGACAGTTTGAAAGCCTACATTTTTCTCCTGAATGCCCATAAACGATCTCACTTCTAGGACCTTGGCCCAGTGCATTGATTGCCTGAACTTGAAACTCGAATTGCTCATAGAATTCCGTGTCCCGTATCGTGTGTTCCAGTTTGCTTTTTGCGGTCGTCTCCTCCACCTGAACGCGAATCATAGGCGATGGATCCGAGACGCAACGATAGAATACGGCGTAGCTCAATCCGGGTCCGTTGTGCTCAATAGGTTTCAAAGGCTGAAACGTTTTATCAAATATTTAAGTTCTGACTATTATTGTGATGTATGACTAATTTATTTCATTTCACTTAGGGAAATGGCTGTTTTTTTCGTCGTTCAATTGACTCTTCCAACCTACACCAACACACTTTACTTTACTTACATTTTAAATTATGTAGCTAAAAATTACTTTCTTTCATTTGTCCTAGTTGACGCGGATACGTGTTTTTATAACATACAAGTGGTCGGGCCCCTTCTGAAACTTTTTTTATTTCAAAGTGAATGAAATGAAAATATCACTGTTTGAAAGGGTAATGTGAATTAGAACTATCAATGAAGGCAAATTTTCATAAAAATCGTTAATTACGTCAGCTATTCAATATGGCAACAGCTAATTAGGCCATAATTAATTACCAGGGCAAACATGATATGTCGTGATTCGTGAAGCAATTACACAAACTTAGAGAAGGCTATGATTAACTTGAAAAGCTTGGAATCTGAATTAGTAACTGATGTTATGTGAGATAAAAATCTTAGAGCTATAAATTGAGAAGTTATGGATTATTTCTAAAGAAAAAGATTGTATACACGACTCATTCTCATCTGCTCGACAAAGAGTAACAACGGGTTTTATGAATGGGCAATCTTTATTACCTTCCAAGATATTGTGAGTTCAGTGGCAGTGTCACTCGAGCCAGTTATATTTGAAGGAGCTTTGTCAGGAGCTATACGAAGATAAAATGTAATTGTGCAACCTTTTTTATTCTCAAGAAAAATTAATTTACAAGCAAAGGCTAAATTCTTCGTAAGATCATTTCAGGATAGTTGCTAAGACGGTTTCAGTTTGAAACTAGAAACCCTCCACTTAGCAATAAGAAGTCACACAAGACAAGATAAGTTCCACAAAAATTACGTACCAGCTGCAGGACTTTGTATCAACCCACTTTCAGGACTGGGTTGACTTCGTCCAATCTCGTTCATCAGTACAATACGAAAGATGTAGAATGCCCACGGGGAGATTTTAATCTCAACCATATTATCCCCTGCTATCCTTGCGTCTCCAATTGAATACCAAACGTCTTTTTCGTACAATGTTTTATATTCAACAATGATTTTGGGCTTTCTGTTCCAATTTTCGGATACGTCACGTGTTTTCCACGTTATGTTGACGTGATGCTTTCGAACTGCACTCACACTGATCCAAATCGGGGGCTCCGGAGGGCCTAGGAGCGATAAAACAAGTTACAGGGACAAGGACAGCGTTTATCTACATCTTCTTACCTTCAACTTGTATCCTAATGTCTGCTATGTCTTTGCTTCTTCCAGCTGTTGCCAAGCCATCAGCAATTGCTTCGCAAATGTAAACTGCCGAATTTTTTTTGGTGAGAGAGTTTATGAACAAAACGCTTCTCCTTTCGGTGTTCGTAATTTTGATATTCCTTTCGGTTAAGGGTTGCAGGTTTTGCGACCATTTAAACGTGACTACGGACTTCGTTTCCAGTGCCACTTCGCAAACAATCGTCAGATTTCGTCCAACAATTGCATCCAAGTGTCTGGGAAAGTTTACAATTACCAGACCATCTACAATGAAAGGATAAAGGTTTAATCTCAAAGTATAGCACGTGAGAAACACGCACTAGTATATGGTCAAAGAAGTAGGTTTTTTTATAGTTTGGTTGATTTTCCAGTGAATGAAAACAGACATGATTTGCACATCACGTTCAGGAAATTTTTTTCAACAAACCAATCGGAATATGCACTTTGAATCATCAAACCGAACTAGGGTTTCAACAATAGAGAAATTCGAATGGTTAGCAAATCAAGTGAGGAAATTATTGTAAATATGCCATATGAGACAACCCTTGCTGCTGATTGGCAAAATACAAAAAGTCTTGAAAGAAAAATCTACAGTACGATAAAAAATGAGAAGAACAAACTTTTGACAAGAAGATACGTCTCTTTTCGTGCAACTCCAAACGAATTGCGTCCAACGCACATATATGTTCCCCTATCACTCTTTTTCACATCATGTATACGTAGCAATCCATCACTATCCACGGTGTATTTGCCATTTGAAGAAAGTCTCGTCGAGCCTTTAAACCAAAAGATTTGTGGCTTGGGTGAACCAATGGGTTTACAACGAAGACTAATTGTTCCACTCACGACGGCGTTTGTTACTTCGTCAGGAGCGATGGCCCCATCCGTAAAACTTGGTGCAGCAGCTGAAAAAATATTTAATACAAAATTCATTTGTGATTTAGGAATTTTTTCATACTATATAACATTGTAAACTTTAGATTTTTCCTCCGGCTTCATCAGGAGATCTTTCGTTGTCGGTGCTCCAGTGCTACTTTTACAACAAGGAACAAATCTAAACTATGATTTGATTTACGTTTATTTTTACTGGATGGCTCTATCAATTTCAAAGTGTTCACAGGCAGGGGCGGATTATCCACTAGGCTAAGTAGGCTTACGCCTACAGGCCTGGGCTTTTGAGAGTCCCGTTGTATCTAGACATTATTATACTTTGGACGTTATTGCTATTCTGGGCTGGCTGAACGAGCTTAATTTAGATCATTTATGCTAATGAAAACCCTTACGAGCTATTGAATGCAGAGGGAAAATGACCTTAGTGATATCTAGTGCTCAAATGCGCAATGCTCAGAACTCATGAAGTATTGGCTTTTCCTATTTCCATGACCATGTCAATGATTTTCGAAATTTCGTTTTGAAACTTTTCCCATTTTCTACCCTATGAGGTTACAAACAGGAAATGCAAAAGCAAAGGAAAGCTGAACTTAGTAGGAGGAATAGGTATCGCATAAAGGCCCTTAATTTTGTCGTAGCCTACAGGCTCGTAATTAGTAATCCGCCACTGTTCACAGGATGTATAGAGATGTATGGTGACACAGGGAAAGCGTTCAACAGCTGTAACTTCATTTGTTATTGTTCTAAACTGTGTTTCCCGGAGATGCTTGTTTTCGGTTGCTGCCGACGAGAAATCATGCAAAAATAAATTTTGTCCTCATAACGTTTACCTTTCACAGAAAGTCTCATAGACGTCATTAACCTTTTTACGCTGTTTGACGCCTCACATTGATACATCCCACTGTAGCCAACTTGCACGCTGGGAAACCACAGCGATCCCTCATTTATGACGCAATTCATCTTGTTACCCGATGACATCATTCTTATTCCGTTGTAGAACCATGCGTACGTGATGGGAGGTACACCTTTAGCCTCGCATTGCAATGTCAAGCTGGAATTTACGTCAACTGAAGCGCCTGTAGGTCGTTTAATCCACTGAGTTTCCTCTGTTGAATATAGAACAGCATTACAGAAGAACATTCTTGTCCGAAACAAATGCATTTTTAGTTGCATTGTGTACGGTTTGGAAGTATTAAGAAAGGCGGATGGCTAATTTTGACCAATGTCTAAATTTTTTGTTTTCAATATTTTGTACGATTTTCCTAATTGCACTGCGTTTGAAATAAATTTTCAAGCTGCATTACCCGAGGAAATCTACTCAAATTTAATTTACTGAATTTCTACTGTTTGTAGACTATTCAAGTTTAAATGAAACGAATTTATTACCAATGGATCTTTCCTTAAAAAAAATTGATAAGAAATGAATTTCTATGCGGCAGTAGAAAGCTTGATGCAAGGTCTGGTTTCATTGCTCATTTTCATTTAGATCATTTACATTGATCTATGATATTATTCTAAAAATTCATGGACGGTAACCAATCACGTTAAAGTAACCATATAAAGAAACATTAACAAAAATAGTCTCAACGACTATGTTAAGATAACTTTTCGGAGTCATCCTAACACCCCCCCTCCCAGTAGCGGATCTAGGGTGCGTCAAAATAAATTACTGCAGCACATTTTGGAATACAATAACATTTTTAGGCCTCATTAGAGACAAGTCATCGATAAAATTATATTCTTTAGAAATGCAAAACCAATAGTAATTTCGAGAAAGAATTTAAAATTGAGCAGCTGTAATTTATTTTAACGAGCGCTGAATCCGCTATTGATAACACTTTTGGAACGTCTTTCATGTAAGTAAACATTACACCTTCTCATGTCGTTCGAATAGCAGTTTTTATGTCAAAGATCTGTGAAATTTCTGACAAAAGGTTCCTAGTTTAACCAGGTTGCCTTTCCGGGCTTATTGTCGGTGATGCATTCATTTGTACAAGATAATTTTATTTTTTCTTGGGCATCCATGGATCGCTCAGAGGAAAATTCATGTTAGTCGTCAACTCTTACCTAACATTGTGACTGTAGTGGTTGCCTCGTACCAGTCACCGTAACTATTTCTCGCTCTGCAAACATACGTCCCAGCATTCTTTGCGTCAAAATTGTAAATGACATATTGCCTCCTGTTCGACGACGTTTTCCCCAGCTCTTCCTTTTGGCCCAAACGCGTCAAAGAGACGCGAGGAACAGGTCTAACAAAATATAGTTTATCCATTTCATTTTCAATGCAAGATTCATTTGGCTATATACAATGAGCTCAAGATTTGCATTTCTGATGAACGGGTTTTGACAGCTTTTTTCGATAAATTTCCCGAATGTATCTTTATAAATAAACCAACCTGCCATGTGCAATGCATTCCAAGACAAATGTTTTCCCTTTAATGGCGTATTTTGGTTCTTTAAAGTCACTGAAGATACCTGGTTCTTTCACTTCATATCTTTGTTCTGTAAAGAAAAAATAAAATCAACATAAGTTGACCTCAACCATTTTCTGTTTAAAGTTTATATGCTTACACTGGAAATATAGTTTTGTTTACCAGTCAGCCGCATTTTTTTGGTGTTGGAATCTATTGAAGGAATGCGTTTTCTATGGTGTATCATAAAGTGAACTACGTCATGATGGGTAAGAAAAAATTAATTTTATACTGTAAGCAATAGTCAAAACGTGTATGCTTAAGTGTAATTTGCATCTGACAAATCGTTTTCAATCATTCTCCAGAGATCAGCAAGGCGATGGATAAAGCAGCCACATTGGTATTCCAAACAAAAGAACTTCATTAAAATTCTTTTCAATTGGCAAACCAACATGGCGGTAACAACGTCATGCGAAAACGCTCTATGACGCAATCAACAGCATGGATGCTAGTCATTTAAATTTAATTAGTCAATCACCTATCGGAACTGCAACAGCAAGCTTTAAAGTTCTTTTCTCTGTGCGACCAAGCATTGTGTTCCCAACTACGCACACGTAACTGCCCGAGTCGGCTGTTGTGACGTAAGAGAAATAGAGATCACCGTTGTAACCCACCGTGTAGTGGGGTGCATCTTCCAGAGGAGGGAGTAGGTCGGTATACTGAAAATCTTTCTTTGACCAACGAACAGTTCGCAAATTCCGCGGTTTCATGTTAGGAATTTGACATCGCAGAATTACAGCATCGGCGTTGTTCGCCTTTACTTTTTGAAACGGTTGGGAAAATTTATCTAGAACTGAGTGAATGAGACAACAGTACGAAACAATTAGCTGCATAGCAACGAGAGAGAAATTACCGCAATTGTTAGTGTATATTGATGGCTCATGTGTCATTTTAAGCACGTTTGGAGTAGGTATAAATGAAGGATATTACTTCATCTTACATGTCGATTTGAACACAAATGTAGTATCTTCTTATATTATCCGTTTTGCCAATAAATATAGGATGCTGAAACAATGTTTTTATATGACGAGGTTTGTGAAAAAAGACTGATTGACGATAACGTTAATCGTCACGGCTGAGAATGCGACGTTAAAGCAAGATTTACATAAAACAATAGATGTACATGAAAAGATCAAAAGAAAAACAAAATGTAAAACGCGGACATTAATCACTTAATCTTCTGTGAGTCTATGAGATCATAGCTTTAAACACGAGGTAAATTGATCAATCACAACTAAGTTAAGATAATATATGCACGTAAAAAGAACTCTGACTTTCCATCCCATGCATAGCAGGTATTAAAGCCAATTTTTAAGATAGCCTAACTTACAAGGAAAGTCGAGCCTGGCTGGAAGACTTTTGATCACTCCAACTGGATTACTCGAACGGCAGCGGTAATTTCCACTATCACGATATTCGTCCACTTTCTTCAGGCGAAGACCACCGTTTTGCAATACATCAAAATGATTGCCTTTTAAGGGAACATCATCCTTCTCCCAGGTCACGGAGGGTGTGGGTTGACCACGTGTGATGCAGTACAGTGATATGTCAATCCCTGGCTGTGCTATGGTGTCTACTGGATTTGAAAGGATCGACGGACCCTCGTAATTTTCTGAAAAGACATGTAAATAATTGCAAATCTGCTTTAATAACATTTTTTTACACACAGTGACACATATTAAGATCTTAATATTCTCCCAACGAGTTTCAGTTGATTTCTTTATATTGTTCTACATTTGCCTCACCAGTGTCACACCACTAACTTGCGCAGCTCATTCGCAATTATGCTTCCTACTTTTTTTTGCTTTCGAGCATTCTGTGTGAGCAATCAAATTGGGATGATTTTAGGAATCGCTTCATTTTCAGTTCATATTGGAGGATTTTTTAGTCCAAAATCAAAAGCCATAATGTGATCACGACATAATATATTTTAGTTCTTTATAAAGGACACATACTTTCGTTTAAAAAGGACAAATTTTTGCTTCACCCGGACATAAAGTGTAAAAAACACGCTCATTTTAATAAGTACCTGTTGCGTACACTGCATTATAGTAGTTATTGAAGTTTTCAAAATATTTAGAATGTTTAGATGAAGCAGTTTTGAATCGATATGGTACACATTTATCTCATGCAGAGTGAGCGATCGAATGTTAGCAGAGTTGATTGGAAAATGAGTAATTTAGAAGATGGGTGTTTTTACTTATATATTACATTAAAAATTTATTGATTCGACATTGTTCGACATAATGTCAAAAGTGCTGAAAAACCAAAACAGAAACAGCCATAAACAGCAGACCACACAACAACGCACTCTCTTGTTTTATGTTTCCCGTTCGAACTGGATTCCCTGGCGAAATCTACGCGTCAGAAATACGTCATGCAAAATTCAAAATTTGTCAGAAGTGGCCCTGCTTTAAAAAAATCTTTGTCTCACCGTTTGAAGCGACAAACGTTGTGCACAAAATAAGACCAACAAGTATAACGAACATTATGTCTTCTGACTATCGTATCTATAAAAAAAAATAACATCACGGTCCTTTCTAATGTTCATCGAGCCATTTACGTCGTTTATAAGCACGTTTCTAGCGTTACAAAATTATACATCCGTCCTCTTGCTAAAATTAAACAGATATTGCCGCTGGCAAACTTTTTCATCAAAATTTACAGCGGTTATAATTGGTGAAAATCACCCCAAAGAGGACCGCTTGTTCGGAGAGGAATAGATAATAATATAATAATATTAAGGGAGGTAAACCGCACAAAGAACGACAATAATTGACAAACAAGCAAATATGATACATTTGCCACGTATAGTTGACGTGTCGCGATACAGAAGGAATATTTGAGAAATGGCAATAGAGTCTAACAAGCATCATAAAAAGTCTTTCGACATCGATCATAAAACCTGGATGAGTACGTCAATAAAACCAGTGGCATACTGTGAAACATTGCCTTTTTCGACTTCTTTTTTTGTTGCTTTTTGATTTTTTGAATAAAAATCGTTGTAGCTACTAACTGAAAAAGTCCAAATTAAGTCAAGGTTGTAGCATAACTTTACACAAGAAAAGCAAATCAGTAATGAGTTCGAATATGTCTAGAAGCGTTTTCACGTTGGGTATAGGTTTCCTCAATAGGTTATCCCAGCATACCGGATACATCAGACAAAATAATTATTCCAGCTCATTAGTTAATTTTGCGGTTTTTGCACAGGTAATTTTACAATATTTCAAAAAGCATAGCAATCCCTAGCAAGTTCTTGTGTTCAATAATGCACAGGAAATTATAGTCCATAGCTTTCCCACGTATTTAGATTTGTAGCCTACACATGGCTCTTCACGATATTCCGCTCCATTTTTCTACAGAGCTTAATTTCAATATCACTTATGTAGCTATAAAGACTCGATGGGATGTCACGCATTTTCAAAAATACCTGTTGTTAAAAGCGTTTTTGTTTACCGTTCTATCTCGGTACGCTAGTCCAATGTTTTTAAAACTGACAAAGGTGATTTTTTGTTAAGACGTGTGAGTCAACTAGCTGAGGTAGCAATTTATCAAACGGATTAGACCTTCGCCATTGAAATTAATCGAAATTTAAAAGTTCTTCGACTCCCGTATCGTTTAAAATGCTGGAGGCCATATCACTTTAAATAATTATCTATAAAATTTGTTAATCGTTGTCAATAAAACTATTTTGTTTGGTATTCTTGGCATGATACGCAATAAAGGTTAACATATTTTTAACATGTCATCAAGCTATCAACTCTTATATATTGAATGCAAACTCTTGTCAAATCACATGAAAACTTTCTTTGTGATTAAGCATGCAGACATGTCGAAACAAACTGTATATTATGAGTTTCGGACAAAAAAAAGCGAGACAAAGTATAGCGTTTAGTTGCCAACTGCGTCACTTATATCAAGCGTTAACTACAATAACATATAAGCTAGCCACTTAAGACAAGCCAAGTTCAACGAAAGCTTTTAAGAGACAACGTAAGCAACAAAGACAAAATTTCATAAAAAACTCATAAAGAATATTAGCATGTTTGAAATACCTTGAAGCACGTCATGTATGTGAAACTTCACAGCAAACTTCATCTTCAAGATGCAAAATTTTCAGTAAATGTATCATAGCTAGTTAAACCGGATTAGAAAAACTGCCGGTGTTTACCAGGCTAACGATGCTCTTGGTGGTTGATATAATGAACTAAGTGCTGTAAAGTCTGATTTCACGAATAGTTGAAAAGTAGAAGCTGTAGCAACAGTACAGCACATTGGGTTATAAAGAGTATATACAGTACACACAGTACAGTATATTGGGTTAGAATCTCTTTTGATTCTCTCCTACATACAAAAGGAGTTATAGAATTTTAGAAGTCTGAAATGTAAACATCCCTCTCGCTAGTCTCACTTTTGATAGGAAATGCTTGAAATTAATGGATGTGTAAGCACGAGTCATCTAAGAATTTTATCAACATCATACAGAAACATACATTCACAACTGCCAAATGAGGATGCAAAATTTGTCTCCTATAAACCTTCCGACGTTTCTTTTTGATTAAATTTCATAAATTTCATTTAAATTCCTAGTTATTTGAAAAGATCTTTAATCAAAATCAAAACCACGAACGCCAGTTGAATAGATAAACGGCTTTTTTTCTGGATGATCTGAAGTACAAGCTCATAATGCTTGCAAGGTATTTTTCTAGAGTGTCTAAGTATCAATAGTAAAAGATTTTGACGAAATTGCTAGATTTCATCGAAGTCAGGAGCGAGCAATAGGTTGACATCATTACAATCACTTCATCAAGCTATATATAAAGTGATTGAAGTGGCCAATTGAAAAACGACGAACGATCGTACACACTAACTGCTTTAGCTACAATTAAACGCTTGAATATAGCTAGGTTGATGTTGTATTACATAACGAAATGATGCGTTCTTCAATTGTAATTATTGCACATTATAAGAGAAAAGTATTATCAGATACGTACTCACAATTATTTTCACCTTGTTCGAGAATATTTAGGAATACTTCTTGACGACAAACTACACGAGCACCATTCGTAAAAGCCTCGAAGAAAAACGGGTTCGAATTTCGAAATTTCGACAATACCAAAGTCGTATTCTCTTGAACGAGTAAAAATTCCAAATTATTATTGGTATGACATATCTAAAGGAACAAGAGAACCGCAGTTAATTGCCCTTGACTCAGAGAAAATATAAATTAGGCGAGACACCCCGCAGTTTTTCAAACCCAAACAGCGTGCATTTATGGTAATTCAAACTCAATTACAAAAACAAAGAATAAAGACTTGAAAACCTAATTGCTATCAAAACCTTAATATATTTATGTTGCTGTCTGCAATTTGCTAATGTGACACACGACCACCAGCAGATTATCTGAGAGAGGACATGAAATGCTCAATTAGAGGTTAATGTACGCGACACAAGACGGGTATTTTTATATGACACCGAGTACGACTGCCACTAATCATGGTCAATACCGTTAGGCTAGGTGTGTAATTACTGTACGTAATTAACACACATGCTGGTGGGAAATGTTTAAAATGATACGAATCATTTAGTGCACGCTATTGGATACCAATAACCAACCAATTTCATTTTTATATTCGTACTGGTTACGTGGAATTACGAGTTGTCAGTTACGCTGTTCGTAGTCACTTTGTAAGAGTATAATTTTCATCAAAGCACCTGGGTCACGAAAGATTTTAAACTCCTGTTTGTATTTTCGAACCATTAGCAGTATGGCAAATATGATATGCTTTCTAAGCAGCGTGAGAAAATTTTTTAAAATTACAAGTATTTTGGTGCCCGCAGAGTAACATAGAAAAGATTACCAAAGTGCAAAGCAAAACATCGAAATAACCACAAGAAAGCTATTTTGCTTGCAAAGCAATCAGTATGGAAAAGTATTTCATCAGCCTTGTGATGCCGACATGAAAATAACAGAAAAACAAACGAATTGAGCTAGATCCAGTATTCCGTCTTGCGTTGCATGTAAAAGGAGGATTCAAAAACAGTATTGAAAACACTGTATCGAAAACGAGACTAGAAACGGAACGACAAATTAAACAAACTTTACTTTTAATACTTTCGCTATTCAAAAAACACTTTCAATACAAATTTTATAGAAAACAAAGGACTAGCTAATCTATTAAAGACCTGCGCACGTATTAATTATTACAAAAAATCATCCTATATCAAAAAGCCAAAACTCTTAGCCAACAGAGAAAATACAAAACTATAATAGTCCCTAAACTCCAATCGTCACTCCAAAATTCATTTAGTATTGAAATGGTATTTATGATTGAGTAGAATTAGAAATAATTCAGTCGACATTGCAAAATTTGACATTTGGCAAAATTATATGAAAAACTACATATTCACTTCATGTAAGACATGATCCAAAGACAATTACTCAACCGCGTCATTCGCTTTGTTATACAGTTACATGGAATGGCGAGCCAGGGATGTGCTTTTCACCCCACAACACTTTCAAAACATATTCTCCGGGTTCCTCTAAGGTATAGTTAACGGCATAAACTTTTCCACCAGTGTGCTTAACATTGATTTCTTTAGCAGGAATAGCTGGTCCCTCTACGCCGACCATCAAAGACCCTCGACCTGCATCACTACAGTTGACAGTGAACGCATTTGGCTCACCAATAACGGCACGATGCAATCCGGATCCGACCGGCTTACACTTTTCGGCAAATGCAGAGGAACCGTCGCTTGATATTGTAACATTGTAAGGACTCTTCGGGATGTTTTGATCGGCGAACTTGATGACAATTTTATACTCGCCGGCAATAACTGGATGATACGTTACTTTGTACGTTCCATCGGGGTATTCCGTACAATTCATTCGTACCTTTGCAGGTCCATTAACCGACAGCGACAATGCTCCGGTGCCCGCTCGTAAAGCATCAACAGTGAAGTAGGTTTCTTCGCCGGCAACACCACCTTCCAATCCGGGACCGTATGCCTTTGCCTTACTGGGGTAACTTTCACCCCCACCAACTTTGACCTTGAACGGAGAACCCGGAATACGCACACCATCGAAACGAACATTGATCAAATGAATGCCGACCTCCTTGGGGACAAATCTTATCGCGTAGCTACTATTACCACGATCTGAAACGGTCGCTGGGGACTCGGAACCGGAAGGTGTAATAACAGAAGCGGTGACTTTACCAACTGGGCCGTTTGTTTGAAGAGAGAAAGAAGCAGGTTGACCAACTGTAATGCCACTCTCCAACATGTCGGAAACACTCAAATCTCGGAAACGCTCGTCTTCTTCCGTTGTTACAAATACATTGAACGGTGCACCCGGGATATTTTCGTCAGCAAATCGGACATGCACGTCATACTCGCCAGGTTCAGTTGGAACGTAAGTGATGCTGCACGAGCCGTCTCCATTATCTTTACAATTAATTTCCGTTTTGGCTGGACCTTCGATTGCAACCGCCAGGCCTCCTGGGCCAGCGTCACGTGTCCAGACGGTGAAGTTTGCCGGTTGGTTCACAACGCCACTTTCAAGACCAGGCCCCGCAGCTGAACACTTACCTGCGCCACCCCATTTCGGTGCTTCTACTTTTACTCGGAAAGGACTTCCAGGTATATCTCGACCGCGATTCTTCACATAGATCTAGGAAAATTGAACAGTGATCATAAGAGCATGAAATCTGCTTCGATGGCAAGTCACCTCTTTACTTGAGCACAAACATTTTTTCATCTAGTATTTATGCAAGTGTAACAAACTATTTACTACAATAAATTTACAAACAACTAGAGAATATCTTTTCACAAACCTTGTATATTCCACCTTCTTTTCTTACAAAGCGAATGGTGTAAGTATCGTTTTCAGTTTCGACAATTTCGGCCGGTTCAGTTTTCCCACTTGGTGTTTCAACAGTTGCTTTCAAGTTTTTCAGATCGTAACCAACAAGGTACAGATCAAAGTCGTGCGGTTCTTGAGTACTGAAAGAAATTAGATCGTCAAGAAGCTGAGGGGTTCTCTGCGCAGGTGCACTCTCCACACTATCAACCATCTCCCTCGTAATCCCTTCGTCAACAACAGGACGCTTGCTGCCCTTTGGCACTAACTTGCACGAAAATGGGCTTCCAGGAATTTCTTCATCGGCAAAACGTACGTGATTGGTGTAATCACCAGGCTCTGTAGGAACAAAGTCCACAGCACACGTGCCATCCCCATTATCCACGCAATTGATATTTGCCTTTGAAGGTCCTTCGATGGACAATCCCAATCCTCCGTATCCGGCATCACGAGTATTCACGGTGAATTCCGATTTCTCGTCAACCACTCCTGATTTCAAACCTGTGACAGAAGTAGTCGTTACTGCTACATGTTGGATCAATTGCGAGAAAAGGCATATCAATATCATAATAAACATTTAAAATGAAACCTTTTTGAGTACAATAATTTCGTTTAGGTGTTATTTGAACAGCAAACAAAATTACAAGGCACATGTAAAATATAAAAGAAAATATGAACAAATAACAGTCGAAAACGTTCAACACAAATCTAGGAAAACTTCCTTTGAAAGGCATAAGTTTCAAGCAGTATACAAACCTGGACCGTAGGCCTTTACTTTAGATGCATTGTCGGGCCCAGGACCGCTGACCATCACTGAAAATGGGCTCCCACTCACGTGACGTTTGTTCTTAAACACGCTTACAAAATGCTCCCCCGTTTCTTTTGGTATAAACGATACACTGAGCGTGTTATCTGAGTTGAGAATGAGCTTCAACGGCTCTTCCACAGTGCTTCCGGGGCGTTTCAAAACACCTGTCAGAAGGGCGAAGTCTTCAAGAAGTTTTAAACCAGGTATCTCTAGACCAACTCCACACGGTCGACCGACAGACTGGCTAGCAGCATCCGGGGCACTTACCATAACACTAGAACAAAACAGAAAGTAGCTTCAGGGCATATATAATTGAAATGAAAAGTGATCTGCCAATGAAAACGCTTTCATTAATCGATATGACAAAAGTTTTCGGAAATTTTTAAATAAATTTACGATTGTAGTTTGACTCTAAGAATCCAATAGGATAATTCTATTAACAATTTCAATGTTTTCCCTCACCTAAATGGACTTCCGCTCAAGTGTCGGTTGAACTTCTTCACGCTTATCAAATGCTCTCCTGGGGATCTGGGCACAAACGACGCACTAAGAGTGTTGTCGGAGAGTACCTTTAATTTGATTGGCTCTTTTGTATCAGAGTCAGGCCGTTTCAAGGTTGATTTTAGTTTACTAAGATCTGCGGGCAAATTCAAGCCAGGTATATCCAAATGGCAGTCACACGGTCTACCGACAGCGTTCACTGCTTCAGCATCTTCTACCATTACTTCGAAAGGACTGCCGGGAACTTCTTCTCCCGATTTTTTCACGTGAACAAGATGCTTTCCAGGCTCCGTTCGAAAGAATGATATTCCTATTGGACAAATATAAAAATGAAAACACGATGCTAAAAATAAACTGAAGACGTTAATATTGGCACAATAAATCAAATTCGATGATTCGATAGTTCATTATGTGATTAATATTTGCAAACATTGACGATTAATCATTGACGATGATCATTGGGATTTGCAATTGATTATTTCCGTTAAATAACGTTGACAAAATGACTTGAAGAAATTTGAGGAAAATTGTAGGAGAGCGAACTAGTATGTTACCCAAGGTGTTATCGGGATTAAGCTCCAGATTTAATGGTTCTTCTTTCTTGCTGCTTGGACGCTGCAATGTCGCACTTAGTTTCTTGAAATCACCAGGAATTTTTACTCCAGGTATATCTCGACGGCGATTCTTCACATAGATCTAGGAAAAGTGAACAGTGATCATAAGAGCATGAAATGTGCTTCGATGGCAAGTCTCCTCTTGACTTGAGCACAAACATTTTTTCATCTAGTATTTATGCAAGTGTAACAAACTATTTACTACAATAAATTTACAAACAACTAGAGAATATCTTTTCACAAACCTTGTATATTCCACCTTCTTTTGTTACAAAGCGAATAGTGTAAGTATCGTTTTTAGTTTGGACAATTTCGGCCGGTTCAGTTTTCCCACTTGGAACGAATGATATTCCTATTGGACAAATATAAAATGAAAACAGGATGCTAAACAAACTGAAGACGTTAATATTGGCAAAATAAATCAAATTCGATGATTAGATAGTTCATTATGTGATTAATATTTGCAAACATTGACGATTAATCATTGACGATGATCATTGGGATTTGCATTTGATTATTTCCGTTAAATAACGTTGACAAAATCACTTGAAAAAATTTGAGGAATATTGTAGAAGAGCGAACTACTATGTTACCCAAGATGTTATCGGGATTAAGCTGCAATGTCAAAATTAGTTTCTTGAAATCACCAGGAATTTTTACTCCAGGTATATCTCGACGGCGATTCTTCACATAGATATAGGAAAAGTGAACAGTGATCATAAGAGCATGAAATGTGCTTCGATGGCAAGTCTCCTCTTGACTTGAGCAAAACATTTTCATCTAGTATTTATGCAAGTGTAACAAACTATTTACTACAATAAATTTACAAACAACTAGAGAATATCTTTTCACAAACCTTGTATATTCCACCTTCTTTTGTTACAAAGCGAATAGTGTAAGTATCGTTTTTAGTTTGGACAATTTCGGCCGGTTCAGTTTTCCCACTTGGAACGAATGATATTCCTATTGGACAAATATAAAAATGAAAACAGGATGCTAAAACAAACTGAAGACGTTAATATTGGCACAATAAATCAAATTCGATGATTAGATAGTTCATTATGTGATTAATATTTGCAAACATTGACGATTAATCATTGACGATGATCATTGGGATTTGCATTTGATTATTTCCGTTAAATAACGTTGACAAAATCACTTGAAAAAATTTGAGGAAAATTGTAGGAGAGCGAACTACTGTGTTACCCAAGATGTTATCGGGATTAAGCTCCAGATTTAATGGTTCTTTTTTCTTGCTGCTTGGACGCTGCAATGTCGCACTTAGTTTCTTGAAATCACCAGGAATTTTTACTCCAGGTATATCGAAACCAAAACCACATGCTTTACCGACAGGATGAAGCTCTTTGACTGGAGGCTTTTTCGAAACCTTTTCAGGTACATCCACAATGTACGGACTATCTGGAACAGGCCTTCCGTCCTTTCTCACATTGATTCTATGAGGTCCAGCTTTGCGAGGAATGAATGGAACATAAAGATTATCATCTGAGGTTTTTTTAACCGGAACTGGTTCCTCCTTCGTGGAGTCAGGTCGCAATAGACCAGCGTCCAGTTTTGGAAGATCTTTGGATGGAATATTTTCTAATGGAGCATTAGATGGTTTGCCAATTTCACAAGGGGGTTCAGGTGCTGTTACCATGGTGGAGAACGGACTACCTGGTACAGGTCGGTTACGTTTCTTGACCGTTATTAAATGTTCACCAGGAGACCTGGGAACAAATGAAACACTAAGGTTTCCATCAGAAGTAGCTTTGGGTTCAACAGGCTCCTTAACATTGGATCCAGGTCTCTTTAGAGTTGCAGTCAACTTTGGTAAATCTTCAGGAAGATTCAATCCTTCAACGTCTAAGGGTACATCACATGGAGCACCGACTGCTTTCTCAGGTTCAACACGGTCAATCATTACAGATATAGGACTTTCAGGAATCTCTTTACCAGACTTCTTAATGCGAATCAAGTGTTCTCCAGGTGATTTAGGAACAAATGTCACACCTAAAATAAGGAAAGCAATGAACAATTAAGGTCGAGAGTGTCATTAAAGTGCCTATAAAACGAAAATTTTGTAAATTAAATTATGTTTGCAATGACCAGAATTTTTGAAATGACAGTGTACTTTCTAAAACAGTGAATGCACATCTCTTTTTATTCTCGTGATGTTGAAGTTTTTCTTATTTCCAAATTATCCAACTTGTTTCGTTATATTGCATAATGAGCTCGCACAATGTATCAGATACTCTTCAGTTTCCTGACAACTTTAGGTTGATACCAGTAGGCAACATCTTTTACCATTAACATGTCACAATGAAGGGAGCTCTGTCTTTGTGAAATCTCTCTCTTGGCTTGGCTTCGCGAACGAAGATTTATGAAGGGGGCTGTCCACGTCGACTACAGGCACGCTCGTGGCTGACAAGTCCGATGCGAGACAAACAGGTTCGGCCGCAGCGGCTACAGTCAAAGGTCACGTCAGGTACGGCTGCTGAAGCTTCCCGGTTCTTCCTCTTGCGGCGTTTCTCCCTCAAGTTCTCTGTACGAGAGTCTCAAAGGAGGAGACAGCCTGGTGGACAGTACGACGCCAGGCATCACGGTCAACAGCAAGAGTAGACCACTGGCGGTGGTCAATATGGCAGGCTCCGAGGAACTTCTTCAGAGAGTCTTTGTAGCGTTTCTTCGGTGCCCCTCTGTAACGGTGGCCAGTGGAAAGTTCGCCATACAAGGCAATTTTGGGCAGGCGCTGATCATCCATTCTGGAAACGTGCCCTGCCCAACGTAGCTTCGACTTCAGTAGCATGGCCTCGATGCTGATGATCTCCGCCTGTGTGAAGACCTCAACATTGGTGACGTAGTCACTCCAGTGAATGTTGAGGATAGTGCGGAGACAACGCTGATGGAAACGCTCAAGGAGGCGTAGGTGGTGACGGTAGATTACCCATGACTCAGAGCCGTACAAGAGGGTGGTGAGTACGACGGCTCTGTACACGCTGATCTTGGTGCCCTTCTTCAAAGAATTGTTGTTCCACACTCTGTTATACAGTCTGCCAAAAGCGCTGCTTGCCTTTGCCAGTCTGTTGTCGACCTCCCTGTTGATCTTCGCATCTGATGTGATAACACACCCCAGGTAGGTGAACTGGTGAACGCTTTTCAGCTCAGTCTCGCCGATGGTAATGTGAGGAGGGCGGTAATCTACCCGAGGTGCGGGCTGATGGAGGACTTCCGTCGTTTTCAAGCTGACCTCGAGTCCGAAGAGCTGGGCAGCCTCTGCAAAACAGGACGAGAGGCGCTGCAGGTCTCTTTCGGTATGGGCAACAAGGGCAGCGTCGTCGGCAAAGAGGAGGTCTCGGATCATCTGCTCATGGGTCTTTGTATGGGCTTGCAGCCTCCTGAGGTTGAACAGGCTGCCGTCAAGGCGATAACGAATGTGGACAGCATCGTCATCGTCAAGGTCTTCTTTGGCTTCATGCTAAGCATCATGCTGAAGAAGATGCTGAACAGAGTCGGAGCCAAGACACAACCCTGTTTCACGCCGTTGACGATGGGAAGGGTTCTGAGAGTGTGCTGTTCAACCTGACTTGGCCGCTCTTGTTTTCCGCTCGGCTTTGTTTTTGTACAAGGTAACGATGACTGCACCGCGGAGGTCTCTTGGAAGCTTTCCTTGTTCCCAACAACAGACGAGGAGTTCGTGGAGCTTTCTGTGTAACGCTGGGCCTCCATCCTTCCAGATCTCTGGTGGGATGCCATCAACTCCTGCTGCCTTGCCACTCTTAATCTTCTCTATGGCTTCTGTGAGTTCTTTCATAGAGGGTGGTTCGTCCAATTCCACTATAACTGGGAGCTGAGGGATGCGAGGATTGCTGAGTCCTGAACGACTCGATCAGCACTGAAGAAGGCGTGGAAGTGCTCGGACCAGCGTCTCAGGATAGACGCCCTGTCTGTGAGGAGCGCCTCACCGTCCGCACTGCGCAAAGGACTCTGGGCGTGGTGCGTAGGGCCGTACACTGCCTTAAGGGCTTCGTAGAAGCCTCTGTAGTCACCAGAGTCTGCGCATTGCTGAGTTCGTTCTGCGAGGTTGATCCACCACTCGTTCTTAATATCTCGAAGCTTGCGTTGGAGGTTGCTACAAATGTAACGGAAGGCAGCTTTCCTCGCGGGACAGGACGGCTGAGCCAGGTGAGCCTGGTGGGCTGATCTATTCTTAGCCAGCAATTCCAGGATCTCCTTGTTGTGTTCGTCAAACCAGTCTTTGTTCTTTTTAGTGGTGAACCCCAGGACTTCTTCTGATGTCTGCAGTATGGCTCTTTTCAAATGAAGCCAAAGTGAATCAGGTGAGGGATCTTCTGGGCAGCCATCGTTTTCAAGCTTGAACTGCAAGCACGTCTGGAAGTCAGCTCTCACTACAGCTGATTGTAGCCTGCTGAGCTTGAACATTTTCTTTGGGGGCCCTCCCTTTCTTGCTTTAGGTTTGAAGTGAAGTCTGAGTTGCAGCGCACGAGGCGATGGTCAGTGTGACATTCTGCGCTGGGCATCACTCTGGTGTGTAAGACGTCTTGGAGGTCTCGTTGGCGCACTAGAACGTAGTCAATAAGGTGCCAGTGTTTGGACCGAGGATGCATCCAGGTTGTTTTCAGACTGCCCTTTTGTTGGAAGATGGTATTGGTGACGACAAGTTGCTGCTCCATGCTAAACTCCAGCAGCAAGCGCCCCTTGTCGTTGCAGTTACCAACGCGATGTCTGCCAAGCACTCCTTTCCAGGCAACAGCGTCTTGTCCCACTCTGGCGTTGAAGTCGCCAAGGATTATCACCTTATCGTCTACGGAAGTGCTTCGAAGAACTCTGCGGAGCTCTGAGTAGAACTTGTCTTTTTCTGCAGGCACAGCTTGAAGAGTTGGGGCATACACACTGAAGAACGTGGCATACTTTTTGTTCTTCAGAGGGAGGCGCATGGACATGATGCGGTCAGAATGACCAGTTGGCAGGTTTTGCAACTTGGAAGCGATGGAGGTTCTAACCATGAAGCCGACGCCTGCGAGACACCTTTCTGTTGCAGGTTTTCCTGACCAGAAAAGGGTATATCCGGCGCCATGCTCCTGAAGGCTGCCTTCTTCCGGGAAGCGAACTTCGCTGAGGGCAGCAATGTCGACATCTAGCCTGGAAAGTTCATGTGCAATCAAAGCAGAACGACGTTCAGGTCTGTTGCTGTGAGCTTTGTCAAGCATGGTTCTGATGTTCCAACATGCCAGTTTCAGTGCTTTTGCACCCATACCAGTGAGTGCATACCTTCCTTTCTTTGTTATTGTTCGACCGCTAGTAAAGATGCCCGTTGACCACGGCAAGCAAACTGGGGGGATGAGAGACGAGCTTTGGTTAGGCCACCTTTTCTAGGCCCCTCTCCTTGTGGAGCAAGTAGTGCTGTCCCTAAAAAGGGC